>NC_133101.1:64167616-65367616 GCF_022965805.1 Primulina eburnea | reverse complement strand
ATGTGAAGCTCGCCCTAAATATTGGTTGTGGGTCGGCTATCTATTTTAAAAAAATAACTAAAATGGTTCATCTCCATTTGAAGAGTCCAATATTATTTCACAGGCATCTCTACACCACAGCTCTTTACTTTGAAATTTCAAAAAAAAAAAAAAAGAGCGTTTGGTATCCTCCGATCATGCTAGAACTGACTCTCGATGTTGCAAGAATAAAATAGTAAAATTATGCACCAGCATATCAGTCAATTATATAAAAAGAAAACCTGAGTACCCTCGGCATTCAAATTCAATGACACGATATAGATCCACAATTCTCCTTTATATATCAGCTTCAGAGACCTGTTAAACTAAACTTCATACTACGTCTACGTCTAAAAAAATATTCCATCAAAGCTGCAGCGGTATCAGGACAGACCATTCAGAACTAAGTCAATCACAATGATCTCTTCCACCATATTTATCTGGCATTTAAATATGCCATGTTTTTTGTGTGTGTGCTTTCACTCGTGTGTGTGTGTGTGTGTGTGTGTGTGTGTCAAACCATTAGATATATACAATGAATATATATGGCAAATCCGGACTACTGTTGGCAAAACAAACCTGCAGGAACACCAAAGAGATCTCTCAGATTAACCAACCATGTGAATGGATTCTATACCGAGCATGCAGAAAATTATATCAAGCACAATTCCTGATTCCGAATACCAAATCATACAGATAAGTTAAACAATGGATCATTGATGACAACCCATTTATTAAATATAATTTACAGAAGTGTTATAGGGCAGTGACATGTTCTTGTTTCCAGGGGTGAAAACCCACTCGTATGATTCCTATTTTTAAAATGGTGCACCGAGCATAATAGGAATCCAAGACCAAGATGGACCACATAACTTTTGAGAGCCAGACCATGAAATTATCAATCGTCTTTCTGATGCAAAACAGTAGGCATGCTAATATTACCATTTAGAGCAGCATGATACACGCGTTTCTCTGCGAGGCTGATATCTGAAAGAATCAAATTACCCTGCATCACAACAATGAAGAACAACATCAAAGGAGATATTTTGCCTCTATTACACCCTAAGCACCAGTCGTATGGTGGTTTCCCGTCTTTCTTCTTTTTTATTTCTTTCTACAGTATTTGGATGAGATAAATTTGAGGTTACATAGTTCTAAATCTTTATTTGCAATCAACCAAACTTGTTCGGATAATTATCAAATTCATGGATTTGAATTCGCTAACTAGTAACTACAGTATAAATTTTTTTTAACCACCATGAAAGATTTTAATCCTTAATTATTGAAGTAATCTGAAATTCATTCATCCAAACTCAAACTTCAAATCAAATCCAATTAAATTTGTATCAACGCTACTAGCCAAAAGTCAGAAAATGCCAAGTTCAGATCTATCAATATAGTTTTGCTATGGATTTCATTAGTTTAAAAACAGTCGTTTGTGCACAATATATGCAGAAAGAAATTGAAAGCCTGCATTGATATTGCAATATTTACACCACTAACTGGACATCCAGAGATTGTAGTCGAAAAAAGATGAAGGTTTTGGATAGAGAAAATAAACTGCAACAAAGTTATCTCGATTGAAGTGAGCGAGGAGGAAATTAATAAATCTAGGAGAATATAATAATGATCGACATTTTAAAAGCTAAAAAAATCAGAGACTGAAATATAAGTATAAAGTACCTCATGAGCCATTAGCTTTCGAACATTCTCGGCATAAAGCTTTGGATCTTCCTTTTCTTGTTCCGAGGGGTGATAAACAGGTAATTGCATCACTTCAATGTAATTTACAAACTGGCAGAGAAGATAAATCAAATGCCGAAGCTGCATGAGGTTATATTGAGTCAGCATTTGTTAGTCATAGAATTGATTGCGCTAACATAAGGCGGTCCTAAATTACATACAAACTGCCGTGACAGATCAACATAACAATCAAACTCGAGAATTAAGGTTCCTAAATTTATGTTTCTTCATTCTGTTCCTATCTGAAAAGAAATCTTCTTCTATGTAATCTCTGTAATTAACGGTGAGCCAAAGAAAAACTAAAATAAAGCAAAATTCAATCTGCATTGCTTCCCCAGTTAAATTTAGAGGAATGGCAAGTCAACCAACTAAAGTAAGAGGAAAATAAAACACTTTCTGACTCAACATTTGCAACAATGACACGCTGGCACCGATATAAATACAACCAGGATTCAAGTAGAGAAAAAAAACAAAAATTCCAAAACAGAACAACTCACCCCTGAAATACTGTCCCATGCAGGACTAAGTCTCTGGTAGGGATATCTTAATATAACAGGAAGTAAAGGAGCTTTTGCCAAAAATGCACCAGATTTAAATGGAAGGATGTAACCTCCATTTGTAGTTGTGCCTTCTGTTAAAGGCCAAAATAAATGACATTTTTAGACATGTATAGAATGGATTAACAATACAGATATATGCATCATTTTTCTGGCTTCACATAATTATGAGGGTCCCATAAAAATTTAATGAGATTAAAGGTAGAAACATGGTCTGCCAAATTTATAAGGCACGAGTAACCAATTTTAGAGTTACAATGCAATGTTCCACCCACCCCAGACAGATAATCAGAGCGTTTAACATCCAAGTTTTACCTGGTCAGCACATTGAATGAATATAGACATATAGTTAACCTCAAATGCGATATCAAACACTTTCTTCCTTCAAGTCGGTATAGTATAGAGAATCATACAAATAATCCAATATAAATTGCAATACATGACATAAAATGCCAAACACAACATCTAATTTCAAATGTGCAGCATCAACAATAAAATCTATACATATCCTTAAGGAATCTAGATGTAATTGTGTTGCGAAAAAAATTCTCAATCGTGTTTTTTTAAAAACAAAAATCCTTTAAGCACACGATAAATCTATTTCGAATATTTTAAAAACAAAAATCCTTTAAGCACATGATAAATCTATTTCGAATAAGTTTAGTTACGTAGGGATTGGTGGACAAAGGTGACAAGGATTAAAAATCTGCTACCCAACCCATCATCCATGCTTCGCAACAATAACGGCGGATAATTTGGGATTCCTCTTCTGAGCAAATAGAATGATAGATTTTACAACCATACTTGGGACATTTAAAGTTCACCAAAAGAGTTTACCAAAAAATAAAATAAAAAAGTAAAACATCAAAAAAGGTTTTTCGATATTCACAGATTTTCAGAACCAAATCAATTGACCCAAAGATAGCCTTAATGCCCATGTAATCAAAGATAAAAATATAGCAGGTGGATAGACGAGATTAGTAAGAGGACTGACATCACATGGAAAGAGATTAAAACAGAGGCTGGCAACAGCATAAAAAACAGAACCTGGAAAAAGCATAAACTTAGGAGCAGACTCATTCTGATGAGCTTCCCAAATTCTTTCATTTACAACACCTGCAAACAATAAATGTCTAAAAATGAGAAGAAGAAAAACAGTTGACTGGAAGAAGTCCAGATATTAGGTGAAAAAATAAGAGGAGCTAAGATGGGGTTATAATCCGACTAAAAAAAGATGCATGGTGAGTGGATTTCTTATAATGACAAACTGTGTGTTTCTGCATATATACTGCAGAATTTAGAGTTTCAAGGGCAATATGCCATGCTAAAAAAGGGTTAAGCATTTTATTGTTTCGTAGATTCTGAATATCTTCCATCTTAGGATACATTCTATCATTGGTAGTAATGTTCGCTAATTGATGTCAGTAAGAGAAATCTAATGGAAGATAACAACAGTCTAATCACTAATGTCACCAGATAACTTTTCTTTTTCTTCACTTAAGTTTGATTGTCCCAAAATCAATATTAATTGATACAGCCAAAATAATTTGTTTTGAACTTCATGCATACTCCTTTCCAAACATGGACTTTGTGACATAACTAAAATGTTCAGAATCAAACAGAAAATAATACCTGAGACACCCTTGAAGTCTGATGATTTCAACTCTCTCTGTACATACACACAACCAAGACACTTGCTGTAATAGAAAAATAATAAAAGCTGAAGCATCTGTTGCACAATTTAAATGTAAAATGCATGGTCAGGGGAAAAAAACTTCACATCATGGGACAATTATTTTCAATACGCCAACTACTGCAGAACATAATGATATGGAAGTCGATGTAGAAAAAATAAAGTTTAGGCTCCAGCATTATGATGTAAATGGCACACGTTATGCAAGATCAATAAATTTCATTTGTACTTTCAAATCTAAAAGTAAACGGCTAACTACAATGTTCAGTTTACTTAAATGCAATCAAACATACTGCAGATGAAAAGGATCCATCCGTGATATTTCAATTTGCATGATAGCTAAAAGATCAAGGGGACCGACCTGATCAGACCAACAAGTGGAAGTTTGGCCACGGACCTCTTCGGTTACACAATTAAGAACACAAAAAGGTGAGTAAATGAAGGATTCTGTCAAATTGTGTCACACAATAATGCTCAAACCACCATGAAGAAGTTTACAAACCTTCGCAACGAAGCTTGGGAAAGAGGAAGACATGTGGAATAGAATATCAATATAAGATACATGATTTGAAACGATGGCCCCAGGCCTTTCAAACACATCCTTTTGATCCCTAGTTACTGTCTGAAAGGTAAGAAGAAGCATGAAGCATATATCACTACACTTTTAATCTGACACAAAGCCAAATATTATCCAAGTCCTTGTGACTAATATCTCCATCAAACATTAACCATGACAAAAATAACACCACCAAAATTTGCTCTCGAAGCAACAAGACGTAAAATGAAAAGTGATATCATATGAATTTTTATTTATCACGAGAAATGATACTGACACATGTTTGTCCTTTATGAAACATTATTCATTCCCAGAAACGGTACGATCACCAGAAAGGTAAGTTATGAAAAATGTTAAACGAACTGCCATCTCTATCGTACGCTCGTGTTAGAATGAACCAAAACAGTAGCCATATCAAATTCTCTTCTACATTACATGCCAAAACATTAGCCACATCAGACCCTCTTCAACATTATACACAGACATTCCAACTCTTACTGTATATTGACAGTTTAAGCCTTAAGGTATAAAAATGAAAATTCCTCCAACATAAGAATCTTTCTGGGGGGTGAGTGAAGGGATAATCAATGATTCAATAACCTCCATGTATGTACCTAGAGGAAACAAGTTCCAAGAAATTTGGAGGATACATCTGTCATATTTCTCCCTTCCACAAACGTGATTTGCCAGCCACCAACGCATCACATGAGAAATTTATCAATGTTTCGTTGCATTAATTGTTTCCCATCCGCTTGATATCATTAATCAACCAAGTACCCCCCAGAATGGTAAATGAATACCCAACTTATCAGATTCACTAAATTCTTCTATGTACTGGGTGACCCAACCGTAGCATTCTGTAAGTAGAGAGGTTGGTTAGGTTTTATCACTCAATGTTTTTTTTCATTAGTTGCAACATGAATGTTACAAACTGATTCAATACAACAACAAAAAATTCATTCAACACCAAATAGGGGTCATGCAATGCGAATTTATCCTATTATGGATAATCCCGTATCCAAGAAATACAGACACTGCATCCTCAGGTATACATCCAAACATGCTTGTTCACGGACATAAATATGTTAGTTGTCCCACATCGATTAGGTAAAATCCTCGAGAGTTGCATATATGGATTGAAACAATGCTGTTATTTTGAGCTAGCTTTTGGGGATGAGTAATGTTTAAGTCTCAATCTTAACAAAATGTTTGCAAATGCTCCGATGCAGACTCATGACACAAACCGTTGATATTAATACGAACAAACAGTTGACATTAATAATCTTATTCATAAAACAGAATTAACCAATCATGAAGAACAAAACACATTATAAGCAAATCTCTATCGTTTCTAATGCAACCAAAGTCCAACAACAAAATAAATTTCTTATATATCCTCATTTTATATGCGCTAAGGAAAACCAAATCGCTGAGCAGCATGTAACGACTACCTCATGGTTTAACTGCCCATCAACCTGATTACCCGTGGTTCTTTCACGAATCCTATAGAACCCAAAAACAAAAAGCATAGACCGCGTCAAAAATCTCCCGCTCTGCATGATCACAGCCCTTCGCCAACCCCCCATATGTGCGTAATCCTCCTGCCCATCCTCCCTGTTGGGCGCCAAAAACGTCGTACAAACCCTACAAATCACGTAATAAATCACCAAAATCGCAATTCCAGCTACCACCCTCAAGGGAACCAATAAAACCAGGCCCAACGCAAGTAAAATTTTCTCGGTCCAGGGAAGCTCGCCCATCCCCATTGTCCCGTACACATCGTGCCGCACAAAAGCGGCATACTTTCTCTCTAACTCTTCAGTGCTCAGGACGTGAGGTAGGGCGATGTTTGGTTCGGGTTTAAGGAGTGGGCGGCCGTCTCCCACGGATATGACGGGTTCCGGTTGCAGTTCAATGGGCTTAGGAGATAAGATTTTAAGCTCCGACTCCATTTTATACCGTATATTTTTTCCGGAAAGATGTTGATTGTTTGTTACTGGGGAGCCATTGTTGTCTTATACTGAGCTTTTCGGTTTGCAAGTTCTTTAATATCGGTTTTATTGCCTAGATCTGATAGCTTGCGGCGAGGTGGGCGCGTGCATAAAATTTCTACGTTGGAGCGTGGGACCCGATTTCCCGGTCACGATAACTTGCGGGTTTTTTAGTGTTAACGGGTCTCCTGTATGTCATTATCTAAATGGGTTGATTGAATTTGCTTCCTCTCTTCCATTCGACCATTATTCATTGAAGTGAAGAAAATAAAATCATCTCCCATCCCTATACTACTACTACTAACAAATAACAATCCAAATCTTAACCATACAAGTTAATTCCAATACTATCCATCTGCCCTTAGAAAAAGGTACAAGAGTAGAGTCGCAATTTTAATATGTTTGAAGGGGAATTTGGTAAATATATTTTATCACTATAGATTATATTTCTTTATTAATATTTCTTATCATTCAATAATATAAATTCCAATCCGTACGTCAAACAAAATTGCTTCGTTGGTATTGGAATAGAGTGGGTCTTATGTGAGACCGTCTCATTGATCTTAATCTATGAGACGAGTCAATCATACCGATATTCACAATAAAAAATAGTACTCTTAGCATAAAAGATAATATTTTTTCATGAAAATAAGATATATGTCTCACAAATACGACATGTGAAACTATCTCACACAGATTTTTGTCATTGGAATAACTTGGGCATGAATAGAGAGTGTGTGTGACACATACTTTCTTCATGTTAAATCTAAAGGCAATAAATAAAAAAGTAGTGCTTTAGGGTGAAAAGTGAATCAATATCTTTTGTTTAGACGTTAACACATTTTAAAAAATATATAATTTGTGCTTTTCGTTCTCAGATTGAAATTTTAACGTTTTGAAATCCACACCCTTTCATTACTTCTACCACAAAAAATTTAAAATTATCTAAAATTCGTCCCCTAAAATCGCTTAATTTCAAATCAATCTAAACATATTTATTACATCTAAGCATAACTAATTTTGGACTTAATTGATAATTATCCTTGATCTCGACTATGAAAAACTGGCTTTTAGGTCTCAGTTAGTTCGTGTAATTGAATTCCAAAACCATTCTACTTGGTGAGGATAATTTTTATATTCCTTTTAAATTTAAGATTTCACGCAAAATTAAAATTAAAAGTTAATATCACTTAAATTCAAATTTTAAATCATTTCTCCAAATTAAATCCATCAACCAAGCCGTGATCTTATCACAGTGAAGTGGATACATCGAGAACCATTAAACAACAGCAGTCCACAATTGTCATACAGAGGTTTAGTATTCAATATCTTGCACAGTGAATAAGGTAAAAAAAAACATATTAACTTACAAAAGCTCTCTGCATTTCGGATAAATTTAAATCAATTTTCACATCTGTAGCAGAAAGACTAGATTAGAGATATCTGGCCTTGTCGTAGGTGCAAGTTTTCATGCACTATATGCACCGAGGGAAGAAAGTTTGTCCCACATAACCACCAGTCATCGCCCTTCTCACATTGGATTCAAACAATTTCGGGTTCTCTCTCAATACAGCGGCAGCATCGTGATTGAGAGGATCCTCGTGATTTGGTTCCTGCAAAAGCAGAAGCATCAGTAATAGAAAATTTCAATTTAGTCACAAAATAGAGCTTTCGTTAATCAAAGAAAAGGAAGTACCGTAAAAAGATGATACAATCCATAAATTATGGTGTTTATGTTTAGCACAGGTTTCCAATCTTCTCGGAGAATGTTTAGGCAGACGTTTCCTTCCAAGTCAATGTTGGGATGATAGACCTGAGGTGAACATGAATAATTTTGACTGTATATTATTATTGAGACACAACAGGATTTCACAAGAAGTTGTTGAAAGGCATTAGGTGTAAAACTTGGCCTTCGGTTACCTTTGTCTTGCATTTGACCTTTGGTGCTTCGTGAGGATAAATGGGAGAAATTTGGAAAGAGAAAACAAATGTCCCGTTCCTGATCACAAGGTACAATTGTCAGTGGATATGGAACCAATGATGGAAAAAATACAAAAGAGTAATATTATGAATAATTTAATGGCTGTAATTTGTGCTTCCTCGTTTATACACATAAAGCTGGATTGAAAAAAGTACTTACTGATAATATCCTTCATCAGGTCGAATGGTAACTTCAAAGTTCATGAGGTCATCCTTGCCATTAGGGAATGATATGCTGCATGTTTTCGGCAGATTTAGTTCGCTTATGTCTACATCAACACAGGTGCAATACAAAAAGTTAATGTTACTTGGTAAACAAGTTCAATATAGCATATAACCACACATCATCAAGGAAAGAAATCAATTCCTCAGGCAGCCATTTAACATTTCTATGACTTGTACATAAAAAGTGGAAGTGACATCCGAGGATAAAGATGAAACTTCTTAACAAATTAAGAAAGCTGTTTCAAATGATTCTGTGTATATGAAACACGCAATTGGAAATGGATATTTGACTCATCTTGTCATTAATGCGCCCTGATGATGAAGATTGAAGAATTCTGAGAATAAAATACTCAATGGAAATCCCGATTGAAAGCAAGAATATATGACAATGAAAAGTGGTTAGATAACCTTTCCCACCACATTATTAGATACTACTTGTCCAAATACCCGATTCCTTGCAAGCTAGAGCATATAACTTGTTAAATAAGCAAGCGAGTCAATACATATTAACCACAACGAGGGAGGGATGTTTATAACTGGAGAAAACATAAAATGAAAGATAAATTTATTTACAAGAAAGTTTTGGAAAGAAAACTAAAAATAAATGGTGATAAACTTATGTTTTTCAGGAAACAGACGAGCAGCCCAAACATATATCATCACTGAACATAGAAAGAAACCTTTGTGCAAACGTAATTCTCCAGCACTTTGCTTCTTGACTGGAGGCTTTCCATTGGCATTTTCAGCAAGTTCCCTTTGCTTTTCCTTTACTTTGAACAACTTAATCATTGTTCCTGAATGAAAACACATGACACAAAGTTTAACAGATTATCGAACAGCCATTTGCCAAACAACTGGCATAGTTAAACCTTCCATTTAAGTAGTACAATTTTTTATCAGAAAAATTTATCCATGATAATGGGACACTCTGTTATGATGACGGTAGAGAACTTGCCACTGACACTAAACTTGTGAACGTAGATCATAGCAGAGTAGTACTCAAAGCCAGAAAAAATGAAAGACAAGGGGCCCAGATTTACCATGGACCCAGGGGCGCCAACAAAAGGTATAATGACTTGGACCCCCTCAACTTCCAAAGTTTTCCTATTTTTCCCCTTATATCAAGTTCTTTTTTTACTAGAAACATATCGAAAATTTAGTTTTGACCCCCGACCAAATTATAATTTGCAATTTCGCACTTCACACCAGACCCCTGAGTCTAGGCTTCATCCTTGTGGCAGGACCAGTTGCGAAGAAAGAATTTTACGAATTACATTTAGCCACAAAATAAATTGATTTTACTACAATAATTAAAATGACAGCTGCATATATATATAAATAAAGTTTCCTCCTGTTCCAAGTGCATTATATACCAACCATCAATAACAGAAACAGGCTATCAGTATTGATATTGGTTAAGAACACAAAAAGTGAGAATTGTGAGGTAAAACATATCATGAACATAGAGAGCAGGAAATGAAGGGTGTCACGCAGATAAAAAAATCCACTAATAGATTTAAGATGCAAAATAGATAATTTAATAACTTTAGATACAAATCTAACCATTTAATGAGAAAACAAATGAACAGAAAATACTTCAAGCCACTACTTGTTAAAATTTGAACCAAAGACCACACTATCTTATCTGAAACATTCCGGATGTGCGAGTTTCAGACTGTGTGTGAGAGAAAAAAAGGTCGTATAGAAAAGGAATAACAGAATGGGTTCAAACTGTGAGACCATTTTTTCTTGTCAGATTTTTTTTCTGTCTTGTTGACTACTGCAGTAATTTGTTCCTTATTGTCAAGTTCTCTTGCCTGGATCAACTATGAAACCATGGATAGAAATTATTCGTAGAAACTTTCTACACCAAGACCTTCATAGAAACTACTGCACTTTTGTTGGATGTGAATTAAGATAAATGAGTTGGATCTCAATAAAATATTCTCACTTCAACAGCAATGATATTGTTTCAAAGTTAAATATTGGAATCTGGAGGAAAATTGTAACAAAACGTGAGAACGACGGGTGTAAAGTAAGGATCGACCATGAAGCAAACGAGTTAATGGAGCTCAGATTTTTTGTTCTTCAACATCGCATAACTGCAGATGATGAGAATATTTTGTTGAATCTATACACAGAAATGAGAATCGTGCATTCTGAAGAAGCATGGGAATAAAATACGTCCAAATCTAAAATTAAGGTGGTGTTTGCTCTATTTACAACTTGAAAGATTTGAAAGTGGCTTCTGAAATGTGTTTGATTATGTTTTGCAGATGTGAGCAGGAAATTTAAACCTTGATAGTGTGTATATGAGTATGTTTATGGGGACTGTGTAAATGAGAGAACTGTTTTTTAAAAAATAAGCACACGAAAACACACTAAGGAGAAACACACGCTCAAAACCACAAAACAAACACAGAACGATATCCCATTATCCCAATCAATAGAACAAGTGGATAGCGGCATGGTAGATAAGTTGGACGGAAAAATAGTACAAAATTACAGTTGTAGAAATAAGGAGAGAGGTAGCTTAGCATAAAAGAGTAGGTAGAAGTCAATACACGCGCACAAAGCTAACTTTCAGTTTTCCAATGGTGACCAATAACACCTCTGCCCCAATCCAAAGTCTTTAGTATGCAACTGTCATCCTATTCCATGAAAATTCATTTCATGGAATCTTTGAAAAGTACCCACCTCAGATGAAAAAGAAAAAACAGAATCGTGAAGGATAGGGGGATGATGGAGAGCCTGCTTTACCATTCGCTCCCTTTTCGGTCCTGAATGAATCTTGATGTCGAACTCTACAAATATCGTGAATGCCATCGCATTTGAAAAGTACCCACCTCAGATGAAAAAGAAAAAACAGAATCGTGAAGGATAGTGGGATGATGGAGAGCCTGCTTTACCATTCGCTCCCTTTTCGGTCCTGAATGAATCTTGATGTCGAACTCTACAAATATCATGAATGCCATCGCATTTTCCTCGACTTCACCATCCTTTAACTTAAAGGTCATAGCTTTTTTCGGGAAACATCACCGATTCACCGGGCATACCAAATTTAATAAAATAATATGTTATACCAAAAAGATAAAAATAAAAAAGCCCAAGTTATAAATCCATAATTATAGTACCTCTCCTGAAACTAATCCCATCATCATGCAATTAACTCAACTTCAAATTATCCGAATTAAAAAAAACTTCAAAATAATTTGACAAATGACAGTAATCAAGGCCAAAAAAAAAAAACAGCTCAAAATAAAGCAGCAACGAAAATAAAGGATAGAATAGGGGGGGTGTATGCAGTAATTAAGGGAATTAGAGGTAACAAATTGAACGATCTGATAATAACCAAAACCATCCGCATACATGGAAAAATCTACGCATATACAGCATGTATAAATGTAAAGAAACAAGTATCCGCGGATAAAGTTAAGCCCAATAACATGAAAAATTTATACCTGGTGGATAAAATGTCGATCGGAGTGTTTCAGAGCTTTCTCTCTTACCGAAATAGATGGGAGAATCTGAGAAAGGAGGCTGAAAGCCAGTATAATTTTGGGAAAAGCTTCTTTATTCTTTCTGTATTATTGTATTTTTTGAATCTGAACAAATAATGGACGATCTTTGTTTTTTTCTCAGCCCACCACTTTTTACGTTGATTGCTAATAATGTATCAATTATTTTTTACTATATTAATTAATTTATATTTATTTAATTTAGAAATATATTATGGTAATAAAATAAAGAAAAGTATTTTTTGGAAAATGTTTTTGACGATAAACAAAAAATCAGCCGTTGTTTGGAGTAAAAAATATTTAAAGGAATTATTAAAAACAAAATAATGTAAATTTGGTAACGTTTTAACTTGAGAGTATTTAACGCTTACAAATGTTATTTGCAAAACCGAGTCTTCATAAAACGAGTATAAAAATTTTAAATGTCTTAGTTATATTAGCATTATATAGTTTTTTCAGCATAAATTACCAGAATATAAAACAAGATAATACCAGAAGAAATGAAAATATGCAGTAGACATAAGATTGAATTGCTGGAAAAGTATGGGGAAAAAATTTCTATCATAGCAATTAAAGACAATGAATATCACCATTAATTCCTCCATTACCACTATTATGGTTTTTTTTACTGCTATTAATTTGTGCGATGCAAGAAATTAAATGATATTATTTAAAATAGATTATTATGCTGGCAAGGATTTGGTTCAATGTTTAAGGTTGAGGTCCAGAGACTTGTTGATTACATGTTCAAGTTTCATTGATTGCAGATAGTTTTTCTAATTTATTTATGTATATTTAGTTCTTTCTTTATACTTTCTTTGTCCAAGATAATTATCGGCTTCACACTCAAATCTTGTTAGAGTGGGTCTCATGTGAGACCGTCTCACGGATCATAATCTGTGAAACGGGTCAACCCTACCCATATTCACAGTAAAAGTAATATTCTTAGCATAAAAAGTAATATTTTTTCGTGGATGACCTAAATAAGAAATTCGTCTCACAAATATGTTCCGTGAGACCGTCTCAAACAAGATCTTGTTAATAGCACGATCAATTACATTATATCTTTGTAATCTGGAACAATATCATAATTGTACTTTAAAAAAATAGATTAATACTAAAAAAATAACAGATATTTAAAATGCAAAAAAAGAAAACTAATATTATTACAAATCATATAATAAAAACAATTTTTTTCATAAATTGTGAAAATTTTCTTTAAAACAATGTTTGTTATTGAATTTCTTTTGCTGTTATAACTATTACATATCAAAAATTTTAGATTCGTAATTCTAAATACAACGACATATAACTAGTATGACTAAAAAAAGTTTTTTCAAAAGAAGTTTTACATGAGAAAAGGATTGACTCTGACTTTTTTATTGTTATCGTACATAATTATATTGTTATTGTATATAATACAATCAAATGAAAATAAGTTGGAATTTGAAATTAGTTATTGGATCAAAAAGATTTAAAGACAATCTTGAAATAATCACTTTATCACCTGGCTATGTTACTTCAATTCAGAATCTTTTTCTTCCAAAACATTATTTTCAAGCTTCGTCAAAATCAACATAGTGTCATTGTATAATCCAGAGGAATGATCTATGAAATAATATAACCGGAGTTCCTAGCTTCAAGTTTATATCATGATTGTACTCCATGAAATTTATTGTATTTAAAACTTTGTGATGTGCACATCAATAGATAAACATTTCTATCTGAATGACATATCATATCAAAACTTATATATAATCTTCTCTCTCAATGGTTCACAAAAATCATGTACTTATTTACGGACTAAACGATATTATGAGTCGAGGTCAATGTAACTTTAATACCTCGTTACCTCCTAAAATAGGCTTTTTTAAGTTTACTTCTCTTAAAATAATTATTTATAAATAAGACTGTTATGTACTTTTACTCAAAATGCATTTTGTCTAAAATAAGTTTCTTGTTTGTATCAAAATAATTATAATTTTTTTAAACAAACAACCCTTTAAAAAACTTGAATTTTGTTGACATGATATTTACGTGGAAAGCATCCAATAGTCAACAAATTTGCTGGCTACACTCGCTTCATTTTGTCCCTTCAATCATCAGCTCTGCTCGTTCCATAATTTCAGCAAAATAATCCAGAAAAACTGCGGGCAAATGAAGGTGATGATACCTTTCCACCGTAATCGTTATGAGGAAATTTATTTCAGCGCTCCATCCAGCCCTTCTAATCTCTCGGATCAATTCTGCGATACTGTTTTCGATGATTTCGACAATAGCCGTTCCTCCGTCTCCGTCGTGCCCTTTGGCTGGGAAGAAAAACCCGGCACTCCCAAATCACCGACAAATAACGACGATTTCGAATTCGCATTTTCTGTTGGTAAAGTGGAACCGGAAACGGTCTCCCTTTCTGCAGAAGAACTCTTTCATGGCGGCGTTATCAAGCCTCTGAAGCCACCACCCTGCCTGCAAGTCCCGCCGTGTGAAAGAATCAAAGAGTTCACTCACAAAAAGAGTACTACCGCTATTTCGTTGCCATCGCTTTTATTAACTAGGAAGATGATACATGGCGCGCTATCTCCGCGCCATAAGAATAAAGAATCCGTCGACCCTTTTGAAATCGCAGCCCAGAAAGCCACGAGATCGGACGTGTGGGACTGGGACGCCAGAGGAAGAGAACGAAGCTTGAATTTGCAGAAATCGTCGAGCAGAAAGGCATCTCGATCGTTTTCTCCGTGTAGAGTCACCAAGTATGCATGGGAAGATAACGAGAAATGGCGGCCGTTGGACAGTGTGAGAATGTCGTCGCCATCATCCAGTTTATGCTCGGAAAGCCACAAGAAATGGAGGCTGAAGCATTTATTCTTCTCCCGGATCACCTCTAAAGGACGCGGCGCCGGTGAAGATAACTCCAAGAGGTACATGGCGACATTTCGGCGATGGAGCTTCAGAGATATCGGGCGTCCAGGGTCACGTCGCGATTCGTCTAGAGACGAACCGGCTTCGGTCCAAACAATAAGCCGGTCGGTTTCGGAGGATTTTGTTCATAAGAAAAAATTCTTGGCGTACAACTATGGGGTCGGCGTACTGGTAAGATGTGGCTTTCCTAGTAAAAAAATTATAAAATAATAAGTAATTTGTCGTTATATTTTTCCCTTTTTCCGACTATTATTTATACCGACAGAATGGAATTTAATTCTGTGGGAGTATCATATTGTATGCCAAACAATAATATTTATCGTATTATTACGTTGGTAGTATATCTATGTCATGAGAATAATTATAATTCATAGGAAGCTATTTAAGTAGTTATAGGGGTTTATTAATTATTGGTTTATTCGTATGCAGTTTGTCTACATTTTATTTATTTGAATGTTTACCAAATATAAAAATTATAACATAACAGATGTGTAAATATAAAATACATAAAATATTAAGATAGATTAATGCAAATTACCCATTTATTATTAGCATTGTTAATGCAAAAAGCTTGAGATTGATGCCGACAATTCTTGTCATGGTTTTTAAACTATGATTGCTAATATCACAAACATGATATTCAAAATACACAATACATGGTTCTACATGTGATTGTCTTGAAATACACGTTCATTAAAAACTGGGACAATTGCATTGATTTTAGTTTGATATACGAGATTTTTTGTCATTTTGTTCGTCTATGTTTCTAAATTTTACTTTTAGTAGGTTATATTTGTAGTTTTAAAATTTTAAATTTGGTTATTTTACCAACATAACATCGATGGAACACATACATAGTGATAGTCTAACACGAATATATTGTTTATGTACTTAGCGTCAAATAGTACACAATAAAAAAGATTAAAATTATCAAAAACCGAAAAATTTAAAATAAAGACAGTTTTAAGAACATAAAGAGTTCAAACTGCACCAAGATAAACATATATGTATGAGGCTGTACAATTGAGGAAGACTTAAAAGATAAACATATACATGTATTTTCAATTTTCAGTCATAATTTATATTGTCGATAACAAACTTAATGTGATACCCCGTTCAAGGATGAATAAGACCCCAAGACCGTGCATGTATGAGACATGTACAGTTAAGGAATACTTAAAAGATTCTATTGATACTACTTATATCAACAAGATGCATTTCTTTTCCAGAGTTCATTACTTAAAAACTCCAAAGTTAAGAGTATAATTGACTTGAGGCAATTCTGATATGGATGAACCCCTGAGAAGTTCATCACGGTGAATGTGAGAGAATACATAAACACACTATAAAGCCTTGTGTTGGTACATTGTGGACATTCATCGAATCTAAGAGGTTATATTGTGATATTATATACGGTCACCAACAGGAATACTGAGAAATAAATGCTATGCAGGAAACATGCTACATGGCATGGGAGTGAATACGCGGAAATAAAATGTTAAACGCACTGGAGCCAAACCCGTAAGAGCCACCTCTTAAACCCGTATGAGTCACCTCTATTCGATTTCTCGACGCTTGTGGATTGATGAGCGATAGACGCGATGAATCTAAGGCGTTACATAGTGATATCATATACCGTCACCGGCAGGAACAAATGACAATGAGAAATAAATGCTATGCAAGGAAACGTGCTACGTGGCGTGGAGTGAACATGCGGAGTAAAGTATCACACGCACTGAAGTCAAACCTGTAGAAGCCACATCTTTAACATGTATTAGTCACCTCTAGATTCTCGACTCTATGTGGATCAATGAGATAGACGCAACGAAGATGTCGCGCTGTGAAGGAGGGGGCTGATTGTGATATCACGTCTAAGAATGAACGGGAACGAGATTCAAAGACTCTGCATGCAACTCTTATGAGTCATATCAACAAGGATCATCTTCCTTTCAGGAGTTCACAACTTAAAAATTCTAAAGCTAAGCGTGCTTAACTTGGAGTAATTTCGAGATGGGTACACCTAAGAAATTTCTCAAAATACCTATGAGTGTGAATGAAAATATAAGCACATTGAAAAAACTCGTATTGATACAACAATCATCGATATGGGGCGGTACACTTAAATTAAAATATATTTATTCACAACCTCTAATCGATTATGCTTTAAAATGAGATAAACAAGCGATAGTAGATCTGAAATACTTCAAGCGAATCACTTCTCAATTGCTAATTCCATTTATACATTGTTATTCATCATGTCACTGAGGTTTTCGTCATTCGCAATAGCTATAAAACATAAAAATCACCATTCACTAACTTGAACAAATGTTTTATGTGTTAATAGGATAATTCATTAAAAAAAAAGACCTTTCATACGAAATTATCCAAAATTATTGGGCGAAAAGTAAAATAAGTGTCGTGGTCCATATATATATATATATATTCCCCCACAAGGAATGCGAGCCTTGTAATTGATCACCAACCACCAAAATGCTTGTTGCCAGCCTCAAGTTACTGAAATGCAGGTGTTGGAGTTTGAGAATCTTTTTTGGTAACACAGGACCCCTACATCAAGTAATGGACGTGGGTATTCATTCATAAATATGACAAGAGACATCAACAAAGGGATGCACTTAAATTGCCCATACTGTCCATTCGAATTTCCAAGCGTTTGGATCTAGTGCACAACACCGCACCGATTGGATCAAGTGAACCTGAGGTCTATATGATCCAACGATTTTATTGTGCACAACACCATTTCAACGCCTCAGTTTCTTCAACATTTTATCCCCAATCAAATCTTTGTTTCTAATTTACATCCGTCCAAATTCTTTTCCTTCAATTTGTTACTAATCGAAGGCTAGAAGCAGATTTACAAGTTTAGAGCACGGTCCATCAGATGATTGAATATATTAGCTAGCTAGTGATATTGTCTGTTTTGAGCACGCAGGAAATTTGGGCTAGCTCAGTCATTGTCTCAGGCCCTAGCTCCCTTGATTATAGGCAGCTTACTTCTCAACTCTATCAGATACATTAATTCGCAAAACACTATATAATTCAATTAGATGCCTTGTTTCCGATATCTATTTGAATCTCCATATATGTAGTACCCCACGATGACTTGTTCGGAGTAGGAATTCATGAAATCAGTGTTCAAATCAATCTCGTACGCTTGTTTGAATGTAATAATATCGTGCTCCAGTGTACATGCATGCATAACGTTTATATATATATATTAATATATAAACACACACGCTAGGTCCGAAACTAAACTAACTATTATGATTATCAAAAGTTATGTCAAAGATTTTCAAATTCTACAATAGCCAAAAGTTACATCGTGGCACAAATTTAAACTATACAAAAATTTCACATGGAACGATGGACCATTATATCCCCACCCATGATTAATGCATCGCGTTTCAGAAACTACTGTTGTAAATTAAAACCGACCAGCCAATTAAAATCCTCATTCTATATGTTCCCACTGAAAAGATATCCCATGATCTCCGGCATACATCTCACATGGTGTTGTCTATATATATCAATGCTATTCCATGCAAGATGGCATCTAGTATTGCTGGACATTAATATATAGCTAGCAGTCGTAAGAATTGTTTTATATAGACATTTTCCAAGTGCGGTGCATGTAAAAACAAGAGAACCAAATCATGCATGGGCCTAGAATTAAATTTCTAGCAATCGAAGGAATCAACACATGTTTCCATGTCTCAAAATCTTGCGTTTTTTGTTTCAAATATAGATAGGTATATAGACAGAAAAAAAAAGAATCAGATAAGATTTAGCCATAGTCGAGTCCCTAAGAAAAACTTCCTTAATCTTCTAAATGGGAAAATTACAAATTTAGTTCTTTATGTTTGCCTCGTATATACATTGATTTTTCAGTAATTAGATATCAAATTCATTTAAGTCGGAGAACCTAAAAACAATCATATATCTCTAAAATGCAAAAAATATTTAGTTATGGTAATCGTCGAGTTGTTGACATAGTAGAAGACACCGAGAACTAAGAGGGAACCCCATATCTTTGACAGATTATGCAGTTTAATTTCTTGAAGATATATATGTTGTGAGCCACATCCGATAGAACCAAGATTTTCAATTAAAAATAGTGGGTGAGGTGCATGGGGGCAAAAGGTTGTTTGTTCACTAGTTGAATCAACACACATAAAAAAAAATTTAAAAAGAAAAATAAGCAAAGGGGACCTTTCGTCCATTCATTTTCAGATTATTTTCCCGTTGACAGTACAGAAATTGCTCGATATATATAAATGTTGATCATTAATGAAGTTAAGAATAAAACATGTGAATTTATCGGCCCTTAATTAATGTTGACGTTCACCAATTGATGCAACAATATTGAAGAATAGATAATCATGCCTGGATTATATGATCACATTACCATACGTGAATATTTCCAATTAATAGTAGAGTATATATACATTATTTTTTTGACTAATTTAATCAAATTGCTTCCTCTTACTGATAGATCAGGACAATAACTACTTGTTGAACCAACTGCGCACTGATATTCTTCATACACTCCCATTGAGGGATCGAGGAGACGATCGATTTAGAGGCGTTCGGATTCTATAAATCTATACATTAATTAATATAGAAATAAAGAAAAATGGTCATTATTTTTGAATGCGAAATATAGAATAAATTGATCAGTTATGACTCCATGCATAATAGAGTATGGTTATCGATTAGCTAGCAAGGATGGATGAGTAACAAAATAATGAATTACGTACGTATAGCGAGCTAGCTAGGGTCATTTAATAGCAACATGAAATAAATAATGCAAGTTGTTAGGCTTAGTTTCAATCGCACCAAACCTGTCATGTCTAATTTAAGAAGTAAACACATGGAGAAGAAATTTCTGATCGTGATAGAAAAGGAAAATCACTTGTTTTGCAAACAAAATAAAAGTGGGATGAGTTGCGAAAAAATTTACTAGTGAAAAACCAATAATCTAGAAATTTCTGTACTTTTGCATTTGAAATTAGGAATCCACTTATACAAAAATTTAGCAAGCTAGAACACTATACGAAAATTCAAGGAGTACCACAAAAAAATTGGTGAGCGGGGAAGTTTCCAATTGTACGTTTTTTGGATACAATTTACCTTAATGATTTTCGTAATAAGGTTTCACATTTAAATCATGTATAGGGGTTATTTTGCACATTAATGCTATTCCGTGGCTGGTTTTAACAAATAAAAAAAATACGAGGGTGGTTTTGCAATTTACCCATAATAAAGTAGGAAATGTAGTTAATGAATGAATTGGGAAGGAAAAGCAGAACCTTTGTATGGGGTTTGTGCCTAATGGGAATATTGTGCAGAATAAGGGGAAATATGATGTTGATTGGGTGTACATTAATTTGTAATAATCTTTTTTCATTAAAGAATTTTTTTTTTATTTTTAACAAATATATAATAAGTCTTGTTTTTAAATTTATTAAATAAATTCTCATTTGTATTTTACCAAAATATCATCTCCCAAAAATCTATTAAATTGTCTTCTCATGCCCAATTTCAAACATTGGTTGGAAATATATATATATATATATATATATATATATATATATATATATATATATATATATATATATATATATATATGTTGATGGTGAAGCATAAATACAGGGGGAGAGAGGCACTGCACATGATCAAAAGGGAACTTTCTCTTCTCTCTATTTTTTTTCACTTTTCCCCACAAATTTTTTGTCAGGCTTGTTTTCCTTATCTCATCACAATTGACGTCCAATTCTTTTCATCTTTAAGCATTTTCAACATCAAATTTCAGCCCTACAACCCACAATATACATGTTCAAAAAGATAAACTTTAGCCCTTTTTTCCTCTCCTTCGGCTCCCACCAGCTACATATTTTTGCAATAAGTATAATATATCAATACACCATAATTAAATTACCACAAATTTTAAATATTATTTTTTATGTCAAATTTATTACTTGTTATTTTAAATATTTAGCAGAGTTGACACGTCTCACATATAAAGATCAGTGACATCGTCGCATAAGAGACCTATTACACTTAAATATTGTGACAATAAAATTTTCAATTATGAGATTAAGACTGCAATCCTACCTTCATAAAAGCAAATTAGGTTATTGATTTAATTCAGAAGTAATATATTTATTACAATGATAAGTGTTGGCATGGACTTGAATTAATATTTTTATTATCAAAATGTTTTTTAAATCTAGAAGTGCAATCGTAAAAACAAATAAATAGGTTATCGTAAGGAAGAAAAACTTCAAACATTATATATACTGGATCTGTCCAATCTAAGGTTAAAAATAAAAAGAAAAAAAAAACCATGACAAAATTTAAGAAGCAGCTTATTATTATTATTATTATTATTATTATTATTATACAGTGAAACTCATGTGAGACCGTCTCACGGATCTTAAGCCGTGAGACAGGTCAACCTGTAGTGACCCGTTCCAGAATCACCTACTAATCAAAAACTAAGCATGCAATTAACCTAATCAATTATAATCAGAGATAACAGCGGAAAAAGTCAACAAAAATAATGGTTATACAACCCAATCGAAGTCTAGAATAACTCAAAATAAAAATACCCAATACAACCATATCGAATCAAAACAATACCGATAAACTAAACCAACCAGCTACTCAACGTCCTCCTCCTGCTCCTCCTGAGCTGTCCAACCTGAAGCCTGCCCCGAGGGAATGGGGTGTCCAAGAATAAACAAAACCGAGGACGTGAGCGATAAGAACGCCCAGTACAAAAGTATGAGTATACAGACCTATATGAAATGCACATGCTATGATCATGATACCGGGGTAGTCAAGAAACAGGAGTCACAAAAGGATCTCAACAATGCTCAGTCTAGAGGCGCCAAGTGGATAGTGCCGCGCGGTACACCTCTGGGTCACTGCATCCACTACAAGACAGACGTGGACCTAAAATGTCCCGGACCACCGAAGCCCTCCCGACCCGTCGGCCACTGTGTACTCTCGGTGTCCATGCGTCCACAAGACAGGGCTGAGCGGCCCCAAGATATAGCTTATCTCGAAAGAGATACAGCTCAACAGTAAAGGCTATCTCGAAGAAGATACGGCTCAACATGAAATGCAACGTGCAGTAATAAACGTGACATAATAGCATGCATCATATGACATATATCAATGCACCACATAATCATGCAACACATATAAGAATGTATACTCAACCAGGATATCTCGGATAGTACTTTCGTACCTCTATCACAGCAAGCCTAGCCTTACGCAACACCGCTAATCAGGTCTAGAACAAGCCTACGCATCAAAAGCACACTCAATCAATACTACCATGCTCGACTAGCAAAACCAGTACTCCCTAGTACTACCAAAGGTTTAGGGTTTACCTTCGTCCGTCGACAGCCCTTTGATGTCGATTGCCTCGTAACTCAGACGTCGCTACGCTACCACTCCTGGCAGCTCCTGGCTATCGCTCGACCAACAACTACCCTAGAACCTTCCAAACTCTCCAAAATGAGAGAAAACTCAAGAAATTGGCAAGTCAAAAATGAGAAATCCGAGCACTATTTATAGGCCATGTTCGGATCCTCCGAACAGCACTTCGGAACGTCCGAACGCTACGTGTCCATTGGCTCTTGACAGCTCATGATCGGATCCTCCGATCATACACTTCGGACCGTCCGAACATGCACGTGTCCAGCTGCTCTTGACACCTCATGATCGGATCCACCGAACCTACACTTCGGAACGTCCGAACTCCCACGTGTCGATCAACTCTTGACACCTAATGATCGGATCCACCGAACTCACTTCGGACCTTACGAACTCTTCGGTGCTTCCGAACCATCTTCGGTCCGTCCGATCATGACTCGGTCAAAATTACACATTAAACCTTCTTAATCACCATTAATCCGTTAATTACCCAATTTGGAATTCGGGCTACTACATTCTTCCCCCCTTAAAAAGATTTCGTCCTCGAAATCTAGGCAAGAGAATAAAACACCATTGTAATACACTGCAAATATTCTTCATTACAACTGTATACAATTACATCCCAGGCTGATCCTGGTTCAGCGCAAAAACCTGACCTTGGGTACGAGGTCGAAGATTCGAACTACCCACTGCCTGACCCTGTCTCCTCTGCTGAACAGTCGTCTGGGATCCAGAACCAGATCCTGCTCCACCTCGCAACTGAGGACAATTCTTCTTGAGATGACCCATCTCTCCGCACTGAAAACAAGCTCCTGCTGCTAATCGGCATTGCTCCGATGGATGGTTCTTCCCACAATGCGCACAAGAATCCTTCTTCTCACCAAAGCGAACAACACCGCTAGACCTTGATCCAGATCCAGAAGAAGAAGAACCAGATTTCTTGAAAGACTGAGGTCGAGGGCTCAAAACACTCGGAGGTCTAGAAGAAAGAATAGCCCTACCACGCTGGAGACTGATCTCTGCTTGGCGACACCGGTTCACTAACCCATCATACGAAGTAGGATTATCACAGACAGTGACTCGATCAAAGATCTCCTGGTTAAGGCCCTGAAGGAAATGATCGTACTTGGCTTCAGAACTGCCACTGATATGAGGCGCAAAGGGTAACAACTCGAAGAATTTCTGCTGATACTCATCAACAGACATACTCCCCTGCTTAAGGTTCAGGAGCTCAATCGTCTTGGCCTGGCGAAGGGCTGGAGGAAAGTACAGCTGCATGAACGCTGCACGGAAATCGACCCAAGTCGCTCTACCCTGCGACTGAACTATCGGCGCAGAAGTCGATCGCCACCACTTGCGAGCACGGCCCTCGAGAAGAAAACTAAGGGTCTCCATCTTCTGCTCATCGGTGCACTGGAATGCACGAAAACAACTCTCCATGCGCTCTAACCAATCCTCCGCATCATCGGGAGTCTCACCGCCAACTAAAGGCTTAGGCCCCATCTGCATGAAACGATGCATATCGAAACGCCTAGGACCATCCCGACGATGACGATGTTCACGATGACGCCTACGATCGTCCTGGTCACCCCAACGACCTACACTTCCCTGACTACTCTCATCACCAAAGTGGTCAGCCATTGCTACAACATAGAATAGGGAAACTAGTAAATTGGTCAACGGAAATCCCAAAACAGAATCTATATCCCAAAATCGTATGCATGCTCTGATACCATAAATGTAGTGACCCGTTCCAGAATCACCTACTAATCAAAAACTAAGCATGCAATTAACCTAATCAATTATAATCAGAGATAACAGCGGAAAAAGTCAACAAAAATAATGGTTATACAACCCAATCGAAGTCTAGAATAACTCAAAATAAAAATACCCAATACAACCATATCGAATCAAAACAATACCGATAAACTAAACCAACCAGCTACTCAACGTCCTCCTCCTGCTCCTCCTGAGCTGTCCAACCTGAAGCCTGCCCCGAGGGAATGGGGTGTCCAAGAATAAACAAAACCGAGGACGTGAGCGATAAGAACGCCCAGTACAAAAGTATGAGTATACAGACCTATATGAAATGCACATGCTATGATCATGATACCGGGGTAGTCAAGAAACAGGAGTCACAAAAGGATCTCAACAATGCTCAGTCTAGAGGCGCCAAGTGGATAGTGCCGCGCGGTACACCTCTGGGTCACTGCATCCACTACAAGACAGACGTGGACCTAAAATGTCCCGGACCACCGAAGCCCTCCCGACCCGTCGGCCACTGTGTACTCTCGGTGTCCATGCGTCCACAAGACAGGGCTGAGCGGCCCCAAGATATAGCTTATCTCGAAAGAGATACAGCTCAACAGTAAAGGCTATCTCGAAGAAGATACGGCTCAACATGAAATGCAACGTGCAGTAATAAACGTGACATAATAGCATGCATCATATGACATATATCAATGCACCACATAATCATGCAACACATATAAGAATGTATACTCAACCAGGATATCTCGGATAGTACTTTCGTACCTCTATCACAGCAAGCCTAGCCTTACGCAACACCGCTAATCAGGTCTAGAACAAGCCTACGCATCAAAAGCACACTCAATCAATACTACCATGCTCGACTAGCAAAACCAGTACTCCCTAGTACTACCAAAGGTTTAGGGTTTACCTTCGTCCGTCGACAGCCCTTTGATGTCGATTGCCTCGTAACTCAGACGTCGCTACGCTACCACTCCTGGCAGCTCCTGGCTATCGCTCGACAACAACTACCCTAGAACCTTCCAAA
This sequence comes from Primulina eburnea, assembly GCF_022965805.1. NCBI lineage: Eukaryota > Viridiplantae > Streptophyta > Magnoliopsida > Lamiales > Gesneriaceae > Primulina > Primulina eburnea. The sequence goes on along the minus strand of NC_133101.1, from coordinate 65,342,155 downwards.
CTCTCCAAAATGAGAGAAAACTCAAGAAATTGGCAAGTCAAAAATGAGAAATCCGAGCACTATTTATAGGCCATGTTCGGATCCTCCGAACAGCACTTCGGAACGTCCGAACGCTACGTGTCCATTGGCTCTTGACAGCTCATGATCGGATCCTCCGATCATACACTTCGGACCGTCCGAACATGCACGTGTCCAGCTGCTCTTGACACCTCATGATCGGATCCACCGAACCTACACTTCGGAACGTCCGAACTCCCACGTGTCGATCAACTCTTGACACCTAATGATCGGATCCACCGAACTCACTTCGGACCTTACGAACTCTTCGGTGCTTCCGAACCATCTTCGGTCCGTCCGATCATGACTCGGTCAAAATTACACATTAAACCTTCTTAATCACCATTAATCCGTTAATTACCCAATTTGGAATTCGGGCTACTACATTCTTCCCCCCTTAAAAAGATTTCGTCCTCGAAATCTAGGCAAGAGAATAAAACACCATTGTAATACACTGCAAATATTCTTCATTACAACTGTATACAATTACATCCCAGGCTGATCCTGGTTCAGCGCAAAAACCTGACCTTGGGTACGAGGTCGAAGATTCGAACTACCCACTGCCTGACCCTGTCTCCTCTGCTGAACAGTCGTCTGGGATCCAGAACCAGATCCTGCTCCACCTCGCAACTGAGGACAATTCTTCTTGAGATGACCCATCTCTCCGCACTGAAAACAAGCTCCTGCTGCTAATCGGCATTGCTCCGATGGATGGTTCTTCCCACAATGCGCACAAGAATCCTTCTTCTCACCAAAGCGAACAACACCGCTAGACCTTGATCCAGATCCAGAAGAAGAAGAACCAGATTTCTTGAAAGACTGAGGTCGAGGGCTCAAAACACTCGGAGGTCTAGAAGAAAGAATAGCCCTACCACGCTGGAGACTGATCTCTGCTTGGCGACACCGGTTCACTAACCCATCATACGAAGTAGGATTATCACAGACAGTGACTCGATCAAAGATCTCCTGGTTAAGGCCCTGAAGGAAATGATCGTACTTGGCTTCAGAACTGCCACTGATATGAGGCGCAAAGGGTAACAACTCGAAGAATTTCTGCTGATACTCATCAACAGACATACTCCCCTGCTTAAGGTTCAGGAGCTCAATCGTCTTGGCCTGGCGAAGGGCTGGAGGAAAGTACAGCTGCATGAACGCTGCACGGAAATCGACCCAAGTCGCTCTACCCTGCGACTGAACTATCGGCGCAGAAGTCGATCGCCACCACTTGCGAGCACGGCCCTCGAGAAGAAAACTAAGGGTCTCCATCTTCTGCTCATCGGTGCACTGGAATGCACGAAAACAACTCTCCATGCGCTCTAACCAATCCTCCGCATCATCGGGAGTCTCACCGCCAACTAAAGGCTTAGGCCCCATCTGCATGAAACGATGCATATCGAAACGCCTAGGACCATCCCGACGATGACGATGTTCACGATGACGCCTACGATCGTCCTGGTCACCCCAACGACCTACACTTCCCTGACTACTCTCATCACCAAAGTGGTCAGCCATTGCTACAACATAGAATAGGGAAACTAGTAAATTGGTCAACGGAAATCCCAAAACAGAATCTATATCCCAAAATCGTATGCATGCTCTGATACCATAAATGTAGTGACCCGTTCCAGAATCACCTACTAATCAAAAACTAAGCATGCAATTAACCTAATCAATTATAATCAGAGATAACAGCGGAAAAAGTCAACAAAAATAATGGTTATACAACCCAATCGAAGTCTAGAATAACTCAAAATAAAAATACCCAATACAACCATATCGAATCAAAACAATACCGATAAACTAAACCAACCAGCTACTCAACGTCCTCCTCCTGCTCCTCCTGAGCTGTCCAACCTGAAGCCTGCCCCGAGGGAATGGGGTGTCCAAGAATAAACAAAACCGAGGACGTGAGCGATAAGAACGCCCAGTACAAAAGTATGAGTATACAGACCTATATGAAATGCACATGCTATGATCATGATACCGGGGTAGTCAAGAAACAGGAGTCACAAAAGGATCTCAACAATGCTCAGTCTAGAGGCGCCAAGTGGATAGTGCCGCGCGGTACACCTCTGGGTCACTGCATCCACTACAAGACAGACGTGGACCTAAAATGTCCCGGACCACCGAAGCCCTCCCGACCCGTCGGCCACTGTGTACTCTCGGTGTCCATGCGTCCACAAGACAGGGCTGAGCGGCCCCAAGATATAGCTTATCTCGAAAGAGATACAGCTCAACAGTAAAGGCTATCTCGAAGAAGATACGGCTCAACATGAAATGCAACGTGCAGTAATAAACGTGACATAATAGCATGCATCATATGACATATATCAATGCACCACATAATCATGCAACACATATAAGAATGTATACTCAACCAGGATATCTCGGATAGTACTTTCGTACCTCTATCACAGCAAGCCTAGCCTTACGCAACACCGCTAATCAGGTCTAGAACAAGCCTACGCATCAAAAGCACACTCAATCAATACTACCATGCTCGACTAGCAAAACCAGTACTCCCTAGTACTACCAAAGGTTTAGGGTTTACCTTCGTCCGTCGACAGCCCTTTGATGTCGATTGCCTCGTAACTCAGACGTCGCTACGCTACCACTCCTGGCAGCTCCTGGCTATCGCTCGACCAACAACTACCCTAGAACCTTCCAAACTCTCCAAAATGAGAGAAAACTCAAGAAATTGGCAAGTCAAAAATGAGAAATCCGAGCACTATTTATAGGCCATGTTCGGATCCTCCGAACAGCACTTCGGAACGTCCGAACGCTACGTGTCCATTGGCTCTTGACAGCTCATGATCGGATCCTCCGATCATACACTTCGGACCGTCCGAACATGCACGTGTCCAGCTGCTCTTGACACCTCATGATCGGATCCACCGAACCTACACTTCGGAACGTCCGAACTCCCACGTGTCGATCAACTCTTGACACCTAATGATCGGATCCACCGAACTCACTTCGGACCTTACGAACTCTTCGGTGCTTCCGAACCATCTTCGGTCCGTCCGATCATGACTCGGTCAAAATTACACATTAAACCTTCTTAATCACCATTAATCCGTTAATTACCCAATTTGGAATTCGGGCTACTACATTCTTCCCCCCTTAAAAAGATTTTGTCCTCGAAATCTAGGCAAGAGAATAAAACACCATTGTAATACACTGCAAATATTCTTCATTACAACTGTATACAATTACATCCCAGGCTGATCCTGGTTCAGCGCAAAAACCTGACCTTGGGTACGAGGTCGAAGATTCGAACTACCCACTGCCTGACCCTGTCTCCTCTGCTGAACAGTCGTCTGGGATCCAGAACCAGATCCTGCTCCACCTCGCAACTGAGGACAATTCTTCTTGAGATGACCCATCTCTCCGCACTGAAAACAAGCTCCTGCTGCTAATCGGCATTGCTCCGATGGATGGTTCTTCCCACAATGCGCACAAGAATCCTTCTTCTCACCAAAGCGAACAACACCGCTAGACCTTGATCCAGATCCAGAAGAAGAAGAACCAGATTTCTTGAAAGACTGAGGTCGAGGGCTCAAAACACTCGGAGGTCTAGAAGAAAGAATAGCCCTACCACGCTGGAGACTGATCTCTGCTTGGCGACACCGGTTCACTAACCCATCATACGAAGTAGGATTATCACAGACAGTGACTCGATCAAAGATCTCCTGGTTAAGGCCCTGAAGGAAATGATCGTACTTGGCTTCAGAACTGCCACTGATATGAGGCGCAAAGGGTAACAACTCGAAGAATTTCTGCTGATACTCATCAACAGACATACTCCCCTGCTTAAGGTTCAGGAGCTCAATCGTCTTGGCCTGGCGAAGGGCTGGAGGAAAGTACAGCTGCATGAACGCTGCACGGAAATCGACCCAAGTCGCTCTACCCTGCGACTGAACTATCGGCGCAGAAGTCGATCGCCACCACTTGCGAGCACGGCCCTCGAGAAGAAAACTAAGGGTCTCCATCTTCTGCTCATCGGTGCACTGGAATGCACGAAAACAACTCTCCATGCGCTCTAACCAATCCTCCGCATCATCGGGAGTCTCACCGCCAACTAAAGGCTTAGGCCCCATCTGCATGAAACGATGCATATCGAAACGCCTAGGACCATCCCGACGATGACGATGTTCACGATGACGCCTACGATCGTCCTGGTCACCCCAACGACCTACACTTCCCTGACTACTCTCATCACCAAAGTGGTCAGCCATTGCTACAACATAGAATAGGGAAACTAGTAAATTGGTCAACGGAAATCCCAAAACAGAATCTATATCCCAAAATCGTATGCATGCTCTGATACCATAAATGTAGTGACCCGTTCCAGAATCACCTACTAATCAAAAACTAAGCATGCAATTAACCTAATCAATTATAATCAGAGATAACAGCGGAAAAAGTCAACAAAAATAATGGTTATACAACCCAATCGAAGTCTAGAATAACTCAAAATAAAAATACCCAATACAACCATATCGAATCAAAACAATACCGATAAACTAAACCAACCAGCTACTCAACGTCCTCCTCCTGCTCCTCCTGAGCTGTCCAACCTGAAGCCTGCCCCGAGGGAATGGGGTGTCCAAGAATAAACAAAACCGAGGACGTGAGCGATAAGAACGCCCAGTACAAAAGTATGAGTATACAGACCTATATGAAATGCACATGCTATGATCATGATACCGGGGTAGTCAAGAAACAGGAGTCACAAAAGGATCTCAACAATGCTCAGTCTAGAGGCGCCAAGTGGATAGTGCCGCGCGGTACACCTCTGGGTCACTGCATCCACTACAAGACAGACGTGGACCTAAAATGTCCCGGACCACCGAAGCCCTCCCGACCCGTCGGCCACTGTGTACTCTCGGTGTCCATGCGTCCACAAGACAAGGCTGAGCGGCCCCAAGATATAGCTTATCTCGAAAGAGATACAGCTCAACAGTAAAGGCTATCTCGAAGAAGATACGGCTCAACATGAAATGCAACGTGCAGTAATAAACGTGACATAATAGCATGCATCATATGACATATATCAATGCACCACATAATCATGCAACACATATAAGAATGTATACTCAACCAGGATATCTCGGATAGTACTTTCGTACCTCTATCACAGCAAGCCTAGCCTTACGCAACACCGCTAATCAGGTCTAGAACAAGCCTACGCATCAAAAGCACACTCAATCAATACTACCATGCTCGACTAGCAAAACCAGTACTCCCTAGTACTACCAAAGGTTTAGGGTTTACCTTCGTCCGTCGACAGCCCTTTGATGTCGATTGCCTCGTAACTCAGACGTCGCTACGCTACCACTCCTGGCAGCTCCTGGCTATCGCTCGACCAACAACTACCCTAGAACCTTCCAAACTCTCCAAAATGAGAGAAAACTCAAGAAATTGGCAAGTCAAAAATGAGAAATCCGAGCACTATTTATAGGCCATGTTCGGATCCTCCGAACAGCACTTCGGAACGTCCGAACGCTACGTGTCCATTGGCTCTTGACAGCTCATGATCGGATCCTCCGATCATACACTTCGGACCGTCCGAACATGCACGTGTCCAGCTGCTCTTGACACCTCATGATCGGATCCACCGAACCTACACTTCGGAACGTCCGAACTCCCACGTGTCGATCAACTCTTGACACCTAATGATCGGATCCACCGAACTCACTTCGGACCTTACGAACTCTTCGGTGCTTCCGAACCATCTTCGGTCCGTCCGATCATGACTCGGTCAAAATTACACATTAAACCTTCTTAATCACCATTAATCCGTTAATTACCCAATTTGGAATTCGGGCTACTACACAACCCTACGGATAGTCATAATAAAAAGTAATACTCTTAACATAAAAAGTAATACTTTTTCATGAATAACCCAAATAAGAGATCTGTCTCACAAATACGACCCGTGAGACCGTTTCATACAAGTTTTTGTCATATTATATATATATATATATAATATATACACACACACACACACCAATCTTTCTACATTACTTATGTGCACTCACAATTTTCTAAAACTCCATATATCCTAATTGAAACCCCAAAAACCAATCAACTAACATAAATAGAAATCCTTCCAAATATGCCACAAAATTGTTCAAGCCCGTTCCACAAAATGGCAAACCATTCCTTACTTTCCCACCTCCAAAGAACTAACACGAATAAGAAATCAACAAAATCCTCCTCCACCGGCAGCGGTGGCGGCCTTTTCCGCATGTTCAAACTCCTCCCCATGCTAACAACCGGCTGCAAGATGGTGACTCTACTTGGGAACCGCCACCGCAAACCATTCCTAACCGATAAAGCCACAACCGGGACACTATTCGGATACCGCAAAGGAAGACTCAACCTTGCCATACAAGAAGACCCTCATAAAATGCCAATCTTCGTGATAGAACTCCCCGTGTCAACCTCCGCATTCCACAAGGAAATGGCAACGGATATTCTACGTATCACCCTCGAAAGTGATACGAAAACCCACAAGAAGAAGCTCATGGAGGAGTTCGTGTGGGCCGTGTACTGTAATGGCAGGAAAAGTGGGTACTCTATAAGGAGGAAGAATATGGGTGATGAAGAAGGTCATGTCATGAAGCTTTTGAAGGGAGTTTCAATGGGGGCCGGAGTGTTGCCTGGTTTGTATTCTGAGAAGGAAAATATTGATGGAGATTTGAGTTATATCCGGGCAAGATTTGATAGGGTTGTTGGATCCAAGGATTCTGAATCGTTTTACATGATCAATCCGGATGGTGGAACAGCTCAAGAACTTAGTATTTTCTTTGTCAGATCCCATAAAAAGCTTATGTAATTAATTTTTTCGATTTTTCGGGTTATCTAATTCTTCAGTGAGTGTCGTATAATTTGGATTGGTGATATATATATTGTGATTCCTTACCTAAGAGTTAAAAGAAATGGAATATAATTTGTTCTTCCTATTACTTTACTATCATTTTTTTTTTAATTTAGGCTTAGTTTGGTTTAAGTTTTGCCTTCCTTTTTCTTCAAATCAATATCTAAAAACCATGCACATGCATGGTTTTTTTATTTTCGTTTTCTATCAATATCAGATTTCACTTTATCTCAAGAAAATACCTCTGATAAAAATGAAATACAGATAAAAAATGTGTCTTTTTGTAAGATCTAAGTTTCGAGTAACATTCAGATAGTTTTTTTTCCCCTGTAACGGGTCAGACCCGATCCAAATATAATACGTTTAAACCCCCAATGTGTTTTCCAGAATCGGGCTTAGACAAACATGCAATTAAGCAGAAATTTACGAAAGTTGCTTCATAATGTTCCTAGCTTCTGCGAGCATATTTGCTTGAGAGACACTCGTTGCCCACACATTCTGCAGTCCAGGCATTGTCATATCCTGTTCACACAGGCGTTCCTCCAACTGTCTTCTAGCACTTGGATCCATGAGGTTTCCCACAACAGTCTGCAGACAAAAATAAACGAAATTCTTAAGGTATTCAAATCTGAAGATAAACCAAAATTGCTGGTCTTGGAAGTGTAAATACATTGAATTGACAAGATTTGGAAAAACGGCACACAGAACAGATGACAAAAGTGGGGAATATGTAGCTTGAGTTGGCTACAGTTTACCCAGAATTTGCTGAAACAAGCATTGCCAATCAAGCTTCTCAGGAGATAATCATCAGAGCTGTTTATTAACGTGTTCGAGTCAAAAGAAAATGTCAGGTCTTGACAAGAGGAATCAAGCATTGCTCCATAGTTTTTTGCCACAATTCTCTGATGCTGCTTTAATATTTGCTTTAGGCGACCCATTGTCGAGATACAAGGAAGCCACGGTCCAGTCTGAGATTTGGCTACTGTTTCTGCAGAAGAAATGTTATGTGAGAATTCTTCAGAATCCAACCCAAGCAAGATCGCAGCCTTCTCAGAGTCGGCCCAGCAACAGCAGGAGGACGACCCATCATCTACATAAAAAAAACAAATAAAGTACTCAGACAAAACTTTTGTATTCTTTCATCGTCAAATAAACACAATTGTTTCAAAATCAATGGCAAATAATTCAATGTTCAATTATGTTACGCAAACAGGCCCATAGTTCGTATTTCAAATAACAATTTTGAACAAAACATTAGCTAGTTCACAATCAACATCCATTACTACCATAATAGGACAGAATATAAACACCTAAGACAAAACCAGCGAATGGGATTTGAACAACTGAAAGTGTGGACCTAACGCCTGATTGCAATTGAGTTATATTTCTGTTCTTCTCCAGCACAACAACATAAACAGCCACAACCTGTCTCGTCAAACAAACAACAGATACAAGGGAGTTAAGTTCCTAATTAAAAACTGATTAAATGATGTGCATGTTAGTGGAACAAACAATGCTTGGAAAACCACAAGAAAACTGGGCTTTGATCATATATGAAAAATTTCCATATAACATATTACCCTGCAACAAAATTGCATTGGTTTAGGCTCCGATGATTGCAGCACCTCAGATATTAAAGCTGCAGGAGCCAAAGTTGGAATTGCGACACTTGGTAAGCCTAGATTTCTTGGTGTATGGTTCAATTCATCACTGTACTGTTCATTCACCAAGCTAACATAGTGAATTGTGATGAACGATACAGGCATCATCATGTACTTGTTTCGCCCACTGCCAAAAAGAAAACGTATTTATGTGATTACATACCATGAAAAGGCATTACTTGATGCATTAACAAACAAACACATTCTTAAATCACTGTGTAATATTCATGCACATCATAAATAGGCCATTTGATTTCCATGAGAAACATTACTTCGATATACCATGTATGAAAAGATAAAAGAAAATGTCATTAAGATGGTTCTCTAACACTTTGGACAAAAAGAAACTGGTCCATGCAGGAATTAAATGAAACACATACGAGACAGAGTGTCAAGTACTTCATGAAATTTAGAGAGAGTGGAAGAAAGAGATCAAATTAACCTAGCAAATAGTTATCGAGCTCCACTAAGTAACCAAATAATAAAAGAAACTATAATTTGAAATATGGAGAAGAAAGCATAATTAGCTGATCTCTGGAGTTTGAACAAAACTTGCAGGATAACAATAATTAGTACATTTGATTACAAGAGCACTGTTATGTTCGTGTGATTTTAGATTTATCTAAGGTAACATCTACATGCTGTGTGACACAAACACAGACAATACATACCTTAATCGAAGAATTCTGTGAAATGTCACATAGGTGTCTCGCCCTAATCCAATAGGATAAGCTTGTTTAGTGACATTGCCGATTATTCTGATCTAGAAAAAGATTTTAATCTGTCAGAAAAAGAAAACTGTGCATTATTTAATACAATGCATAAATATGGGTTAAGAATAATTACTATGTGACCATCCACTAAAACATGGACACAAAAAGAGCCACTTCCTTGGAGAAACATTGGCAGGCCATCGCCATCACGAACAAGAGTTGATTGCTCAGGAGTTGAAATTCGATTGTAGTCATGAAATGCCGTTACAAGACCCTGTAATGTTATAAGATCTCCCTCGGGCAATCGATGATCAGGATATGTACCTCCTGCAGATTGTTTTAGTGCATCAAGTTTGGCACCACCAGAGTCCTGATTGTCTAATTCTTCCATAGAAGAACACAATGGGTTGATAAGATTCTCGAGTAAATTCAGAGCACCGGTGGGAACAATTATCCTGATATTTGTATTCTCTATACCATCATTGTTAATTGGACAGGTGACTTTAATTTCATGGCATCCATTGTCTGTTGACACATCACTGCTAAAATGTTTTCTCGAACCATCCTTGATCTCATTCAAGAATCGTTCTTGACCCAAATTTTGTGACGGATAGAGAAAAGATGCTTTTGAAGTTTGAAGACTATCTATAGTTGAGAACACAAAACTCTGAAAACGTGTTCCAGCATTGATGAATACTTTAGCAGGACGGATTTGAGAATGCTTCTTAGCAAAGCATATCATATCTTTCTCCTCATGTTTGACCAGGTAATAGCTACCGATTCTCAATGCCTGCCAACCCAACACATGCTTATATTTAGCGAAAAAAAATTAGCAATATCTTATCTTGGACTGTGAAAGTAATTATGACATACCTCAAAGACACAAAAACTCTCTGAATCGAATTCCAGCAAAACAGTGCTCTTTTGGGGTTCGCAGCAAGGAACAATCTTATTATCTGCATCTGCATATTGCAAAGTACCCTTGCGATGATAATTCACACTACTATTAGAAATCAAACATGACAATTCTAGTGGGAGATTCGAAAGACAACTGCAATTTTCAGTGCCACAGCTGATATAAGAATCACAGGGATCTGGAAAATGGCCAAATGATCCATTTCCAATGGCATCTGAGCTAATATTTGATGCGTCAATTAAAGATCGGTCAAATTTACATCTCTTATGAACAAAAACTTTCTCAGATCTAGTGAATTTTTCAAGAGAATCTCCCAGAAGGTCCAAAGAATGCCGAGTGACATCTGATTCTTTATTTTTCTCAGCAACAAGTAAATCCCAAGGCAGGACTATGGCCTGAGCAAACATGGCTGATTTTTTCGCTTGACCAAGTGGAAACTAAAAATGGAAACAAGTAAATATCAAAGGCACAATTGAAAGTAAGAAGTACAAGCCAACTTAAAATTTACATTAGTATGTATATTTGGAATGAACTATATAACCATACCATTTGCTGAACAGGAAATTTGTGTGTCAATAAAAGCAAGTGAAACTTCCCACTTTCATGCTCCTGCAAGTTTCTCTTGTGATCGCATAGAAGAGACCATGGATTAAGATTGGATTCTTCACTACTTGGCTTCAGATAAATACAAGGGGAGAATTTCATCCTTCTAGGTAGTGAAGCATTATCAAAGATACTTCGGCAGGATAATAACTGTTCTTGGTGCGAATCCAATCGGACCAATTTTCCAGGTTTGCCTTCAATAATTATGATAACATCTTTTGCCTGGAATCACGAAGGTATGATTGCATGGTACACAAAGCAGAAAAACAACACTACAAATAAGTTGCTTTAAATCTACTAAAAAGTCTACAAGGTAACAAGGATTTAATTAAAGCCCAACCTCTAAAATCCTATCAATGTCCCACACTACTGAAAGCACTGGAAGGTCAAGTACGACATCCATGCCACCAGTTGCATCAACAAGTTGCAATCTTCCAGAAGACAAAGAGACCTGAAAAAAAAACTCATGAAAAAAAGAAAAATAAAATAACATTGTACTTTATTTAATGGGAATCGTAGATTAAGTTACTGCATTTGTCTATTTTATATTGATGGCAAAGCTTAAATGGAGCTGTGCATAAATCAAATATGTTGCAATCATGATAAATATAACTATATAAGAATGTCACATGCCAATTGCCACTTGGAAAGATAGAGATCCTGTCAGGGCCCGTGCACTTAGTTAATATTTAATTGCCAAACAACAATGATTAAATGGTGTAAACAGCGAAAACGAGTTTAAAACGTTAATTTGGGCCTACAGAAGTTTCGGCATGACCTCCCCGTAAGTAGGACATCCCAAAAAAAATCTCAAAACACAACAACAATAATATACGCTCGAAAATAACGTCAAGTTCACAACCAACCAAACCAATATCCTACAGCCGCACTGGCCAGGACTAGACACAACAAACCACAAATAAAATCCAAACCACATAAAGACATCACCATACAGCTACACAGGGCATCTCCCTGGCAAATGTATCAAACCAGAATAATATATATAAATATCTGAGAACTCTGACACAACCGACTGACTACTGGGTTCCACTCGCTGACGCTCCACCAGACGCGTCAAAACCCCTGGAGTGACCTGCTATGGCATCAAAAACAACCACAACATCAAAAGAAAACAGGGGTCGGACCCCAGTACGACAAACCAGTAAAATCACGACGCAAATAAAAGACATGTAATAATATCAAGTAAATGCAATGCTATGCGATGCATGAATGGTAACAATGGAATATCGGATACCAAATGGAGTCCAAACGAATAGCATCATCAACAGTAACAGTGGCCACCCGTGCCAGGAATGCAGCATCAAATCGCCGCTCGTCCATGCACGTAGCATCGGGAATGCGAGTAGCTAAATCGCTCGTCCCTAGCTGTCATCTGGGAATGTGGCTAATCCTAATCCACTCGTCCCTCTGATGACTCAATATATCTCAACAGAATCAACATAAATAGCCGTCAAAGGAGTCAAGGCTCAATATGTTATGTCAATACAATTTATGCATGAATGCAAAAATATAAACATTCAATGCACATCATAGCAAACAACATTCACCGAATATTCGTACACGCCAATATAACCGTCATAATGATATAGGTTTGAGCGTACCTCAACTTCAACTTACAATACCACAGATTCTTAAGGACTATAGGATAAACTCGTCCAACAATACAACCTACAATTTAAATTCACTATATACATCAATATATTGCATACCAAACGACTAAACCAAAATAAATCGTCCCGGTTAAAAGTCAAATTCCGGGCAGCCTATTAAACTCATACAAATTCTGAAATTCCAAGCTTAATACCTCAAGAAACAAAGCTAGAATGCACAACGGTGATTTTGCTAAAATGGCTCGCCGGAAATAGTCGCCGGAAACACTGTTCACGCCGGAAACCTAGCTGGAAATTTGGGGAAAAGCTCAACACTTCACTTATACAAACTAATCCACCAAGAACAACCAAAATTCGAAGTCAAAAGCTTACCTAAAAACCGAATCGAAGCTCACTCACAGCTGCTGGAAATCATGACGATCGAGCTCAAAACTTTCCGATACAAGGCAAGAAGGAAGCTAATATACCTGAGGAAGAAGATTTGCTAAGCTGCTGCACAGAAATCTGGCCGCTGGAGACGCTACGCGAAGACAGCAGAAGAAGAGAGAAAACGACGGGATGCAAGGCTGGGGAAAGAGATTTCTGGATTTCACGCTTCTGTTTTCTGATTCTCAAATGGGTTGATTAATATATAATGGAAATGGGCTTGGGCCTATAATAAGTTATTGGGCCTCACATTCTCCCCCACTAATAAAAGATTTCGCCCTCGAAATCTAACAAATACAACACTGATATAGACAACATTACATCTGATAATACATGGGAAATTCAGAATACATCGCGTAATTCATTACATTTTCAAACAAATGAGGCCATTCTTGTCGCATCTTTGCCTCTAATTCCCATGTAGATTCTTCTCTTCCATGCCTACTCCATTGCACCAAAACTAGTGGAATCGTCTTGCTTCTGAGCTGTCTTTCTTTGCGGTCCAAAATCTGCACTGGATGTTCAACATAGCTAAGGGAACTGTCTAACTCCACATCCTCGACATTCAAAATATGAGACGGATCTGGCTCATACTTCCGCAACATAGATACATGGAACACATTATGTATCAAAGACAAACTCTGCGGCAAATCCAAACGATAAGCCAATGTGCCAATCCTCTCAACAATCCCATACGGACCAATATAACGCGGAGCTAACTTCCCTTTATGTCCAAATCTCATAGTACCTCGGAATGGTGATACTTTCAAGAAAACATAATCGCCCACTTGGAACTCTAAAGGTCTACGCCTTTTATTAGCATAACTGGCTTGACGATCTTGGGCTGCTTTCATCCTTTTCCTGATCAATTCAACTTTATCTTTCATTTCTTGAATAAATTCTGGTTCTGACATCTGTCTTTCTCCTACATCTTCCCAACATATCGGCGATCTGCATTTTCTTCCATACAAAGCTTCAAATGGTGCCATACCGATTGTGGCCTGAAAACTATTATTGTAGGAGAATTCAACCAAAGACAATGATTCTTGCCAACCACCTTTGAAATCCATCACTGCTGCTCGTAACATATCCTCTAGAGTCTGGATGGTTCTTTCTGACTGACCATCTGTCTGCGGGTGATAGGCGGTGCTCATAGCCAACTTTGAACCCAAAGCTGATTGCAGACTTCCCCAAAACTTCGAAGCAAATCTTGGATCACGATCAGATACTATGTTTACTGGCACACCATGCAATCTCACTATATGATCAATGTACAGTTTCGCCATTTTCATATAAGTACAGGTACGATCATACGGAATAAAATGAGCTGATTTAGACAATCTATCAACAATCACCCAAATCGCATCACAACCACGATTTGAACGAGGCAAATGAGTCACAAAATCCATAGCAATGTGCTCCCAGTTCCACTGTGGCACTTCAAGACTATGCAACATTCCACCAGGTCTCATTCTCTCGGCTTTAACTTGTTGACACGTTAAACATTTAGCCACAAAATGAGAAATATCTTTCTTCATACCTTCCCACCAATAATGAGCTCTCAAGGTATGATACATCTTTCGAATTCCTGGGTGAATACTGTGTCGACTACAATGTGCTTCCCTTAATATGGCTTCTTTCAGATCTATCAGATTAGGAACCACAAGTCTACCATTAAAGCGCAGACTATCATCTGAGGCAACACTAAACTTTTCTGTCTGACCTGTTCGAGACAATTCTTTCAATCTATGAATGTGCGGATCGGTCTTCTGTGCTGCTTTGATTCTGGACAAAATCTGTGGCTCAACTTGAATAGATGACACTATAAAGTAGTCTCCACTGATTTGATAAGTCCATCCTGAAGTTCCCAAGTGCTCGTGAACTTTAGAGATAGTCAAAGATGTCAGCATAGCATTCTGAACTTTCCTGCTGAGAGCATCTGCAACAAGATTCATTCGACCTGGTTGATACTGAATCTCACAATTAAAGTCTTTAAGCAATTCCATCCATCGACGCTGTCTCATGTTCAAGTCAGGTTGCGAGAAAAGATATTTAAGACTCTTGTGATCCGAATAAATCACAAACTGCTCACCGTACAGATAATGACGCCATAACTTCAATGCAAAAACAATGGCAGCCAACTCTAAGTCATGCACTGGATATCGGGTCTCATGTGGCTTCAACTGACGAGAAGCATATGCAATCACTCGCCCATTTTGCATTAGAACACATCCAAGTCCATTTAGAGATGCATCTGAACAAACAACATATCCACCTGAGCCTGATGGTAAAGCTAGCACTGGAGCGGTTGTCAACTTTTCCTTCAAGGTCTGAAAACTCGACTCACATTCATCAGTCCACACAAAACGTCGATCTTTTTGCGTTAATTGGGTCATAGGCCTTGCGATAATAGAAAATCCTTCAATGAAACGCCTATAATATCCTGCCAATCCCAAGAAACTGCGAATATCGGAAATATTTGTCGGTGTTGGCCAATTGATAACAGCTTCCACTTTACTAGGATCCACTGATACCCCTTGAGCTGATATAACATGTCCCAGAAATACTACTCTATCCAGCCAGAATTCACATTTAGAAAATTTTGCATACAATTGCGCTGCTCTGAGTGTCTGGAGGACTAACCTTAAATGTTCTCGATGCTCCTTTCTTGTCTTCGAATAAATCAGAATGTCATCTATGAAGACAATGACAAATCTGTCTATAAATTCTCGAAAAACACGATTCATCAAATCCATAAAAACTGCAGGAGCATTAGTCAATCCAAAAGGCATAACTAGAAATTCATAATGCCCATAACGCGTTCGAAATGCTGTCATCGGCACATCTTCCTCTCGAACTCGGAGCTGATGGTAGCCAGAACGAAGATCAATCTTTGAATAAACTGACGTACCTTGCAACTGATCAAACAAGTCATCGATACGCGGCAAAGGATACTTATTCTTCACAGTAGCTTTGTTCAACTGCCTGTAATCAATGCACATTCTCAACGTTCCGTCTTTCTTCTTGACAAACAATACCGGAGCTCCCCAAGGTGACATACTTGGTCTAATATAGCCTTTTTCCAGTAAGTCTTGCAATTGCTCTTTCAGTTCTTTCAATTCCGCTGGAGCCAAACGGTATGGTGCTCTCGAAATAGGATTTGTCCCGGACACCAACTCAATGCTAAAATCAATTTCCCTCTGGGGTGGAAATCCAGGAATTTCATCGGGAAATACATCAGGGAATTCCTTGACAACAGGAATATCTGAAACTTCCAATCTTTTTCCCTGAGTTGCGTCGACTGCATAGATCATGAATCCTTCATGCCCTGTTGACAAAAGTCTGAACATTTCCATTGCTGACACTAATGGAATACGTGATTGAGAATCACTACCGTAAAAATTCCATTTACTGCCATAATACGGTCTGAATCTAACAACTCCATGGAAACAATCAACGGTAGCTCGATAATTAGACAGAGTATCCATTCCCAGAATACAGTCGAAGTCAGACATATCTAGCTTGATGAGATTAGTTATCATAATATTATCATCGAATCTAATCACACAATTTAGAATTATCTCATGAGACATCAAACATACACCGGCAGGAGTAGAGACTGACACAGTATCTATCAACGGAGTAGTAGCAATCTCATGCTCATCAACAAATACAACAGATACAAATGAATGAGATGCTCCTGTGTCTATCAATATGCGCGCAGGATGATCAAAAATAAGACAGATACCTGCGATAACTCCGCCCGGTGCGTCTTGAACTTGATCCTGGGTTAAAGCATGAACTCGAGCCTGCTGTGGCCCGGGAAAACGCTGCTGAACCGAACCTCTAGGCTGAGGATAGCTAGACTGCTGAACAGACTGAGTAGGAACAAAAGGCCTAGTTGCTTGTCCTCTAAAATCCTGACCAAACTGAGGTTGCTGGAATTGTTGTCTTGCTGCATTCGGACATACTCTAGCATAATGTCCAACTTGCCCACAAATATTACACGATCCCTGAACTCCCGTACACTGAGTACTAAAATGCTTACCACCACAACGATCACAAAATACTCCACCTGGGGACCCAACTGAGCTTCCACGCTGACTGCCGGAACTAGAAGAACTGCTACGAGTCTGTTTCTTGAATTGCTTTCCTTTGGCCTTAAAGTTTTGCTGCTTGGGTCGCTGATATTGCTGCGAAGGCTGATACGGCAGTAAAGATGGGTATAGTGGTGCACCCACTGGCATCGGCACATTGCCCCCGAAACTCTGAGGAAAACCCGGTTGAAAAGACTGTGGTTCTGCCAAAAGTAGACTCGCCTCCACATTCTTTGCTTTCTCAACGGCATCGGCATAATTAATAGGTGCTCCAGCTACTACCAAAGTGCAAATTGTTCGATTCAATCCTTGCATAAAATGCGATAACTTGTTCCGATCGCTGCTAGCAACATGAGGAACATAGGAAAGAAGCGCTGAGAATTGAGAGGCATACTCCACAACAGTCATATTTCCCTGAGTCAATCTATTAAACTCAGCTTCCTTGGCCGAATAATAAGAAGGCGGTGAATACTCCCGAGTAAACTGAGCACAAAACACATCCCAAGTAACTCTTTCACCCGATTCCTTCAAAGCATCCTCAGTAGTTTCCCACCACAACTGAGCTCGGTCTTTTAGTTGACAAATAGCCAACTTAAGCTGCAAATCAGGGGTGTATTCCAGCATATTGAACAAACGCTTCATACTCTTTAGCCACGCTATAGCTTTCTCGCCATCTTCATTCCCAAAGAATCGAGGAGGACGCATATTCTGAAATCGAGATATCACAAGTTCCATTTCACCCATTCCTCTCGTCAATTGATCCACTTCACGCTCAACATTAACATTTTGTGCTACACCCCGAGGACGACGACCTCGTCTTCCCCAGTCAGTCTCGTTCAGTCCTCTAACGTTAGGAGCTTCAGACTCCTGAACAACTTCCTTTCCTTTTCTACTCTTCCGTCCAGGTGCCATCTACAAGACACAAGTATTTAATCCACAGGCAGAAACAAATAATCGGTTGAGTATAAAAGCATAAACTTAAACTAATACACTCTAGTCATGCTGATACAATTAATTCAAAACATATACACAAGTAAGAGCAAATAATCAAACACATGCACAATCATTTTATTTGTGCCTAAACTCGAGTGTCCTAGACTCTATTTCGAGCGTATCCCAGTTACGCTCTGATACCAAACTGTCAGGGCCCGTGCACTTAGTTAATATTTAATTGCCAAACAACAATGATTAAATGGTGTAAACAGCGAAAACGAGTTTAAAACGTTAATTTGGGCCTACAGAAGTTTCGGCATGACCTCCCCGTAAGTAGGACATCCCAAAAAAAATCTCAAAACACAACAACAATAATATACGCTCGAAAATAACGTCAAGTTCACAACCAACCAAACCAATATCCTACAGCCGCACTGGCCAGGACTAGACACAACAAACCACAAATAAAATCCAAACCACATAAAGACATCACCATACAGCTACACAGGGCATCTCCCTGGCAAATGTATCAAACCAGAATAATATATATAAATATCTGAGAACTCTGACACAACCGACTGACTACTGGGTTCCACTCGCTGACGCTCCACCAGACGCGTCAAAACCCCTGGAGTGACCTGCTATGGCATCAAAAACAACCACAACATCAAAAGAAAACAGGGGTCGGACCCCAGTACGACAAACCAGTAAAATCACGACGCAAATAAAAGACATGTAATAATATCAAGTAAATGCAATGCTATGCGATGCATGAATGGT
Source organism: Primulina eburnea (assembly GCF_022965805.1). Lineage (NCBI taxonomy): Eukaryota > Viridiplantae > Streptophyta > Magnoliopsida > Lamiales > Gesneriaceae > Primulina > Primulina eburnea. The sequence continues at coordinate 65,323,452 of NC_133101.1, read as the reverse complement.
AACAATGGAATATCGGATACCAAATGGAGTCCAAACGAATAGCATCATCAACAGTAACAGTGGCCACCCGTGCCAGGAATGCAGCATCAAATCGCCGCTCGTCCATGCACGTAGCATCGGGAATGCGAGTAGCTAAATCGCTCGTCCCTAGCTGTCATCTGGGAATGTGGCTAATCCTAATCCACTCGTCCCTCTGATGACTCAATATATCTCAACAGAATCAACATAAATAGCCGTCAAAGGAGTCAAGGCTCAATATGTTATGTCAATACAATTTATGCATGAATGCAAAAATATAAACATTCAATGCACATCATAGCAAACAACATTCACCGAATATTCGTACACGCCAATATAACCGTCATAATGATATAGGTTTGAGCGTACCTCAACTTCAACTTACAATACCACAGATTCTTAAGGACTATAGGATAAACTCGTCCAACAATACAACCTACAATTTAAATTCACTATATACATCAATATATTGCATACCAAACGACTAAACCAAAATAAATCGTCCCGGTTAAAAGTCAAATTCCGGGCAGCCTATTAAACTCATACAAATTCTGAAATTCCAAGCTTAATACCTCAAGAAACAAAGCTAGAATGCACAACGGTGATTTTGCTAAAATGGCTCGCCGGAAATAGTCGCCGGAAACACTGTTCACGCCGGAAACCTAGCTGGAAATTTGGGGAAAAGCTCAACACTTCACTTATACAAACTAATCCACCAAGAACAACCAAAATTCGAAGTCAAAAGCTTACCTAAAAACCGAATCGAAGCTCACTCACAGCTGCTGGAAATCATGACGATCGAGCTCAAAACTTTCCGATACAAGGCAAGAAGGAAGCTAATATACCTGAGGAAGAAGATTTGCTAAGCTGCTGCACAGAAATCTGGCCGCTGGAGACGCTACGCGAAGACAGCAGAAGAAGAGAGAAAACGACGGGATGCAAGGCTGGGGAAAGAGATTTCTGGATTTCACGCTTCTGTTTTCTGATTCTCAAATGGGTTGATTAATATATAATGGAAATGGGCTTGGGCCTATAATAAGTTATTGGGCCTCACAGATCCAATCACTACGACCTTTAGAGTTCCAATTACAAGCACACCAATGTCTTCTGTGTGTATTACTTTTCTGATTGATTGTGCATAAAATCTGCCACCACAAGATACAGTCTTTTTCGGACTGATACTACCAGAAAAATCAGCACCGCCGCTCCAGCCACCAAGAATTTTCTTCCATGAGGCCTCACAATAACAGATTAAATGACCAATAGGAAGCAACTGAAAATCATTGTTGAGTCAAATATTCATTGCTAATTAAAAACCCAGTGTTAATATGTCAAGAAAAATTAATAATAGCAACTGGAGACCAAGAAAGTTGACATCAGAAACTAACCATTATGGACTCACCAGTCTCAATTGATAATGAACTTCATGGTCAACAGGACACAAACTAAGTTTGCAGAATTCCAAAAGGACACCACTCTGTCAAAGAGAAATTAACATGTGATGGTGACGTCAAACTAAATAAGGAATAATTTTGATAGCACCAAAAGCAATTTTACCCGAACATGAATAACTGATGGAGGCAAATGTGAAAGAGCATATTTTTGAGCCAGTCCCTCCTTCTGGAATCGCCTTGTAATAGTTTCCATAGATTTATTTTTTGAAGGGAAGGCAAAAAATTTTGAGAGGTAACTTAAAATTTGAAAAAAAGTGATTAAACATATTACATGTTTCGATCCCAAGATCTCCATATCAGAAAAAATCCCAGTAAACTTCTTTCTAAAACATGAGATGACAAGCAAAACCCTGTAGCTCATAATGGAAACATAAGAGTCGATTAAGAACATCAAATAGTAAAACACAGCTACCCGGATATTTTGTACCATAGTCTAGTTGAGTATGGCAGACAATCTATGAACTTTCGAAGAAGACTCTGGGAGTATGATTTCAAATAGAATCTGCAGCACATATAGCGCCACATGCATTAGATAAAACTAGTGGATTGAAATTTCATAGGATTGAAATAGTTTATAGGAGTTCTACCCAGTATCCAGTGGAGAAAATGACTTCAAATTTACACTAGTTCTACAGCATGCACCAAGTATCAACATTTTTCCCCATGAAAATTTTGGATCCACAACATGAACATTTTCCAAAGTCACCTAAAAAAGCAATCAATTATAAGATATTAAACCAAAATGAAATCTATCATTGTACTCCATCAAAATAAATACATATTCCACCTTCCACAAAAAATCTGTTATCCAAGATTAATTTTAAGTTTGACACGATAAAATGTGCAGAGTAACTACTTCACATACAATTGCTCCAACTCTCAGACTGTGTGGTATAGTGAGCTGCTGATCTGTTAACAGTAGCATGACATCGCTATCCAACTCAGCAACCATTCCCTTCATGTAAACACCCGTAACAATTCCAGTATAGCTACCATATTCGCCTTTCCCTCTGGTATCATAGTTGTGAATAAATGTCCTCTTTTTATACAACTTGGGGATATGGAAGGACACTTCATTTGTAGTCAAATACATCAAAACCGACTCTTCTTTCCCGATAAAGACCATCTTTTTCTTCAAGTTTGTTAGTAAAACAATGTCACCTATCAATCTGGAGATAACAGGATGCCAGGACGAGCTCGATCCACAAAAATATACAATCTCTCTTTTGCTAAAGCAATGACCCTTAACATTTTCTCCACACCAACCATTCAATTCTGACATAAAAAATTTAGAACTGCAGAATTTACATTCACAGACAAAAACACTTACAAGAAAACCACATAAATTTTGCGGAACACTTTCGTCATTTGCACAAGGAACAACATATACAGGACTTATTGAATTTATCTTTCCAAATATCAAACACTTAACCTTAGGACTTACTTTACAGTCACCGAAATTTAAACAGAACGAACTAAAACCCACAAAGGAACAAACATTCTCACTGCATGATTGCAAAAAATCCCATGTCAGAATCTCCAAGAAACCACCTTTACCACTCCGACTTTCAGATTTTAACGATGGGACAAAATTCCAAGAAAGGACCCGAATACTTGTACCAATCATTTTCGGGTCAAAATCCAAAATATCACAGCAAACAGAACCGGAATCATCTGAGAACTGAAAACAACTGCATTTAATTATAGAGCAGTCAGTAGCATAGGAGGGCAGTGTTAATGTTCCGATAAGCTTGGCCTTGTAATCCAAGGGTTTTAATGCATCGGGAACGGGGTTTTGACAAAAGGGTGCCTGACGGCGGTTCTTATCGAAATTTCGGTGCGGTTTTGAAGTGGAGACATGACGACTTGGATTGAGAGATGTCGCCGCGGTGTGGGGACGAGCCCGTTGAATTAGGTCAGAAATTTTCAAGAGAATAGCTGTATCTTCCTCCACCGATCCAAAATCATTATGTGCCCCCATTGGGAAGGCGGGAAGAGGTCGCGATGTTTGTCTAAAGGAGAAGGTGGGGTGGTTTCTGGCTCCTCATTTACCGTTCATATATTATTATTTTTTACGTTTAAAAAATATAATGATTTTATTAATTGAAATTTTCCGTGGCGAAAGTATTAATTTAGATTTTATTGCATCAAAACCCGATGAAAATCTTGAAAATACTAACTTCTCCCTTATCAAAAATTAACTGACATTCGTTTTTTTATAAAAGTTATACAACCATCTTTTATATCAGTTAAAAATATAATAAGTTGGAAAGAAAACTCGAGTTGCACAAGTTATATGTCAACCCAATTGTACTGTTTCGGACATTATCAACAATAGGCAGCGTCAACATCGATTCAAATCGAGGTTTCTTTCTAATTTAATCGTTTAACACACTTGTCAACTGATCTATGATATTTTATCAAAATGATTTAGCTTACCAAATTTTTAGCTAATGAAAAAGATGTTCGTGTAATTTTTATATTTAATTCTCACGAAAGAAGTGTCATTTTCTATATTTTGAAAAAAAGAGTTTGATTGGGGGAAAAAAACTTAATTTATAATATCTATCAATATTTTGTGGACCTATTCATAAATAACGCGGTGATGTTTATTTTTATCAATAGCAATTAGCATGTATGCATGTAATTCTAATCCCCAAATGGAACCCAAAGATATGAAAACGACCGCTGAATCGAGCTTTGAAGATTCATGGGAGTTGCCCGCCTCTTGAGTTTTCGGGGGTTGTCTCTCATTTGAAATACAGAACCGTAGTTTGTTCAACGAGCCAATGTCATGGGAAACTTATACGATCGAGGACTAAACAATAAACGAGAGCTGCAAAGTTCAAGTAAAGAAAACTTCACCAGAAAAAAAGTTATTTAATTATACACTACATTGATGTCCTGAAGTCTACAACTCATGATTATGGAAGGTGAAGGTGAGTAAATAGATATGAGGACCAGTCTATCGTGAACATACCAAGCATTTCCAAGTTGAACGTTGCAGGAAATAAATTATACTATCAAAAGATATAGACAGCATATATGGTGCACATAAGAAACACACGAATTAGTCGATAACTTTACGATGTGTTTAAGATTATACAACCAAAGCTTTCAACTTTACACTAGTAAACCTTGACAAAAGCGAAATGTGACATGAATAGCACGTGAAATTGTAGCGTAGGACCAAGAATAACCAAAATAACAGTATCAATCATAGGCCTATACTGAATTAATACAAAGAAGAAAAAACAGCCCAAATAAATATTGCAAGGTACAGGAATGGTCCCAGAAGATCAGCAACGCAAGATTCCAAAGAACAAAAACATTCGATGCCTAGATGAAAACAAACCTAATCACAACAGCAAAAATCTGAACATCGGAGCATGGACGACAACAATTTTCAACTGAAAGTGGACAAGAAAAACTAGATTGATCACAAGTTTTTTTTTTAAAAGTAAAAAGCGCTACAACAATTTGGACACTGAATCAATAACTATTAACATTGACTAATAAAGAAGTGAAATGTTTATGGAATTCAAAGGAGTCTAAAAGAACGACATACACCAGTAGAAGTAAAACAGCCCCTACCTGTCCCATAAAAGATTCATAAACTGTGAATTTGAATGATCAAGTAACAAAGTAGTCAACTAGAATACATAGGGTAAGGCTTGTTATTATTTTTGACACCCCTGTTAGTTGGCAACAACCCCAAGGCCTCTACCAGAACTGAAAGAACATGAATCATCTACATTATTCCCGACAGCGTGTGAAGGCCTCGATTCATCTGTACCTTGAGGATCCGTGCGGCTAAATTGAGCAGATTTCCCACTAAATCTGGTGTCAAGAAAGCCGTTATATCCATTCCCGGCCAGACTGGTGAAACAAGTCCACCCGTTTAAATGCATGGGATATACAGGTGGACCACTTCCATAAGGCAACAAATTTGTCCTAACACCAATCATCGCACGGCTCCAAGGATTTCCAGGCGCAATTGGAGGGAAACCATAATCAATCCCTCCATATCCTCCAGGTGGATAACCACCACCTAACATTCCACCTCCATACACGTATCCCGCCACATTCCCATATCCAGAGGGAGAATACCCAAATCTCGTATAGTTGGGCAGGTTATTCCCTTGAGTCTGTCCTCTTCCACTACCTATCCTCCCATTAAAACCACTACTATTACCATTATTTCCATCTTTGGGCACTGCCCTTTTCACCTCCACAAGCTTCCCACCCAATTGGTGAAAGTTCTTATGCACAGCCTCCTCGACAGAATCCTCTGAATCAAATGTAATAAAACCAAAACCCCTGGGCCTATGTGTCAAGTTATCGTGCATCACAACTACATCGGTAATCCTACCGAACTTCTCGAAGTAGCTCCTGAAATCTTCCTCTGTTAGATTAGCTGACAAACCCCCTACAAAAATCTTCTTGGTCCTAATATGATTGCTGCTCCTAGTGTTGCTTCTACTATTAGTTCGACTCAGTGCTCTATCATGCTGATTATCACTTTGTTGTTCACTCTTTGTAATTGCTTTTTTCACATCAACCTATTAAAAGAAAACGCTTTCCATAAATCAAATTACCCCACAGGTAAAAGGTGATATTAGCATTAAATTTTCCACTCAGGGTGATATAAGGCACGTGCTAAAGTTGCACTTCCAGGTCCTAGAAGTCAGAAGACAAACTTGTATAAGGTCCACGCAGTTATTTTTCAAACGTTGATAATGACGCATGCTTGATCAAATGAAATAAAAATAATTCCTAACATGCTGCAAGAGCAAAACCCCGATTTAAAATTTGAAAGGCGGCCTTTTCAAAAAGGAAAGAAGAAAGTCGAAACAAATCCTTAGTAAACTATGGAGCCATAAATAAGAACTTCAAACCTAAGTATGAAAGAAACACAAAGAAAAAGGTGAAAACTTAAAAAATATGAACCTTTGTGTAAAGAATAGAAATATAAGTTGAAGCCGAAAAAATCAAACTTTATCCTGTCGATAACCCTGAAAAAACAAGTGAAAGCCCGAAGAGCTGACCCCCGCCCAAAAAATACCAAAAATGATAAGGAAGAGAACAGAAAAGGCAGACGGTTCGCCCAAGAATTTCATGAGAATCCTGAAGTACACGATGAAAGGCAGAAGAATCGGAGAAGGTAACGAAAGCGAATCCCCTGGGGCTTCCAGAAATTCGATCTTTTGCTATCACAGACGCCAAAACGGTGCCGTATCTAACGAAATGCTGTTTCAGAATTTCGTCCGTCGTTTCCCACGGAATGCCACCGACAAATATCTTGTTCAGCTCCGGATCGTCCATTTCCAACTGCCACGATAATTGCGAAAAATTGGCGAAACCCTAGATTGGAGAGCTATAATTTCCGAGTGACGAAAATTTGGGGGGAATTTTGCGGCATAAATGTCACTAACTTTTGTAGCAGAGAGTCAAGTGATTACTAAAAAAATATTAAATTTTTTGTTGGTTTTAAGGTGGGAGAGACGTCGAATCTCCACTGTAACTTTTATGTTGTGTGTATTATTAATTACTGGGATCGGATACATTTATGGATAAATTTGATGTATAAATTACATTACAAATACTAAATTTAAATATATAAATAACGCAAAATAAAATATAAATGAAATTTAACATAATTATTTATTCTATTGTCAAATACTAGATTTGTAAGTTAAAAAAGCAATATTTCCATCTTTTTTTTTTTAGAAAAAGAAATATTTATTCATACCGTTGGACATGGATGACCTGTCCTTCGAATTCTGGCCACGGCCTCCGTCGTCTTCCTCCTCATGCCTCAGAAGATCGAGTGATCATTAGGTGTTTTGGGATTTTTTTGCCGGATTACAGCGCATGACCATGTGTTATTTCGCAGTTTAAATCACTGGAGTGCAGTGCAGTCAATGATGATGATCGGGAGTTTCGGAGTTTTAGGTACTGGATCACCGCAATGAAAGAGGAGGGAGGAATGGAAAAAATGGGTGGTCGACGAAAATTCAGGAAATTACTGAACAAATTATGCGGATGTGTATTTGGGCACTCTGCAGGTAGAAAGTTTTCTCGATTTACTTAACTTGTACGTTCATATACACTACTCTTTCGGATCTTTACTTCTCCTTTTCCCATAGATTACATAACATAATTATCGCTTCTCTTCGGAGGTGAGAAAATTATTTCAGACCGAACTTATACGTAGAAGATAATGTTACATCTTTTTATTTCATCGTAACAAGAAGGAAGTTTCGGATTGGTTAGGAGATTTTAAAAAAATATTTGAATCGGCGTATTTTATTTTTTGTTGAATTTGCATCTCTTGAGAATGATGATGAACTTCAAATCCATGGGCAAAATCCTAAAATGCAAATATAACGTTAATGGAAAGAAGGGAAAATTTTGATGGCAGAAGCAATGAACATTTTAACGAATATATGATACAAATAAGAAAAAAATAATTTACTGAAAATAATATTCCTGAATGATATATTAAATTATTCTTAGTTTTAGGTCACAATTTTGTGACTCGTTGGATTTATCCTTAGATTCCAACTTTCACAGCTTAGTTGTTTCACCTGGTGTTTTTAAAATTTCCATGTAATTAAAAGCGGCTATGCCATTGTAATCTACTTAGATTTAGAAACCTGATCTTGTAATCCAATTTGACATCTTCGCAATCTACTGAGATTACAGCGTTTCCTTTTGAGATATTACAAAAATGTGGCAAATTGCATTAATACATTATCATGAGAATTACATTATGGAATATCACTTTTCATACCCCTATTTTGTATGAAATACAAATCTTTAGCTAATCTTTGAAGCAATATTCAAATTTCTCCAAAAATTACTTGACAAGATTGAGAAGGAAGGATATTACTAAAGTTAAAGTAATAAAAGTGTCGAGATAGAATCCTTTCTTTCTTGTTAAGGGAAAGCAAAGTCTTGTGTATATATATGTAGCTTGTTGATGTTAATATCACTTTCACCTTAATCTTTCTCTCTCCACGATATAATGTACAGACAAGGAATATGTGGACTAGTATATAGGATATTTGATTGTTTTTTCTAAAAGCTGGGCATTGTTGTGTTTCAGAGTCGTAATTCTGTTCTGCAGATGTTGCGCAAAATAGTGGAATTGGAGCCATGTCGCCTTTAGGGGTTCATTTGTCTATTCAAGATCGTCATGTATATACAACCGCTCTACAATTTTTTCACCGATCATTGCTTGTATTTTAACTGAAAAATGCTTTTGTTAATCTTATAATGATGGTACTGCTTTTGTGGTTTCCTCTGAGATGAATTGATGCATTGGGTTTTCAAAGCATATGGAGTTGGCATATTTCTCATACTCAGTAATGTCTTTAAATCTGTGTCCCAAGTAGTACAAAGATGTCATAAGAGGTTAAATAATCCATTTCATAAGACATCCTTTGAAATTCTAAGCTGATGTCCATTTATCGAGCGCCCGGTCTGAAACAGTCCTTTGCAGCCACAATCGGAATGCAACGTAACATATTTTTGCATTTGTTTGCAGGTGGTGGTGGACAATGGCATACTTCAGGTCACATTATCGAACCCAGAAGGAATTGTTACTGGAATACGCTACAACAGTATCGACAATTTGCTAGAGGTTCTCAATGATGAGTCTAACAGAGGGTAATGGACTCAATGACTTCCCTTGAACAACTTTTTTTTTAAAAAAAAATCACCGTTCTCCGCTAATAAAATGAAAAAATCCATCCTTACAAAATTAAGTATTGAGATTAGAAGGCTGAAATATTGATTCAATTCATGAAGCAACAACTGAAGGTTTTAAATTACCTGTTTTTTCAAGTCATTTTTAAATGAATTTGCAGGTACTGGGATGTTGTGTGGAATGCTCTAGATGGAAGTGCCAAAGCAGGAGTCTTTGAAGTGTATGATCCCTTTTTTCTTTTCATGCGATGTGGTAAAGTAGTCCAACTTCTATGCTCCAGGAAAATTGAAGAATTTTGAGAACTTTTTGGTGTAATGTAGGATCAAGGCAACAAATTTCACAGTTATAAAGGAAAGTGAGGATCAAGTGGAGATTTCTTTCTCAAGACCATGGGATCCCTCTCTCGAAGGCAGGCTTGTTCCCTTAAATATAGACAAAAGGTTTGCTTCTTGACTATTTCTTGTTGAAATTAACACGATTAATACATTTTCAATATTCATATTGGTGGTGTCGTAGGTTTATTTTGCTGCGAGGCTGCTCTGGCTTCTACACGTATGCAATATATGAACACATAGGCTCAAAGGAATGGCCAGCTTTCAGCCTTGGTGAAACTAGGATTGCTTTTAAACTTCGGAAAGATAGGTGCATAGCTTTTTCTAATGTCTCATTATGCCTAATCATACTCGAACCATAACAAACATCATATTCTTTCTCCCATAGTCGCACATTCAATGTATGAAATCTGGCAAATTTTTTCAACTATGACTTCTTTATTATTTAGAAATCTTAATCACTTGCACTAAATTTGAAAAGAGGAAACAAATGGTTATGTCCTTCCAGCATTTTTGAATATTTCATTCCACTCAGTTAATGGCATCAACTGGAAATCACAGACTTGCCCATTTTCTCGTGTTGTCTTTATCAGGTTATTATGTGTTCATGTGAATCATCATCATCCATCATTAAAAAATGTGTAGGTTTCACTACATGGCATTGGCAGACAACAGACAAAGAGACATGCCACTACCCGATGATCGATTACCTGGAAGAGGCCAACCCCTTTCCTATCCAGAAGCAGTCCTTCTTGTTAATCCTGTGGATCCTAAGCTAAAAGGAGAAGTGGGTTAAATTTACATTCCCTCTCTTTTTTCATGGTGCAAAAATCTGATCCTTGGTTAAAGTAGTAAGACCCGTGTTAGTTGGGTGAAACTGCTAGAAGAAGTTAAAAATTTTCATTTGATACCTTTACTTGGATTTAAGGAACCTGGATCTGGTTAGTCTCAATCTAGTTCACTGTGAAGTAATCCACTGTTTTTCAAAAAGGTTGATGACAAGTACCAGTACTCCTGTGATAACAAAGACCTAAAGGTCCATGGCTGGATATCGGTAGACCCTCCTGTGGGATTCTGGCAGATCACACCCAGTGACGAGTTCCGTTCTGGCGGGCCTCTCAAACAGAGTCTTACTTCCCATGTGGGACCCACAACCCTCGCTGTAGGTTTCAACCATATGATTTATGCATAAAACTTCTGGTGATAGTCTCAAAAAATAAATATATAGATAAAACTTTTGGTGATTTTTTTCTTTCCATGGATGGCTTATGTCCTTTTTTCAGGTGTTTCTAAGTGCTCACTATGCTGGGGATGATCTGGTTCCGAAATTTGGTCAGGGCGAGCCGTGGAAGAAGGTTTTTGGCCCTGTTTTCATCTATGTTAACTCTGTGATGGATGGAGAGAACCCATTAAGCCTATGGGATGATGCAAAGCAACAGGTTTGGTTTTACATATACTATCTCACATTCTATTCCAAAATATTTTTACATTGAAAACAAATTAGTATATAGAACAAACATTTGGAATGCATCTTTTTCAGTTGTCAGTTGAGGTCCAAAGCTGGCCATACACTTTTCCAGCATCCGAGGACTTCCAATTATCTGACCATCGTGGTAATGTCAGGGGAAAATTATTGGTTTCAGACAGGTGATATACCATTCATTACACTTCTTGTCATTGGGATTGTTTCCTACATCAGGAAAATTTTGACAATTTATGTATCTGTCTGTAGGTATGTTAGCTGTGACAATATTCCAGCAAATGGTGCATATATTGGGTTGGCTGCTCCAGGAGAGGTGGGATCCTGGCAAAGAGAATGCAAGGTGGAGATTAGGTTTTTGCTATCTTGTTCTTGAACCTCCTGCTGTTACAGTGTTCCCCAACGATAGAAGCAAACTTTCTAACTTCTTTTTCTATTTCTGTTTAATGCCATTGATTTCTTTGTAAAATGTGTTTCCCTCCTGATACTTTTATTTATCTGTTTTGCTCGCAGGAAAACTGAAAAATAAATTCCCACCTCCGTGTCTGTTAATGAACTCATTGTTAATAATATATAACCAGGAGCAATTTTTTTTTCTTTTTCTTTTTCATTTTTTAACTTATTTAACAAATTAGCTGTCAACAGGACTATCAATTTTGGACAAGAGCAGATGAGAATGGCTCTTTTTCCATCAACAATATTCGCACTGGAGACTACAATCTATATGCATGGGTCCCTGGCTTCATTGGAGATTATCGAAATGGAAGTTTCATTACCATAACCCCAGGTCTTAGTTATTTACTTTTTTTTCATGTCAAGTCATGTTTAAGGCTTTGATTTTAAAAATAAATCATGAATTTTTTTTAGTCATTGAAACTATTTATTGATTTAAAATTTACACAGAATTTAATTAGAGAATTGAAAAGGTTAATAAGACAGATATATTAATCCTGAAAAATGTGAAAAGGGATAAAATGATAAAACAATGGCTTCGGAGTATTATCTTGCTACTTCTTAACATACATGTTTTCCTTGACTATCACTTGTTCAGAAACAGAGCGCCTGATTTCTTCTCTCAAGAAATTTTACTTTACTTTTTCCAAGAATAAATTTATTTACACTTAGAAGGTAAGTTAAAAGTGTAAAAGTGATCCATATATGAAGCAGGTCATGATCTTGACATGGGTGATATTGTTTATGAGCCTCCTAGAGATGGCCTGACATTGTGGGAAATAGGCATTCCTGATCGTTCTGCTGCTGAGTTTTATGTTCCCGATCCTGACCCAAAATACATCAACAAACTTTATGCCAATCATCCGGACAGGTTATTTACTCTGCATGAAACAAACTACTTTGCTTTTCTTCATTTGCTTCCTTTATTTTGTGCGTGAGAAGAATTGTGAATCTCAAAATGCATCATTCATCAGATAAGTAAATTGACGCTACAGGTTTAGGCAGTATGGACTGTGGGATAGATACTCCGAGTTATATCCCAGTCAAGACTTGGTGTACACAATTGGAAAAAGTGACTATGGAAAAGATTGGTTTTTTGCACATGTTAACAGGTTTGTTTTCCTTTCTGCTTATTACTGTAGCGCATTGTGGAGAAACAATTATTGCAATATTCTCTTATACGAGGACCCTTTTTTTTCTGGTGTTTAAGTAAATTAGCAAGGTCACATTCTACTATTTTATATCCAAGAGCTATAGTTCAGTTCTTCTCTTGCCCATGTACCCCTCGTCACCTTCCTAAGTTGAAGTGCTTCAATACACCTTAGAAGTACTTTATTTTTCTCGAGTGCAGGAAGAAAGAAGACAACACCTATCAAGGAACTACTTGGCAGATCAAGTTCACTCTTGACTCTGTTGTCGAGAATGGAACATATAAACTTCGCGTGGCACTGGCATCAGCTTCTCTCGCTGAACTCCAGGTACAACTTGTCTTGAATTTTCAGTTGCTTGATTGGATCATGTAAAAAGAAGATTTTATTTTCCCTTTTTCTTTTTGTTTAGGTTCGAATCAACAATCCTGACACAAACCGTCCATTATTTTCAAGTGGTCTGATTGGAAGGGACAACGCCATTGCGAGGCATGGGATTCATGGGCTCTACCGGCTGTACAATGTAGATATAAAGGGTGACTCGCTTGTCGAAGGGGAGAATACCGTATACTTGACCCAACCAAGGAGTGCAAGTCCCTTCCAGGGGCTTATGTATGATTACATTAGGCTTGAAGCTCCATCCTCCAACTATTGATTTGCATCGTAGTTCTTTCATTGCCTCCAAACCAAATAGGTTGCAAATACTTGCGCTTCATCAAGTTTGATAACGTAACGTTGATATTAGAAGCAAATGCGATACAAGATTTATTACACGAACTTGTTCCCATGTAGTGCCGAGAGATTTGCAAGAATTGGTTCGAGTCGCATTATTATATCAGCTCATCTCGACCTTGCAATACGACCGTTTGAAAGCTTTGACTGGGCAAACCATAACTAGAACTCAACTTGGCCCAAGTTCGAATTTTTCTGAAAATTTTACCTCCTCCGGATTTCTATAAAACCAGCTGAACGAATTAACAAATGAAAGAAATCATAATATAACATCAAGAAGATAAAACATAATGCATATCAAGTTTGACTAGCTCGATCAGTTGTCAAAGCTGAATGCCATGAGACGAGAACGAGTGGACCTTGATGTACATGCGCCCCTAGTTGTGATCATATATAGTGACACTTATAACCTACAATATATATTGTTTTTGCTTGAATATTCCTTCCTACTGCGCATCGTAGACAAATAAGTCACACACCTGATAGGAGGAAATCACACCACACAAATTTACAGTTCAACAACTTGTGGCTTATGCCCTCTCCCAAGGATTTTAACGAGACTAAACCACTTGTATCACGTCAAACTCTTCCTACACCGTGCTTGACATCCCGCATTTTCTTCGAGATATTGGGTTTACTGAAGGAGTCAAAATGCGGGTTCTGCCTCTGGTTGAGAATTTAACCGCCCCCTTGGTGCCGGTCACGTGCATCTGGCAGCGAGGTGAGGACATCGGGTTAATAAGGGCATTGCAATCGGCATGGAAGAGCTCGAAAAAGCAGATCCTTAAGGTGATGAAGATCCCTGAGGTTACCCATATCAATACTCAATGATGAGTCTTCACTTGATGAGATAATTGGAGAAATTTCTTCCATCAATTCTCATGTTTCTGATCTTTTGTTTCAAGTACTGTTTCATGGTGATTCTAGACTACAAAATGTTCATTAAACACTGGAATAAACATTTACTTGCAATACAAAGGGGTCGAGTGAGTCAATACATGAATATATTTTATCTATAAAATTTATTTATGACAAAAATTGAATAACACGACGTTTTTTTAATGATAATGAAATATTTTTTGTGTCTTCTTAGCATTCCAACAACGAAATATGACTTAAAACCTATTAGTCGAAAGTTACCAAAACTTCAAATAAAAACGTTTGTTATTTTATCTTCTTTAAATTTACTAATTTTAGAAAAATAAGAAATGTGATAAAAGACATCTGTCAAAAAAATAAAAGGAAAAGAAAATAAAAGAAAAGAAAAGAAAAGAAAAGAAAAAAGAACTAGAATTAATGAGACATTCTGGAACTGGAAAATAATAATAATTCATAAATAAAAATCATTGCTTTTTCGGCATCCCACGACTGTCAACTTCTCAGCAATCAAAAATCTACCACGGCAGGCGGGCATTAATTACTCCGACGTTTGGAATGGTGGTTGTGCTGTTGGCCAAGAGGAGGTGGCGGACGCTGTTGGTGCTGCGGCGGTTGTTAGTCTGCGCCATAGGCACCATTTCCCTCATGGCTCTCCTCTCAGCGCACGTCGCCAGATTGCCTGCTCACACTTCGCACAAGCTTCCAAAGGTGAATTGATTGTAACTTTTGCTTTTGCTTTGCTTTTTCGGTATTTATGTCGGTAATGCAAGTGCTCTGGATTATCTGTTAGTCATTTTTTTGGGATCACGTCTTTCTAGATGTTTCCTTGTATTTTATTTGGATGTGCATTCGTTGGTTTTCTCAAAATCGCTGAGCATTTAAGATTTTGACAGGGAATCCAATTTACAGCGCTAAAAGAGAATGGTTTCTGTTGTTTTTTATTTTTCAAAAAGATAAAATTGTAATGGTGATTTGTTGTGCCTACTGATCTAGGGAAAGTTTTAATTTTTCTAGCAGCCTGAGAACGGGTTCCAAAACTTGAGGAGAGAGCGAAGCTGGATGCAGGAGCTTGCTCCACCGCAGTTGAAAAATCCCACCGTTTCCCTTGAGGTTTGTCTTTTTCTTGAATTTAGTTTATTGTTGTTGTCTTTCATGTGTCCTTTTTGTTGTCACAGTATAATACGTCTGTAGAAAAGTACAAAGATAGATATCGCCTCAACTACATCTCTTTGTTTTGCGTTTAATACATGTGAGTGCAATTTGGATGTCAGAATCGTGGTGTGCAGGTGGGCATTCGTTCATGAAGACTAGTTTCATCTGTCAATGTTTTCACTCATTTAGATTTAACAGTGGGAAGCTGCTAGTGGAAGCTTGGTTTCAGACAAGTTGTGGAAGCAGCCACCTAATAGAGACTATGTACCTTGTACTGAACCAAGTTCATCCTACACAAGTAATGTGCTCCACAGACAAACAATTGTCCATTCAGATTTCTACTGGTCATTTATGTTCTATAGTTTTACTTAATCTTCAGGTCCCCCAGAATCTCGAGGTTACCTCATGGTGCATGCAAATGGAGGCCTTAATCAAATGAGAGCAGGGGTTTGTCCCTCTTGCACATTCTTGGTCTATCTATCTATCTATCTATCTATCTATCTATCTATCTATCTATATATGTATGTATGTGTGTGTGTGTACATATGTATATCTCCAACTTATGTGGACAAGTTTAATATTCTTTTCAATTTATTACCAACTTTTGTCTTTACTCCTTGAAGTTTCTTCTTTATTTGCCTCTTTATTATGTCTCCATTAAATTTGCACAAAAAATAAAAAAGAATGACAAGTAGTGTGAAATCATAAAAACAATATTATGTACCCCGTTTCTTACTTTCCAATCTCCATTCTTTTTAAGTAAAGAAATTACGCTGGGAAAATGTAGGACGGTTGCATCTGTTAATTTTCATACTTGATATTTCGTTTTCTATGCAAAACATTTACAATTGACAGGATGCACAAAATCAGTTGGGTTTTTTATGAGAGTTTTAAGTATTTGGGTAGTATACAGTACTTTAATTTGTGAGCAACCCGTGTCCCAGTATGGAATTTGATTCGTCCTTGCAGATATGTGATATGGTTGCTGTTGCGCGTCTGATAAATGCCACTCTCCTGATTCCTGAATTAGACAAGCGATCACTTTGGCAAGATTCTAGGTATCTGACCGACTTTTGAACTTCAGTCCTATATGTGTACTTGTCTGAAGCTCTTTTTGGTTGATTATGTTTGATTATAATTTCAGCAACTTCTCTGATGTCTTCGATGAAGATCATTTCATCAATTCTTTGGTTGATGATGTGAAAATTGTTAGAAAGCTCCCAAAGGAATTGCCAAGTGCATCTAGGGTAGTGAAGCATTTCAGAAGCTGGTCTGGCATAGATTACTATGTGAACGAGATATCAAGCCTGTGGGAAGAACATCAGGTATATGCTTGGAACAAAATTTTGATTCGTTTCCATGATGAATACTGAAGTTATCGTGTAAAATTTTCAAGGTTATTAGAGCTGCTAAGTCTGATTCTCGATTGGCAAACAATAACCTCCCTCCAGACATTCAGAAGTTGAGATGTCGTGCTTGTTATCAATCCCTCCGTTTTGCACCTCTCATTGAAACCATGGGAAAGGTGATAAATTTATCCATACAACAACAAAAATACACAAGCCTTTATCCCACTAAGTGGGGCCGGCTAGTAAGTAGTAATGAATTTATCCATGGCTGATCTAAATCCAAAATATGAATTGTACCTTTTTTGATTGTGTCCTATCAGTAGTTTGTCACAATAGATGTTTTTGTCTGTAGTTGTTGGTGGATCGTATGAGGTCCTATGGTCGTTATATTGCATTGCACCTACGGTTTGAAAAGGACATGCTTGCCTTCAGCGGCTGCACCCATGGTTTGTCCCCCGAAGAAGTCGAGGAACTAAAGACAATGAGGTAGATAATAGGTATCTTGTAGAGATGACATATTTTCGACATGCCAATATTTTTAGACAATAGGTATCTCGTAGAGATGACAGATTGTCGATATGCCAATATTTGTCACCTATATTGTCACTTTTCTGTATCCTTTGTAGAGAAAATACCACGTGGTGGAAAGTAAAAGATATTGATCCTGTAGAACAAAGGGTCAAAGGCTATTGTCCTCTAACTCCTAAAGAAGTTGGCATTTTCCTTACTTCTCTTGGATACCCATCGAACACTCCCATCTATATTGCGGCTGGAGAAATATATGGGGGTGATTCACACATGGCTTCTCTACAGACTCGCTATCCCATATTAATGAACAAGGTTTGAGTCTTATAAATTGGAGATATTTGTTTATCTGTTTTAAATTTTAATGTGTTCAGGTTATGAATTGGTCATTGAGCTCTGCCAACAAAGGCCTTGCGGGGGATATCATTCATCCGTTTTTGAAAGAAAAGCTATTGTTGTTGTTGGAAGTTAAAAAAAAAGTGGGAACTATAGTGAGTTAGAACTTTAACAGGTGTCCCTTGTGAATGCAGATCCTTTTTCTTCACTCAATTTCCAAGACTGCAGCATTAAATGTCCATAATTCTTCTATTAGGATTAATATTTCACTCTGAGTTGGAGTTTTTACTAAACTAACACCTAGTATTTTTTCCTTTTAATAGTATTCTCTACAATCTAGGCAAATTTAGGGCTTTATCATGTGATATATTTTCTTATTTGTGAACTGGAAAATTGATCTAATATAATTTATATCTGAATATCAAACTATTTATTTCCAGAAGCTGGACTCGAGAGGTATCATATATGCTAGCTCATCACAAAATTTAGTTCACCAGACTATTCATGCAGAATCACTATTTCACTTGTTTATAGAAACGATGTAGAGATAGAATAGATATTTGCCGAAATATTGAAATGCAGATATATTGCTTGTGCCTCCAAATCTAATTCTATCCCAATTGTCTGTGTAGAACTTCATGGAAATCATGTCGAGCAAATATTATCAAACACTTCATAATTAGTGGTTATTTTTTGACTTTTGTGTTGTGGTCCCACATTTTTTTTAAAAAGTATTTACTCCAAAGTGGTCCCGTCTTATAAAAAGGCCTCCCTGTGGCCTGAGAGTGCTACCACATCAGGTATACCCACACAGTCCAACCCAAAAAGATTTTCATGCACCTGTCTTGAGGAAGAAATATTATTTTATAGTTTTGGATGTTCATTCCTTCAGCACAATTTATGTTCCGTGTTGATTTCCCAGGAGAAGCTAGCGACAGCTGAGGAACTTGAACCATTTATCCATCATGCAACACAAATGGCGGCACTGGATTATATTGTGTCTGTTGAAAGTGATATTTTCATTCCAACGTACTCTGGTAACATGGCAAGGGCAGTTGAGGGTCATCGTCGTTTTTTGGGACATAAGAAAACCATATTGCCCGACAGGTAAAAAAATTTTGAAGTATATTTCTAACCAATTAATTTACTTCAGATTTTTTAATTAAATATTTTCTCCTGTTTCCTAATTCGTTAGGAAAGCCCTAGTACGTTTTTTTGATAAGATTGAGGGAGGGACAATGAAAGAAGGCAAAAATCTCTCAAATCGAATTATTGAAATTCACAAAAGAAGGTAAGCCAACTTGTAAATCTCTTTTTCAAAGAATTTCAATTTTAACTGTCCTTGCATAGACAAATAATATTTTTATTTTACGTCCCAAGTGATTATGGTTATGATAAAGGAATGAATCATTTATGGCTGTCTTTGAAATCTTTTGGAAGGTTTGTTTTTTGGTAAACGTGTACTGGCTACAATGGTTTTTGCATGATTAACAGTTCATTTGAACCTAGCTCGTATCAAAATCCTTTTCTGATCTTTTGACCAATTGATTGTGCTTATTTAGCTTTACTTTTGTGAGGCAAGTCTGATAATCTATTTATTCTAACGTGATAATCCTTTTTTAAGCCATTTAATCTCGAAGTATTGAATTTTCCTGAGAATCTCATGTAGAATTTGAGTCTTATCCATTTGTGGATTCTCAGGCAAGGATCCCCGAGAAAGAGAAAAGGGCCCATCCCTGGGACGAAAGGAACAGACAGGTTTCGTTCAGAAGAGGCATTCTATGTGAACCCCTTACCAGATTGTTTATGTCACAAGGAATTGCCATACATTAACAGTTCTCAACATATCAAGTAGATGGCTATGTTTTATTTGAAAAACTTTTTTCTCAGTTTGGTGAACGATCCCCAGGCGTTCT
Source organism: Primulina eburnea (assembly GCF_022965805.1). Lineage (NCBI taxonomy): Eukaryota > Viridiplantae > Streptophyta > Magnoliopsida > Lamiales > Gesneriaceae > Primulina > Primulina eburnea. Next base: position 65,303,964 of record NC_133101.1, on the reverse strand, counting down.
CATGCTTGCCATTTTCGTATTCAAGCTTGATGAATTGGGGCCATGTACAGAACCCTTTAAGGTGCGCATCATTCCTATATTGTTAGTAGATTTTCATTGGAGTAGCAGTTAGTTGAAGATGATGATGAAATCAAAGGAAACACAGGATATGGAATGAAAGAGAGAGAGATAATATGTATTTAAATAATATAGTGATGAAGTTCATTTTTCAGGGAGTTCTCTCATTAAGATTCCTTTGTAGCTATTGATTCATCTTGAAAGAATAAATGGGAAATCCATAATTCATTTCCGCTTTATCGTCTATTGGTTAAGAAGTGAAATATTGAAGGTAATATAAAGCGTGTGCAAGTACACCAACTCGTTTTCAGATAAATTGGATTGAAGTAATAAAAATCATGTTTAAATTTGTGATAAGTTTTGGATAAAAATCTTTAAGTGTGAGCTTGCTTGAATCAGAGTGATACTAGCCAATTATCATGGAATTGAAGCTAAAGTTCTTTTTTTTTTTTTTTTATGTATATAAATTTTATGCATGTGGTTGGACCATAAATTTATAGTCGATCGATGATTTTATGTACTGATACCATATACATCCTTATTCGGGAGCATGAATTAAACCTAAAATTCGAATAATTTTGTGATCCGAGTATTGATTTCAATATGCCACAAGGGTTGATGACAGGCAGACTGAGCTCGCCTAAACCCGACTCACAATGGACATGCATCAGTGAAAATTTCATTCAGTTTTAATTAATTATGGCTCGTCGCATTGGAGAACTTGGCATTGTCTTGATCTATATGGCTTCCGGGAGAAAATGAGGTAATTTAGCTTGCGGTATTAGGAAATTGGGTGACGAAAACAGTGGGTGGGCACAAGCAAAGGGGTAACGTGGGAGTAAGCGAGGACTTTCAGTGTCTTTTCTGGAAAATATGCTCAACGTTTTTGGGGATGGGCTGTTCCCTCAGCGGAGCCGAACTTAAAATATCGTATATATAATTTTGAACAATTTTGTCTAAAGTGAGATTCAAAAATAAAAAATTTTGTCAGTTGCTTTGGCTATCATGTAAAGGTGTCAATTCAAGAATTATGAATTTTATTGGGATTTTTTTTATAAATGCTTATTTATGAAATGTTAAATATACCCATGAAACAAAAAACATGCACAAAAAGATATTTTAGAGGACGATATTATATATGTATATGTATATATATATATATAATGCAGAATGAGTAACATGGAGGCGATGCCACGTGTAAAAATACTTGACAACCCAAGAAGGAAGTCTGTGTTACACTGATTACCATGAAAAATTTTAATTTGGCGGAATTCAAAGAGCAAAACCCGTAACATCAGAGTGGTGTTAATCAGCTGCGAAGCTACCCCGGCCATTTTTCTACGTGTCCAAAATTTTCTTCTTTGCCCTAACAAACTCTACATACTATATTAATACAAAATCCTAAATTCGAAAACCAGCGGAAGAAATTCACCGCCATGGATGACTCTCTCTCTTTCTCTCGTCATCTTCTGTAAATGGCCTGATAATGCCAAAACATGTTGTTTCAAAGCTTCTGCGTTATCACTTCTTTCTTTCCTCGATTCTTTTCAATTTTATTTTCTCCTCAGATTCAGTGATTTTATATATTTTTTAATATATATATATATATATAATATTTAAAGAACCTTTTAATTTCCCAGAAGTTGTTTCAGAAATCTAAATATAATTCGGTCAGGAAATCGGAATTAGTGGGTAGATCAAATTATGGGGAGAGTGAAGCTTCAGATCAAGAAAATCGAGAACACAACGAATAGGCAAGTCACTTTCTCCAAGAGAAGAAATGGGCTGATCAAGAAAGCTTACGAGCTTTCTGTTCTTTGTGATGTTGATGTGGCTCTCATCATGTTTTCTCCTTCCGGAAGAGTTAGCATTTTCTCAGGAATTCGAAGGTGAATCGCAATTTAATCTTTCGCTTTCTTTTATGACACTCTTTATATTATTTATATCTTTGCAATTTATTATTTTACTTTTTTTAGTATATATATTTTCTAATTGTTATGGAATAAAGATGAAAATCTTGAATCCTCTTGAACTGAAACTTGTGGATTAATTTTGTCACTTTTTGTGATTTATAATAATTTAAAAGCAAATCAAGGATTTTGTTAATATATATATATATATATATATATATTTTGTCTTTTTGAAGCATGGAAGAGATCATATCACGATATGTGAATCTCCCTGAGCATGAACGAGGAAGGTAAGGAAATGAATTGCGATTCTTTTTTTTTCCGCTTTAATTCAATTGATGTTGACAATTATTATTCTTTTTCTCTGATTCGATTTGGTCGCATGTTTAATTGTCTACATGCAACGATGCGACAGGCTACAGAACCAAGAGGTACCTATTTTCCAACTGCAATTCAGACATGAACAGTGCTTCTGGATTCACGAGTGGATAATATCGAAACAATTTTTTAAAAGTTTGCGGATAAATTAATTTTACAACTAAATATACATTAATATATCAAGCACGAAATTTTAATAAAACTAAGCAAAAGATATATATATTTGCAGCATCTTCAACGGGCTCTTGGCAAGTTGAAATCTGACGCAGATAGAAATTTTCAAGCGACCAGCAGGTAGCCCAAATTTAACCTTTTTTTTTTGTAATTTAAGTAGAATTCATTAAATCTATTTTATGTATTTGTTTAGTTTTGTTTTCATGCAGCAGCCCTGCTAGCGTGATTGATTCTCAAGTTGAGGTATATATGCGGATAGATATATTAAGTGCTGATCTTGATAACTTCAGGTTACACATCTATTTAGCCAAACATTCCTCACAGATATGAGCGTAAGGTTACGCATGTATAGTTGGTTTACGTGGACAACAATCGTATTCCATGCATATTTCTATATTATGTGTTACAATAATCAAAATATAACACTTGATCTGCTGTACGTACCATTTGGAGTTACTCGAACCTGAAAACCTAAGTTAACTGGGTGGCCTCTAAGCTTTTTTTTAAGGAATTGTCCATATAAGTTTCTTGGCTTTAATTTCAACATCAACTGCTGTTTTGTTTCTCAATTTTGCAAATGATCAGAGAGTTGAGCTGATGCAGGAAATTCAGCAAGAAATTCTGAAATATAGGTGCCAACTGGAGGATATGGAGAAAAGATTAAGGTGCTTATCATATACCAATTAATTTCTTGCCTTAGCTGTTCGATTGCAAAACACATGTAAATATATGTTTCACATGCAGGATTTATGAAGGCGATACTTCTGATATCACCACATTGTGTGAGGCTGAGTATAGAGAACAAATTCTTGTAGAAAATTTGAAGCATGTTCGAGTCAGGAAGGCAAGTTTTCATAATCATTAGCTTAGTTTTTCGAATACGAGTCGAGCTAATGAAATTTACTCACGTACAGCAAGTTCTGCAGGGCCAGTATATTCCTCCTGGTGCACAAACATTATCGTCACAGGTCTCTTTATGTCTATGACTCGGAACACGAAATGACGCCAACCAACTGATCATCATTTTGTATACTTTTGCCATCGCCCTTCAGGTGAATTTCCCCCCCGAGACGTTGAACATAAACACTTTGGCCGGAAGAAATGCAAACAGCGGATTGGATTGGCTTCCACACAGAGATCCGCAAGTTCAAATCCTAAACTTTTTGGATTCGAATGGCCTGCTTCCCATAAGGTTCGTACATGTTGCCCATGTACATTATAAATAGTCATCCGACCTAATGGATCGGAGTTTTGAGTTTGGGCTATCTTATATATCACTGTAGTGAGCCATATAATTTGAAGAGGCTCCTTCCGCATGTAATAGACCGTTGTTTTATATTTGTGGTCTGCTAACAAGATTTGAACTAGCAGGGACACATTTTGACTCAACATTGATTTATTTGCAGCGATCAGTCTCGACACACGGAAAACATACTACCATCATCCTTAACTCTTGTTCACGCCCCAAACGTGCACGTTCACAACCATTTGAACCCAAGTAGGAGAATAGGCGAAGATGATGCACAACAACCCGAATTCGGGCTTGATGTCAATCTTTCACCATGGACCGGATTATATCCTGCAGGTCTGTTCTTAACACCCTTACTTTGTTTCTCAGTGATCGACTTAGATTAAACATGCATAGCAAACTAACTTGTAGGCTTGCATTTCTGGGTTACTGTGATTTTGTATTACGAGAAGATGTTAAGAGCTTTTCAATCCATTATCATTGAATGTAATATGAGTGTTCAAGCCGTAACTGAAGATACAATGCATGTTAATATGCTAACTATTGTCTAACTGTCATCTAACCAATTAACTAATTGTTAACTTATATATCTGATATACCCCCCTCAAGATGGACTATAAATGTTTTTGATTGACATCTTGGATAGCAAATGCGAGATTGTAGTATACGGTAGAGGCTTTGTAAACATATCCGCAAGTTGTGAGTCGGAACGAACTGGCAGCAACTTGATGGAACCATCGAGTATTTTCCCGCGTATGAAGTGGCAATCTATTTCGATATGCTTGGTTCGTTCATGGAACACTTGATTATTTGCAAGATGAATTGCTGATCGATTATCACAGAACAAAGTTGCTGGGGAAGGTGGCGAGATATGCAGGTCACGTAGTAGTTGAGTGAGCCACATAATTTCACTGGTGGTGCTAGCTAAAGCTCTATATTCAGCTTCGGTGGAAGACCTAGAGATGGTGGCTTGTTTCTTTGCTTTCCAAGAGATCAATGCATCACCAAGAAAGACACAGAACCCTGTCACAGATTTTCGTGTATCAGAACAAGATGCCCAGTCAGCGTCGGAGAATGCACATAATTGTGTGGATGAAGAGGCAGAGAAAAATATGCCTTGGCCAGGAGCTGATTTTAGGTAACGTAAAATGTGTTGCACAGCCCGTAGATGGGGTGCACGAGGCTGAGATACATATTGACTAAGTTTATGTACCGCAAATGTGATATCTGGACGTGATAATGTGAGGTAAAGAAGTCGTCCAATGAGACGACGATATTGGGATGTATCCTCCAGCAGCTCACCATCAGTGGCATTTAGAATGATGTGTGGTTCCATTGGTGCTGAAGTTGGCTTACTAGCTAGAAATCCTGTGTCTTCTAATAGCTTTAGAGTGTACTGTCTTTGTGAAAGACATATGCCCTGTTGTGAACGTGCTATCTCTAGACCAAGAAAGTATTTAACCGAGCCTAAGTCTTTGAGCTTAAACTTGCCTTGGAGGGATGTTTTTAAAGACTGTAAAAGATGAGGAGATGGCCCTGCAATAATGATGTCGTCCACATATACGAGTAATGCCATGAATGAGGATCCGGCGCCTTTAGTAAACAATGTATGGTCAGATTGAGATTGGACAAAACCATAGTCAAGCAAGGCGTGGGAAAACTTGGTGTACCACTGCCTGGAAGCTTGACGAAGACCATAGATTGATTTATGAAGTTTGCACACAAGTTTTTGGGACGAGGTGTTGTGCGGAACCTGTGTATCATATCCAAGGGGTAAATCCATATATACTTCCTCTGATAGATCACCATTGAGAAAGGCATTGTTCACATCCAATTGAATAAGAGTCCAATTTTGACTAGCCGCAAGTGCTAGCAAAACTTTGACAGTTGATAATTTCGCTACGGGCGAAAAGGTTTCAAAGAAATCCACACCCTCCTGTTGAGTGAAACCTTTGGCTACAAGTCGAGCCTTGTGTCTTTCCACCAAACCATTTGATGAATATTTAATCTTGTAAACCCATCGACATCCGATGGAATGTTTTCCCGTAGGTAATGGAACAACTGACCATGTTTGATTAGCTTCCATAGCATCTAGCTCATCCCTCATTGCTTGCTGCCATTGAGGAAGATGGACAGCTTGGTGAAAGAATTGTGGTTCAAACTGTGAGGACACATTAAGTACCAGCTGTCGATATGGATGAGATAGGGAATCATAAGATATGCAAGAACTCAAAGGATATGAGGACTCAGAACTTAAAGAGGTGTTCGACTTCATTAAGTTGCAATGATACTCACGAAGATACGATGGAGGTTGTGTATGCCTTGAAGAGGATCTGAGAGGTACTGTCACTGATTGAGCTGGAGGCTGATCATGTGAAGAAGAATCATTGCTGGGATTGTTGGAACCAGACAAGTGTGAAGCTTCATCTGATGTTGGAATGGTTGTGTCAATAGTAAACGGGTTTAAAGGTAGAACCACACGAGGAAATGAATCAATATGGACTGTTGGCATAATAGACAGAAATGGGAATGTGTCTTCATGAAACATAACGTCCCTGGACACAAAAATTTCTTGACTCTCGATATCAAGTAGTTTGTAGCCTTTAATACCCGGAGGATAACCCAAGAAAACACAAGCACGAGCTCGGGGTGACAATTTGTCACGATGAGCAGCAAGAGTGGATGCAAATGCTAGACAACCAAAGTTGCGCAATGATAAATAATCAAAAGATTTCTGATATAGAAGTTCATAAGGTGACTTGTTTTGGGTGTTGGGGGATGGTGTCCTATTGATCAAGTAAGTTGCTGTCAATACACACTCTCCCCAAAGTTTATCAGGTAAATGCGATTGAAAGAACAGGGCTCGAGCTACATTAAGTATGTGCTGATGTTTCCTCTCTACTACTGAGTTCTGTTGTGGCGTTTGCACACACGAGAACTGATGCACGATGCCTTTGTCAAGGAATAAATCTGTGAATGCAAGCTCTTTTGCATTATCGGTACGGAAGGCTTTGATCTTTTTAAGGAACTGAGTTTCAACCATAATGCAGAATTTCGACACAAATTTGTATGCATCAGACTTATGCTGTAGTAGGAAAACCCATGTAAATCGGGTGCAATCATCTACCAAGGTTAAGAAATAACGTTGGTTATTCTGTGTAGAAACATGATATGGTCCCCATACATCGCAATGCACAAGATCAAATGACGAAGCAGACATGTTATTGTGAGCTATAAATGCTAGTCTTCTTTGTTTAGCTAAAGGACAAACGAAACAAGGTTTACTCTTATCAAGACTCTGTGTACTGTATTGTAAGCAATCCTTTAAGAGGTCCATGACTTTAATAGACGGGTGTCCAAGGCGATTGTGCCATGTTTCCACCGATATTTGATTGACTGCAGCCTGCTGAAAATGTGAAATTATATCCAGAACATAGAGCCCTGCTATTTTCTTACCCTTGCCAATCGTTTTCCACGTCATTGCCTCCTGAATAAGGAATGAATTATGATAGAAACTGATCATTAACTTGGCGGTAGTAAGAAGGTAACTGACAGATAAGAGGTTGAACTTGAAGTCTGGGATAAACATGACATCCTCAAGAATTAATGAATCGCCAAGTTTAATGGTACCACAGAACTTAACCTCAATTGTTGTGTGGTTGGGTAGAGTAACTGAGCAACCAATAACAGGTTTGAGTGATGTAAATAGATGTGCACTGGAGCAAATGTGTCTGGATGCTCCAGAATCAACTACCCAATATAAAGGAGAAGACAAACCATTCGAAGCATGTGTAGATAAACAAATACCTGTGGTGTGAGCATTACACGAATCACCACCAGGAGCATTGTTCTTGTCAATCGAAGAAAGGTGTTGATCAAACAACATCTTTAGCTGGTTTAACTGAGTAGTGTTAAAACTTTGAAACAGATTCTGGGACATATTCTGAGATGAAATATCAATGGCACCAATATCAGCTGAGGCATCATGCTGTGCAGAAACTTGGTTAGCAGAACCCATATGTGGCCGAGTAATGATGTTTCCTCGAGGCTTCAACCCTGGAGGGTACCCATGGATTTTATAACAAGTTTCCACCGTATGTCCATGAATATTGCATTTTGTACAAAAAGGTCTTTCTCGAGGAAATCTTGGTGGCCCTCGTACATGAGTTTGTTTATGAGATTGATCATTCTTTATTACAAAGGCCATGTTGCCTGGAGAATGATGATCTGGGAACTGAGAACCAATGGTTCTTTGACGTTCTTCTTGAACTACCAACGAGAAGACACGATTGATGGTAGGCAGTGGATCAATCAACAAAACTTGACTGCGTATTTGTGCAAAAGAATCATTAAGGCCCATGAGAAAAGTCATAACGTATTCCATCTGAAAATGTGTGTCCATCTTCTTAATCCCTTCGCAATTGCATCGGCCACAGCTGCACATTGGGCGGAAGTTATTCAATTCTTCCCAAAGAGTTTTAAGCTTCGTGAAGTATACCCCTACAGATTGTTGTTCTTGACGTAAATTCACTAATTCACGCTTTAGTTGAAAAATTCTTGGCCCATTGCTCTGTTGAAATCGCTCTTTGAGATCATCCCAAATGCTAGCTGCAGATTCAGAGAAAAGGACGCTTGCAGAAATTTCTTTGGAAACAGAATTCAGAATCCAAGAGATTACAATGTTGTTGTTTCAAATCCAAAAATTCAGGAGATTTGAATCTGCCTCCGATGGCTTGGCAATCGTTCCGTCGACAAAACCGAATTTGTTCTTGACAGAAAGTGCGATTTTCATGGATCTGCTCCAGGAAGAATAATTGTCTCCCGTAAGGGATTGTGAGACCAACATGAGGCCTGGACTATCTGAGTGATGCAAGAAGTATGGGCTCAAGGGATCATCAATGGCGGACTGACCAATTGATTGAGAAGAGGCGGATAAATTTCCAGGAGCCATAGATCATTCAGCTTGAAATTGCTGCAGAAAGCGACGTAATCAGAGAGATCAATGCGCCGATGTCGATCGAGAAATTTTGTGCGGAAGATTTAGCTCTGATACCATATTACGAGAAGATGTTGAGAGCTTTTCAATCCATTATCATTGAATGTAATATGAGTGTTCAAGCCGTAACTGAAGATACAATGCATGTTAATATGCTAACTATTGTCTAACTGTCATCTAACCAATTAACTAATTGTTAACTTATATATATGATATTTTGCGCAGAAAACGATCCCTTTCCAACGGGTCAACCCCGAGAGCGAGCCATTCTTGAGTTGTTTATGTCTCAGCTTACGCCGGTGAATCAGCATCATGTTTGATATGTATTGATTCTATATTTTTCAGTGATGCTAAGCTTTATTTAGTTCGATGATAAGATCTTTGGGGAATGCATTATATTCTTACACTGCTTTTCACCCTCGTACGTTCAAATTAGTGTTATATACGGTTGTCTCTAGGCTATATTATATCATATGCTACTTGCGCCTATAAATTTTGAAGGGAATTTGTTAGATTCCTGTTGAATTAAAAAAAATTATTGTTTGCAACTTTTGTAATGTTAAAATATATCGACACCAAAAAAACTTGGAAAAATAAAAAAACACAGGAAAATTGCATTTTTTTGTTATTAGGATTTTTTTTTGTATTATTAAATTTCAGTCTTATTTTTTTATTTTTCAATTTTTTTGTTTACAATGTTAAACATTTTTCAGTGGAGTGTTGGTGTGGTATTATATGTGGCTGATCCACTCACGTCACATTTGCATTATGTAAAAAAAAAAAAAAATTAAAATCGTAGAAGTGAAGAAAAAAGGTATATAACATATTAATCCTGAAATTCAACAAAAATGATCAAAATCATAAAAAAAAATATAAGTAATTTTTGACACAAATACACAAGTAATTAATTTTATCAAAAAGCACTAACTAGAAATATAAAATATGGTTCTATTATTATTTCTTTTTGTGGCGGCAACTTCGTAAGATATTTCATATTTTGTACATGACAATATGTTCGAATTAGTCTTAATTACAATGTATCGTTTCAAGTTTTTCCGTCATTTTAAATAAATGATGCTATTTTTCCTTTAAAAACCTATTTTAATTAATTATTTAGACATATGTAATGTATCACGAAAGCAAGTGGTAGACGTATGGTTTTTACTGTATAGTATATTTTGTACAACCTTCTCTCAACTAATTATATTTTACATTTTAGCCAATTTTTTTTTTGTTTTGTTTTTGGCAAAATCATTATATATGTTTAGATTAATATTTGTTTAATAATTATAATTAATTAAATAAATATCACCAATCATCACATGACTGAAATACTTAACGAGTTTTTAAATATTTTAGAAATCGAATATATTACCATATTTTCCTCTTCATAGCCAAATAACTACAATATTATAATACTTAATCCCAACAAAAAAAAAAAAACTACAATATTATAAATGTCGAGCTTATTCGTGCTCTTGACCAACTTCCTTCTTCTGGTTGCGCGATGCCTTGCCGAAACATTTCTCCATCCAACACAAAATAAATTATTTTTATTCGTTCCATGCACCTTTGGAAGAAGAATATATCTTAGAAAGCCCGGAACTTATGATTTAAATGAATTATCCTCATATGAATGCAAGGACAACTGCTTTTTGAAAATATATCCATATTTTAAGTTAAGTTAGATATTGAGAAGTATATTTTCCTAGACAGTTATTTTATTGCATTATTTAAGTTACCTTAATTGGCCAAAACTTAAGCTGACGACATGGTATCCAGCTCTTCCAAAGGGGCACGGAAGCCCACAAATAAAAGTTAGTGGGTGGCGGCCACGTCATTATTCATCACCCAATCAATAACAACCGTTGATCTTCTAGAGGTCCCAGATCACTACCAATTGCTCCTTGTTATTGGCTCCCACCCAAGCCGCTTTCACAGTTATTAGTCCACTCTGTTCATATTTGTACCCCCATTTTCTTATCAAGACACGACGATGAGATATATTTATTCTAAGTAAAAATTAATGTGAGACGGTCTCATATGTTGTATTTTGTGACACATATCTCTTATTTGGGTCATTCATGAAAAAATATTACTTTTTATGCTAAGAGTATTACTTTTTATTGTGAATATCGATTATTTGGGTCATCCGATCCATAAAAAAATATTACTTTTTATGCTAAGAATATTACTTTTTATTGTGAATATCAGTAGGGTTGACATGTTTTACAGATAAAAATTCGTGAGACCATCTCACAAAATACATATTCTTTATCTAATAATGAGTAAGTTCTCTTTCGATTTATATTTAAAATAAAAATCAATAATTTTAATATAAAAAATAATATTTTTTATGATTCGATCGAGTCAAACATCTGTTTTATAAAATTTCATAAATGTATTGTGCTTAATAATATCATGATAGGTTTGATTTCTAAATTTTCTTTTTCCTCGTATCGTTGAATCGTGAGAAATAAAAATATTATTATATCCACATTATAATATGATGCATGCAACACCGCCCGCTCGCTGCAGTATCTCATCCCACTTCCGTATGAATTACAACACTAGGCAAAAATGTATCTGGTAACTTATTTGATCAATTTGAATATGTTGTTGTCTGTTTTCAATAACGGGAAGCTGCTTTCCTTAAAATTCTCAGTCTTGTAAAACTTTTTCTCTTGTTCTCATCCTGTACTTCTGTTAATTATAAGGCCGTTAGTCAACGTTAATTTTCTTGATCTTGCTACCTGTTTTGTCTCAACTCTCCGCGAATCATGCATCCTTCCTTTATATCTCTACATATTTCATGTGTGAGCTCTAATCTTCTTTTCCTCCGATTTGGGTTTCACTGAAATCAGTTGTTTCTTTACTCTTGATTCTTAACGCAACTTTGAGCTGTGAAGCGTCGTTAGGTGGTAAAAATTGGGTCTTGATAGTGGATTTAGAAGAGTGGTGATACCGAACTTTGGGCTTTGTGAGGACAGGCGAACGACAATAGATTCAAGTTATTTTATTGATTCTATAAAGTGGGATTTGAGGATTTGGTTTTAACAGATCTGCGGGACTTGATCTTCATTGAGATGGGGAGCAGTTTCAATTTCATAAATTTCGGAAACGATCCTCCATCAGGGGGCAGTGGAACGCCTCCGGGTAACTTCCCTTTGATTCAGCAGTCTTCCATCTATTCATTAACTTTTGATGAATTTCAAAGCTCAGCCGGCGGAATTGGTAAGGACTTGGGGTCGATGAACATGGATGAGTTGCTCAAAAGCATTTGGAATGCAGAGGATAATATGATTATCGGCTCCAGCAGTGGTGGCGATGTTAGGATTCAGGAAGGGAGTAGTAATTTGCAGAGACAAGGATCATTGACTCTTCCTCGTACGCTAAGTCAGAAGACGGTGGACGAGGTTTGGCGGGAGGTGTCAAAAGAGTACGGTGGTGGGAAGGAGGTCAGCGGGATCGGTGGTTTTAGAATGCTCCCGAGAGAACCGACTTTAGGCGAGGTTACCCTCGAGGAGTTCTTGGTGAGAGCAGGTGTCGTTAGGGAAGAAACTCAACCAGCTGCAATGCTTAAAAATGTTGGAGCTTTTGACGATCGGTCAATTCCCACAAGTTCCGAATCAGAATTCGGGTACCAGCAGACTGGTACGGATGCCAGATTAATGGCCAGTAGGACTTCTAATAGTGCTAATCCGATTACCTTGGAATCTGCCAGTTTACCCCTGAATGTTATTGGGGTGAGATCTGCTTCACCACAGCCTATGCAGCAGCAACAGCTCCTTCCAAAACAGCCTGTGTTTGCCTTGGGAATTTCTAGTAATGAGTTAGGAAATTCGGGTATTAGGGGTGGAATTGTTGGGGTTTCTGATACAGTAATGAATAATAACATGGTTGAAAATATGAAGTTACACGGTGGAGGACTAGGTGTGGTTAACTTAAGAGCTAATCAGAAGGGTTCTCCGTCAGTTTCATCTGACGGGCAGGTTAACGGTAATGGTGGGATGCCTTCCATGTCACCTGTCCCTTACATGTTTAATGGTGGTCTTCGGGGTAGGAAACGACCTGCTTTGGAGAAGGTGGTTGAAAGGAGGCAAAAGAGGATGATTAAGAATAGGGAATCGGCTTCAAGATCACGAGCTCGAAAGCAGGTGAGACTTATATTCTTTGCAACGACTATTTGTGTTGGCATGGATGTATATATCTACTTGTTTTACTTTATCATTCCGGTTCAAAAATTGGACAAGATCTCAATAGAAAGGTCAATAATTTGTTCTTAAACAATTTGAATCACTTCTAAAATTTGTACACGCTACTGTTTGGATCTAATATGTATACCTTGGATATTATTCAAGGGTTTATATATGCATCATTTTGATTATTTGAGTCCATGTTCTTCCACAAGCACAAGAAGCATTAACATGTTCAATCGTGGACTCGGGATTTGTAATTGTGTGGGGATTGTCCAAATAACTAGGATAAAGATGTTAGTCCTGATCACGTAGAACCGAGCATTAGTATATTAAAAGAGTGCATGATGGAGGACGAATTGAATTAAGAGCTGAGCTTGCATATTGAATTTGCTTTATCAGATAAGATCACTAGTATCCTGTACGAGGAATCAACCAACCCTGTGATCGTGTTTGTAACACAGTTGTACTTTGTCTCCTTTCAGGCATACACTATGGAGTTGGAAGGGGAAATTGCGAAACTGAAGGAGGAAAATGATGAATTACGAAAGAAACAGGTTCAAATTTATATACATCTCTCAATTATTCTTTGTTTTATTTTTTGACATTATTTTATCCACCATTATGTATTAAGTGATCAGGGAACTCCCACTGTTACACCAAAAATGTATTTTCGGAAGTTCTCCAGTGGATACATTTAATTCCTTTGGTGCATAAAACATGTATTGAAGATTGATCTATTTAACCAAATATATTATATTACATATAAAGTAACAAAAAATAACATGAACCAACATGTGGAAATTCTCATTGTGTTCTATTTTTTTGAAATACTCTTATAATAAGCTATTGAATAATTCTATGATGATAAGTATATATCATTTCTGCACATCACAGATGATATGTGTGCGTTGTTGATTAGTTTATTTACATGGTGTAGGCAGAGATGCTGGAAATGCAAAGGAATCAGGTATCTCTCATTCCTTTCATTCAAACTAATTATCTTTTTATCTTAGTCCCTCCGATTACGGCACGATGATGAGTAATGCCAATGGGAAAATCGTTGGATGGATCTGTAATAGGAGTCTGTGTTGTAAATCATAAATCATAGTACCAATCTGAAATTGAGAAAAATCAAAATCAGAAATTGCGGTTTGGTTTTAAACGGAAATTCAGATATATGTTTCAGTTTGTGGTTTGAGATTTCTTTGCTATGAGTCAACGTCTTCGAAAGATTTGTTTTTATGCTATGACAGAACAAGAATGATGTGAATTCAAATTATGTAGTTGGTATTTTACTTTATTTATACCATTTCTTGATTGTTATCTGATTATATATATTCAAAAAAATATTTTGAATTTGTCTGATTGTATGAAATTTGACTGGTTTGAAGAAAAATGAGAACACCCTATGGTTTCAATGTTTATGGAAGCAAAACATGCAAATGGCCCGTGAATTGTTAGTTGTCCCACATCGGTGCTATTTAATACATGGGAGTTGTATATATGGTCTTGGACAATCCTCCCCTTTGAGCTAACTTTTGAAGATGAGTTAGATCTAAGTTAGACTCTTAACATGAATATCTCTGATTGATATCATCACGGTATAAGTCAAATATTTCAAACCGTAGGACAGTCCTAAGTTTCAATGTCAGTAGCACTTTAGTAGCTGCACAGGATATGGGGACAATCATTGCTATTATTTAGTTTTCTAATACTTGTGTGATTTCTTCAGGTTCTTGAGATGATGGACCAGGAAAAAGGAGCGAAAAGGCCATGCTTGCGACGGAGACGGACACTGACAAGTCCATGGTAGACGAAGCATCTTTATAATGACATTAAAGCTTATTAATCGAAATATATGTGGGTGAATGTACGTGTTGGAGGAATATTCATCCGGTGTTCATTCACTGGTATAGATTTAAATTAACTAGATGAGAAGTGTTTTATTATAGGTTACTTCAAGGACCTTGCACTGCGTCTTGTCGAGCAGAATGGATGGATATATACAGATCGTTGCTAATATATATACAAGACATCATTAGTCGTTCAGTTCAGAACATGGCATGTATTGTTTTGATCATCTGCCTTAGAAAAGCACGACGAATGTCTTATTTTAGTGTGTGAAAATGGAAGACAAGGGGGCTATTTGTTCTCTCATCATTGGTTTCTTGCAGCTTGTCAAAGGAGACCCAATGTTGAGATCCATAAAAAAATATGAAAAATATCTTAGCGGGAGCATGAAAGGATCCACAAATCTTTTCTTTGAAAAATACAAAAGAAAAGAAAAAATGGGTCCTTCTGTTTTGTTTTGTTCTGTTCATCAGACAACTTCTTCTTCCTTCTGCCCCTTCCGATAGCCCCATTTGTAGGATTGTTTTGTCATGCAATTGGGTGGTAGACCCAAATTATATTTTTTCAAGTTGTCCATTCAAAGATATGTAAAAAACAACCCAATAAATTTCCTCTGTTGATTTTTTATGTCTCTAAATTATTATTTCTTATGTATGTTCTAAATGTCTTAATTTTTGCATATTTTATTTCACACGCAGAATGATATCGTATTTGATCCCAATGTCGAAACTTTAGAATATATCTGATGTAAATTTTGTTGGTTCAAGGAATATATTTAATTTGGCATTAAACGATCTTGAAAAAATCTTCTACCCACCTCGTCCACCTACAGAAATTTACAATGGGGTCAAATTCAGTTCCCTTTTTTTTTCATCATTCGAGGATACTTCTATTTCCTCCTTAAACATGAATACATGATGATGAGGGCTTAAGAGAAATTAAACAAATCAAAATCTTCCTTGTTGATTACAAAAACACAACGAGAATGGAAGTGGAATCACATACAAAACAGAAGAATAATGATATTTACATGCCTGGCCATGAACTAACAGTTAGACATGGCGAAAAACCAAGATTACTAGCGCTCGTCATCAGTTTCTTGCTTAATCCTTGCCAAAATCCTATCAGTTTGGACACTGCTTTCATATCCACTGCTGTCACCTGGTTCCATCACGCCTCTCTCCATGCGATTTAACCGTTCATTTTCCCGACCATTTCTACGGTCCTTTTAAAATGTACACAGTAACACACGTCTAAGGGAGAGGAGATGGTAACACAAAAATTGAATCTAGGACACGACATTTTAGATTATGTGCCTCAACCCAGAATATAACAGTTTCCATTGGAGCCAATTAAAGTTATCACAACTTGGCTATCAACATCTTAAAGAACAAATATTTTATGTAATACACCAGAAAAAAGAAGAGTTTGTGGGGTGCTAATATAGTATTTCTCAAGAAAATCTGCATGAGTTAGGTAGCTAAACTTTACCATCTGATGTTTTGTTCCATACTATACATACTTTAATTCGTATTAAATGCCACAAAAGTTGTAGGTAGAATATTGAACTTACTTCACGGAAAAGGAAATCATCACAATCAAGCATGTGCACCACATGCCCCATCTTTGGCCTCTTTTGAGCATTTGGGTCTACACACCGTAATGCTACCAAAAGAACACGTTTCCATGCTCTCGACGAGGGTTTCTCAGTTAATCTTGGATCCAACACTCCCTCTGCGTTTCGGTTGGAAACCATAGATTTTAGCCAATCAACAAGGTTCACCTGAAATTTCAGTTTGTGCAAATCTCAAAATATATTGAACCAAATAAAATGTCGAGCAATTATCAGGAATCCATGCATACTTCACCAGCGGGACGACTATAATCCACCGGATTCCTCCCGGTTATGATTTCCATTATGAGGATGCCAAAACCATACACGTCACTTCTTTCGTTGAGCATGCCAGTGCTAGCATATTCTGGAGCAACGTAGCTACACAAAAAAATATTTAGTAGTTGGATTTGTTTCAAATAAATGGTAGCTGTGGAGGCTAAAACAGAAACTATCTTTCTGGACAAACTACTAACTCACCCAAATGTACCCATAACTCTAGTGGTGATATAACTTCTTTCAGAACATAAAAGCTTTGCCAGACCGAAGTCCGATACTTTAGCATTCCACTGTTTATCGAGTAAAATGTTGCTTGATTTAATATCACGGTGAACAACCTTTGGCTCGAGCCCTTCATGCAGATAAGTCAACCTAAGAAACTTACCCCATTAGGTTCTGAAAACCAGTATCAATCGTCACATAGATTAATTAAATTAGTTGAGATTTTTCAGATTTGAACGACTCTATTTACCCCTTGGCAGTACCAAGTAATATATTCATTCGAATATCCCATGTAAGAGGGCTACAAGGCCCTACATCTCCATGAAGCCACTGTTCTAAGTTTCCATTATCGACATACTCATAGACAAGCATCCTGCAATATAAAAGAGTTGTAATTTCGTTCTAGAACTCTGAAGAACTTCATTCAATGAATGGTCAAAAATGCCAATTTTAAATAGCAAAAGTTTGTCACCGAGTTAAGTACCTGTGAGCTCCTTCAGCACAATAGCCAAGCAATCTCACCAAATTCTTGTGGCGTACCCGTCCTATTGCTTCAACTTCAACCTTAAACTCTCTTTCCGCTTGACCCCTTGTCAAAAATTCCGATTTCAGACATCCAAAAAGCTAAATATTGATCATCTTACATAGATCTTAATTTCTTCAAATCACCACATAGAAAACATTCACATGCACTTGAAGAAATACATGGCTTTTCACCTCATATCTTCTAGAAATATGGAAAGTGAAAAAAGGCCGCGCAATTTAAACAGACGCCTAAATCCCTGACAAATGCCTGAATAGCTAAAACTCCAATCACCACTCTCGTATATACATCGCAAAATATCCTATGGAAAACTATGATAAATTGATAACGAAATCTAGTTCTGATGCAATATTTTGTCAACCTTGACAATCATGCATCAGATATAGAGTTGATATAAAATCTGAAATAATTTATTTTCTATTTTGAAGCCAACAAAAACTGACTCAATATAGTAGTAAAATTAAAATCACCCCATGATATTGCTTTCATTTTATCTCATTAACAAAACAATTGACTTTAAATTGGAGCATAGACAAATGACTAATTTATGAAATGATGAAGGAATAAAACAAACAGATTACACACATGCATGGAGTTTAAATTACCTGTTATTGAGCAAATTTTTAACAGCAACTTTCGTATTATCTTCCAAAGCACCATAATAAACAATTCCGTACCCTCCTTCCCCAATCACATTCTCAGCAGAAAAGCCATTGGTGGACTTCTCAAGCTCCCTCAAAGTATACCAATGTCCCCACCCTAAATGCGACACCCCCGGCCCGTTTGTCACAGAACCCGGTTCACTAATGAGCCGCGCCTCCCCGCTTCCATTGCCCGACCCGGAACCCTGCCCTCCCTTCTCAGGATAGGATATCCGGTTCCCCTTTCCAATCTCAATATGGATCCTTTGATCCTCTTTGGGGTTTGGTTCGGGATCCGGGGCAGGAAGAAGCAGCTTGAGAGGAGCCTGTTCCTGCCGGGTCGGGACGGACCGTATTTCTTGAATTTCTCTCGACTCGTTAGGTATGATGGCAATCTTGTTTTTCAGCGTGGTTCTCTTGTTCCGCCTGGATGTGAACCAAATCGAGATGAAAAAGAGGAAGATGACAATGGCGGCACCGACGCAGATTCCAAGCACAACCCACAAACGTAAACCAAAAATGGAAGTCTTTCTCGATAATTCATCGTTCAGAAACGCTGGTTTCCTATCAGACATTTCTTCAAGCTAGCCTTGATGATTTTCAGCTCAAAATATGCACACTGACTTACGGCACCATTTTGTGTAAGGACAAGACAAAATAATGGCATAAGAAGACATTACAACAGCAAGCTGTAACGATGGGAACCGTAGACTGGGGAAAAGGCCCACTGATGTTTGTCAGCCCGTGGGAACGATAGATTCTGTATTATCTTAGAATTTTGTTGTCTCCCATTTTATGTATGTATTATAAATTTCGTTTACAACAGTTAGATAACCAAATTCTTTGTTATTTAAAACTTCTCCTTTTGGGTGCTTGATCGCATATGGTTGGTAATGTATGGAAATAAAGAGAGTTTTCTTAGATTTTTTGCAATTCCTTCACTCAACACTTGGTCAAAGTTTCGAACTTTTTCTTCTTTTAAGATAAAGTTGCGAACTTTTCGGTGCTTCAGTTTACGATTCTAGCATTTAAATACACAGGATTATTAAATGAGGACAACGTGTAACCAATGGAATCTTTGTAATAGTCAAAACCATTCGAGTAAAAAATATAATTATATATTTTTATGCAGAAACTAATTTTTAGTTTTTCATGAATTTTTAATTTTCTCAACGACGTTTTCTATTTTACATAGTCCGCTATCTATTTTCTATACACACATATACATCATGAAACACTATATATACCTGTATATATACATATATGTAAAATTATAATTACCCACCTAATATATAATTAATAGTTAATGAATTATCACTACAAAATACATTAATTATATTAATTTATATCACTTCAAGAATAAAGTATAACTCCTATATTAATTTTATGAAATAGTTCTATCTTTAAACAACATTTAAATATTTTTCTTTTTAATTTTCTCTAAACATGTTTTTTTATAATTTTAGTGCAAGTAATAAATTATAGTATCACAAGAAATATATGAAAAAATTTAAACAATAGAATAACATGATAAATATAGAATAATATGATAATATGAAGTTTAATACAAACATATTTTATTGGTTTTTTAACTAAGAATTAAAAGTAAAGAGTTTAATAAATTATTAGGAGAATTTATATAAAAATTATAAAAATTAATATATTAATAATATCATAAAATATGAATCTCTTCTAAAGATTTTAGCTATAATAAGGAATTTAAAGATTTAATACCTTTTTAAAAAAGAATTATATATTAGACAAATTTATAAATTTAAAACATAAAATTTGGAAGTATTTGAAAATACACTGAGGTTGTTTAAGATTTATATATTAAGGGTCTAAAGTTAAACTCGATCTTGATTATCAAAAATAGTGAAACCAATTTCAGAACTACCATATTTTCTTAGTCTCACTTCCGATTATTGTTGCATTTTGTTTCTCATAGTGCATTTGATGTCATTTTGATTGGAGGATAAATATATTTTGCAAGTGTGTTGGTAGTAGAGAATCGCATGACATAGTGAAAGTTGATATTTTTTGCGGAGAATTTGAGATTCATTAGGTCTGAATTGAACTTTAACACGTTCATCGACGTGAACACTTGAACCTTAACACGTTCTTCGATGTGAACACTTACCAGTAGCACGAGGATGAGTTAGACAAATTTCTTTTGAGTCAATGCATTGTATTGAGCTTACCGGGATATATGTTGTTCGTTGCCGATCACCTATACATCAAGTTTTGTAATTACACCCCTGAGATGAATTGAAACCATATATGAGATGAATTGAAATCATATCTTTGTTTTCATACCTCTTTTTCGTATCTAAGGGAGTACCAAAAAAAATTTGTTGCACTTGTGAAAAGAACAAAGTTCTTACAAAAAAAACTTTGGAAAAAAAAGATATGTAAGGTATGGGGAGCCAAATAAAGAATGAAATTATATTCTTATGATAAATAGATGGAGATGTATTAAGTTGACGAAAATCATATGCAAAATCTGAATTTGCACGAATTGAATTGTCACCGTACTCCTTTATTTTTACCTATTTCATCTTATCTAATGTAACCCCGACTCAAGTTTTAATA
This sequence comes from Primulina eburnea, assembly GCF_022965805.1. Classification (NCBI taxonomy): domain Eukaryota; kingdom Viridiplantae; phylum Streptophyta; class Magnoliopsida; order Lamiales; family Gesneriaceae; genus Primulina; species Primulina eburnea. The sequence goes on along the minus strand of NC_133101.1, from coordinate 65,283,260 downwards.
AGTGTCTGACAAGTCCTAACTATCTATGTTGTGGGTCGGTAATTAGTAAAGAGAGACATGAGAGATGGACATTTACAACAAATTAATGTTGATTAAAGTCTTTTGCAGCTTTGGCAATTGAACCGTTGAAATGCATTATTCTTGAACCTATATTGCACACACACGTTTAAAATCTATGAAAGATTGTAGTGTGTAAACTTCTAGATAACGTGCGAAAACTATAGTTGTGCGTTGATTGATGTTCTATTTTTTGACACAAGGAAGTATGATAACACGGGCTTTGTAGACGGTTTACCACGTCACAGGAAGACCTTGTTGAACATGTCTCACATCTGCGTCCCACATTTGTTGTGTGTCTGTTTGATTTTTACGTTATTGGGTTGTCACACTAAATGCGTGGTGTGTGCGACGTGTGATTCAATTATGTCCATATTCGCAGCTTGTATGTTACAGTTCCAAGTAGTTTTAAAAGTGTCGGTGCCTTGCGTTTTCCTGCAGTAAGAGAAATATATTGTGGTGATGAAATTATAATTTGTTTTTGGATCTTATATGAGGAGACTGCCACATTAAAGCTTCTCTTTCACCAAAAAACAAAATCTCTGAAGAAATACTTTGCACTAGTTTGATTATTAATGATTCCATATAGATTAGGAATTAGTTCATAAACATAAAATTGTCATTCATGCAGGTTATCTACCAGGGAGATTATATGATCTTGACGCATCAAAGTACCGAAATGGGGTGCAACTTAAACCATTAACCAAGTCTTCCATGAAAAGGATGTCAAAGTCCTTGCTGATATCGTTATAAACCACAGAACTGCTGAGAAAAAAAATGGCAGAGGGATATACTGCATCTTTGAGGGAGGAACTCCCGATGATAGACTTAATTGGGGCCGTCACTCATCTGCAGTGATGATACCCAGTATTCAGATTAAAATGGGAATCTTGATTCAGGAGAAGGGTATGAACCATGTCCCGATATTGATCATTTGAATCCAAAGTTACAAAACGATTTATCAGATTGGCTTAACTGGCGGGATAGCTTTTGATTTCACTAAAGTGAAACTTCAAGCTGCTGTGCAAGGAGAATTGTGGAGATTGAAGGAATTCTGTTCTGGTCATCATAATAATATTGATAGTTGGCACTATTTCAGCAGTGAAAAAACTTGTTTATCTTGGACACAGTTTTATGACCACTTCTTTGATTAGGGGAAGAAGGCTGAATTGTTGTGTTATGTGCTATATATTAGAGCAAGAAATGGCATTGCAGCAACAAGTAAAGTGGAGATTTTGGCTGCTGATGTTGATCCCTTAGTGGCAAAGATTGATGATAAGATTGTTTCAAAAATCGGACCCAAGTATGATGTTGGGAACCTAACTCCGCCCAATTTCCAGGTCTCAGCTTCTGGAAATGACTATGCAGTTTGGAAGAAGAAATAGCCATACATATATGTTTGCTTTGAGCGGAACAGTTGGCCGCAGCTTCTTAAACAATGTGAATTTAATAAAATGAAGTATTTGTCGCACGATCCAACTCCATTTTTAAGTTCTGTGCCCTGAAGTGACTCGGCAAAATCATAATGTTAGGTAGAAAATTTCACTAAAATCGCAGAAGAATAAAAATCATACATAATACAAGTTTTTTTCACTAGATTTAAATACATGTCAAATTGTTGCTCTACCTACTACACATTCATCTTCAGCGATTCAATCAAGTTTACGCCCGTCCATCTATGGTTGTTTCAGCATTGGCAGTCTTCTCAGAGCTCTCCACCCTTATCACGAACACCTAGTATTGTAACGACATGGAGTTACAACGGACAAGGTAGTATGAGTGGACTACTAAGCACGGTAGCAAGAGCAATTTTGTTCTTATTTGAAGAAAAAACACTTTAAATTTCATTGCTAATTATTCTGAAATTCAACAGATTTTGATGTAATAATATAAACTTTGTACCTTCAGAATTGTAGGTCTAGTTAGCTGAAAAACAAGTGCATCACCATCTACCAAGTGATGATCCACCGCGAACTTTTTCCACCCCCCACTAAGTCCTGATTTACGAGCCAGGTAGATTACTGGCCACTCTTCTCCTTCTTCGTCTATCAATGAAACTACTCCATCGTTTCTTGGAAGTTTTCTTTTGCTAAAATCAGATGAAAGCCCCTGCATTTATCATTGCACATCACTTGATTTATTTATATATTCCAACATGATGATCATTAAAGTTTCTTGCAAAACTCTTGTATTCCAAGAAGTTCACCCAAAACGATGATAAAAGCAAATGCTGGTTAAGCAGATTCTAAGAGGAACTAAATAGTGAAGCTCACCAGCCAAAATCCACCACTGACATGGGACGGAAGCATTGATCTGACAAATGAAGGGTAATCGGAACCCAGAGTTGATTCCAGTTCCTCTGCTTTCTTTATCGCGCGTTCCCTTGCTTCGTCTGATGCATACACACGATTCAATATATCCTTTGTGCGATTCGTTATCCTACAATAATCCATGCACAAACATAAGAAAATTGTATGAAAAAGTTATAGGATTTCAACTAGCATAAATCAGCATCTTATCCAAGCCCAGTCAAGAATGAACCTTCTAGGAATCTGCACACGCTCGTAAACAGTAACCTGAGACGAAGCATACAAGCTTAATCCAAATTCTTGAAAAAAATGACGAAATTAAGCAAATAATCGATTAGGAAAGAAAAAGGGAAAGGACAACAGCAGTACCTCCTTGTATTTGGCTACTGGTTTGCTGGAGAATCTTTCTGATCTTCTAACAGCAACAAGCTCTGTTCTTGCCACCCGGGGTTTTATTTTCTTCATCTTTCAGTTCATTAAAAGGGAAAAAGAGGGTTCTTGAATTAACATACACAATACGAAAAAGAAATCATACGAAAACAGACTGAGAGAGAGAGAGAGAGTTGAACTGGTGAAGTTTTGGGAGATGAAGCATTCTGGAGGGCCTGAGAGAGAAGAGGGAGATGGAGTTGTTCCATTCTCTTCTTGTTTTCTTCCAATCTTTGTTGCCGTATTTTCTCATACTTCACCATTTTTCCGCTTGATTGTTCAGAAAATAATTTTGATTCTGATTTATGAGCAAATGAAAAGATTTGAATGAGAAGTAGATATTTTTGCCCATTTTAAATGCGTAGCTGTCATTTTGACCGTTGGAATGTCACCAATTACTCTATATTTTCTAAAAAATAAAAAAAATTACTGTTTTTTGGTGGGTTACGATTTTTTTTAAAAAATGAAAGACTTTCGGTTATCAAGGAATGCTTGGTTTCATTTACCGTATCTTCTAAGACATGATTCACTCAAACGATTATTGCGTTCAATTTTCACTACTTAGTAAATTAATTTTGAAAAGATTTAAAAATCATTTTGTCAATTTAAACTCTTCCATATAATTTCAAGCTCAGATTATCCCAACATGAGTTGGAACTTGTAACGCTAATTTAAAAGGTTGGACATGTAGAGGTCGACTTTTAAGTTTTCTTATGTAGTGATCTTTCATCTAACATCATAATAATTTACAGAGTTTATTGCATCCGTATTTGTTTGGATAAAAGTTATCATACTTTAAGTAAATCGACAAATACTTCAACCAGAAACTTCATAATCTTGAGCGTCGTAAGCATTTCATAGGGTTGAAAGCCGAATGCCTCCGACCAGACGTATAAGGCTCCCTTCTCAATGTGTGTGATGATCCTATATCCCAGTTCTCCACATTTTTTGGGACACAGACATCGAACAGGAATTGACCAAGAATCCCATGGACACCGATTTTCGGTGGGCTTGATAGAGGAATATACCTTTCCTTACGTTCGTCTTGCACCGAACCAACGCCCCTATCCTCATGATACTCTACAGACCCAGGCACAACGAGATGGTTGTTTAAGTCCAGGGTTATTCTTTCAAAGCTCTGATTTGATCTTGAAGCTGCTTTTCTGAAGTTGTGAAATGGATCCGATATCTCTGTATCGGTTCCTTCTAAGCCCACTTTCTCTCCTTCCAGTTGTCGTATTCTTTGAGAGTATAATGTAACAGCTTTTCCAAGAAGCTCTGTCACAGCCGTCGTGTATTCTACAGGATAATTTTGATAATGGCCTGCGTAAGATATAGTGACTGAATTAGAAAACTCACAGTTCTTCAAATTATCAAATAAAAATTTTCAGATTTGCGCAATCATGGTAGATAGGTGAACGCTTCATTGCTTAATATGAGCACAAACCAAGGTAACGAAAATAAAGGGACTGAAACATGAAATCCAGAAACATACCAACGTGAGATGAACTGTCCCACTTGACCATTTTAACGTCAGCACCAAGGTCTTTAAGCCTCGTAGCAAAATTGAAAATTATTTGAAAAGGAGCAAGATCATCATCTTCCGAGCACAATATGAGATATGGAGCACCCATGCTCTGATGACAAGATGACAATAAGAGTGAATGACGAACTAATAGCTAAAGAAGTAGCTTTCAATTAAATACGATAGATTCTTACAACTGTGGAGTAAAGTGTTTGCCAGTACTCGGCACGTTGTGATTCAAATCTGCTAAGACAGACTGCATCTAGACTGGAAGAGATGCCATTGCAAATCCATGTCACCATTCGGGGAGGACGCGACATTTTAAGCACACTTGGATGGAGAAAAAATCGAGTGCCCAAATCGCTGGTAAAATCCACCGGAGTGGAATCAAAAATATTTCCACAAAGACAGTCTTTAACAAGCCGGAAGTCATGCTTCACAAAGAAATACAACTGTCAGTTTGACGAAATTTTTCCTAAGATTCTAGTAGAACCAGGATTTGCACTATGGCAACAATGTAAAAACTCCTTGAGCAAAATAACAGATGGATACAGGGATAGAAAGCATCAAGCTATGCAGAAGAAAGTATACCATATTAATTTCAGTGTCACACTTGCCTTCGATTATCTGCAACCACATGGACATAGTAAGATCTCGATTTTACCTATTTGCTATAGTTTGGCAGAGAAAAGTTACAAACAACAACCTATAAACAGATAGATAAAACAAATAATTATATTTTAATTTACAAAAATGGCACTTACACGGAGAACCTTATACATGCAAGCTTTTGGCCCACACGAAAAAGATGCAAAGACAACTGGGCATGGCTGTATTTTTAGCTCCTGCATACAGAAAATACAAAGGATGTCTGTGAACAGAGGCATTTGAAAAGGACATCACAACGTCTTTGCAATTTGGTAAATTTTAGGATAGTCTATATTAAAATGGATTAAAAAGTGTTATATTATATTAATGACAATTACCTTGGTCAATAGGATTGGCTTGAACTTTGGATTATCACACTCATCTATGGTAATTCACTAAGGTGAGAAATTTTTTCCGTTTTTCCTATAGTCTTGGCATTTGGTCTGGAAATTATGATATGATATATTCTTAAATGATATTCATCATGTTCTATTCATTTCTTGTGCATGTGCATAATTATGGTATCTCTTAATATCGTTGATACATACGAAATATGCACTACTTCGATGGCCACTCCTCTATCATATTGAATCCTCAATCATGCCGATACCCTTCTTACCTATCAAATCTATCATCTTGATCGCATCGTATTTAAGAATTTATTCTACTCATTATACTCATTACTGTTTTTCTGTAATAATTTTATTGAATGCTTCAATGAAATGTTCTCATTGTAATATAATATCATCACACTGAGTGTGATTCTTATCAAGCTTTCACCAAATGAGGTTTTAATTGAATGATAAAGTAATTGACCGAGACAGAGTTCTGGACAACGGACTTTGGTCTGGAGATTGAGTCCATTGAACAACGTGGCCTTGGTCCGGGTATATTAGTTCAATTGACTCGTTATTCTTTACTAACCATATTTTTTCGTGCACTCATATAAACGGATGCTGACCCTATTATATATCATATCATTCTAATAAATTTAACATCATATTTATCATTATTTAATTCTCACTAAATCGTTAAAGATTTAATCTCTCTATTTTACTAGTACTTTGTAAGATTAGCTTCCGCTTACACAGTTTAGATATTTTTTTTTAACTGCCTACAATACTTCAAAGGAGACAAAATTTCCACACGAGATGTTATTACAGATTGTGGCATTCTTCGAGGGCTAAGTCCCGAGTTGGGTGCCACATCTCTGGTTTTTTATTTAACGCTAATTTGCTTTCTCCATTCTCAAAGAAGGAACGTGCTGTGGTCACAAAGTCTGGAACAACCAAAATGACTGTTAATAAATATATGTTCGTTATGTATTATATAGTTAAACACCTTTCAGATTACGTATATTTTTAAAAGTAAAATGCGGAGACAGTAGGTCAATTTCATATGACTCACCTGAACAAGCTCGCTGACAATTTCTAGAGCAAATGACTCAGCTTTATCTGGAAAGAATCTGTAAATGAACAAGACACAGATATTGACATTCGAATATTAGTAAAGCGTGTAACCATGGAAACGATTCTGACAGTTTATACAACCGAGAGTAAATACACAGCAGCGACTAGACTCCTATTCATCAGACAAGTAAGCAAGATAAGATATCGAGATAAGCTTAATTCTATCGAATTAAAAACACAGTAAACTGAACGTTAGGAACATTCATCCATGGAGCATTCTTTACTGACTAATCTAAGGAACTACCTTCTCCACATGGGATCAGTGTTTCCATCGTTAAAAAAGCACTCTCAGGAGACAATTATTTGAAGTCTTGATGACAAACATATCGAAAAAGACTCGAGGGAGAAATTCCATTGCAATAAAATGATTCCTCAAAACGAGATTTCAAAACTGTGTCAACAAGAATCTATTCAAACTTAATTCTAAAGCACCCACCACATCATCCCATATTATTCATCTAGCAAAGTTAAAGTAAGTAGATTCGAGTATCCCCCCAAACCAAACTATTTATACACTAATATTTGGATGCAAGAATTAAATTCGAATAAAGGCATATATACTAGATCCCACATACTAATACACCCAAACCAAAAACCCATCAATCACACAAACATGTAATAGTAAAAAGACTAAAATTCAATCCGAAGCCAAATAAAAACATTCAAACTTCATCGAATGAACAAAACTCAAGAAAACACAAATACGATCAAATCTTTTTCAAACTGGATCAAACTCGACACTAATAAAAGCAAGCTGTAATCGGAGCCACGGCGCCGCAATGGCAAAAAAAACAAGTTATTTTTCCTAGCTTACAGATTGAGGAATTGGGAATGGCAAACTAGGGAATTCCATCCAATAGAAGAGTAGAGATCGACATAATTCTTCAAGTGATTGTCTTTACTCGACATCCACGCAAACACCACGACTATTCCTTCCACTTTTCCCCTCTCCTTTCTTCCCCAGTAGTGCCTTCCTCCAAATCCCCACATATTGCAAATCTTCCTCCTTTACTCCGAAGAAACAAACAAGAATTCCAAGAAAATTTGCCAATATTTCTAAAAAAGAGCATATACTATTTCGCAATACTTCCAAGAACTGATTCCCGTTTTTTGTAGCTTTATATAGGAGATTGAAGGGAAAAAAAGAGCATGTTAACTTGAAATTTTTATATGATTAATGTAATGGTTGTGGGACTGGGATGTATTTACTTTATTTTAAGTTCACCGCGATTCCCGGTCTGGTCGATACACTGCCTCACACCCAATCAACGGTCCAGATCATTTCATAGGGGGGGAATTTTTTTAAAAAAAAAAAAACCAAGGACCAGAAAATTTCTGGCCCTTGGATCTATCCCTGCAGACACTGCCTGCAGGGACAGGGTCGAATTTTCCGCGATTCCCTTACTACTCACAGCTTTTCCGACAATCGGGTCAAACAAAATTTAAATTTTTTTATTTAATATTTTACACTGATACGAGGATATTTCCGTGTACGGATAACCTTCAATTTAGAGATTCTGGCTCGGATACTTCATCCAAGGCTGACATTTATTTAGACAACAAAATCAGATAAAAATAGTGTCGACTTTTAAATAATAATCTATTTGAAAAAAAGAAAATGGAATTTGGAGTATATCCCACTTTCTCCCAATTTAAACTTCGAATCTCATGTCTTAAAATTATCAAATATTACTTTTTTGGGTTTTCTACCAAAAAACTTGGGATGAAATTGTTCAATGGTAAACATGGCTTCAAATTGAAGTTATCAATCGTTGTCTCACTGACATCTGTTTGGATGTTCTTACCTGATGAATCCATGAATTAAATGATTGGTGGATGCGCGAAATGACTGCATCACATTTTCGATTTTATCTATGTTTCTTACACAATAAAAATATAGCTTCAAGGGAAAACATCAGTATATATAAAAACAGTAGGATTATTTCTGATGGGATGCTATCCTATCACAAACAAAACACTTACGTTCGAGTGATTCATGAATTTTAAGATATGATTAGACAGACAACTTTAACATCGATTAATTTAAAGTCGCACGCTGTTAGGCAAGGCAATTATCGAATTCAATGGGCTAGCTGATGCTGTATGACAGATATGTCGTTGTATTGGAAAGTTTCGTCTGGTTAAATCACAAACAAATGATAAAAACTTGTATGATAGACTCTTACGGGTCGTATTTTGTGAGACAAATCTTTTATTTGGGTCATCTTTGAAAAAATATTACTTTTTATTCTAAGATTATTACTTTCGATTGTGAATATCCTACGATTAACTCGTCTCACGGAAAAAGAATCGTAAGACCATATCACAAAATACTTACGCCAAACAAAATTGTCCTATTTGGACATAGCTGTATCAAAATTAAGTAATTAATATTTAACAAGATTTGAATAGTAATAGTTGTAGAATATAAAGATTTTTTTTTTTGGGATTAAAAACATATATGTGCTAGGGAATCCATTTTCTCTTCGATCCACACGGAAACAGAATTGTTCTTCATCTTCCCAAGGGGATTAAGGAACATCTTATAAATTACACAACAATGAAATCACAGATGATTAAAATAAAAAATCAAATTATTCAGCTAAAATTGCAACGTTACCTCTGCATCAATGTAAAACCCGACTTTAGCAGAGCAAGATCCACATGGAAGAATAATTGATGCTCGTAAAGATCCTGGTGTCTGTGAGGATATTTTAATATCATTCCTAAAAAATGTATATCCCATTTCTTCCAGCTCCAAAGAATTGACCAAGAAGCAATCACCGCACCTGCAATGGTAGGAAAATTCAAAACTATCACCAGCATCTTCAAAAGTAATGTCCTGTAACATGAGATCATCAAGCTGGAGCAGAATTCTGTCTCAGTATTTGCATTTCATCGTCATAAATGCACGAGATCTTGGATCACTGAGGATCTCCCATGCTTTATGCACCTCCAAAAACTCACTTCCGGATCCATGTTTGTGATTAGATGTTTCTGAGGTCATTTGCGTGTGTTTATCAGGATGACAGTTGAGAACGGACATTCGAAAAAGTTTTACAGATTTCTTAGCATCTTCCTTCACACCCATAGTTTCATAATGGGTTTTCTGGCTGAACTTGGTTCTAAGTACCATGACTGACCAGGGATGACATCCAAAACTTCACTGTATGAGAACAAAGAAAATCGATTAGGAATATCCACCAATATGATGATCCTAGTTATAAAACAGGGATGCAAGAGAGGAAGATAAAAATGTTCAGTGTTGAAAGAACGATCCACCTATACAAATTAATTAACAAAGAAAATGGATGCAGAATTACAACTCGTGAGAAACAATTCAATATCACCTCGATGCAACGTCGTAGATGAGCTTTTAATCCATGCGAAACGGTCTCCGTGCTAGAGGATGTTTCCGGAAGAATTGCGTGTTAGGGTTTTTTGTTTTTACGGGAATTTTCAGCGAGCAATAAGTTGCAAAGTGGAAGCTGATCCAAAAATAAGTATAGTTCCTCGCGACGCCATATTTTACATTGTTTTGGAGCTACCGTTGGAATGGTCAGGTTTTTGTTTCCTCGGCATTTACTATTTCGCAATACTTGAAGCTCTAGTTTACATTATCAGTCGTCATGATTCATGTGTAATGTATATTTGATTTTTGTGTCGAATTGCTGTGATCGTGGTCATGACATTGTAGAAATAACAAGTTGCTGTCTGATATTTTGCAAAATGCAATTGATGGCTTCTTTTAGTGTGTGCCTTTTGTGGCAAAGAACAAAAATCCTTGTGATGGAGGATCACAGAACGTCAAAGGCTGGGATTTGAACCAAGATTATAAGTTTGTTTTGATCCCACACTGGCTATATAGAAATTGTGGAGTGGCCTGTAAGTTGGGGATGATCTACTTCCTAATGCCCAGTCTTGGATTTGGGCTCTCTGGTTTAACTAGTGACTTAACATTGATGTTATTATTCAGAATAGACCCAAAAGTTGGGGTGATTGTGCGAATAGCCACTGGCAGAACAGTGTCAATTGTGTGGGTTGTATTCATGTTATAGATTGAATTAAGATACACGCATTGCATATTGAAAGGCCGTTGAAAGTTATCTAGAGCAAGCTGCCATGAGCGGCTTCTCAAAGGGATTGCAACTTATAATCTCCATCGGTTTCACAAAAATGATGGAGTAAGCAATAAGTTTAAATTGCTCTCCCGTCTAAAAGTTTGTCTTTTAGATTGTCGATCCTTCAATGAACGTATATCTCTTGATGATTGATTAAATACCTAACAACCAAGTTATACAGGTGTATTATCGACTTAGGACAGAGGAAATCATTTTCAAAACTCCAAACTACGTGATTCCAACCAAAAACACGCACATGCACACACATGGACTGACAAACAATCTTCATTCACACATAAATGGAAACTTAAATATGGTAGGGTTCTGATCTTGCTTCACCAAGATATTGGCCAGCTTTGGTCATTTTGAACAAATGCAAGTAGCAGAATGTTGAGCTTCTGCCGATCGACTTTCTCAGGACTTGATAGGAAGATCCAGTTCTTTCATTGAAGTAGCTAATGCTGGTGATTTGATCCAGCGTGGACAATGCGCTGAATTTCAATGTGAGCTTTATGAGAACATCCATTCGATAATGATATGATACAGATTTGTCCCTTTTGGGCGTAAAATTAGTGCATTTGTCTATTTTTCAGCAAAGATCAAAGCAACTCTTTCTGTTGCACTGAAGGTATATCTTAGTCTCACAGTACTTTGATCTTTTTATTTTCTTCCACTGGAATTAGATGAATTACATTTTTAATTTGGTCCATGTAGGGGAACCCAGATCTTTTGTCATCAGTTTTAATTCTGGCACTCAATGACACTGTGACTTGTGACAAGGTTAGGGATAATCTTCTGTACTGTCTGCTGAATATTATGAAAACAAAAGAGTGATGTATTTGTTCATCAAGTTTGCAGGCAACAAAATCTGGAGGCCCCAACGGATCCATTCGCTGTAGGTGACGTTATGATTTCGATATTGATATTGCTCGCTCTATTGTTTTTTATCAATCTAAAGAAACAAGTTCCGCTGTTTTGTGGGGGTAAGAAAAGATAATAATTGGTCCATGAGCTTCGGTCTAGTGGTAAATAATAACAGTGAAAACTCCAAAATTTTTGGGTCAGAATCTCGCTTGTGTGAATTGTTTAACACGACTGCGAGACAAATGTGAAGTTGATTAGTTGTAAATCAAACAATTATAGTGATCTTCACACAAGGTAATGTAGGAACCATCGTTGGAGGATGATTATAACAGTTAAAATCTATATATTTTCCATTTTAATTGTTTTAAGAATCCTACAAGTACTGAGGATGTTATTGTAATAACATAGAGCAGTAATCTTTAAATTTTATATTTACTGTATAATCAATTAACTCAAGTGAGAGCAAACAGAAATCAAGCGTAATATGACTTTTTCAAAGAAAGATTTAATGATATAAATATCATTAAATATAACACATGAAAAAATGTAAATGAAACGGAATTTACATATATTTGTGCCTATCGATTGGACAGAACATTCAACTTGTCATTAAAAACACCATATATATATTTAATTAAGGTAGCACACACGAGCGTCCGCGTTGTATTTAAAACGATTCAATCCATAAAGTAACTCAAATATGGGAGGTCCTAAAACAAGGGGGAGAAAATAACAAAGAAACTTCACCAAATAAAAAAACACAATGGAGAAGAAATGACTCTGTTTAGGCGACTATCCTCACTGTGGTGCATCATCAGGTTTGCTGGCTTCTTTGATATCATCAGCTCCGTCATCCTTCAGCAGAAGACAAAACACAAAAAATACTTTTGATTAGTTAAATCAAGATAACTGCAGCTGGTGACAAATGGATCAAGCCAATTCACGAGCTCTACAACAAGAGTAAATTATATTTGAGATTGAGCATCTTCCACAATTTTTTTTACCAAATTCTATCTTACATTGTTTTGTTTGGTAAAACCACAACCGAGCTTTTAATTGTCTCCTAATACAATATACAATAGAGCTGTGGAGAAAGGAATACCTGCATGTCAGAGGTCCACAAAGTGAGGTTGTCACGAAGAAGTTGCATAATCAATGTGCTATCTTTGTAGGACTCCTCGCCGAGGGTGTCCAACTCAGCTATAGCTTCATCGAAGGCCTGTTGATAAAGAAAAGGAATCATACAACTTACATCTTCGAGTGTTTAAAAAGTAATAGCTGATTAGATTGAGCTTAAGCATCCGAAAACCAGGTACCGATTTTACCGGATTGAGGTAGACTTTACTTGGAATTTTGTTGGATGAAAGTGGAGTAAAAATGAGAAATCAGCTCAAATATATTAAAACTTTTACCTGCTTCGCCAGATTACAAGCACGATCAGGAGAGTTTAAAATCTCATAATAGAAAACAGAGAAGTTCAAAGCCAGTCCAAGTCGGATTGGGTGTGTCGAAGCAAGTTCTGCGTTAGCAATGTCCTGCAAAAGCGTAAAAGGTTGAGATTATTTCATAAGACTCATCTGAATTTTTTAAGATCTGGTGTGTGATATATGGTGTGGAGATCAGCAGAAAAGACATATTAGCCGCAACCAAATATTTCCAACAACAATTTGATGAACCAATTGCGGTGTTTTGATGGAAATTTTTTATCCGGGTAGACACGGAAATTAAAACTTTAAAAGTCTAATTTTTTTAAAAAAAATACACAATTTGCTATGGCAGTTTCGAGATATCCGCCAATTTTTTTTTATCATGATTCAATTAACAAGTTTCATAAGAAACGATGGCCATATTTTGCTTAATCGCTAACTCAAAAGATCAAATTGTGAGCATTAGCTAACAATGTTGCTTTCTAAATATGCAAGCAAGACAGAAACAAAAAGGCTGAATTTAAAGAAATTGATAATATATTCTAGTTTTCTTTGCCAATTGCTTCTATTGAAGACTAAAAGCAGCCCGAAAGCGTATCCTTGCGGTCAATGATAATATAAGAACAAAGACATGTTTCTGAGAGTCCAAATTAAAGCTTGAATGGATTTCAAGCGCGAGAATTCATTAAATTGGTACCGATTAATCTTAATGCATAAAAATGAGAAAAGAAAAAAAGAAGTCAAACCTGAGCAGCCTTGTAGGCAGTGAGAGTGCTTTCAGCAGCTTCTTTTCTTTCCGCAGCAGTTTTGAATTCAGCCAAATATCTATGGTAATCCCCTTTCATCTTGAGATAGAAAACCTTAGAATCGGCGGCGGACGCAGAGGGAATGAGACTCGAATCCAGCAGCTTCAGAATCCCATCACAGATATTGGAGAGCTCGGTCTCGATCTTGGATCTGTAGCCCTTAATCGTGGTAACATGGCCCTCATTTCCTCTCGATTCCTCCTTCTGCTCTATGGAGGAAATAATCCTCCAAGACGCGCGGCGAGCTCCGATCACATTCTTATAGGCAACTGACAGCAGATTCCGCTCTTCAACCGTCAGATCCTCATTCTCAGGCAGAGACATCGACACTTTCTCCATGAACTCCACCATTTCCTCGTAGCGCTCGGCCTGCTCGGCCAGCTTCGCCATGTAAACGTTCTCCTCACGCGCCGACATGGTGATTCTGAATTCGGGTTTCTCTCCTGGGAAGAAAAGGAAATGCTGGAGGGTGAGGAAGCAAGATCTGTGTGATTCAAAGGGAATTTTTTTTCTGTAGATAAGAGTGAGAGGAGGGATGCAGGGAGGGGGGGCGGTTTTGAAATCCAGTGGCAAGGAGTCGATTTAGGGCATATATTCTAGGGATGACCATTATTATTTTAAATTTCAACATGGGCCGTTCGATGAGAGTGGTGGATATTCAACGGCTGAGGCTGGACTTTGAAATAGTCCAATGGATTTGAGGCCATGGACAAAATTTCCAAGACAATTCATTTATTCGCCTTACGTAATTAGTATTTGACTTCATTTGATATGATATGATTTATGAGCTCTTGATTTGATTTGATATTATTTTTTAAAAATATCATTTATAAATTTTAAAATTGATATAATAATAATTATCTTGGTAATAAAATTTCAAACTTTTAATATAAAAAAATTCGAGACAATATCACGTATCAATTTTACGAGACGGATTTTTTATACGATTCAACTCACGAAAAATATAACTTTTTTGTACAATGTTTCATTTCAAGTAAATACATATGAAACTTTGGGTCAATCAAATAAACAATTAAATCAAGTTAGTTTAACAATCCGATATCATCATGAATTTTTAACTGATCTTTAAATTTGAATGGTTTGATCTCTTTTCCCGGAAATGGAGAGAGCCAGTTCATATGACAATTCTTGTTTCATAAATAATATTCCAATCTGCTGAGTTTAGTTGTGTTTTCATACTCTCCCTTAACTTTGAACAAACGATATTCGAAGTTTGACAAAGAGAAAGGATACAATACTGATTGATTATTCGTTTTTGATTTATCTAATACAACTCAAATCATACAAAAGATCATTGTCATATATATGCATCATTATCTTGTTATCTTATCCAAATATGCTTGTATCATTCCTCTTTCACATCAAAGACAAATGATCCAAGATAAATGAAATAATTGCTATTATTTATTCTCTCTCCACTCTTTTAGTATACACATACGGTACAAAGCATAATTGAAACAAACTTTCAGAATAACTTGGTTTTTGAAGAAAAGGAACACCCAAGTTTTAATTAACTAGTGAGCGTTGAGAACTCAGTCTCCGCTTTCTAAGCCGCTCCGCGATGATAAAAGCTAGCTCGAGAGATTGAGAGGCGTTGAGCCTTGGATCACAATGAGTGTGATAGCGAGAGCTCAAATCATCAAACGTCACCGTTCGTGATCCACCGATGCATTCTGTGACGTTTTGGCCCGTCATCTCCAAATGAACGCCTCCAGGGTTACTTCCCTCTTGCTCGTGCACATCAAAGAAAGCTCTCAGTTCCGCCTGAGGTAATAAGATGCATATAAGAACATGATACATATGTTATTTAAGGATATAATATGAGAGTTCCTCTTTTTCTTACTGTCTAGCGTGATTTGAAACCAGAATTAGAGTTTTTGAAACCAACTTCGAGACTACTAAGTTAATTGGTTAATCACAACAATTTTATAAAAGGAACTTAATTAACTAAATCGACATAACTCACAAAAATAATATTGCTCACACCGCTATCATTGGCATAATCGATATATCCAGTATGAAATTTAAAATTTAAATTGTCAAGAACAAGAGTTGTCTACTTTGATAATACATGAAATAATACATGTGGAACTGCATCACATTATTATAAAAGATTCATGCATACGGGCGGCTAAGAAAGTAATAATCAAGAGAAACGTGTGCTCACCAACCATGGTAGGTTATCATAGGCAACACAAGTCAAGTCTTTTTCCTTACCAACTTTGTCTACAGTATCTTTCTTTCTTAAATTTCAAATATTTCGTCATGACTCGTGATTAAAGCTCTCGACCTCCTCTCAACCCCCTTGAAAATGAAGGGTCGTGGCTAATAAAATAACATTTTAACGAGCTTAAATAGGAAGTATCAAAAGGTTGTTGGATTTCAAGTTTACTACTATGATACATGTAAAAGTTCATGTTTGGCATGTTTTTTGGGAAAACAAACATGTATTTTCCGATCCCTCGTAATTACATTCGCATGTGAGAAGGAATTTCATGATGCGAAGTAGTAATGACAACATAATTCATGATAAAGAACTTTTACCCTGATGGCGTCGAAAGGGCGAGTTTTTAAGCCACAAGGAGCTTTGATAGTGTTTCCATGCATAGGATCAGATACCCAAGTGACGATTTGCCCAGCCCTGCGAACTGCCCTGATCAAATTAGGAAGTTTCACTCTCATGTTCTCGGCTCCCATTCTCGTGATGATTGTAATTCTTCCAGGCTTGTTATGCGGATTCAAAATCTCAATGAGCTTGACAAGTTCATTAGGATCCATTTTATCACTAACCTGAGAAAATAGAAGACACCATTTGTAGCAAAATCATATAATCACGCGATTTTTTTAAAATTATTCTCGATCCAAAATTTGAATGAGACATCTTATAAGCTATCACCTTGACACCGAGGGGATTTGCAATTCCTCTAAGGAACTCGAGGTGAGCTCCATCCAATTGTCTCGTTCTTTCCCCGACCCAAAGGAAATGGGCGGAACAATCATAGTAAAGACCTGACGTAGAATCAAGCCGTGTAAGTGATTGCTCATATGGCAAAAGCAAACACTCGTGAGATGTCCAGAACTCTGTAGTTTGCATAACTGGATGGTCCAACGTAAGTCCTGCAGCTTGCATGAATCCAAGGGCCTCATCAACTCGGTTGGCTAGTTCACGATACCTGTGTTGTAACAACCAGAATGATCCTACAATTATAAGTCCAACAGTTGATATCTTGGTACATCAGCCTGATGCCCGTAGTGGCGTAGCCAAAAAATTAACAAAAGAAGTGTGAAACTAAAAGTTAAAAATTTAAAACAAGGGGCGATTTCTCCTCTGTATAGGAAAAAGGCCCAAGTTCCACAGATTAACGGATGAAAGGGCTAAAAAATGATTTTGTCTGAGAAAGAGGTCTATATCAATTATCCCCCTATTCATATAGAGACCTAAATGAGAAGAGGTAGTTAAATTAAATTCGAGGTGGCATTGAACATACCGATCACCCTGCTCGCTGTGCTCTGTAAAATCCAAGTTCCATTGAGTAACCCTCTGCATTGCAGCGTATCCTCCAGTTGCAAAAGCCCTCAACAGATTGAGAGTAGCAGCAGATTGACAGTAGGCCCTAATCATCCTTTGCGGGTCAGGTATTCTCGATTTTGCATCAAAAGCATCTCCATTCACGTTGTCTCCTCTGTAACTTGGCAACTTTACACCATTCTTCTCCTCAAATGGATCCGATCTAGGTTTCGCAAACTGGCCCGCCATTCTTCCCACCTATTCTTCGTTACCAACAAACATTAAGATCATCTCATACAGCGATGGCGGAAACAAAATTGAATCAGAAAAGGCGTGTTAAAGTAGGCAATTAATGCTGATCAACACTCATAAAGTCAAACTTTTAGGTGGTGCTTAAAGTGGTGAAGTTGAGAGGAGGTATTTCAAATCCATTGATCTCACTTCCTTGACTTGCTTGGATGGATAAAAATCAAGCTGATTTCAAATTCATTCCATGAAGTTAGGTAATTTCAATACCAATTCCTTCCAAATTAAATGCATCAATCTAAGCGCAATCTTAGGAGATACAATTGCTAATATGGTAGGCATAGATGGATGATCAATATTTGCCAAAGCATATTCTGATTGTATGTGTGGCAAGATCTTACCCATTGAAATGAAATGAGGTAGGTGCTCACATAGGTAGCATCTCATCTACCGCGTTGTAGCTGTGATATGTTTCATTTTATTGTTGAGTACTGAATACTCGAATCACGTGCATATAATAGAAATAAAACTAATGCCAAACTAGCTGGGACATTTAGGAAAAATGGTTCTAGCAACTCGAAAGTATTATCCGTTTGGCAGTTTAAAAAACACAAGAATAAACTATTTTTCCACGAAAGAGACATCAGAGGGTAACAACAAATTTAATCATATCAACCTAAAACGTTAAAATTAGCAAAAACCCACTATCCAAATCGATATTGTAAATGTTAAAATAACCACAAGAGACAACATGAATCCAATACTCGGTTCTTTTCATCAAATCACAGTAAAGATGGAAACAGGTAAAAAGAAAAGGAAAAAAAAATTCAACCTTGATGACGTTCAGTTGGCCGCCAAACATCAAAACAGCGCCCATTTGCAGAAGGATTCTGAAAGTGTCCCTGATGTTATTGGCATTGAACTCCTTGAAACTCTCGGCGCAGTCTCCCCCCTGCAAGAGAAAAGCATTTCCCATGGCCGCCTCACCGAGGCGTTCCTCAAGATTGCGTGCCTCACCCGCGAACACAATCGGAGGGAAGGCGTCGAGGGTCTTGAGAACCGATTCCAGTTCCTCTTCATTCGGGTACTCGGGTAGCTGCAATGCCTTTTTCGATTTCCAACTGTCCAATGCCCATTTGTTGGAATGAGCCTTCGTTTCAACAGCAGCAGTGGGGGCGGAGGCGCCGGATACGGAAGCAGCAGCCAGGGCGACAGGGGAGGTCCTGGAATTGGAAGAATCGGCTGCATGGACGGCCGAGATGGGCTTCAGGGAGGTGGATCTGATGGTAAGAGATGAGTGATTGGTGTAGAAAAGTGGTTGATACTGCGGAAGAAGAGAAGATTTGTCGGAAAGGAGAGAGGTTTGAGCGGTGAGTGCCATGGGTGGTGAGAAGGTATGCCGGAGACTTAAAGAATTAGGTGGCTGAGCCTGAAGAGTAAATATGTATGGGGATTTTATACGAATGGATCGGGGTTGGTGTGCCATGGGCCACCTCCAAGTCCCAATAATGCTCCATTTCATTCCAGAGTTTCATTATTTTTAATTATATGGAAAAAAATATAGGGAAAATTGTGATTGATATAATAACAAAGGAATGTAGTTAAGTATTCATCATAAATATTAGTATTAAAATTATATAATTTGATCTGAATTCAATTTGAAATCCACTTGAGTTTTATTCGTTCAATCGAACTATCTCAAATCTAACCATCGAATCACAATTTTAGAACATTCAAAACTCTGTGTCTTTTTTTATTAAATTTTTAAAAAAATATTTTGGAAATCTAACTAGATCGATGTTGTATTAATTAAAGAAGATTACAACGATGCAACATGTAGCTTTGGATGTTCCATGACATTTGAAAAGAGTTGGTAGAAGAAGGGGTAGGAAAATGTTAGTTCGCAAAGTAGTTGAGAGCAATTTTGGAAGTGAATCATGTTTCACGAAAAAGATAGTCAATCTTTGGTCTGCGGCCACCTAACCTTTTATTTTAATTTTTTTGAAAATAAAATAAAAAGATGATAAAATCATTAAATCAACCAAATCCAACCCGATTGGATTTCTCCTTGAGAATTAATTGATCTTGCTTTTTATTTCGTGAAGATGCTAATTATTTTATCTTTATTCATTAAATTTGTTAACTGTTTACATATGTTATATATAGAAGATCGATGATGTGGCGGCTCACACTTCATAGTCAAAGTATCATGCATCACACCTTCAACCGCATATGCGTAGATACATATTTTTCAACCCTTATTTTATAGAATATTCGAATCTCCTCTCTTCATTTAATAGTGCATGATTCACGTTGGACAAATCTTCAACATTGTTGAGATTGAATCTCAACAATGAATTCTCATGTTAAACATGACTAACGAGTGATAATATTCTGTGTGGCGTAAATCAGTAAGATCAAGCAGATTTGGCCACTCGGTTAAGGTACATTCGATGCTACTTCAAAAGATTAATTCATTACTCATTAGAATTCGTAGACGCAATGAATATTTGATTATATTATACGATATATGAAAAATTGTTTTCCAATTTGTTAACACTGAATATAATCATAGGCGTCTCCTTAACATTCCACCACGTTCGATGGATTAGGTTCAATATAGGAACGAGGCAATTATCAAGGCCCATCTTATGTTTGGTTTGGAAAATCCATTCATCTCCTCTGCATGTTACTTACAATCCAATGCTGTATATTTACGGAGTCTTTGCAAAACGTTGTTTTTTAAATCACGTTTTAGAAATTATAGATCATAAAAAAATGAGCAAAAAATCAAAATGGGTAGTGTTTAAAAATAAAAATAAAAAAAGATAAAATTTTAAAGTATAATGTTTGATAAATAAATGATAGCCATAGTATCTTTTTTAATAAAATAACATACTTATCATTATTAGAGAACATACGTCTCTTTTCATTTATTTGAATATATATAAAGGATAATTTTCTAGTAGACAAAAAATTTGCGGGTATATTGTCTAGAATAATTTCTATTTATTTATCAAAACATCGCAATCAATTTTGAAGGATCAGAATCAGAATAAAACTAGCTGTATTATTTTAATTACCAACTCCTCGTCATTTTTAACCCTTTTATTTGCATAAATTATCAACTTGCAATTTTTTTTTCACTTTTTCATAATCTACAAAAGCATAATCTTTTGCATAAGACTAGTAATAAATCTGACTTTTTCTAAGTAAAAAGATAAGAAGCATTTTTTTTTTGGCACAAAAACTCTTGTGAGACGGTCTCACGGATCAATTTCGTGGGTCGAATATCTTATTTGAGTCATCCATGAAAAAATAT
Source organism: Primulina eburnea (assembly GCF_022965805.1). Lineage (NCBI taxonomy): Eukaryota > Viridiplantae > Streptophyta > Magnoliopsida > Lamiales > Gesneriaceae > Primulina > Primulina eburnea. The sequence goes on along the minus strand of NC_133101.1, from coordinate 65,262,508 downwards.
TACTTTTTATGTTAAGAGTATTGCTTTTTATTGTGAATATCAGTAAGATTGATCCATCTCACAGATAAAGATTCGTTATAATCTTCTTTTTATTAGTTGATTTTGAAATTGTAAAACCCGGGATTTTGGAGTAGCGTGATCATATCAGACTAATCAGATTAATAATTTGATTATGCTAGGATGGTGTAATCTGGGATATTAATAATTAAACCATTCAGAATATAAGATTTGTTTTGAGTTATCTAAGTCGTGTAGATAATTTTATCGTGTACAGAATTTTTAAGCTCTAAATTAATAGGGTATTATTTTCGGTACTTGAACTTTTGGGTTCATTAAATCTATCACGATCCAAGGAATTTATTAAGGAAATTCGAAGATTTCGCAGATAAATGTCTAAGATTTAAGTGGAGATTGAGATACCGGGATAAAAGATCAAGCAAGAGATAATAAAATCCCTAGAATTCGAATTTCATGGTGTATAAATTTAATAATTTCGAAATTGAGGGATAAAAGATTTAGAGTTCGAATTTATATCACAGATAAATCATGATTTTAGATGAAGATTTGATTCAGAGTTCAAATGCACTATAACTCTTGATCACGATAGCAGCTAACCCTATAAATAGGAGAACCTATAGACTCGAAAATTGCACCCAAATTCTCTCAAAATTTCGAGAATCTCCTCTAGGTATTTTTAGGAATTTTCGAGCACAGCGAAGCGCTGCCGCCGTCCAGCCGCCGAAGAGGAATTTTCGAGAATTCCTGTGCAAGCAATCCTAGGTATTCACGTTTTTTTTTCATCAATAATTCAAGGTAAGTGGGCTGTTTTAAATTTCGGTTTTATGCATATGAATTTTCGATTTTGGTTTAAAAAATTCGGTCGAACACCGTCTATACGTTTTTACGAAATTTGGTACGTTTATGTTTGGCACTGTGAGATTCCCTGAAAATGGGTAGAATTCCAACATATGGTCCTTAACAGTGGGATAGAACTGTTTTATTGCCTTGCCTCCTTAGAGGATTAAAACTTAGGGACTGATATCAGTAAACCATGAAAAGGTGAAAAATCGCAGTGTTATTATGATATTATTATGATGTTATGATTATGAAAAACATGCTGTAGATATATGTTGTTTTTCGAAAATGTTATAAAAATGTTTATGTTGTTTTCAATATCACCATTTACTGAGTATTTCCTAAAATACTCACCCTTATACCCTTCTCCAGATAAATCCGAAGAACATGTTGAAGAAAAAGAATATGAACAATTTTGGGGATGGTGATTCTTCGAGATTTAGTGTTAGTCATGTTAGCATTATTACGAATTTCGTTGTTTTTTTTATTTATCTCATGTAAGACGCTTCCGCATTAGTTATTTCAGTTGTAAAGACTTAAGTTTTGAGAAATTATGAAATAAACTGGTATTCGGTTTATCTGTGCTACGAGGCTGATTGTTTTTAATTGTGTGATTGATAAACAACACTGATGTCGACTAACCCCGGTCTCGGGACGTGACAGAAATGAGTTCAATTCTAATCACCGAGGGGAACAAAAAAGAAGTTGGATTCTGACTTTTCTTTTTATTACGTCTGTGGGTGAAAAATGAACTACAGAAAACTCTCGAATCTCAGTTGTTATCTTTGAATTATATTACTTGTACAATCAAATAGAAAACATATTTAGTATATTAATAATAAAATTGAATTTCTCCGAAGGCTATGATTCATCTTTAAATATGCTAGTTAAAACTTTTCTGTCATTTTAATTTCAAATTGTTTGAAAGTTGACAAATACACGTTTGTAATTTAGTAATCGATCTGTTGTTTTTAAATTGCACATTTTCTCAATAATTCAGACCCAATCAGTGGAATCAAATCTCGAGCGATCTTTCCCATTATAATATTTGAAAACAAACAGTAGTAAGTAATTCAACTTCGATCATCATATTTACAAAAGTATTAAATATCACCACAATTCAGCATATCGAAACAGTTGCCATAAACTTCATTTTCCCATAAAATACAAAATAAAAATCGACTATTCTTCTTTCTTGCTATTTTTTTTCCATAAACAATATTTTTATTGTTCAAATCATATTTGTTTGACCATTCACCACTGGAATTACAGCTCAACAGAAATTAGAATTGTTTTCTTCTGTATTTATTTGACTACATATATTTATACGAGATTTTTTTTTTTTTGGTTTAGTAACTTGTATTTTTTTTATATAGTGTATTTTCAATTTTTTATTTTGATATAATTTTTTTTTGAATTTTTTATTTTTTTTATAATAATTTATTTGACTACATATTTTGATATCAAGGTCTTTGAATCTCATCTATATAACTTTGTAAGATTTTCTTAGAAATCGCCAATTAAATTATTGCTAACACATATATTGATTTGTTTGAAATTTAGTACCCGCGCTGGTTATAACTTAGTAAGACTGTGGGCCGAGTTTAGTACCCGCGCTAGAAATAACAGCATGATTTTTTTGTTGGTTAATGCAGATGAGAGCTACTTGACCAAAAGGTATTTGGACACAATCATAGATGAGATTCCAAGCATGGTTTGAGAGATCTTCCAAGTTTCTTAAGAACCACAAGCCCTCCTGATTACGTGATCAAATTTATTCTGTCTGAAACAGAGAGAGCTTCTGCATGCCATTGTGGTGAACACGTTTGAGGAACTCGAAGGAGATATTTTAAAAGAACTTTCGTTAATTCTACCGCCAGTTTATGCTATCGGGCCTTTGCAACTTGTGGAAGAACAATACGAGAACAAGGGCTTAGAGCTTCTTGGATCAAATCTATGGAAAGAGAAGAAGAGAAGCCGGAGTGTCTCGAATGGCTCGACTCGAAAGAGCCGAATTCTGTTGTTTATGTCAATTTCTGAAACATAACTGTGATGACTGTCACGCTCCGAGCCCGGGCCCGGGCCCGGGCCCGCGCCTGCGTGATTGCACAATGGACCCTTATAGCAACTACTTCGTATTCGTCCTTGCTTTACGAAAATGATTAATTCAAGTTGTATAGAAGTCCATTGTAACCCATTATAAACTCATTTTAAATCTTTGTTATTTTAGATGTGCACAAGAGTATCACAATGACTCCCAATCAACTCATTGAGTTTGCTCGGGGGCTTGCTAATAGTAACCAAATATTTTTATGGATTATAAGGCCTGATCTTGTTACGGGGAAGAAGGCCATTCTCCCACCTGAATTTCTTAAAGCGACAAAACAAAGATCTTTTATGGCGAATTGGTGCCCTCAAGAAAAAGTTCTGAATCACCCTTCTGTTGGATGGTTCTTGACTCACAGTGGATGGAACTCGACCCTAGAAAGCATATGCAGCAGGGTGCCCATGATCTGTTGGCCGTTTTTTGTGGAGCATCGTCAGACCAACTGTTGGTATTGCTGCACTCGTTGGGGCATAGGCACGAAGATTGACAATAATGTGAAGAGGGACGAAGTGAGAAGTCTGGTCGCAGAGTTGATGAGTGGAGACAAAGGGAAAGAGATGAAGAGAAGGGCTATGGAGTACTGGAAGAAATTGGATAAATTAGAATCTGCTAAAAGTTCATCTCTCCAGAATCTCGACAAGGTTATCAATGAAGTGCTTCTATCTCACAAATTAACATTAGAAAATGTGTCCCTTTTGGCTTATAACTTCTTGAACTTGTTTAATTTCTTTTATATTCACATCACAAACTAAAGTAGGAGTAATCAAGGGTGTCTTCGGGCGATTTAATTTTGTGGTTTATTGTCAATATATGGTAAATAGAAGGCGATATCACCAATAATAATTACTTACGGAGATAGTTAGTAAAATAATATTGATCAAATATTTTTTTAAACAATGACTTTCTCATGTACATGACTTGGAGAATGTTATTTTTTTTCAAAATGAAATTTGACCAAGATTATTATCTTAAATGTCCTGTAATTACATCAGGGAGAATGTATATCATCCCAAATATTAAAAGAGTGGGTCTCATGTGAGACGGGTCAATAATACTCATATTCACAATAAAAAGTAATACTTTTAGTATAAAAAGTAATACTTTTTCATGGATAACCCAAATAAGAGATCTGTCTCACAAATATGACCTGTGAGACCGTCTCACACAAGTTTTTGTCCAGATAAATATATGTTTATCTCGAAATTTTTTATTTAATATTTCAATTAGATGTATACGATATTAAAAAAAAAAGATTGTTAGAAAATTTCGTTAGTTTGTCAAATTGACCAATTTTTTTTTCTTTTATGATACGCAAATGCATGGCCAGCTTGAAAAGTTATGCTGTAGAAATTAAATGCGTGCGTTGATATATTTTATTATTTTATAAGAGATTATTATGTCATGTCCAATTTGAATTATACTTATTCAGATAAAATAATTAAAAATTTATGATATTTAAAAATCGATTTGATATTTTAAGTTATTGTTTTCAAAATAATTAAAATCTCTAATCTCTATTATTGTAGTCGATCATACTTAACTAGTTGGACAAATCATATTATTAGCATCCTAAAGTTGTCCAGTATGAATCGTTTCATACCCGTATTATAAATATAAATTCATACGTTCTACAAATAAATAAGAAATAAATAAATGTGGATTATACATATATTTATAATAACAATTTTAGTAGCTTGATTTTTTAAGCTTTATTAATTAATTAATTTTGACTGGGGTCGGGGTTTTGAATCCAATTGCAGATGGGCCTGACAAAAAAATAATGTAAAAGAATCCATGCATGGTGTAAAAAAAGATGGATTTTGAGAACACGGACAATTAAGTAAAATAGAGTCTAGTACGTTTGGATTTAAAACATTCTACTTATTAAAATAAGTGTTTTTTAAGTTGATTTTAAAAATATTTTTTTAAGTAAAAATTTTAATAGTTTTTTGTTTGGATAAATAGATGAATTTTTTTAATATGATTTATTTAGAAAATCACTTAAAAGCTATAAATTTGGTCTTTTGGAAAAACAATTATTTTAACTTAATTAAGTGCTTTTAAAAGCAATAAAATAGATATCCAAACATATATAAAACTATAAAATCAATTTTTATTATTAAAAAAACATTTTTAAGAAAAAAGCTACTAAATCCAAACGGAAATATCAATTTAAAAAAATCACAATTATATTATACCTTTGAGTTCCCAATATCCTGCGTTTTTAACATAGAATACTGGGTTTCAAAAATTGTATATGTCAAGTTAGCATGAATTCGTCCCAGATTATTGCTTTGCTCTTCACAAACCAACTCTCCATCAAAAGCAAACATAGGTCACTTAGACAAAGGTTACGTTAATAGAATAGAAAAGTTAGTTTTAGTCAAATGTATATATTTAAGGGGCAAAATCTTCTTTTTTTTAAAAAAAATATATAAAAGAAAAGATAAAAGAATGTTTGTTTGGAGATAGATGTTCATCGAGGAAAGTGTTCAAGAACCCAGAAAATATAACTTTTGGATTTGATCTTTAGATTTAAAATTCTTAAAAAGAAAAAAAAATCTATTATTTTTCTATTTTATCTAAACATCTTCTATTTTTTAGGGAAAAAAGTTGCGCTTTTTTTTTATTGAATGAAGAAATTTGGAAAAAAAATATGATATGTTTTGTTAAAAAAAAATTGTAAATATATCTAGCAAAAAATTGGGTTATTAAAGTGTTTTTCTCTGTTTTATAGTTTCTCTATGCAAACCAACCCAAAATGCCATTCAAACAAGTTGTTCAGAATCAAATATTAATGATCGATTTTTCATATAGCAAGCTTCCCCTCATCAAAAGTGGGAGGAAAAGAGGGACCATGACCAGAACCGAACGACGCGACATGATCTTTGAGTGATCTTTTGTGTTTGAAGTCCGAACCACAGACGCACAGCCAGCGTTTGCCGCAGTTCTTCTCGTGAGTTCTCCAGTCTCCTTTAACGGCCAAACGCTTGCCGCATTTTCGGCATGAAAAACGCTTCATTCCATGTTTTCTCTTGTGATGTGTTTGTAAAGTCCTAAAATCCTTAAGGGGTTTGGCTCTGGGGTGGTTAATATTGTTCTTGCATCCTTCTCTGTAGCAGTAGCATGGGATTCCTAACATGGCGCTTGGTTGAGTCCCTTTCAGTGAGTTAGGGCCTCGGCGATATTCTGAGCCATGACCCCACATGTGCATCTGACTTATCAAACATGAGATAATCAAAGAAATTATCTTACACATGTAAGAAATTAAAACAACGATTATAATTGGAGTTCTTGATACTAATAGTTTCTTATGTGATCGGAGCAAGATGGAAGTCATAATTTCAAAGTATTCGGAGCAAGCTGAAGATACGTAATAGTTTCTAACGATATTAACATTGATCCAAACATCATGAGTTTCTTCAGTATAAATACAGTACTATTAGTTTGAGCTACATAATGTATTCATACATGCATGCGTGATGCATGATATATGTATATATGCATGTATGTATGAGGGTATGCGCGCACCTGGAGATTGTTGTAGCGATTGAAGGTTTTTTTGCATATTTGGCAAGAAAAATGAGTGAAACCCACCAAGATTTGTTCAGGTGTAGGTATCCAGTATTGGCTAACTAGCTCTACTGAACTTATATCCTTAATACGACCAACATCAGCACTTGTATCGAAGAATCCACCGTTGGGAAGGCCTATTTGCAAGGCAAATGCAGCATCTTCTTTAGCGCGACCATCGCTTTGATCAGAAGCGTTTCTGGCCGTATGCACTTTCTCTTGAGAAGTCAATGGTTTGTTTGGGAAGAAGTTGAATTGTTCGATATCTTTGTTGACAATCGAGGAGGAAACTAGAGAACAAGATGGGCTAAATGAAATACCACCTGAACCTTCCATGCTTATGATCCGTGCGTGTTTCTTTGTGTCTCAAGGTCTTCTTATATATACGTAATGAGTATTATATATTAACCTCATTGAAAGTTAGTCATACGAAAATGGCTTAACTTCTAATTGAATGTGATGATATTCATAGTCTATATAAAGTAGTATCAAATATCGAACTCGAGCTCCAAAAAAAAAAAAGAATTTGAAAATCAAATTCTTGATCAACTCAAGCTTGTGGTCAGAGAGCTCTCGGACTCGAGCTTGGGCTCGGGCAAGTTCATCATCTCTAACCAACTCGACTTACAACCCTAATTTGCAACAAGAAATCTTGGATTTCACATTTAGTTAATACTAGATAGATTGATAAATGGATTTATGTGAGCCAACTGTCACATCTCATTATCTCGGGAATGTGATCAGGCAAGAAATTTAATGGATGAATAAGTTAGTTGAGCAAAAGCAACCTTAGTTGAGGTGATCACAGTTAATTTCGGCTGTTGGTGTGGAATATCTGATTTTGGGTATGTAATGATGACTGTGGCCCATGCATTCTATTTCTAGGACGAGGCATAAACCAGTGACTTCGAAATTTATGGGACTAATTTAATATCGTCCAGCACAAATTCTTACTTCTTTTAGGTCAGAAGGGTATGCTGGACAGGCAGAGCTACCTGAACTAGAAAATCTCGGGCTCGCACGAGGTTCATTTCATTTATGTTATGTCCTCCTAGGTTTTTCAATTTCAGTGCTAAATTCAATTCTTTCAGCTCCACTATTTTATTAACTAATAAACTAATCATAATTAGAACTCTTTAATTTCTAATTATGCTTTCTGATTTGCACATGAAGTATTACCATAGAATCCCGGTGGTGGTATATATTCGTAATTATTTTCATGTTCAAATTATGATTTTATTTGTTTTTCTTTAGTTGAATATACTATTAGACATACGCGACTTGCTGCAAGGATATCTCGATTAGCAAGTATGTTTTCTTCCCGGGATACAAGTGTTAATTGGTAAAAACGAAGGACTCAACATTGGTAATTTCTGGGATACAAATATATTATATTCGAGTCACTGACATATGGTAAAAGATATTGGAAAAAAAAAATGAAGCTACATGAAGAAATATTGCAGGGAAACACAATACATTTTCAAGGATATCAAACACACAGACTCAATTTTTATTTTCTACGATTACCAGCTCAAAACTTTCAGTGAAGGTCCATGAAACTACAATGGATGGAGGAATTCTGAAGTAGAAACACAAGCTAGAATCGCACACTTTCGAATTCCGTTCAGTATCACTTAAACTCCATCAGCAAGCCAGCCTTACAACCACAGGTCTTCGGGCATAGAATTTTGAATCAAACAAAAGCATATTGTAAACGTAATAGCTGCCTATAGTACATGAAGCATACAAGGCACAAACATGCATTTATTAAAAACGAAAAAACTCCAAATCCCGTCACCAAATTTCTGCTGCTATAGTGATGGCCAAACACAGACTGTACAGAAAAACCGTAAAAATTGTACAACAGGACAGCAAGCAATGGATACAGATGAACCACCCCATGGACTACAAAAAATGTGGATGACGATGGATTGTTGGTCGAAACAGACGGTGCCATACCCGTGCTGGTTTCATCTTGCAGTTTCTACTCCATGTCCGGTTCACTAATATACTGACTTCAAATTATCTGGTACCAAGTGAAACAATGAAAATCAAGGAATTTGCACACCAGAAGTGCTGAAGGGAATTGCCATTAATGATGAAAGTGTAATTTCGACTTTGCTCAAGAACAAATGGTTATTGTCAATTATCATATGCCGTTCCTTTTTTTCATGTTGAATATAAAGAGAAGTCACTGAATCAACAAATAGCAACAAGTTTTATGATAAAAACTTCTAGATGTTTGCAAAATCCCAATCACTCGATCCTTTGAAAATGGAGCTCCATGCAAGCACGAACAAATTGGGATTTTGATCATGTCAATTCGATGGCTGAGTATATAAGAATACACATCACTCATCAAGCAATTCTGATCAACTCTTTTCGTAAAATGAGTACGGACACAAGGTAATTTCTATTGGAACTCAAATAAAGTCTTATTTCTGTAGGCTAGGGAACCTGAGGAGTGACAACCGGTGAGCTTAGAGTGGTGGTAGTTATAATATGCACGATAGCATTATTTGACTTCGAAATTAACACTTGAAACTCAAACGGTTTACTTACCCAGTTTGATAAAGCCGCCTCCAGCTTATTAGCTGGTGAGATTGTCGGTGCCTTTGCGAGTAAGAGGAACCATTTCCAATACCACTGTCCTCAGCAGCAAATGGGTCAGAGTAAGTTGAACTTGAGGGAGACCAAACCGGTACGAGACCTCCATCTCTTTCTCTTCTACCGACACTGGATGACTCTGCAGTAGATTCTTCAGAATTCCTCCGACCTGTTCTGTTAAATTGTAGAAAACCAGTGTTCAGTCTAACTGTTTCTGTAGTAACCCGTCCAAATGCGTCTCTTCTTGGTTCCTCTGCCATATTTACATTCGATGGCACCTCAGCTCTACTCTCATCTGCAGAAATTCGAATATTAATAGATGTCTCTTCGTCTCCCACCCTCACAAAAGAAGAAGTGATGCTTGGGACCATTTGATCCTCGTATAGTCGAATATTTGTATTTATATGGTTGTTTCGAATTGGTTCGTTATCCATTTCCATTTCTACTTCTGTTTCTTGAGGAAACGCAATAGGGGTTGAATCAGATGAGTCTCCGAGTCCCTCTTCCATTCCATTACCGGCTCTTGAAGCTGCTTCATTTCGCCACATCTGTGACAGTGCTTCATGTAACCTGGCTTTTGCATCATCGATTTCAACAATTGGTAAAGGATAATTGGAACCAAGCTCGATTCCAGCTGCCTGAAGAACAGATTCTGGTGCATTCCAAGGGTGGTGTATCCATTCGGTTGGCAATCTAGCAAGTTCAGGAAGCCATCGCCGAACATACTCACCGTTTGGGTCAAACTTGTAACCCTCGAACTGTGAAATGACAATATACGTAAATTAAATGCACCATTGTTGAGAATTTGGAGAAAACAGTAACATAATGTGTGAAAAATCAATGGTAATACATAAATCAATCAACACCTGTGGGTTGTCAATGCGATCAAGCTGACGACCATCTGGAAGAGTCCCTGATATATACTGCCAACCAAGGGCATCACTTTCAAGATCCGCGTCCAAAAGGGTATCCCAGAAGTACTTCATTCCCCATCTCCACGGCAGCTGCAGGACCTTCACAAAGAAACTCGAGACCACCACTCGTATCCGATCATGCAGCCAGCCACTGGCCCACAGCTCTCTCATACCAGCATCCACCAAAGGATAACCGGTTCGGCCTTGTCTCCATGCCTTAAAGTAACCCTCATCCACTACCCAAGGGAAAAACTTAAGGTGACCAAGTAACGGCCTTTCATGGCTGTATGGATGGTTGAAACTCATATATCTCGAATATTCTCTGAGCCCAATACTCTTAAGAAATAAGTTGACACTATCTTCACCAGCCTTGTTCCCATCATTGGCCCATAGAACTTGCTTGCTGCGAACTAAATGGAAGACCTTCCGTACACTGACTTCGCCAAAATGTAAATGAGGAGAGAGGAACGAGGTGGTAGCACTATCTGCTTTTCTTCGGTTCTTTGAGTACTCTATGAGTGGTCCATTAATGAATGAGGTGAGAGCCTTATCAGCGTTGCTCCAGCCAGGAGACCAAGCTCGAGCAAGAAGTGCATTACTTCCTTTCTCAGACTCATCTTCAAATACTAAAGTGTCCGAAGCACATATTGGCATGTCAACTAAAAAAGATCAAGCATAAATTTCAATGCAAATCCGAAGAAAAAATGGTTAACTAGAAACTGAGGGACACACTAGCAAGCGATAAAACATCTGCGAAAAATAAAGGAAAGCAGCAGAAAGAAATCAAAATTGAATACCAGGATGAAGTTCACCAAATACTCTTCCGTCGTAGCAAGTTTTCTCAAGAAACCTAATCCACCAATTGTCAATGTTTTCCTATTCAACTACTGTTCTTGCCCATGTTGATGAAGTTTTATGAGAAGATAGAGCACAGCACAAGAACGTCTTGGTCTAAAGAATCCCATTAAGTAAACAACTACTCACATGCTGACTCATTGTAGCAATAGAATTTTATGAATGAATTGGGTTTATAATCAGCCATACATTAAATGAATCGAAGATTTTTAACATTGCTACAGCATGAACTGCAACCAGGAACACTAATATTTCTTGCCCTGATGAAGGATCACTAATACACAAGCAGAATTAAACATATAATTCAAATAGCTGCTTGAATATATCTCCTTTATGAACGACCCAGCTGATATAGCTACCATCATGACACAAGTATTAAGATATTGCGGTACTAGAGCACGTTCGTCTAGTTAGTTTTGATCATGCTTCCTCTTCCAAAACACACTTGTTGGACAAGAATAAGTGGATGTTTTGAATAGTTTCCATATTCGAACAAAGAGATCAACTACGATTTATCGAAATTGCCTGAGACTCACAGCCAAAAATATAAAATAACTTCTTCAGAAACTGTTAGAATTTAAATTCACCAGCTGGATACCATGTACAAAGTTATACAATTGATTAGCATGGGTGATAATATGCTAATATATACAGTAGAGTCAGAAAGAATTATCAAAAACCAACATAATTAGCACTTGTAGCGAAAGAGGTTAGATGTTAGCTGTATTCAAGTGTCATTTAGGTCTTGAAACTAAACGATATCCTTTTCAACACTATTTATCATTACTGTTTACCAAAAATATTGTCAATATAAGCAATATCACCACAAAATTTTGATGAAGTGCACATAGGGACTAGCAATTAGCACTTAGTAGAGTCGATACGATTAAACACAGTGAGAATCATAATTGTCAAAACGTGAGAAGACCCTACTACCAGAAATTATTCTTTTGGGTGGGAGAAGTGGAGCCTCGGGATCATGTGGCATGCTAAGGCATCTTTCCCAAAATCCTGCAAAAGTTATGAATGGTAGGCCTTCCTGATCATGGACTTCCCAAGGTTCGTACAGCAAGTCCGCGTTAAAGGAGCGGACAGCCACTCCTTTGGCCGTCAAAACATCCTTCGCTCGGTGATCCCGAACCAACGATATAGGATCTAAAATAATAATCAAGCAGATAAATGCTAACTCCAGCAGAAGTAGAGCTAAAAATCTTATTGAGGGGGATAAAACTAAAATATAAAAATTTGAGGGGAAATTAGGCCTTATGTAAAATGCCTTCTTTTCTAACCAGCTATTGCCTTTAAATTAAAGATAAAAGCTACAGCTTTAAGACAACAAGATAGTCCATTTCTACATATGGAAAGAAAGAAACAACACACTAGTATACTACCTCACTAATACGAAAGTCCACTTCTTTCCCAAAGAAAGGGTTATTTTAAAATAAAATTGAATATTATGACTGGCAGAGTCAAAAGAAATCACGGCATTTATGTTTATATTGCAGTATGATATGGACCAAAAAGAGAAACCAACAAAGGTTAAAAATAATTATAAAATTCTTTACCACTATTTAATAACTAAACGATACCAATTTCAGTAACGATAAACATCAATATAATATGCTAAAAGCACAGTACAAGGAACTGACAAAATCCCAAGTGCCACCTTAAAGTATATGAAAACTAAGAGAAAATTAATAGAATACTCTACAATGAGAAGGAAAACTGACCATATAAATGGTTGAAAAGGATCTGAGTAGCTCCAGTGGATTTAACAATTTCAAGGAGAGAAGAAACACTATCTGTAGATCTCTTAGTGAGAAGACTAGTGCCTAGACGTTTCAAAGAAATATCGAGATGTGCTAAACTCTGCTTCAGCCACCATCTTGAAACCCTTCCTGGAAAATAAAGCCCTTCTTCTTCAGGTGCCCATATAAATACTGCAATTACTGCTCCAGCCCTCACTCCAGCAGCTAATGCTGGATTATCTTCCACTCTTAGATCCCTCCTGAACCATACTATACTGCACCCCCCTCCTGACATGCCCAATAAATTTTCGAGAAAATAGACACACACACACACGAACAAATTACGTTTCTTCTATAAACATCATAATTCTTCTCTTCTTGCGGTTGGGATACAAATCACTCTTGACACCTGTTGATTTTGCTATTCTTTTCACCAATCGAGACTCAAGAGAATAGACCATGAACCAAAAGAACTGATCTTTAACTTTCTTTCTCGCATAAATTACATATGAGTGCGTGGAAGAATTTAATTCTCCGTGAATCTTAATGGCCTAAAGTGAATAGTATGAAAAAATGGGCACTCAGCAATAGCAAAAAGAAACCTTTGAGAGAGAAACAGGGAGTGATGGTGATTGGTTAAGGTTGTGGGGTTGCAAGATAACTGCCGGCCAAATTGCAGCCACAACTTTTAAGTTTTTCGAGATTTTTTATTTTTATTTTTATTTTTGGATCTTGGTTTCTTATCCGATGCAAAAACACAGAAATACCATCAAGCCCATCTAGCTGGTAGCACCTTCGCTGATCGTTCCAAGATGGCGGGCTGGAAATAAATGTCAAGCTTAGCTTCACTGCACTTGGGATTCTACGTATTCCATTCGAGCATTTATATTCTTCAATAACCAAGTCTTTAAATGCCGAAATTAGCTGAGTTAAGTTGAACTTAGGTAATCATGTGTTACGTTGAGTTTGATTTCGAATATTGTTTTACCCAAAAGTTCAGACATAAACTCAATTAATTCGACATAATCTATAACACCATTTCGAAACCGAAAATATATATTTCTGGTTTGAAAAAGCACCAAACTTGTTGGGTTTTCATAATTATTACACACGAATTTTGCAATTTCGGTTGATCTCTTCACACACCCTCGTAACAATTTTTCAGGTTGATTAATGAAATTGCGAGATCTGAAATGTGATATTTTTTCTTAAGAATGAAATAAAGCCATAACATTTTGTCTTTAGGTCAAAGATAGACTTGAAAGGATATGCATGCCACCAGTCGATCGAGACAACCACTTGCTAATTGTTTTATGCATAGTTTTCAGCAATTTTTTATTTGCAAGTCAAGTTACGATGTGGGAAGCCTTGGGGAGGAGTAGTAGTAGTAGAAAGAAGATTCACATGTAGATTTTGTTTGAAGAAAAATATGTATTTTAATGGTTTTTAACATATTATCTTATTTTGAGAATAGATAAATATAAAATATATATAACTGAAAGTTCTCTTGTAATAAAATCAATCTCATATTTACTTTTTTTTTTTTTTTTACAATATGTACTAATTCATAAAGCTTATTCATATTTACTTAATTAAAACTTTCAAATTTGACGATTTATCATGAATGAAATGTTTGATAGATCATATTTTAACTACTACACTTTCAAATTGGGAAAAAATTTATATTGATATTCTTTACTTCCAAAAAAAACTATATATGAAAAAACCATCAAAAAATTTATAATAAAATATATTATTTAATACATATTATCAACTTATCCTTATTCATAAGAAAAAAAGTACTCAAATAATATTTATTTCCAATGGTTTTGGTCAATGAAATATGAATTAATAATAATTTAAAATTTTCAATAAAATCACAATTTCAAATTAGAAGAGAAATTATTACTCTTTCATTATTATCCATAAAATCAGTTTATAATAATTTTATTCACATATAATCTCATCTCTTCAATCAAACAAACGAACACTCAGAATTATAAAGCAAAACATGTGTGAGACGGTCTCACGGGTCATATTTTGTGAGACATATCCTTATTTGGGTCATCAATGAAAAAGTATTACTTTTTATGCCAAGATTATTACTTTTCTATTGTGAATATCGCTAGGGTTGAGCTGTCTTACAAATAAAAATTTGTGAGACCGTCTCATAAGAAACATATTCAAATTATAATGTACTATCCAATTTGGAGTTGGGTTGTGTCTCTAGACTATCATTTAATAGTACTCTGTCACCAATGACTTGCATGGATAGATATATATAAGATAACAAACCATTAATTTCCATGCACGTGAACACTTTCAGCTTCAATCACCACCAAACAAAAAAATATTAATAATAATTGGTTACACTGACTGAATTATCTATCTAATAATTAAATACATATTATAAAACCCACGAAAATTTATTAAATATTTTTGGAGGAACCACACAATCCTATCGGAAATGAGATATCACACCTCGACAGTCTATCTAAGGATTATTTCGTTCGTGGGTCACTTCAAATTTCTCCTAATAACGAATAATTTTTCCATCAGATGTCTTAGCTTTATTTTTAAGAAAATAATAAATCAAAAAATATATGCTTTGGCAACGTCAATTCGACGAATATTTATATTATATTCTATCTGCTACATAATAATTTAATGCATTGAATTTTAATTTTCAACATTTAAAGCAATTGTTAAGAGTCAGCTACTCAACAGTACTACGCATCGGGCTGATAAATAACTGCTTCCATCCCATCTTCGTCCATCGATCCATGGGGAGCGACGCCGTTTTACGCAATTCCATGGTTTGGTTGGCTGTGGCGGCGGCGATAACTGGACTATACACCCTGTCATGGAAGAAAATGGGGATTACATACTTGTTCGGGATGCTTGCCATCTGCGGCGTGGTGTTGCCTGATTGGGATAATCTGGATCGCGGTGTTTCCAGGTGGTGCACCGTCGTCACCGGAGATGGAATGGCCCGGGCAACACCGGTAACTGCCACAAGGTGAGGTGATTGATTGTTAGTTACTTGAATAACTTTCGTATACTTGCTTGATAAAAAAATATATAGTAGTTGCGTTGGTGAATAAAATTGTACTCGCAGCAATGATGATTATATATTTTGATGACTCAAATCTTGTTCCCTTTACGTGCAGGTTTAAGATGTACCCAATAAAACTCCTACTTTATGGTGCAGTTTATGGTTTTGCGTTTTGTAAGTGGTGGAGTTTCATAACTAGCTAGCGAACTCGGTGCTACCTTTGTTATTTTGCATGAAGTTGGCTGTAATTATTCATTTCGATCCAGTTGTGGCTCATATTTCTTCATGATCGCGGTCAGGGCTAATCTGTTTCGTTATGACTTCTCAATATGCCTTTTACGCGCGGCTTAACCCCAATATTGCACCATGCACGATTCTAGCTATTTGGCATGCCACTCACCATGTCTGATGCTACTAATGCAACAATCTGCAAAGTCATGATCATTGTAAATGTAAAAAATGAATATGCACATCCCATTTCTTTCTGCACACCAAAATAAAATCAACAGATCATCTACTCTTCACAATTGTGCTTCTTTAATAAATTTTAGATTTACCAGTTATCTCCGAGTCTGAAGGGGGAAAACTGCACAGTTCCAATATAACAGAGAAGGAGGAACTAGTTTTAAGATAGATAGTTTTTATCTTGCTATTTATTTTTACTAGCAAGAAGCACGTGCGATGCACGTAAATATTAATTATTTAATAAAAATTAAAATTTGATTTTTTTTAAAAATAATTTGATTCATTTTTTTTATTTATATTGATTTAGTCTTTTGTCATATTAGACGAATAAATTAATTAAGAACTTATATACTTTACTTTCAAAATTGTTTCTCAAATTGAAATTCAAGTCGTTAATTTTATGTTATATAATAAATTATAATTAGCATAATATATAGAATGAATTGAACTGAAACAAATTTTGAAAATATATATATCTAAGAACCACGTATAAGGTATAATAACCTAAAAATCAACCAGATTATGGATTTTATAAATGCATAAATCATAATTTATATAAGTGAAGCATACTAAGGACAAATAATTGTCAATTTAAAATATTTATGACTAACTCGTCAAAATATTATCAAAACTAATGAAATAATAATAATTGATAATAAAATATAACCTATAATACTCAAAATTTGCTTTTAAAATTTGTTTTCAATCATTTTTACACGGTTGAAAGATTTTCTCAAACGGTTATAAATATTAACCACGTGAAAAGTGTGAAAGACATTTCAATATTTCTAATGATATTTTCAACCAGTTGACAATCTAAACAACAAGATATAGTTTGAAGAGTTAGTCTCATGTGAGACCGTCTCACGGATCTTAATCCGTGAGACGGGTCAACCCTACCCATATTCAAATAAAAAGTAATATTCTTAGCATAAAAAGTAATACTTTTTCATGGATGATCCAAATAAGGGATCCGTCTCACAAATACGACCCGTGAGACCGTTTCATACAAGTTTTTGCCTAGTTTGAAATGTAAAAACTTGTGAATAGTAAATACACGGGAATTTTATGGATATAAAACACTCACACGTCACTCCTTCCTCTGTAAAAAGAATTCCACTAAAAGACTTTGTCTTATATATATATATATATATATATATATATATATATATATATATATAATATATATATTTATAAGTGCGACTAAAATATTTAAACTTCTTATTATAGCTAACTATTTTAATTTTTCTATCAGATTCGTATTTTATAATATTATTAGTATATTAAAATTCATAAATATTGATATAAATTCTAATAAATAATTTATTAAATTCTTTACTTTCAATTCTTAGTTAAAAAATAATAAAATATATTAGTATTAAATTTCATATTATTATATTATTATATATTTATCATGTTATTGTACTATTGCATATATAATTATTTTTTTCTTATATCTTCATGTGATACTATAATTTATTACTTAATTAGAAACTACACTAAAATATAATTACAAAATTGCATTAAAATAATAAAATAACATGTAGAAAGAAAATTAAAAGGATAAAATATTTAAACTTAGTATAAAGATGGATTATTTGAGAAAGTTAATTTAGGAATTACATTTTATTCTTGAAGTGATATAAATTATTACAATCAATGTATATTGTAGTGATAATTCATTAGCAATTGTTAGACTATTAATTATATATGATGTGGAATAATTAGGCTACTAATTAATTATATATTAGGTGGAATAAATAAAAAAAATTGATATTTTCTTTTTACACTTACAACAATTAGAAATTTACAAATATATCTTTATTGAATTTTTGGATTTGTATTGATGAGGATGTCATTTTTATCTTTTGACAATTGAAAAAATTGTCAATTATCTACACTTACGTAGGTTTATATATAAAAAAAATATATTTTTATTATCAAACATATATTCATTTTTAATGCATAGATTTCCCATAAATTATGTAGAAAATTTCCATGCAATTAATCTAACAGCACACAATTTAAGGGGATGGTAGAAAATTTACAATGAAAAACTTTGTTATTATTTTTTATACTTTTATAAGTATAATAGTTAAATATATATTCTTTTAATATTTTTAATGATTTTTTAAAATTAAAAAAAGCTATTGTTTTAATATTTTTTCTAAGAATTATGTATCAAGAAAATATTATTTCTCTAATGTATTTTTATTATAAAATATTTATTCAATTTTTATGTAACATTATTTTCAAAGATTCTTATGTTGCAATTTTTTATTAAAAAATAAAAACACTATTTTAATCCTTATGTATTTAATGATTGTGTAATTTTCATGCAATTAATCTAACAATACACAATTTATGAGAATAGTAGAAAATTTACAAGGAAAATTTTGTTATTCTTTTTGTACTTTTATAAGTATAATAGTTAAACATATATTCTTTTTAATATTTTTTGTAAGAATTATGTATGAAGAAAATATTATTTTTCTAATATATTTTTTATTATCGAATATCGATTCAATTTTTATGTAATATTATTTTCAAAATTTCTTATTTTATAATTTTCTATTAAAAAAATAAAAACACTATGATCCTCATGTGTTTAATGAGTTCAAAAAAATAAATACCTCAATTAAATACATAATCAATACATTACAAATCCATTATCCCAAATTTGTCCCTAAATTTTATATATTTTTTCCACCAATGCCCATGCAATTAATACAAACAATGCATAGTTTTTGGGCAATGTAGTAAAATCACAATCAAAAAACTTTGCCCATCATCCACACTTTTATAAGTATATAGATAGATATAGATTAATATAATATAACATAATATAAAGTAATTGGAACTATAAATACAGGTCCATATATCAGGCATTAAATTCAAGAGCCTCTTCAACTGTTTACAAGCACTCCCATTAATGATATAATAATGATGGCGTCTTCTCTCTCACCCATAATTTGTATTACATAGATGAGTAGCATCGATAGCAGTGGTGCCAATTGAATGCAATCAAATCAGGTGTGCTACCTCAATTCTTTATTCACCAACAACTAGTACTTGATCATTTCCTCATCACGCTAGCTTCCTTTCTATGTCACACTCTTATCAATTGCCAACACAAATTTTATGTTTAACAAAACCCTAAACCCAAAATATTAATATTAAAATGTTCCAAAACTAGTGTTTACATAAAATCATGTAAGAATATATTGGATTATTAAGAAATTTTACTCCAAATGTGATGGTCTAACTTAATCAATCGAAAGCAACATAGATATAAGAACAAAAAAAAAGAAGAAGAAATGAATTCCCGATAAAAATTATATGTACAAATTAAAACTACATGAAAACATGTAGAGATGGCCCCTTTCACTTTCACATTAAAATATGTTGTCCTCTCAAGTTTATCTCACTCTCACATTAAAAGCTATTGTCCTTGCAAATATTATAGCTTCCAACTGCTTTCTCTTCATCACGCTTTATATATATTATCGCCCCAAATATTTTACACCATTCTTGTAATAAAATTCTCAAGATCGAAGGAAAAAAAATGCTCTCTTTTGATACATCGAAACGAATTTTGTCTGCGGAGGAAATATTATCGAAGAAGAGAAAGAGGGATGAAGAGAAGATCATAGACAAAACCAAACCAAAACCAAAACCAAATCCATGAAATCTTTTCTTGATGAAGCCGACATACAAACCCACACTCCTTTGCCTATGGAGTGGCAACGTTGTCTCGATGTCAAGGTGTTAAATTCATCTCTCGTATCTGGTTTCATTTGTATTTATTATTATTCTTACTATTATTATTATTATTTATATATGTGTGTGTGTGGATTCCATGAGAAAAAAATTTAGGAATGATAATATGGTTGTAGAAAAATGAAGTTAATTTGCAAATTAATTCAATGGCGCTCTGTGAGCTAGCTAGGATACTGCAATAGTTTTTTAAGCGTTTTAAAAATTTCTTTTTGAAGTGTGAGAATTGAATTGTTATCTAAATGTTTATAAGGAAATATATATTTGAAATACAATTTTTCTAAAACAAAATAATCCTATGTTAATTTATAAGACTTACATCACTTTTTATTTTGGATTTGTCTAAAACATAGTTTCATAATGACTACATTGTTTTATAATATTATAATAATAGTTTATTTTTTCTGTTGTTGTTTCAGTTTCAATTTCAAAATTTTTTAACTTCTATTTTTATTTTTATTTTAAAATACTTAATTCTTTATATTTTTTATTTTATGTTTTCTTTATATGTATCACAGTTCTCTGGTATGAAATATGCATGCATAATTAATGTACGTTTGTGTAATTGTTCGTATAGGGCTTCTGATGATATGAATCATTTTATGAAGACTATGATATCATTACTCGGTTGCTTTTATGGGTTATTAATTGTTAATTTGACTGACCTTTACACTTTTCACCGAGGTTGACTTAATCTGTATAGTAATACCTTAATTAATGACTTTCTTGCATGTCATACGCTTCTTGGGTAATCTTTCCTTCTTCTTCTTTTTTTGCGTATTTTATTTCGTATTTTAAAAAATAAAAATTTTAAAAAAACAATGATTTTACATTGGGTCAGAATAGTGCGAGACAATGTTAATGGTTAACAAGTACGTTGTACTCTCTTTGACGCAGTCGGGACAATTATACTTCCTCAACACAAGGACTCAACAGAGGGTCTTAACAGATCCAAGGTTAAGTGCAGGGCCATCTCCTAATCCTACTCCGATGAGTTTGGATCTTGAGCTTAATCTACCGAGCCAATATTTACGAAATAATCATTTCGTAAACAATTCAAATAACCACGATATTGGCCAGGCCAAACCAAGCCATTCGAGCGATGATCAAGTTATGATGTCCAGCACAAGAGACTTCGACATTCGGCGTCTTAACCGTTCGCCGTCGTGGTTGAGCTTTGAAGTGGAAGAACAAGAAATGGTGACTGCAGTGTGCAACAAGTGTTACATGTTGGTGATGATGTGCAAGTCTTCACCTTCGTGTCCAAATTGCAAGTACATGCACCCAATAGATACCCGTGAATCTACCCGCATCAGTAGTGGGTAGGGTTGTTGAGCTTAATTTTTATTTTTTCAAAAAAGCATTGCTTTGTTGCTTCCCGATCATATATATGCATGTGGCAAAAAAACAAGAGTGTGTACATTATTCTCTTACTTATCAACTAGATTGAAGTTTAAAAAAAAAAAGAAAAAAAAAGGTATTTGGCCTCCGTTTATATATTGAAGTTAATACGAAAAACAAGCAAGTGCTATACGCCATGAAATTCCATTAGTCTGAGAGGGAAAAAAGGTGACTTGTAAAATAATAAGTACTTAATTGTGACAATACTACAAAACCGTAAGGTTGAATTTCGCGTCCTACAACCTCATCGCAGATAAATACGCATATCATCAATGCTTACAGTTTATCCGACAGCAATGCGAACCAGCGATCATGTCCAACCACAAAATTATGATGATGATAATGGTCGCGAATAAAAATCAAAATTCTGATAAACCAGAAAACAGAACCTCGACGATTTGGGATATGGGTTTTGCTGTCGACGGCATAGGGAGATCAAAGACCTCCCAACACCGTATTCTAATCAAGGGATTCTTCTCATAATAATAACCGTTTCCATTTGTCGACACCAAGAGTACTCTGAGAGATGGGCCTAAAAGAATGCAGATTGAAGGGCTCGGACACATTGTTCTGATTCACTATCGTTTACTATCAAGTACTATAGATTGACTTTTGAAGCACCTTGAGAGATCATTTGAACATTAATTTACTCCATTAGTTCGAAGGACATGGAAAGCCTGCCACAACATGAATTAAAACAACAATGAGTGACTGAAATTTTACTCACCGACGGATTTATAAAGAACTAAATTATGATGAAAACGGATGAAAAGGAGTTGTATCCCACGTTAATTCTATGTTTTGGAACCGGTTCCTAGTTCAATGACAACTCAAGGATCATTCCAAGAGTCGGCTCAACCATTCAAACTGAGATGATCCCGGGAATGACATGACCTTCATTGAACCCACTAAGGATCATTGGCCAGGTCCCACATCCAATCCATTTCCTTAAATGCTATACATTCTTAGAGCCAAGAAAAATGACCAAGCGATACCCGTGTTTTTCTCAAGTAACGTACAATAAAAACTCGGAGATAGCCATGCCGAATCATGACATGAAAGGAAGTAGCAATAATTATCAAATTCTACCTATTTCAACTAAATTGATGAACTCTTATCTAACGGTGACACATTAATTATTTTTATGATAAAAACCGCTGTACTGTTTCTATAGAAGTTATTAAAATGCTAAATAAGAAATTACAAATGAACATTATAGTTGGATGTTCGCCTGATCACCTTAACATATGTTTTTTGTAACTTTTTTTTTTTTTCTAAATATAGTAATATCTTTACTTTTCATTTCATTCCATTTCATACCAATTAATCTCTTCTGACCCTACCGTAATTTAAGGAAACAATATTTTCTACCAGCGTTAACTAAAACATTAACCAAAGAGAAAGCTTATATCAGGCATATTGTTGCCCAAATCTGATTCAAGTATATATAATATGATACTGAAAACTGAAGAAGAAAGTAGCAAATAGGCAGAACCTTTTTCTAAAATCAACGAGGATCTCTGAACATTTCCAATGAGAGGGATATCTGTCCTGATATGAAGAAGATTCACAACTGCGATATTTTCTAGTTCTTCCACAGCACGATCTAGCTCCTACTTAAGAAGGAGAAGTGAGGTGAAAAACATAGAACAGAGAATAGAAGGCATGTCTAAAGCATATCAAAACAGCAAGGACATAGTAAGAGCCAGAAATTCATGCAAATTTGCAAAGAAATAGGGCTCATTTGCTGATTGTGAATTCTCTATTCATCTATTAATTTTATAAATGCCAAACAATAAAACGAGGCCACGTATCATACGCTTGCCTGTTGGATCAGTTCTCTGCTCCAAAGCTTGGATGGGTCCAACGTCAGGGAAATACTGACCTCGCTAGTGGCAACAACGTCCACTGATATGCCTAGATCCTCAAAGATTGAGAAAACCTGAATAAAGGCGTTGAAAAAAGAATTGCACTAGAAATAAGATATCCATCAAGTGGCAACAGTTATGAGGGATGTTGGATCATATGCATGGCTTGATCACCTTCGCAAGAAATCCAACTTGACCAAGCATTCGAGCGCTCACGGTATCCAACATTGCGACTTTCCTTTGCAAGACAATGCTAGTTAGTACTGCCTGGAAATGCAAATGACCAAGTATCCATCAGTTTTATTCTAATGCACCTACCTCGCTCATGTCTCTTGCCCGAGTAATCAGTGTTCTTGGAGCTTTTGGATTGTAAGAGTTCTTCGCTCGCACAGGAATGTCACCCTCCCTAGCAGGTCTCATGGATCGAGGATGGAGGACCTTTCGATCAGAAAATATTAACATATGGATTTTGTAAGCTCTACATACAAGTTCGAAAAAAGAGGAATTCCCTATTTTGTAAGCTCTACATACAACATATATTTTAATGTCGTAGAACACTGCAAACCAAATTATTTAAAATAAATATATATGACATAAATGTTTCTTCTTTAGATAATAATTGCTCGGATCTTCTTCTTTTTTTTTTTTTTAATGTTGAAATCCGAGCAATTGTCGCTCGTATTGCAATATATTTATTTATTTTTAAAAAAAAATTGGTTGAACGATCTAAGTGCATAACATGAGTTTGTGGTAAGTTTTTGTCAAAAAAATACGTGTTTGCTTTCCATGATCAACGAAAGATTGTTATGCAGGTTCACATGTTATTTTTCATATAAAAATGGATATAAAATTTTAAAAATATGATATTTGAGTATAAATTATTTTAAAATAATTTTAATATATGATTACCAGACCTCAAATTATCTTTTACGTGATTTCTTCTTGGGGCGGTGCAAGTTAACCACAACCCTAAAACCTCGCCCACCGCAAAATTTTCCTTTCTCTGTCGACAGAAGCATGTCGCACTTTGGTAGATCTGGGCCGCCGGACATCAGAGACACCTATTCTCTTCTCGTCCTCAACATCACTTTCCGTAGGACATCTTTTTGTACAGTTTTTTGGTCTTTCTGGTTAAATTTTCTCATTTATCGGTTTTTTTTAGGTACGACGGCAGATGATTTGTTTCCCCTCTTTGACAAGTATGGAAAAGTAGTTGATGTTTTCATCCCCAGGGACCGGAGGTACGTGTTTGGAAGTTTTATGTTATATGTAATTAGCGATCATGCAACAAAATATACGGTGCCTTTGAATTTATGGATATATTTGAGAATATGTATTCAATTGAATCTTATTCTGCAATTTTTGTTATCGTTATTGAAAATTGATGAAAAGTGAATATTAATTTCAAATATCAGTATATTACTTTCTAATTCTGACGTGAGGTCACAAACATCCAAGTGGGGTTGTGTTTTCTAAATATATCATAGAGTTTCTCTACTAGTTTAAAAGAATGTGGAACTGTTGTATTGTTATGGTTTACCATCGATAAAAATGTCTAAGACTCATAAGTCCCTGAATGTTCCTTGTAATTCCATTTTATTATTTTATTCCACCCTATTTGTTTCAAGTTAAAGCACCGTTGCATCATGCTCCGCATTGCTGGCATAATTGCATATGCACCTCTGGTTTTAAACAATCAAGAATTTGGTAAGACGCTACCCATGTTTATATATTCGGTTGGCTCTTGACTCCTCATCTCCATTTCCGCTCTCCCTTAATATTCGACCATACTCTCTCACTCAACCTGTCCCGATTAACCCCTTTTGTCTTTTGAGATAAAAACAGTCACAGATAAGAGCTTCATATTTATTTTATCATAAAAATTTGTGATCCCATTATATTTTCATTTTTTTTATGGAGAAAGATAAAATAGGTGTCAACCTTTTGAACATGTATATTGACAGTTCTCACTATTTTATGACATTTTGCAATAAATGGAAAAATTTAGAGAAAGAACATCTTCATAATTGTAGGAGTAACATTAATAATTTAATGTTACATTGATGAAAGGTTAAGGACATAGTTTAGTTGGATGATTGGAGGGTTTCAGTTGGACTATTTAACGATGAGCTGGGTAAAGTGTGCATTTAACTATATGAAGTGGGTTTGATCTGAATATTTAAAAATGAGGCTTTTAAGTTCAGGCAAGATGCAGTCTGAACTTTGAGGTGGCAAGTGCATTTTGCCTTAAAATGTCAATTTGAGCTGCTCAGAAATGTGTAATTGGAGGTTATATTTTCTCTCTCAATTTTGGCTGTAAACTTCTGTGTTTAGCTGAAGTGCTATATACTGTCACTCTCGTACATTAGGACTGGAGACTCGAGGGGCTTCGCATTTGTGCGATATAAGTATCAGGAAGAGGCTGCAAAGGCAGTTGACAAGCTAGATGGTAAGTCTGTTTGACAGGTGGAGAAATGGATTTTAAAGTGTGTTAATCTGTTAGATTATTGTCATTTTTTATTATGGGAAATTTGAAGTCTTTTATGTGAAGGAAGAGTTGTTGATGGGCGAGAAATAATGGTTCAATTTGCAAAGTATGGCCCGGACGCTGAAAAAATGTATGTTGGCTGTTCCCTCACTATTCTTTTTTGGTCTTTTTGTTATGTGTGTAGTTGCTTTCTTGGAGGATTTTTTTTAAAGTGTGTATTACTTGTTGGAAAAGGAATCACTTACAGAATATTACTTTGTTGGGTTGCTGTTTTGAATTGCCATTCGTTTGTGCAATTGATTGATAGTTGTTTGATTAGAAATGCCAACTTAACAAACTTTAATGGTCTTTTTCATCAGTCACAAGGGGAGGATTTCAGAGCCTGTTTACAAGTCCAAAAGGCGATCTAGAAGTCGCAGTCCTCGGCCAAGGTATATAATCTTTTTCTCATGTTTATTAAGTACATAACTGTTCAAACTCATGATTTACAGCAGCTTGGAGGCATCTTAGACATTTAACTGCAGAAAAGTAAATATTTGCATTTATGTGAATCGTGTGATGGGTTATGACTTATGATGTGTCTGGCATTTGAATTTTAGAATTTTTTTCCAGTTCCCTATAAATTAGAATAGAGAAGCCATATTCAACAGCTTCGCTAATTTGCTCACTTTTTATCTTTGGTCATCTACACGACCAGATTCTGTGCAGTTACTTATTATTTGGATACTGATTTTCTAGATTCACTTGAATTTATTCAGGAGTTAATCATTTTTTACAGATGATACATCCTGTAGAAAATCTATATTTCTTTTCAATGACAAAAAATCGAAAGAAAGCAAGTACATTTTTTGGTTTTCCCTAATTGAGTTGCCGAGCACTTGTATTTTGTAATCAAGTATCTTTCTTAGTCAGTTGTCCTGACTCAAAACAAATTGATCTAGGCACAAAGATGATTACAAGGACAAGGATTACCGGAATAGGGGCCGTAGTAGAAGTAGAGGTAGATATGAACGTGAACGTGAGCGTGATGTTGGCAAGGACAGGGATCGTCGGCACCATGGCAGGAGCAGGAGCCAAAGTTGGAGCCGCAGTCGGAGTCCTGCTTATCGTAGAGACCGTGGAAGAGGCAAGTATAATGATGAGCGACGCAGTCGAAGTCGGTCTTATGGAAGGTATTTCTTTATTATTACCTTTGTTTATCTTGAGTTGAACAATATGTTCATAAATTAGTTTTGTGATGATACGTTTGGCACACTCGACAGTGCTTCCCCTGTTCATCGCAGTCTAAGTCCTCGACGAAGCCCATCTCCAAGGAGATCTCTGTCCAGGGATGAAAGTCCAGATGCTAAGAATCACAAAGAACGATCAGCCACTCCAAAGAGTGTGTCTCCTCGTGTTATTCGTGATGGTTCTCGAAGCCCATCTCCAGGTTCTGAAGCTGATGTGAGTGTTGGAACCCACTTGAATCATTAGCTTGATTGGCATTGTTCTTGACAATGCTTTATTGTATCTTGTTTTCAGGAATAATGGAGCTGGTGCTGCTTGATGCGATAATGACTTGATACAACTTCTTTTGCAGCAGTTGTCTTGGATAAATTGGATATTTCTATGTAGTGGTTGCTATTAGTGATGTCCTCAAGATTACTTTGAAGGTTGCATTCTTCTCAACTGTTATGAAATCCTATGTCATGTTTGATGGTCTTTGCACCTTGCTATGGTTGCTACTTGAACAGTGTCTAAGCTTTCGTTTCCCTTTGCTATTTATAGTGTCACGTGAAGTTTGTGGTAATTTTCTATTTAGTATTTATTGAACTCTCGGTAATTAGCTTTTGTGAATGTTTATCCTGGATGTGGATCATTGAACATTTGACTCATATGTAAACTTTACTGGCCTTATATAGTTGTGCTCGTGAGAAGTAGTTGCTGCTGATTGACGAGATGATGCAGTAGCTATTGATGCTGTGTTTAGATGATGCAGCAGCTGTTGATGCTGATTTTACTTTGCTGTCGATTGTTTTAATTTCTTGCTGGTAATGAACAGGTGTCTAAACAAACTTTTTACGGTTCACTAAGTATTGCAGCACATTAAAAGTCTGATTTTGGCCCATGACCATCCTAGCTTTTGCTTGCTTATGATTTTGGGAATAAATGAGAGTTTTGTAAGTACCATGTAGCTGAGGCTATTGACAAATAAATCCTTTATTTGCTGAGAAATATCAACCCCCAGGCGTTCATTTTTGTCAAAGATACTCGAGGATGGTAAGATATTAACTGATTCCCCCCCATTGCCGGTGTTCTATTTGGATTTTGTTCGCTGCTATTTCCTGAGAAATGACACAGATATAATCTGATATTAGTTGTATTGTCACAGCATGAGATCGCTGATGTAGCTGTGAAGTGATACCTGATAATCTTGTAGATTGTGTAGATCAATTTTGGTCGCTGAATTGAAGTTTGATCGAGTCTTCTCAAATCCGTTTCTCCATTGTTTTACTTGCATTCATTTCCAGTTTTATTCCATCAGAATCCCTAGTTTATACTAGGGATCCACGTTTAATTTAACTTCTGTAAATTATGTGCTTGCCAATCCTGATCTTCGAGCCTGGTTTTCCATTTTTGGGGTCATTTCTGTATTCAAGCGTTCGCAATGTATATTACACGTTTACATCTTGCTTTGGGGTGGTTTAAACTCAGCTCAGCAAAGAGATTTTGGGAGGATATTATGTTGTATCTGGAACATGTATATTTAAGAAAATCTCGAGTATAATAGATTAAGTTCTGTTCTTAAATAGTTGATTTAGCTAGTGTGTACAAAAGTTTATTTCAAGTATTTTTAATTTTTTACGTATAATTTCTAAATATTTCATTGGTTAAAAGCTTGAAAGTACTTAAAAAGTTTTTGTGACGCTGCATTCGGTTTCTGGTCAACCGTGTTAATTTTATTTTGCAAGTTATATGGTCCTTGAAAAAATGTTGATTTGTCCGTGTGAAAAAACGTGAATGAAATGTCCTCTACGTACGTTTTGGCGGCTTTGATATTATGATTATACTGCTAGTGTTTGCACCAGTATTGCAGACTCATGCCCTTTGTTTAATAGCACCTTTGTAATACTTGACATTGTGTTTTGTGATATGTAGTAAACAAATTATAAAACATTTGCTCAGTAAATTACGATAATTTATGTGGGTTGAATTGAATTTTTTGAAAAGAAAAAATCTCCGTGGGTTTGATGTTATTTTGCGAAAATTCACGCTTTGATTACTCGATCTAGATCTAGGCTGTTTGAGTGAATGCCCACAAATTTAATTTAATGTATCCGGAAAGAGGGAATTGATGGTGACATTTTACCGAAATTGTCTGTGTGTGGACGTCTAAGGTTCAATCATCGGCCTTTATAAATATTATATGCATTATTGATACTTTTTTTTTTATTATTATTATTAGTATACCCTTTGCACAGCACTAAAAATCGCTTTTAAAAACAAAACATGTTTTGAAACGATATAATATAGATTTCAAAATTTTAAAATTTCCAAACCAACATATTCTTGAAACTTTAGCAATAGTAATTTTACAAATTTAAATGCAAATAATAGAAATTTCAATCGGCTTTTATCTTCTTGATGAAGTTTATATTATCATCTATAGAAGGGATTGGGGTGTGGTTGCCAAACGCTACCTATGAAGTTTTAGTCATATAAACGTGTACTTTTTAATGAAAAATAAGAAATTATGTAAGTTAAAATTTCTTGATTCGGAAAAAAGAATAAAAAAAATTATATATTATTTAACAAATTAAAAAAAATATTTACATTTAAGACGAATGAGTAAAATCGATAGTAACCACCATATGCGGACCGGACGGTTGAATATATGAAAAATCGTGTGCGTCCACGTCCTAGTTTTAAAGGTCAATGCTCCAAACACGATCCTACAAATGCCATCATATTCGGCAGGTACGTGTCAAAATCTGAGATCCTAATGCATTGTTTTGTGCGTTAAAAGGCTGCCCGTGTCATCCATACCTGCGCGTTTTCGGATTTCTCCCCACACTACCCAAATCATCACTCAGCCAAAGAAAAGAAAAGAAAATGTCGACCCTTTGTGTACCAGCACAAGTTCCCTCTGTAGCCGAGGACTGTGAACAACTCCACAAAGCATTTTCAGGTAGCTTTTGATCAACCCAGATTCGATTTGCGTGTTTGTGTTCTTTTCTTGTGTTAAAAGGTTGCTATGGAATTAGTTCGATCCCTTGTTTGACTGATCCTGATGTGATTATGTATGTCTTCGGTAAACATGTAAGAATCCCTGCTAATTTTTTTTTGAGTCTTAATCCTTTGATCTGTGACTGGAGCATCGGCGGATTGAATCGTCCAAAATTTTGCATTTTATTCATCATTCTCGAGTTTTGATCCAAATGTCATTGGGTATTAATCGACTCTCTCAAACGCATGTTCGGTTAGATGATTTCGAAGCAGCATATGAATCTACAATTTTCAGATTTTGTTGGATCTTGAGTTTTAAGTAGGAAGTACCCTGTTTTGGACAATGGCAAATGGTGTTTCATTCGAGGAGGGATGAAACTTATATTTTGATATTGGTACGAAGAAAATGGATATGGCGGATCAACATCATAGTTACTTATTCGATAATATTAGTACAGTATAATTTTATCACTGTCTTGTCTTTGTACTAATGTAATGTCATTGTATATACTGGCCGTTTGCAATATTTACTTTGAATATAGAATCAATATGATTTCTTTTTACCGGATTTTCAGGATGGGGTACCAAAGAGGGGTTGATCATATCCATTTTGGCCCACAGAAATGCGGCACAACGCAAGCTGATTCGACAAGTTTATGCAGAGACCTATGGAGAAGATTTGCTCAAAGCCTTGGATAAAGAACTAACAAATGATTTTGAGGTTACCTGACAGTTTTTTATAATTGTTTTTGGTATCGTTTGTGTTATGGTACCTGCAGCAAGAGTAATACTTGGAATTGACCATGAAAACCTACGCCATAAGCTTCCACCTACAACCTTTTGCCTATTTGGTCATGGGTTCATCAGTTCTTGGGGACCTTCCTTGACACCCTCCCCAGAAAAGAATAAACTTGATTATGTGTCATAATGAAAGACTGAGACTATAGTTACTTATTTTTGTCGTGGAGCCAGTATTATTCTATTTTATTTCATTTGTGTTTTCAAATGTATACGCCAGAGGGTTGTGTTGCTCTGGACGCTGGACCCTCCGGAGAGAGATGCGTATATTGCTAATGAAGCTACAAAGAGGTGGACATCGAGCAATCAAGTTCTCGTGGAGATAGCATGTGCAAGATCACCAAAAGAATTGCTTTTGGCTAGGGATGCTTATCATACTCGTTTTAAAAGGTCACTTGAGGAAGACGTTGCTTATCACACAACCGGTGACTTTAGAAAGGTAGAATAAGAAAAAAACAAAGAACTATTTCATGCTAAATTTGAGCATTTCCATGAGTATATTGTAGCTTTAAACCCTACACTTTGATCATTTTTAAGGATGCTTGTGCTGGTTCTTTTGGATAATTGTGTTTAAGCCGTGATCTATATCTATATTCTCTAGTAGCACTGTTGCACCTAGTCCAATGTCGAAAATCTGTTGTTTTCTATCCTGCATGTTGGTGTATGGAAAATTGCCCACTTTTTTACTGAGATAGTATAGTCACTCTAGTTCTTGAACCTATATTGTTGTCAGAAACCACTATGGATCGACATACGCAAATTTTAGTTACTGGTTAAAAAATAGCTATTTAACAGATGGTTGATTTCTTTCAGCTTTTGGTCCCCTTAGTGAGCTCCTATCGTTATTGTGGAGAAGATGTGGATTTGACTCTGGCCAAAAGAGAAGCTAAAATTCTACACGAGAAAATCTCAGAGAAGGCTTGCAGCGATGATGATCTCATCAGGATATTGGCCACGAGGAGCAAGGCACAAATCAATGCAACACTTAATCAGTACAAAAATGAATTTGGGAACGATATAAACAAGGTATGAATGCATATGCACAGTGCCGAGGCTCAAATATTTGTTCCTTTTACCTGTATACATTATTATCATTGAATTTAAAGTTATCTAAATAATATAAGATTTTAAACTGGAGTTTGTTGTTTGATTTCTGACAATTATTATAACAGGATTTGAAAGCTGATCCTAAAGACGAGTACCTCTCCATTCTGAGAGCCACAGTGAAGTGTTTGGTTTACCCCGAGAAGTATTTTGAAAAGGTCATCCGGCTTGCAATAAATAGTCGTGGGACTGACGAAGGAGCCTTAACTAGAGTAGTTGTCACAAGGGCTGAAGTTGACATGAAAGTTATCATAGATGAGTATTACAGAAGAACTAGCGTGCCTCTGGATCGAGCCATTACTAAGGATACTACAGGAGACTACGAGGATATGCTTCTCGCCCTCATCGGACACGGGGAAGCTTGAGTCTCCCCTTTTGGCATTTTGAACCGATAAATAAACAAATAATATCAAATCATCTTGAACAAACTTGGTTTGTTTTGTGAGGTGTGTTGCATGAAAACTTAGGTGTTCTACGCGTCCACATTGAGAATTGCTGAACATGAGGCTGCGATTCTTGGATCTCTCTTTATGTATTCAATTCGATATAAAAAATTTCCTGTATAATATATGTTATTATACATAATATTATGTGTGTATTAATAAAGAATTATCTTTACAATTCACGCCCATTTATTTTAAAACAGTATAATCTATAATTCCATGCTGCCATAATTTCTGGTTCACTGCCTCAGATATTACATATTCTGATGGGCAGAATTTCAAGAAATGTTCCCACAGAGTACGTGCCGCCAGCATTTCTGGAGAGTATTACCCCACGCCAGAGGACAAGCATAAACAGATCAATCCTCACACGTTTCGGATTTTTTTATATCATACATATAATAATCTATATAAAAGATACAAGAAAAGGATACATATAATTTCATTTCCAAAAAAATCAACAACGAAATAAAATAAAACATCATTATTTCGGTCTTAGCATCTTGAAGTCAAATTCTTGAAATATCTGTAATCATGGGAGCTGTGGGTGCCTGCAACAACCTGTCAGCTGCTGTGTTGCTGCCGACTCAACGTGGGTGCGACTCGATACCGCGCCGCCTCAATGTGGTAAAGCCATTTCTTTCCATCCCGGAAACCCTTCGTTCCCTTCGTCTTTGTCCGGCGGAAGTTCGAGCTTCATCCACTTCCTATGTCGAAGCTAAACCCGTAATTTTCCTTCTTTTATTCATGTAATTTCTCGGGTACTTATTGTCAAATTTTTGGGCTTTAATTGGTGTTCGGAAATATGGAAATTCACTCCAACTGTTGGAAAAGGATTGTGGGATTGAATGCATTCACAACTTACATTTTGCTTGAATGCATGAATGGCTCTCTGTTTATCTCAATAATTAATTACGACGCTTTAATAAAATTCGACCTATATGGACCTAAAATATCATTTCTTTTTGCAGTTTGACACAATTTATTGACATAATTGTGAATATCGAATTATAAATTTACTTCTCAATTGTTGATCCGCTTTTGAATATAGGAACCTGTTGTGGATGAGAGGAAGCTAAATTTGCGCAATAAGATTTTATCTTGTCCCATTTGCTACGAGCCATTAATTTGGAACAGCCAACCTGGGTTATCTTTGTGAGTGATGTGAAACTCGACAACCAATTAATCATTTATACATATTTGCTGATGATTTTATTATCCATCATTTGGTCTTATTAATAGGAATTGAAACTTGAATGCATCGTGCAGGGAGTCTTTAGCTCGTTGTAGTTTGCAGTGCCAAAAATGCAGGAAGTTGTATTCTGGCAACGAGTCACATATTGACTTGACAGTAACTGGTGGTGGGAAGGTGTATGGCGAATCTAAGGCAGCCTCTACCGAGATTTTTAGGTGACTGACATTCTTGGATTCATGTTGTGTTCAAATATGGTTTTTTTTATTGTAACATCATATTTCACCAACTCGCTTGTTCATAAAGGCAAATAATTTTGTGAAATTAAAATGATGTTGGGTCTCTTATTACCTTTCTGATCATCTGCTCATGGCTAAACTATCTTTGACTTCAAATGCAGTTGGATCTGATACATGTGCCAATTGCTCATTTGCTAATCAGCTAAAACATACTAATAACGTGTACTTTACAGACTTGTTTCTCAAGTTTAATGGATGAACTCTTCATTCAAACAGGTTGCCTTTGGTATCATTTCTCTATGAGAGAGGGTGGCGACAAAGTTTCTCTTTTTTAGGAGGTTTTCCAGGCCCAGAAAAGGAGGTAACTGATCATCCGACATTAACTTTTGTTGACGAATGCCTTTGCTTATTTCGCTTAATGGATTTGACTGCAGTTTGAACTGATCAAAACTTACCTCAAGCCAATCTTGGGTGGAAATATTATTGATGCAAGTTGCGGGAGTGGGATGTTTTCTAGACTTTTTGCCAAGAGTGGACTATTTTCCCTTGTTGTTGGCTTGGACTTTTCCGAGACTATGTTAGAACAATGCTACGAATTCATCAAGCAAGAAGACAACTTTCCTGACGAGTATGTTTTTTTTTACATAAATACTTGAATAATTTGCTTGCACATTTCTTGTACCTGCTTTTGAAATTTGATTGTAGATTTGTTTGTTTTTCAAATTGGTTTATCATAGGAACTTAATCCTGGTTAGAGCTGATATCTCAAGGCTTCCATTTGCTTCCCATTCTGTGGATGCTGTGCATGCCGGTGCTGCTTTGCACTGCTGGCCTTCACCATCAGCAGCGGTAAGAACACCTCAATCTTGATATGTCCCATTCTGTTTGTGTGCCGTTGATTGACAGCCATCATGACCGATACTTTGAAATAAAATTTTGGTTTAAACCTTCTGAACGTGTCCACCAAAATTTGATAGATCTACTGCTAATTAGGACAGAATGGTTTCCCAGATCTCATCTGTTTATCGGTTTTTTTCTTGTTTTGTGCTGGTTATTCTTATTCTTCACATCTTTTCAATATGAAAGGAGGGAATTTCATGGAATTGTGGGATTAGGCCAAAGGTTAAAGCTATTTCCATAAAACAGTTATGAGACTCGTTGAATTAATTTGCAGAAATTTTTTTGAAGGACTTGTAGGAGTAACTATGATGGTGACTAACATAAACATGGACATCTGCACGCCATATGTTCCTGAACGTATAAATTTCTGTCATTATATAACAGGTTGCAGAAATAAGTCGCGTGTTAAAACCTGGAGGAATATTTGTCGCTACAACTTACATTCTAGATGGTCTCCTCTCATATGCTCCTCTACGTAGACCTCTACGTCAGGCATGTTCACTTGACGTTATCTATAGACTGATGGAACTGTCGAAATGTTGAAGCTTAACAACCGTTTCTAATTAAAAATTAGAAACTTTCAATCTCAACCTTAATGATTGCAGTGCAATTGTTTTGCGATTGCAGACCCTTGCAGAAGTCACAGGCAGTCACGTATTTTTATCAGAGAAAGAACTCGAAGATCTCTGCACATCTTGTGGGCTTACCGGTTTTACTTGCACCAGAAATCGACGGTTCGTAATGATCTCAGCCATGAAACCTGTTGAGTTATAGGTGAGTTTGTGTCGTGCTTACTGCTTTCCGTTGTATACTTCAAATCCAAGACTGACCCTTCATAGAAATGTTTACACCAACAACAGAAACACTCTGATGTGTGAAACATGTATATGTCAAAATATAAGGCGCTCATTGTTATTTATTAAATAAAATCAGAATGTATAATTTTTATATTCCCCCATGAAAGTCGGTTCATCTTCGAATAATAATTTTCGTTATATATCAAATAAAATGATTAAAGAAAATAATCTTGCTTATTTATTTGAGTATTTTGTCTCCCGAGTATTCCACAAAAGGTTATTACTGTAACGCACGCCGTTTTGTTGGGAACAAGGGACTGGCCAACGCAAATATCATTGACATTGTCTGGTTTATTTTGTGGCGTGAAATCTTCT
Organism: Primulina eburnea; assembly: GCF_022965805.1. NCBI lineage: Eukaryota > Viridiplantae > Streptophyta > Magnoliopsida > Lamiales > Gesneriaceae > Primulina > Primulina eburnea. The sequence goes on along the minus strand of NC_133101.1, from coordinate 65,226,741 downwards.
GATATTACCAAATTAATTCCCAGGCAGGAGAAAAATCGAATAACTATTTGTGGCTTGTATTTGTTTACAAGTCAGGCGGCTAAAGACCTAGACATATATATCTAGGATATGGTTAATATTGTGACATGTTATGGAACAAGGACAAAAAAAAAATCCTTGTAGCTTCATAGGTTAGTTGTAGGCATGTTATCGGATCAGATTGGATTAGTTCCTGACCGGATTAAACTAGTTCCGGCGGAGTGGTGAAACCGAGCATAACCTGTACGATACCGGATTGGACTGGTTCTGGATTTGCTGGATTGAGAGTGTAATTTAATCTAAATCCAAATAGAAGTTTAGTGCGTCCCAGACATTATCTTCTGGAATAAGAAATTCTCAAAGAATTAAGTTTTCGGAAATGATATTTGATTCAAATGGATCAGATTAAAATGATTTCAAATCTATTTAAAAGATCGATTTTAATGAGTATGTTCTAATCAATTATTGATTTAGATAAATATTCCCTTAGAGTTAATACATTTTTTTGGGGTTTACATCCCTAATTATAAAATCTTATTATTATTATTATTATTATTATTATTATTATTATTATTATTATTGCCAAAAAGAGCATGAGAATACAAAAATGTAAATTCCCAACATTTATAATTTTTTAGCATATTTTTTTTATATTGAATTTAGAAATTATGTAGTTGACTTAATTTTAACAATGATAATTTTTTATTAATGTTTCATATACTTTTAAGCTAGTTACGAGTTCCAGAATAATATATGTTAAGATATAAAATGATTTATATCAAAATATTAAATAATATAGTTTTTCTCTCTTTACTATTTATTTAATAATTCTGATATTTTTAATGTGTTCATAGATGAACTCATATTTAATTAATTTATAAATAAAGTACAAAGTAACTGTTAATCGATTAAATACGTTTTAATCAAATAAATATGGTAAAAACTTTTGTGAGACGGTCTCACGGGTCATATTTGTGAGGCGGATCTCTTATTTGGGTCACCCATGAAAAAGTATTACTTTTTATGCTAAGAGTATTACTTTTTATTATGAATATGAGTATGATTGATCAGTCTCACAGATTATGATCCGTGAGACGGCCTCACATGAAACCCACTCAATAAATATATAAACATAGGAACACAATATTACATTCACAAGCTCTGTACCTGTCATTTGTGCTTTTTCCCATTATTATTTTCTTTAAAACTACAAATATGGTACTAGAAATATATTAGAAGCATTAAACTAAACAAAATATTAAGAGAGAAAATAATAGGCAATGTTACATTCATACTGATACATCTATGGAATTTTTTTTTAGAATATAATAAAATTTAGGATAACGTTTTGTTTTTTACATATTATTTTTTACATATTAAAATAATATTTTAAAAATAAATTAATTTATTTTTAACTAAATTTTAAGTGGTCAAATAACTCGATAACTTATTTTCTGATCTTATAAGCTCATTTATTTTTTTATCAAATACTTTTAAAAAATTATAAACTACTGAACAAAAATTACATTTTCGTCCTATATATTTATATTATCGAATTTTAATATTGCTTAGCTATATTTGTTTTTAACAAATTTATTCATTTTTTAAATGTGCGTTGATGTGCACCAAATTTATTCATAGTATCACCATTAATTGTTTTGATCATATGAGGAGCTTACACGTTCCTAAACCTCAGCTTAAATTTTTTTTGTTTGTTAAATGTTTTATATCGGATGAGTTAAATTATTTAGAGTTTTATGTGATTGAGTTAAGTCAAAATCTCAATATTAATATAATATCATATCTCAAATTTATTGTTATGTGTTGAACTATTATACAGGTTATCCACTAATATTTTATAAACTTCACGTTCCAGTAATCCAGTCCTACGCATGAAAAAGTTTGTCAGCTATCCCTGGTTGTATATATAAATTTGAGCAGTCTTCCCTCAAGCTAACCTTGAAATTGAGTTAATTTTAAGTCTCTTTGTAAACATCAAGTTCAATCCTTATGTAGATACGTGCTATCACATAATTCAAGATTTTGTCTAATTTACATTTACAAATAATGAAATTCCTCAAAAGTTATAACTGATTTCTATTTCCAATCACATTTACATCTTAGAATGAGTTTCATTTGAGACCGTCTCACAGATGATAATCTGTGAGACGAGCCAACCCTACCCATATTCACAATAAAAAAAATACGTTTAGCATAAAAAGTAATAATTTTTCATGAATGACCCAAATAAGAGATCATTCTCACAAATACGACCCGTAAAACTTTCTCACACAAGTTTTTGTCTACATCTTACATATTTTTCACGTTTCATGTGCATCATGTTCCAAACAACTCGAATTTCCTATTACCAATAAAATATATTTAACTATTCCATTATCTTTTCATTCAATATAATTTAACTATTCATTAAAATCAAGATTTTTAAGATATAAAAGCAAATCTGTATCATAATCTAATTTTTTGAAGCACGTGCAAAAAATATTCCCCAAATGAAACCAACAAAGATGAACAGTGTAAACCAAAACTGAATTATCCGTTTACACTAGCATACATATGATCCTAATTATCGAGTAATTAATGTAATCTTGAGAACTCCACATTAAAAGAAAAGAAAAGAAAAGAAAAGAAAGAGTCAATCTAAAGACAAATCCACGAAGCAACTCTACCTTATAATCAGTCCCCACTTTCGAGACCAATTAAATTCTTGAAAATATTCCCAATGAATCAACTCTTCCCATCAAAAGGCATAAACTTTTCTTGAATCCCATAATCATTCTTCACAGATTCACCACTTCTCCATACTGTAATGTTATCATCATTGATATTCAAATGATCAGATGAAGTAATCTCTTGATTACGAAAATCACTAAGATAATCGCCAAAATTGATCGATCCACTAGCTTCAAATCGATGACCGTGGAGGGAAGGATGTAGGCTAGAATTATGATGATGCTGCAGGTTCAACAGACATGGATCAGAAAGTAAAGGAGAATTGTTTGAACTTATATCACCAAGAACAGCAGCAGTACTGGTTTTGTTACTAGTGGTGACTATTGCATCGATCATTGTGGCATTAAATATAGACGGAGAATAAGAAGAGGAAGTAAATGGCGATACGATATTTTCTGATGGGGGTTTGAGAGAATAAAGAGGCCCGATTCCATCCAAATGAGTGCCGGGCCTGACAACCGAGGCACCAGAAAGAAGATTCATTCGACGAGGATAAGGGGAGCCCGGAAAGTGAGCGGTAGGTATCCCGGTAAATTCCTGCACCATTTGCCGAAAGTTGGTGGTATCAGTAGTTAGAACAGTAGTAGGAGCTCGACGGGAGGCCCGAGTCCTCTTTTTCGAGTTCTTGATAACCTCGGGTTGAGAAGAGGGCCGCGCGGCGTTGGCTTGTGAGCTTGCCAGGGACTGGTTTCTTAAGGTGTCACTATTGGCTTCAGATCTTAAGCCTGCAGGCCAAATCATACCATCACTGATATTTATATTATTGTACTGAAAATTGGGAGTTGATGGTGGGTAGAGATCAAGATTTTGCGCTGATGGAATGACATGAGAATTATAATAACAGGATTGATTTTGGTGAGGGAGAAATGGTGGGAGTAGGCTCGAGTTTTGTGAACCAAAATTTGGTGTGTTTTTACTCAAGAAAGAAGAAATGGATTCGGTGCGGGAATCGTATTCTTCATCACCTCCACCGCTACTTGAGGATTGAATACTGCCACCACTGTTTCCAGAAGCCATCCAACAACAGTACTATTCTTTCTTTATATAACTTTAACCGAACAAAGTGAATAAAATAGCTAGATTTACGACAAACAGATCATGGTAAAATAAGTGCAAGAAGGGTTCGAATCCCAAAGGAAAAATCAAACTAACTTCTAAAAAGTCGTCAATTATTTACACAGAATATCGAGAATAAAATGAAAGAAAACAAAAAGTCAGATATCGATAATTTGGAGGAAGATAGACAGAGGGTTGCGTGCCTACCCCTAGCAGTAGGGTTTAAAGAAGAAACACAAAAAGAAAGAAAGAGGGAGAGACCCAAGAGTGCTGTATATATAATATATATAGATACATCATATACATGTGAGAATCGGGAAGAAATCAAGGAAACTGGCAGCAGTTGATGATATGATCATTATTATTAAAAAGATGTCCAGCGTAGATCGAGATAGATTTGTTGTGGGTGGTGGGGTACACGGAGGCAGTGGAGGAGATGAAAGCCGCTACGGTAGGTGGCGACGGGTCAAACTCGAACACGTAAGCGTACAACACATTCAGTCGCACACGCAAGAAAGAGAGAGAAGATGGTTGGCCAGTTTGATGTTTGAGTGTGAAACCAAGAAAACGATGTCACGAATTAAGTGATACATAATTAATAATAATTATTGAGTAAATTGAAGTATTGTTGGATTCGTTGGGTTAATATAAACCACTTAATCTAATTTATAACATCGAGTCTCTTATAATACGGTCTCACGAATCTTTATCTATGATACGGGTCAACGCTACCGATATTCACAATAATAAATATTAATATTCTTGGTATAAAAAGTAATATTTTTTCATGGGGCAAAAACAAGTGTGAGACAGTATCACGGGTCATATTTGTGAGACGGATCTCTTATTTGGGTCATCCATAAAAAGGTATTACTTTTTATGCTAAAAGTATTACTTTTTATTATGAATATGGGTTGGATTGACCCGTCTCACGGATTAAGATCTGTGAGACGGTCTCACATGAGACCTACTATTTTCATGGATGAACCGAATAAGATATATGTATCACAAAATATGACATGTGAGACCGTTTCACACAAATTTTTGCTAATTTATAATTCTATTGAATTGAATCTAATTGGAATCATGGCTTCCATGTTTTAAATCAGCTAACTCACGTACGGCAGGAACTTAATTAAAAGTTGATGCATTTTTACCGTTCTCTTAAAGTATAGGAGATACAACACTCAATTTTTGTCGGTAGAATTTGAGATAGGATACGCGAGTTTGAAATCCACGTACGTTGGTCTCTTTTGTGGGAGATGTTTACAAAAACATTGACTTATCATTGTACTAAATTATATCTGAATTAGTATAAGAAAAGCGTAGTTCATCATAGATACAAATACTATTTTACGACATATTCATAAAAGATGGATACTCCCTATTTAAATATATTTTGGATTACGATTGGTCTACAAGAACAAATTATTACACATCTAACAAAAAAAAATATTTCCCTTAAAAATATGTAAAATAAATATTGTCATACGTGAGAAAAAGACTTGACATGGTATACATACGGGAATTTATAAATTTAAATTATTGCGCAATACGTCAATCATTCAAAAGAAATTATCTATCTCATGTTTTGGTAGTGTATGAAATCAAATGCTTCCGATTGTCAAAAAATAAATTCATATTTTTCATTAATTCCATTTCTAGAATCCTAGCTAGTACTTTTCAATTCAGGAACATGCTTGATAAAAATTTAAAATCCAAATTTTAATTAAAAAAATATTATTAACTATCTATAAATTAATAACTTAAGTATGATTTTCAATCGTAGATTGAGTTGACTGACTCGTCTCATATATATATTTATCTGTAATACCGTAAGATGATGTATATATATGGTCATGGATTTTAAATATTTTGAATGCAATGGGAAACATATACTTAACCATATTTATATCGGGATAAATCCGCAGCTCATGCACATATAAAAATGATACACGTAATTGATTATTCATTTCTCACATGTATTGTCATCTATCCGATGTATATTTATTGGTTGCATGTGTACAAATACAATTAACAAGTCCGTGACTTGAAATAATTTAATTTAATAATCCCTTGGCGTGTGTTAATTAGAGATGTCAAATGGTTTGGTCGGCCCCGCCAAATGCGACATAAAATAATTGTTTAGATCGAAAAATTTTCTAAACTGTCAAAATATGAGTCGATCTGTCTCGTCTAATAGTAACTTGTGATTATTGCGGGACAACCAGTTTTAATCTGTCAAATTATACATAAAATTAACTAAGTTATCTGCTCGCGTTGAGTAAAATAGGTGTATATATATATTTATAATATCTTGATTAGTTCAACCACATTTAGTTAGCTTAGCTCCATCTACATATTAATTAAATTAGTGGGAATCCAATAAAAAATAACAATTTCATTTATTATAATAAAAATGATGTCACTTGAACAAAAAAAAAATTGCAGATTGTCATGGAGATTGAGTAGATTCGTCTTAATTAATATTATTATATATATAGACATCCGTCTGTTATGGCATATGACCAACCCCTATAAAATCCGTAGCTTTAAAAGATCCAAAATTCCATCTTTTTTTAGACAAAAGAATATCTAAAAATCGCTGTCAATTTCGTATATTCATTTATAAAAATAAAAGAGAGAGAAAAGTTGGCCCTTGTATAATGGGTAAATGTTCTCAAATAATTAACAAAGTAAATTAAACTCCCGGGAAAATACACTTGGGAGGTTGTTTTTTTTTTTTTTAAATAATTGATCAAGTCTATAAAAAAAAAAAAAAAAAAAGAGTAGTTTAAGATTTAAGATAAAACTCAACCACATCTAGCGGGCATGGGCTGAGGTGGGAAAGTGAATTATTGGGCCGAAAAAAGTAGGCCTTAGAAGCTTACTTCTGTATACTGGATTTTGAAAGTACAAGTTCCATTGTACAATTTTTTTTTAAAAACAAATAAATAAATTGAAGATTATTTCTGTGAATAATTAAAAATCAGATATATTTATAAAGATGAATTTCAGTTTATATATTGATGGTTCATAACATGTAATAAGCTTTTGTATATATTTGTATACTTAGGTTTTTATTAAATGGGAGTCCTTTAAAGTAATTATTTTTGAGGTCATGAATACAAGATATACGAATTTAATTTAATAAAAAATATTATTAAAACTTATTGCAATAAATTTGTATCTTAACTACCTATAACTCCCAAGATCACGGAGGCACGTATTTTGGTGTTGTCTACCACTGTCTACAAGATAGGAAACTACCGAGATTTTTGAGGATTCACATGCAGACTTAGTCATACGGATAAAAAAACAGATGTATTAAAATAGGCCTACTTGTTTTGTTTCAAAGAATGTTAAAATCACGTGGATTTTAACATTCTTTGAAACTGGTTAGGACATTAATGACTCATTTTTTGCATCTTAATATGATTGAGCATTCTCTAGGTTCTGGTTATCAATCAATCACTCTTCATGCAAATTTAATCTTTGAATTGTCGACGAGTCTAATTTGATTTTTAACATCTAATTTATTTCTGATAATTAGATAATAAACTTATAAAACGAGAAAAAATTATCGGTCTTTATAAATTTTGGCCGTACATTAAATAATTTTACTAACTTTTAATATACTTCCAGGCCTTGTATTATAAGATTTTGGATTCATAATTAATTAATACTTAGATTTGGCTGAAGTTCGGTGTTCAGAATTAATATGCACGATATATATGAATCTTTTGGCCAAAATCCTAGCCATATTAATATATATATTTGATAAGAGTAAAGAAATTTTGTGCTTAGAATCGTGAGAGATTCCTAACTAAACCCATGTGGACCAATACCAATATCAAGAAAGGATCTAAAAGTTGAATTAAATGCATAAATGGATATGGCAGGATGGAGGGGATCGAGCAGTTGAGTTTTGGAACTGGTATAGTAGCAATAGTAGTAAATAAAATGGTTGGTTACCATATTTATGTATTACTACTATAATTTGGTGAAGATTCCAACTCCATAAATCTTTCCAACATAAGAATACTTTGCAACCAACCAGTGGTGGTGCATTGCTGATGACTCGTACTAATATGAAAAGTCACAAGTTTGAGACGGTGCGTAGCCTATTGGGGTTGACCTGCAGCCACACAGGCCACTAAAACCATAACCAACTCCGTTAATTTTTCACCTTACCCGTTTTGATTGTTGGACCTGACCTGTTTTGACGGCTGTGAGACCACTTTCACCAAGTATTTATTATTTTCATGCTGCAGAACCAGCATATGTTAAGACATGTCAACCAGAAAACTAGTACAAGATAGAAACATCTATTAACGTATTAGATACAGCCAGATCAATATGACATCATAACGTTTCCATACACGACGTGCAGATATTCTTGATTGGATTATCGGGAGATTATGACATGCTAACTGAAGTATTGGAGAGTAATTTAGATGACATAATCATTACAAGGACTTCAGACATTCCCTGAATATTGTTTATTCATTGAGAGCCATAACAATAAACAGAAAGTTAAAAGCTTGAACTTTCTCATATCTGGTATGCCCGCAACAAAAGGCACAAAGAAGGATCAAATTGTGGTAGTACAATTCAGTAGCACCCAAGCATCAAATTAGCATTCCAAACAAGATGCAAGAAATTCTCCTCTGAGTACCCTTTTACAATTGAAGTGGCACCTTTACAATCGCTAGTATATCCACAGTTCTTTCTCGCGATCAGAGCAACAACCCACAAATTGAAGAGAAAAGGTGATGAAATTCACTCAGAAGAAAATCTCCCACCACCAGAATAGACTGTACGTCACTTGAATGAAGTTTATCTTAGGTTAACAGGTGTTACACCTCGTGGAAAAAACCAAATCAGTATCCACGACTATCTGATGAAAAAGAACAAATCAAATTGATTATGTGCTCATTCTGAAAATGTTTCATCACATCGGACTGAGTTGACATAACAGTATGTCAAAATCTTCAAAATTTCTAGAACCACAAGGAACATCAGACATACAAATTTTTTAAAATCCTCCCATAAACATTAGTCTCCAAAGGATGACGCATGATCGTTAAAACTTCATACCACATACAGCAGCAGGGACAATAAAAGAAAATGAAAGAGACATTTCATCAGCAGTGATGGACAAAGTGTTTTACGTGCTTGCTGTGAATGACACCAAGATTTCAAGAACAGAGGTATATCATGTTCAGAACGTGTTTTACTATCAATTAAATGTCTGAACTTTTTCAATAAATTATTAGCAATACGGATAAAAAAATTAATTTCCAATGAACATGAAATAAGCAACACCTTAGCTGCAGAGAATGGCGTAAATCAAATCTAAATCAAGTCTAATGACAATAAAAACAATCTGTTTTGAAAGATTGGGTAATACATAAGAGATACTAGTCAAGCTATGGAAAAGCACGGAACCTATTATGTTCAATCAGTTCCCACCACAGGCACCAACACTGTCGCGGACAACACATGCCAAGATCTCATCTTGATTTTCCCCACAAAGATGCTAATTGTTTCTTGTTTATTTTATCTTTACCACCAGGTTCGTCTATGTATACTTTACCCAATTCATTGAAATAAGGGGCAACAAATCTATCAGAAAAATGAGCATTTGAGATCGAGCAAAGCAGTCCAAGACTAGGCCAATTTTCTATGAGTTTCTTTGTTTCCAAAATCCTTAGAACTTGCAGCCGGGGCTTGTACCTCTTCTCGATGCTGTACATGAGTGAAACAGGGTAATGAACGATACTTGACAGATCGTACTTCCCAGAGGCCAGAAGAACCTCTTTTACCATCTTCATCTTCTCCTTTGATATTGTAAACACCGGAGATGAGGTCCGAAACATTTTCAAAATATCAGTTTCAGAAAAACCCATATCCCGAAAAGCCTTCAACTTGAGCTCCCAATTCACATTGCTGAATGAACGCACAATCCTAACAGCATAAATAAAACTTTTAGAGCTCCTACTGACTCCCATTTCATCAACCTTATCAACACATTTCCTTAAAACTTCTGGTTTATGTAAAAGAAATCTAGGAAAAAAGTAGATATGATTAGCAATCTGCTTCATGGGAATACCACAGCTCTCTAAGAACTTGACATTGGGCACCAGAGTCTTTTCCAAATCCATTATGAGGAACCACCCAGAAACCTTCAAGAGCTTCCCCACCTCTGCGTTGGACCCAAAAAGATTCTTTAGCACATCTAGTGAGGGGATGACTCTATTCTTTGCACTGCAACCCAAAATCCCTGGATCTTTTGAGATTATATTGGCAATTTCACTTTTCGAAAGGCCTAAATCCTGAAAAATCTTGATTTTAGGCTTGATAACTTTCTCGGTACTCGCCGAAAGCAAAAAAGGTCTATAGGTCAAAACTCTCTCCACTTGGGTCTTCGAAAATCCACTCTCTTTCAGGATTGAGATATTTGAATCAGCCTTTTCTGGGTTGTTTAGACGAGTTAACATAGAGGCGATTCGTGACGCCGTTTCTTGAGAGAATTGGTGTCTTCGAATCAAGTAATCAGAAACGGAAAGACTGTTCGAGGGTTGCGCTTCCCATGAGGTAGAGAAGAAATGAAGGCGAGAAAAAGAGAAGGAAACATGGCGCTGAGATGCAGATGCATAACTACTCGAAAGCAAGTAAATACGACTTCTATATATCAGAGACATCATGAACAAATTGTGTTCAAATTAAAGAATTTGGAAAAGATGAAATCACTAGCCTTCGATCACACCAACTTAAAAGAATCAGCGATTTCAATCAGAATTGCGGTTAGGGATCTTCAGCTCCGAGGTGAAAAGACACCAAGACGGAAGACCTAGTGGGGTTCATCCGATTCTGTAACGGACTCGCCCACCTTCGTCAACATTGTAGTATATACATTTGTTAAACTGAAGCTTCACCCGATGACTCTTTAAGACATTTCAGATCGAAATTTTTATCTTTAAATTTATATTTATTTTATTTTATATTTATGAATAAATTATTTAACAAGGACGATTTTTTCCTTTAAATTTTTTGATACATTTTTTCAACTTAAATTTAGTTTATTTAATAATTTAAAAAATGTAACGGATGCAGGAATTCTAACCAGATTCGTTTCAAGTATTTTTATCGCAATCGGCTTTAAATCGACCACCCCGTTTTACCATGTTCTTCAAGAAAATATAGCGGAGAGCCTTTGGAATCCACCTTGTCCTGTTACTGAAACATCTGCGTACTCCGGCCAAGTAATTTTCCCTCTTACTCGCATTTGATTTGCATCCATAATCACACCTAAATGTCATGTTTGTGTTACTTTTATGATGATGAACATACTTATACCCACAAGTTTAATCTTTATGTTTTCGAAGAATCCTTCAAATCTTGGCTGATCCAATATTTCTTTCACACTCTTTGTTTCACAGCTTCTATACTTCGGGGGCGAGGAACCCTTCTAATACCTGTTCTGTTTCTGATTTCTTGCTGCACAAACACCAGTTCTCTCCTGAAACGGTGTCACGAGTTGCATCTGTTTTTACTCATCTAAAAAAACCCAGAAAACTCTTATTCGATACTTGAATATCTTTAAGGAAAATGAATTTCGAAAACCCACTTAGAGAAATTCTCGAGGAGTAGACTTTGCTTGCTTTCGACTGAGTCTTTTCTGTTAAGTAATCAAGCCATATTTGAATTCAAAGCACACCATTTTGGAATTCAACAACACAATTAACACATGTGTTGATTAGTAAAAAATAATGAGGTAAGCCATGAGGTTTTATTTTTTGTTTTTTACCTAAACTTCACCTATAAATACCCATCCATTCTTCGTTTCAAAAACACACCAAAAACACAAAATCCTCTCATCTACAATAATAAGTGTAGAAGTGAGATAAATGATTTAGTGTGAGATTTCTTAAGGAGTGTTTATCCTTGAAAAGAATAGGATTAGTGGAGAGAAAGTGAGGTGTTCTGAGTGAAATACTCTGTATTCTCAATTCTCTTGAGAGGTTTAGAGTGGACGTAGCCCAATCTTGGGTGAACCACTATAAATATTGGTGTCCATCTTATTTATTGTTAATATCACTTATGATGTTCCGCTGTGATGTTACCTCGTTTATTTCCCTGATATCCCAACATTTTCTTCTAGTGAAACTGCCCCGATGATCTCTAAAGATGCGAATATATTGTATTGTAGCGCGAACAAAAGAGTCATCCGGTCATTACCAACGTGACTAAGGTTTTGAAGATTTCTTTCTGTGGATTTGAAAAAGTTTATTACCCAATGTCAAGTTCTTGGAGAGCTGTGGCATACCCAGGAAGCACATTGTTGATCATATAATTTTTTGTCCAAGGTTTCTTTTACATAAACCGGAAGTTTTGAGTAAATGTGTTGATAAGGTTGATGGAATGGGAGTTAGGAGCTCTAAAAGTTATATTTATGCTGTTAGGATTATTTCTTCGATCAGATGAGATATGAGAGATCAAGTTTAGGCTTTTCTGAATTTGGGATTTTCCGAGGATGACCTATTGAGAGTGTTTAGGAAGGCGCCTCAGGTATTTTGCGTATCGGAGGAGAAGATTAAAAATAGCAATGAACTTCTGCTTGCCACGGTAAAGTACAATATTTTATGTATTATTAACAGACCCATAGAGGAGAGGTATAAGCCACGGCTGCAAGTTTTGGAACATTTGGAAAATTTGAATCTTTTAGAAAAATGGCCTAGCTAGTCTTGGAATTCTATGCGGCATGACAGATGAGGAGTTTCTTAAGAAATTTGTTGACCCTTATTTTAGTAAAGTTGTCAAACTATATGTCTCGGAGTGCTATCGCGGGCTCAAAAGACATTAGAAACTTTTATCAGCTGCTTACACTACTGGGATCAAGTCTTTTCCTAATTCACTTGTGGGTGGGTGGTTAGTTCTGTGACCTGTGGAAGCTCATCTGAAAAAACAGGTACTTTGCTCATGCATTTTTTATGCCGATGTCTTACGGTAGTACTAATGTTTACATCATGATTCTCTTTTTCTCTCCTGAATTGAGTGATATAGATCTTTCTGAAGTATGTTACGAAACTAATTAGTTCTCCTTGTCCTGTATATATAGGTAACTATTATAAGTGTTTTTCTTGTCATACAATTAAATGTCTGTTTCCCTTTAGCAAGGTAGGATTTTCATCGAATTTCCCCAAATCAATTGGACTAAGAAGAAATTAAACTGGAACTAGAAAAACCCATGTGCTCTGGGGAAGCCCGGAATCTTGATCAGTTATGAGACATGACTGAGTTTTTTTTCTGGAATTACTTTAAACTGATGCTTCTTTAGCTACCTCTCAAGTTCTATAACTGTTTCTGTTTTGGTCCTTAGTGGAAGCATATCACTATGGTGAAGTCAATTTGAGTGTGAGACCAGTTTAACAAAATTAGATTTTATCTACCATTGACAAAAAAATATATACAAAATGACATCATCATTTTTCAGGCAGGCCATGCATTGTTGTAAATAATCGCGACACGACTTTTTTTGAATGAGTTTCCCATTGGCTAACGATGAATGTCAGATATTAAAAGTCTTCAATAAATTGCAGAAAATTTTCTTAATATGGTTGTGCTTGAACAAGAAATGAGATGATCTCGATCTGCTCGATCAAGCTGTTTCAGGTGAGGGAGAGCAAAGCACACATCATTTATTGGCTATGTGTTGTCAATTGTCATAGTAACGTTACGTAAGGTTTTGACTTTCACTTACCTTAATTGGAGTAAGTTATTGCACCCAATCAATAGATTCTTTGTCATGAAATTTCGAAAAAATCTCTTTGTTGTTCTGAATTTTCAAGTGCTGCTGCTTCCAGCAACCATAGAAGTCCCGTCTACTAACACTTGCCCTTCCAGAAAAGCATGGGATGGGGAACTCTCTCGGTCCTGATTAAGTGCAATCAAACTATGCACGGTTTGCACATCTTCCATGCTTTCATACATTCAACTTTTTTCATATTCCCAGGTCCCATATGATGCACATTATAAAATATTTGCAGGAGTCCGCAGCCAAACATTTGAATAATCTAGGACTGAGAAATGGACCGCTATCTGCAAGATTAATTACGTTGATCTTCTGTGGCCTGTTGTTACTATATATCATGTTGTAGAGTTCGAAGATGATAAAACCCTCGTTATCTTCTTCCTTCTTCAATTATTCCAGTACTGCTGGTTTCTTTTGCTTTTTCTTGCTTGTAGTTTGTCGAACTATTTGATCATTGTGTTATGGATTATATGTTATAATCATTGCCCCGATATAAGATTCTTGGAGGAATATTATAACGTATAGGAGCGACAGAATGTGGATTAATACAAGAAGTAGCAAATATTTAATTTCAAGGCTTATTCAAGCCAAGATCATGAACAAGGACTATTCTTCAGCTGTGCTTGAACTCAAAATTGTTACGGATCTAAATTTCCCGGATTATCTATTTTATGTATAGACGCTTATTTTAAATCATTTAATTCGCCGTGAATTTTTGTTATCCTCCAACTAATGAAATAACTAAAGTTGCATTTAGAATATTGATTAATATTGATTTCTTTAGACAAATCATATTTCAAATCTCAAATATTTATTTTTTGGGTCATTGTATGAATTCCAAGTAGAATCATTTTAAACCTTCACAGAAAATAAATCCTTAAATCCAAACACAACCTCGAATATTAATGAATTTATTTCTTTTCATTCTTCGTCATGGTTCAGTTTTTTAACAAGAAAATTGAAATATGAGCTGTGGAGATCAGATAAACTGGTCAAGTATTATGAGATTATATGGGGCCCAAATTTAATGAGCTATCCAACGGCCTATGCCGCATCAAGATTCTCCTGGACTCATCAAATTTCAAAAAAAAAAATCGGTCTCACTTTAAACACACCCAATGGCTAATTCTATGCTCCACCTCACATTCTTTCCCTTGTAAATTAATTATACCGACACTTTCCCTCCATTTCACCAGCAATATTCCTTCTCTCCCCTTCTCACATCCATGGAGGAGCGGGAGAGGTCTCTTACATATGAAAAAAAGGGACCCCGCTACGATGGAAATGATACCATCCAAAGTCATGAAACCACAAAAGTTATCTCACATGCAAAAGAGGACCATTTACCCGAATCCACCAGAAATGGCTCACCTACACAAGATGAGGACCCTTTACCTGTATCATCTCAACCAGCAACATACGTGGTTCAAGTTCCCAAAGATTTAATCTACCGTGTCCCTCCACCCGAGCACGCCATAATGTTGGCGGAACGCCATGCACGTCAAAAGAAGCAAAAGGGATCTTATTGTTTCTCTTGTCAATTTTGTTGTTCCTTCTTCCCAGTAAGTATCCTAGCTAAATTTTAGAATATAACCTTTTAATTAATTCGTTTAAATCTATCCCATAAACATTGCTTGCATCCCATCACGTGCAGTTCGGACGTTCGCGAAGAAAAGAAAGTGCAGTACCCACTCGGAAACCTAATAGCGATATCTAAATCCTATTCTAAAGATTTCGTGAAAACAATTTTGCGGAGTTGGTTGATTTCACCAATGCATGCCGAAAGAACCTACTTCTCTTCCTGCTTTCTGTAAATTTTGTGTATGTTTTTTCCAAAAATAAAAATGAAATTGTTTCTTGTTTAATTCGAACCCCTATGTTGTAATTATAGCCATTGAAAGAGAAACGAGGTGTACTTGAAGAATATACAATAATAAAGCTAGTAACACAGAAAAATGACACTTTCCATGGAGAGTATTGAACATTTATTTGTTAAACAAATCAGCGTAAAAGTAGCCACCAATTAATATGGAGAGTAATTGAACATTTATTTATTTTTGAAATTGTAATTTTTTTTCTTGTTTACAGCTTAAAAATACGTCGCAAAACCATTTCTCGATTCTCCACCGAATCCAGTCCAGGCCCAAACCGAATCAGCCCACCAAACCAAAAGTCCAGATTCCTAATTAGAATCCAGATGTTGAATCCCATAATAGCATCTTTCACGCACAATATTACTCAATGTCATCTCTAAATTCATAAATCTTGGATGAGAGTACAACATTTCGTCATCCAAAGTACGTAACCAAATAAATATTTATAAAATTAAGAATTTCTTTTAGCTTAATCACGGTCTATTCATATTCTCTACTATATATATTTGCTCTAAATGTAATGTTAAGTCGAAATTCAATACATTTCAAAAGAAAAGTAAAGCTTACGTTAATATCGATGGAAAGTGGACACTAGAGTTGCGTTAATTATAAAATCTAGCTAGTATTTACCAAGTTTCACGGTTTACACACAGTACACGTTCCATGTGAAAGTAGTATACTAAAATAAATCCTGGAAAATAGAGAATCTTGGTAGTAAAACGGGCAACTTCCAGCATCCCAACATTATATCGCACTGTCGGCTCACATGGAAATGAAACCGTCCATAGACAACCGAGGTACCACCTCGGCTCGAGCATCGATGTGGGGACCCAAATTATTTCTTTTACTTTGACACGTTCAATGAAATATAGCCCTAAAATGCCCGAATAATTTTTGCACACCATTTTTTATAATGTAAAGAGCTAGCAAGGTCCAAGTGTTTCACCACATTAATTATTGTTGCACTTTAGAAACTTTATTATAATATGTGATTATGTTCTTGATATTCTTGAGATCTTCCTTAGATTAAGGCCAATAAGAAAGATCAGACATATAATATTCTCAGTTGCCTTCTTTTGATATGTATTCAAGTCTAATTGTCATTGTTTAATGAACTAGTGATTACTTAATGAGGTTAATGTGGTACTTGTGGGGAGATATGCGCCTTTTTCCACCAATTATTGGTGTCTATATGGATTTATTATTTACTTGAAATTATATTTTTATTAGGCCAGGCCACCAATCAAGACGGGCTATACAAAATTTGAATTTTTTTGTAAAAAAAAATGAAATAATATTTTTCGAGAAATTATAAACTTTTTGAAGCACTCACTCTATATTGTTCTTGTCGCCTCTATTTTTCTGTCTGTCCCTTCCATCAATAGAGTATACACATTGATTGAATTTATATTTGGAAGGCCTTCTTTACACGTCTAGATAAAAAAGCTGATAGTTCTTGGACATTGATTTTCTTTATATCTATGAATTGGGAGCATGTTTGTGTCCCAAAACCCACGTATTGTTTCACATAAATCAAGCACTCTAAGTGGAATCCAACTCCTCCTTCAACAAATATTCATGGGTTTTCCTCTAAATTCAAAGGAAGTGGAGGGGTTTTCACTTTCACCACCTAACACTTGTAAAAAATAATGATACCAATAAAGTAAAAGGAGGCATGGAATCCATAAACAAAAACATACACTTTGAGATTCCTTTTCATCTTTCGAGCAGGTGGGCACTCACAAATCCAAGCACCCAATTAATAGTGTAATATTATGCTTGTGTTGTGAGAGCAATGGTTTAGTTCCAATTAAGTATTCATAATCAAAATTTTGCAACATCTCTTCTTTGTTTACATATATGTCCCTAGTTATCATTATTCATTTCTTTTGAGGCGAATACGTTTACAATCATTCTACCCGTAAAATGGAAAGTCTTTCAGGAATCTGTTTCTGAATTTCACATTATCTTATCAGAAATTAATATGGAGGAGTGCCTTTAGCCATTTTTGTGCTAATAAGACATCTTAACTAATTTGGTTTGATCTCATCTGTAATGAATATGTAGTCAATTATTATATACAATATATACTATAATTTTTGCAAGGAGAATTCGATTGGAAACATAAAGATTTTTTGTTTTTTTTTTAAATAAATATTGAACTGCTGACCAATTTTTACCATATATGTCGTACGTGGTGCTTTTGAGAAGATAGAGTTTAATTATAGATGGTATTCTCATTATATTTATTTTCATATCACAATGCAAATAAGACGTGGTTGCTTCCACATATCATCGGTGTTTTCATTATTTCTATTGTTAATTTGGTCGTAAAATTGTACTTACAGACGTAGTATATATATACCCATTAATTTTCTCATATTGATTTCACTAGCACAATTTTTCGTTATTGTTAATTTATTATTATCATGTACAATATAATGGGGAAAACCAAAATCAACTCAAAGTTGGCTACATCCATGAATTTCCAAGAATATACAATGGGAATATAAGTTGTTCAAATATTAATCTTTATAAATAAGTTTTTCACATAGTGTATTCGTGACAGAACAAAACAATGATATCAGAATTAATCTCGTTGATGATCGCTTGGTGAACAAATTATTGCTATATATATAAAAAAATTTGCAACATGATAGAAATAATATGAATATTTGTAGTGTATAGACTACAAATTACAATTTTGATGGCTTATAAATTTTAAAATTAACTTTTAGATTTTACCGATTACTTGTAAATATCTGAGAACTGTTTAAATATTTAAAATTTTAATAACTTGTAGATTAAGTTAAGCATACTCTTACCAAAACTTTTACCTAAAAAGAGTGGAAAGACAATCAAGAATACTAAGTTTTGACCGGCGAAAGGTCTCGACCTTTAATATTTCAGAGAATCAAGGCATGTGCAACACAAAACACACACACACACATATATATGATAGAATATATTTATGAAATTTACTTGAAATTATTGTGACATATCCCAACCCAAATGTTCATTTTATATATTTATACATTAATTGTGAAATTTTAAATGTGAAAAAACGTTAAAATTCTACGCATACAAACATGTTGATTTAATGTCGTGGATATAAAAGTTGATTATTAGTTTATAAGGGAAGAAAAAAATTAATTAAAAATAATTTAAGCACGCTTAAATGTGAATGCCTTGAAAATACAACAAAAGCAACGAATCGAATCATGCTTGGGTTGCCATTGAAGACTTTCTATACATTTAGAAGGTCCTAAGAACTTTCAAGCCGAAACCGAACAATAGGATTGCACGTGCGATATAAATGTGTATTGATTTCAATTTGTTTCTTTTGTGCTAATACTCAAATACTTAAAATGAGAACTATATTTACCAAACATACATACATACGTATATTTATTCTATTTTATTAAAATTGAAGATACGATAATAACCATTAGGAAGAATACCAATTTTTTCTTCCAATTTTACATTTATATGATACTAATATTACACTTTTGTCTTTTGTTTTTATTTTTAAATTTCAACACACACTTTTAAATTTTTTTTTATTTCAACAATTCAAATATCAATTTAGTCCCTTAATAATTTATCAAATTTCACTTTATTCTAACAATAATGATTAAAAAAACTGTACACACACGCATCACGTGTGCAGAATAACTAGTATATATTAAGAATATATATATAATAATTTACATATATATTCACAAGATCATTGTGTCTTAGTCGTTAGAGTTCTTATAAATTAAATATGGTCGATGACTTGTAATCAATGTCCCGAGTTTAGGATGAAATAAACAAATAAAATGAATTTTTTTTTTGTGGTCTACTAACTTGGTCTTTGTTTAGTTTTGATCTACAAAATTTACTTTAATTACATTAAGTTTTAATGTACCAAAACTCAAAAATGAACGTATATTTAATGGGAAAAAAATTTAGCTTCCCCTAAATAAATAAAAATAGGACAGTTTTATGATTGTGAGTAAATTATATTGTACTAATGCGGGTCATAAAGTTATTATTCCGAAGACAATTTTCTTTGATTGTATCATATGCAATAACACTCAACAAAAGTCATGTCGTTATCTCATGTAGAACTTCTTTTGAAAAAACTAGTTTCTAGTCATGGTCAGTTGTATGTCGCTGTAACGAGAGTTACAAACTTTAAGAGTGTGTTTGGTTGAGTGGATTAAATAAGGATAGATTAATAGTCAAATATTTATCGTTAAAATTTTAAGATGTTTTAATAATCATTTTGACCCGGTTTAAGATCCAATTTTATTAATCAAATAGTTATCCATAAATTAGATCTTAAATCGGGTCAAAATGATTATTAAAACAACTTAAAATTTTAACGATAAATATTTGACTATTAATCTATCCTTATTTAAATAACTCAACCAAACACACCCTAAAGGTCTAAAAATTTTGATATGTGCTAATGTTAATAGCAAAAAAAAAAAAAAAATTCAACGACAAATATTGTATTTAATAAATTTTTCATAATATGTGAAAAAATTTGTTTCTTAATTGTATATTTTATAAGCACTTTTTTTTTGTATTTTAAAAATCTATAATATTTAACATAGTAATGCACGGGTTAGATACTAGTAAATAAAAATAGGATAGTTGTATGATTGTGGGTGAATTATATTGTACGTAATTTGTGGCCGCATATGATAAATCAACACAATGTACAGTTCAGTAAATTAATTATATACGTAGTATCAGTAGTTTCACTACATATGTCGTTGTAGTTATGATAATAATAATAATAATAATAATAATAATAATAATGATAATAATAATAATAATAATAATAATAATAATAATAATAATAATAATAAGACAATTACATAAATAGAAATTGTAAGTTTAATTATGGTTTTATCTACTTTCTTCTTCGATCTAATTAAGTCGACATTTATTTAACATAAGATGATTTTAAAAAAAGAGAGGAGAAATGATAATGAAAAATAGACTATTTCACGATTTCTTCGAAAAAGGGAATAATCCCTTAGGGCAAAAATTACAATTACAAAAATAAAAGAAAGTGCGGAATATAATATAATCTCGACCACCCCATCTCCAATAAAACATCAGGGGTAAGTTTTTGGTAGTAGTGCCTTAATTAGCAGCAGGGATACTGTGATTGTTTCCACCCCACTAAACGTGTTAAGAAGTCCATAACCTGTAGAACATCACATGTTACAACCAGGCCAACTCTATCTTCAAAATTCATACAAATTTGATCTTCCTCGTACTTACCTCGGATGGTTCTTTTAAAGAATATGATGCATAGGTTTCTTTCGGAGCCTTGGATACAAGAATTCCTAGACCTTGTCCCTTCCTCCGTAGAACCTGACCGCTTTTCATTATAAGCTCGACTTCGAAAATATAATTAAGCGATGAATATATGAAAATCCCATACTTACTTTGAATGCATCCTCATCGGTGCGATCATCTCCTATGTATATGGGAAAAATATCGTTCGACTCCGCGTAACCTAAGGAATATTGAGAAATATATAATGCATGAATAATTTTTCCTTCTAGTCTTGTATATAAATTATATGTACACAAATGTATAGAAATTTCCTTGTCCTTACCTAATGATTCCAACAAGAATTCAAGTGCATTGCCTTTGTCCCATTTGATAGTGGGACGAATCTCTATGACCTTCCTTCCTTGTGTTAATCTAAGCTGCTGGTACCCCTTCATTATTGATTTAACTTGATCACCCAACTCTCCCCAGTTCTGCAAGTAAAATTTCAATTTTATTCATATTATTGTTTTAATTTTTCATATAACTAGCAGTTTATATATATATATATATATATATATATAATATATATATATATATATATATATATATATATATATATATATATATATATATATATATATATATATATAATCAGTACCTTTTCTTCAACGCAACGGTAGTGAACCGACAGACAGAATTTATTGTTCTCAACTTTAGCGCCTGGGATGTGTTTGATTTTCTCTATCAAAGTTTTGTATACCTAAGAATTAAAGCCATATTTTCGGCATGTTAGTGACAAAGTTTTCACCATATATCTATAAATAGTGATTGATAATTGTAAGACAAGTGATACTAACTTCATTAATCGTTGACAGAAACTCTCTGGCCGGTTGACAGATGACAGTTCGATTTTCCTGAACAATTATAACATAAACAGAAATTATTTTATTGGCAAAAATTATATTCAATATGCTTGTTAGTAATCTCGTGCTTAATAAAATTTAAATCGAATGTATAATTATCTTAACACTCACTCTTCTTTGTTTGTCTCCTTTTGTTGGTCCCCTGATGTCCATTCCGTGACTACCGGCGTAATAAAGCTCTGATAATCTAACGAAACTAGACACCTGCAAATAAAATTTCCCAGATTACAACTAATTAAACACAATTACCTGTTTTAAAATTTGATGATGAACTTGAAACACAAAAATGTACCTTAGCTCGGCTCCTTCCGCTAACAATGGCGGTTGGGAAAAACTTGGCTACGCCTTTTACAGCTTCTCTCATCTGATTATTCGATGCAGAACAAGTTGAATGTTAGTTTTTTTCTTTACTATATGAATCGGGGGAGTAAAAATTTTGATGAAATTGATGTCAAACCTCGTTAGTCATGAAAGCGCGGTCGGGATCCTCCACGATAGGTGATAATGTGCCATCATAATCCAAGAAAACCACTATTTGTTTCCCCTTTGAAGCATTCATTATCTCGTCAAACATGGTCAAAGCAGAGGGACGGTGAAACTGCTTGATTTGGAAATAAAAAACATGTGTCAATCACCCACGATATATAAAATCCAGTGATTTAAAAAAAAAACCCGAATCAAATATTGTTTTTTTTCTTTATTTATGGTGTACTTACAGTCCAAGAACTTTGATCTTTGGTATCTGAAGCCCTTCGGGTGGGTGAAGAAGCTCGCATTGAATCAAGCAAGGCATTGATCCTAGCGCCGTTCCCGCAGGTACTTTCGAGTTTCTTTAACAACTTTTTTCGTGACAAATATCCATTCTGTGAAACCGTCTGCGGGAACATAGTCGAGTCGGACATGGCTACCGCGATTGCCGTAAAGCAGGATTTTGCATCAGAAATGACCATATTTTGGTTGGTCATGATCAAATGATATGATAAAATTATACTCCTTAAAAGCTCTTCAACTGTATATATAGCAGCTACCTTGCAAGCCTGCATTGACATCAAGGGTCAAAATAATAATAATAATTTGTAATAAGACCCATCGAAATCGTAAAAAAAAATTTATAAAATATACAAGGAATGTAAAGTACCTGGAAAAGGGCTCGAAGTTTGCAGGAAATGAAATGAAAAAACAGAGGAAAGAGAGAGAATGAAACAAAGAAAGCCAGAGGCAAATGTGTTACGAGTGACAAATGAATGGATTTGTGTTTGAATTTATAAGCAACTTCACTGCAAAAAAGAGACCAACTTTTATTTTTCCAACTCTTCTAGTACAATCCAGTCCCTAATAATTATGAGTGGGTAAATAAATTCATATTTTACAAGTACTCTTTTGGAGTCATTATGCCCTTCTTTTCTCTTTAATATTTCGTTTCCAGTCTTTTTTTTTTCTTTTTCAGAATAAGAATCTATTCTTTTTTCGGGTCTTTTTGCGTGCCAAATCAAGTTTTCCTTATGTTAATATAGGAATTTTGATCTAACTCAACCCCAAAAAAATATTGGAATTTGGATCTAACTCAACCCCAAAAATTAGCTCAAAGAGAGAGAATTGTCCAAGACCATATATACAACTCTCATGTTAGTAATCCAACCGATGTGGGACAATTAGCACACCACTCTCACGCCCAATAATGAATATCTGGAGCGTGGAGTTTACAAATGACCCAATTATGGACAGAACGGGTGGCCTAATTATAGGCAGTCCAACACATAACGATAGAACTCGGGCTCTGATATCATGTTAAGAATGAGATTTGGACCTAACTCAACCCTAAAAGCTAGCTCAAGGGAGGAGGATTGTCAAAGCCCATATATACAACTCCAAGGTTATTTAACCTGTCGATGTGAGACAATTAACACACCGCTCTCATGCCCAGGAATGAACATTTGGAGCGTGGAGTTTACAAATAACCCAATTATGGGCAGAACAGGTGGCCTAATTATAGGCAGTCCAACACATAACAGTGGAACCTGAGCTCTGATACCATGTTAAGATTGGAACTTGGACCTAACTCAACTCCAAACACACACACACGTACACAAACAAACTGTCACGTTAATTTTTATATTATATTTAATTGTATAATAATTGAAAATATTCATTTGAGTCAAACAAAAAAAATCCTAAACGGATGTATAAACGAATATTTATCTCAAATCAAATGCGTATTTAAACTAAGTAATGCTTATAGTTTTATTTTTTATTTTTTTTGGGCAACTGATGTAATTGTAAGATCGGGCAATACTTTCAAGTTAAATGGTTTTTAAAGTCATCCAATTTTGACAGCAATCATATTATTTTGATTATAATGTAGTGCACTGTTTTTTTTTTTTTTTTTTTACTTAAAGAGAATTATTTTTAAAAACAATATGTGTTGTTATCAATCATTTGGGAGAAGAAAAATTAAAGGATCCAATTACTATTTTTTGTTATTATAATAATGAAGTAGTAGGGACGATATTATATATATACATTCATATATAAAACATCTATATAAAACATAAATATTGGATGGGGTGGATCCCAAACTATCCAATGGGTAAGACTATACGGACAAACAATGAATGGTTCATGGTTGAATGAAATATAAATAATGTTTTTTTTTATCGAATATATATAAAATTTTGTTACGTTGTCTTGATTCTCGTTAATGAGGTGGTGGGCACAGAGGTGAACACAGTTTTTGTTGAATGCATAGCAAAACTTTACATATATAAACATTTTACAGCTGACCTGGAAAAGAATAAATTCTATTATTGAACATTATGTAAAATATTTGGAGATGTTAGTTGTGGAGTTACATTCTTTGTCTTGTATAATTTGCTAGTGGGAATTAACTGTAATCATGCAATATTAGTAAGCCCTTTTCCTGGAATGAAACAAAGTTACATTATTACATCATCAATATTTGTTTTCATTAGAAAGTTATATATATATTATTAATTAGAGCGACCCCTTGAAATTTTTATTAAAACCAACAACTTCAACTTCGACCTAAACTGTTGGCTCAAAACAAGCTGTAATTTAATATTGTTTGGATTTTACTCAGACAGAAATGTGATCGTATGATGTCCTTTCTTCCATTTAAAGTTCTATTTCAATTGCTACAAATCCGCTTGTAAAATTAATGAATTACAGTCTTGTTGAGGTCCCATCTTAATTTAATAATAATTATTGCGACGTTTTGTCTTAATTTTTCTTAATTGTCTCTAACTCAAAATATTTTTGGAACTGCATGTGTTTCGAATAACTAAAATTTAACGTGAAGTCGTGAGATTTTTAATTTATTTTTTTAATGCATCGATTTTTTTTAATGGTGACGCAGTAAAAAAAGTGATATTTACACACAGGCACACGTATATTGAAAAAACTTTTGTATTCCATGTGACTGAGTCAAGTAGACGGTTATATATTGAAGAGCTAGCAGCATAAAAGTAGTATTTTCGCAATATATCTAATAGTCGATTTTAATTTGATCATGTCGATTTCATATATATTTACAAACCTCACATGTCCAAATCAATCCTGAACTCTTGGATTTTTCATTAACACAATAGCGTGAACTCAGAAAGTGTAAAGTTAAATATCTTAAAAAAAAAAAAAAAGTAGTTGTATTTTCAATCTTGAATACCGTCCATATTCATTTTACAGGAATATGCGAACAAGGAATAGATTCATCATTCCAATTTATATGTCTCGATCTGGAGATTTGCAGTCAAGCCCAAAGGGAGCAGGATGCTTGCTGGACAAAGTAAAGCTGAATTTTGAAAGGCTGTTTTTAATAAGTTCGAAGTTTTAAGGAAGAAATTGTCAAAAATAAATTCACGCAAATTTGATTCTAAGATGCTATCTTATTAAATATACATAATTTTTTCTTCCTTCAATTGAAATTTGACAACACATAGACTTAGAATAGTAAAGAGACAAATCATAAAGGACCCAAACAACAATTTTTACTTCCTGATCAGTAAATTACGTTTGTTTACTATGTGAATTTAATATTAACATATATTTATCACGCTAGCGTATGAAATCGTTTAAACTTAGAAAAAAAATTATATAGCCTAAAATCAACGAAAAATAAATCATTGCATATATTTTATATTATTTCAACAAGGACTTAAAAACTTTATGTTAAAATTTAAATCCATGAGATTTTGCTGAAATTCGTAGCGTCTTTGTCAATCTTCTCGATTTAATAAGTACGGCTTAATTCGCACTAATCCAACCGTAACAACTGCCAGCCATGGCCCACTGGAAATGAGAGAAACATACTCTTAGTGGGCCCGTATTCACTTAGGATATGACAATGCATGATTCATCTGGGCCCACTAATCATGGCCCCCTAAGCCCAAAATGCTCGACCCACTAATTAATACACCACTTCCACCAAAATACTATTAGTATTTGCACCCAAACTACCCCCACTCTACATTTTAAGTCATTTTCTAAAGATATTTTTAGTTGTAAATTTTGTGAGTGGGAATAAGTTTAATCTATCATGTAAGATCTGTGAAAAATCACCTTTTATTTAGATATGGCCCTAGTTAGGCAACAGTTGTTACCGTTTACAATAATTTTATATATATGTATCTACGATTTTTTAATGCTATCGAGTTAAAGATTTCAAATCTATTAGTTTCTATTGGTAAATCTATTTGACATTGGATTTTAAATAATCAGTCGACTGATTTAAAATCCAAATATAATGAATGAGACTGAGGTATAATTCATCATCATGCATAGTTTCAAATCTATTAGTTTCGTGAATCACCTTATTCTACAAGTTTTTTCCTTCATCTCCATTTTTGCATCTGTCTAGCTTCAAGTGTTGTAGCCTACTTTCTTGAAAGCGCGAGTGCTTTGATAGGGCGTAATGATTGATTGGCTGGTTTTAGGCTTTAAAGGAGGTCGTTTTTTCTGCCTCTTCATGGCATAACTGATCATGTGCATTATTTCTTTGTTTTATTTTTTTTAATGTAAAAATATATGAAAAATAAAGATGACCCGTATGAGTATCCGATCCATATCACATTAAAGCAACGAGAAATGAGTTGGGTGAAGATTTAGGCACAATCCGGTAGGTTTCTTTCGTCATTTTTCTAGTCTTGGCAAAGAAACAATTTGCTAAGGGATCAATTTAACAAACTGTCATCCAATTCATTCGAAAACGTTTCGAGTACTTTCATTCAGAGCTTCAAAAGTAGGAATTTGAGATATAAAGACATCCAACTTTAAGAAGTAAAATTTTTTATTTCTTGAAAATTCATTTATTTAGAAAGGTGGTGGTTACCCTACTTAAAATCTTAGTCCCTTCGCCTTTTATTTTCAGTCAATTAAGCATTATATTAGACAGCAAGACATGGATATATTAGCATACAAGCTGTATGAGAACCAAAAAGGCTACTTGTCAGTTTATTAAATTTGTATAAGAATGGAGAACGACTAATATTGTGACAAATGGTTCTCCACGTATCCATACAAGGATACCAACTAAAATTGTGCCCGTTAGTATCAGCTACCAAGAAAATTCAGAATGGAACTACTCTTGTTTTTTTATGTATAATAATTTGATGGCCTCTTACATATAAAATAAACTATTTAGCCATGTATTCAAGTTTTTTAAATATTTTCTCCCATCATCCAGCATACACACACATATATAGTAATCTGACCCTCGAATTTTTTTTGTTTTCAAATAATGTTTTACTGCAAATAAGATTATGATACAATATATATATATATATCACTACAACAATAAATGGCTATTGTGACACTTTTTTGTAGACATTTTTAATTAAATGTTGTTACAAATACTTAATAATGACACTTATAAAAAATTAATAATGTGTAAAATAAAAAAACATATTAGATTAGTTATCATGACATTTTTAATTGATGTCATCTATTATATGGAGGGAACAATTACTTTTCCCACATCGTAAAAAATTGTTAAAACTAAAAAATTTCACTATAAATAAGTGTGAGAATATTTGTGTTAGATAAATATTGGAGGAGGGCAAATAATAGTCTCCCTCCATATAAAAAATGACATCAATTAAAAATGTCAGTATAACTAATCTAATATGTTTTTTTATTCTCACATTTATTTTATCTAATTTCCCTCCTCCTATATTTATCCAACCCAAATATTCCCACATTTGTTATTGTCACTATAAATAATATACACGACACTTTTAGTTGTCATTATAAATGATTTTAACTGACATATAAATTTTTCATAATTACTATAATAACAAGGCATCTATAAATGTATTTAAATATGAGTTTTCCTGACATTTAAAATTGTCATTATATGAATTATTAGTAACACGTATGAAGTTGTCATTAACATCTTATAATGACATTAAAAAATGTCAGTAAGTTTAAGACGACATTGGAATAGATGACATTTGTTGGAGGTGTCACTAAAAATTAAATGTCACTAAATATTGAATATGATGACATTTATGAATGTCACCATAAGCATTTTTTCTTGTAGTGTATATATATATATATATATATATATATATTATATATATATATATATATATATATATATATATATATATATATATATATATATATATATATATATATATATATATATATATATATATATATATAGATAGATAGATAAGCGTTTGACAAATGGTCATGAGTTCGAATCCAGCGTTTGACAAACGGTCATGAGTTCGAATCCCCTTACCTACTCTTTATCGGGCAAGTCATCGCACATGATTTGTCCAATGTAATTTGCATGCTAATGCGTTCGTCTATGTATTTACTCAATGTACACCAAAAATAACGGTTGCCACTTCCATCATCATAATATATCATAAATCACATTTTAAACAAATTTAGAATATAGAATGTGCCACACTTGGCAACAACAATGTGCCTATCTCTTATAAAAAAAAATTAAAATCCCACTTCAGAACGCCCTATCCCAATTCCCAACCCTTCTTTATTCCATGCAAATTAAAATTAATAATAGATTGAAATATAATGGTAATTGTGCACAATCTTGGCTTGCTACAATCCAAGGTCAAATTAACCTTTTGAGACAATGAAGGTCCACAACTCTTCGGTGCCTCATGGGCCTCCCAAATTATATATATAGAGGCTGGAAATTTAGCTTTGGATTTAAGATTATTACTTTCTAAGTTGTACATATATCCACGCCTCTGTATAGATAGATACTGATGCGATGCAAGAACATATTGCCGACCTTAGAAAAGTAGCAGCAAACACTTTAAACAATGGATGAATGTAAATCTATTCGAATGAATGAAAAAAAAAATTTGATGTCTAGTTTTTGGTTATTAAACGTCAACTGTCAAAAATAAATACAACAGCAAGGATGCAGGAAGGCAGCAAAATAATCTATATTAGCAAATTGCATGGTCAAAGCCAAACTGGAAACTGGTTTAATTTTTCCATTAAAAAACTTCAAAAAATAAAATTGAAAATCTTTGAAAAGGGAAAATCAATCGGCATCAGGAAAATAAATTAAAACCAACTCTTGATTTGATGCCAACTTTTTATCCTCGCACGCCCAAGCACCACCGAGCAGTGAAAAGTGACTTGCAGCTCAATAAATCGAAGTTTTTCACTTGTTTGTTAAATATAATATTATATATTGATACTCACGGAAATTTAGGGTCCGATCCCAACGAGCGTCACTAGTTCAGACGTGGGCTTTAAGATGACCCTGAGCCTGAAATAAGAAAGAAGATCGTTAAGAGGGGGCCAGGAGGGTGTCCTGGCGTAGCCCCTCCGACGCTCAAGTCAGTGACTGAGGATATATGGGGAGCAACTAAGGGTGCTGCTGAAAACAATATCGAATCCTTGAATTAACAATCAAACCTGGTATTTATAAGAGAATACATGGGTCTTTGATGGGTCTGTCTTTCATTTGGGCTAGGGATGAGAGTAATGGGCTCATCCATGGAATATCATATATATACATATATATATATATATATATGGAGTAGACGAAATGTACTGTTTTTGCTGTAACATAAAGCGGAACTGAAAAGACCGAAATAATCGACGGCGGAGAGAATGGGAATGAGCTTCTCATAGTTGAAATTCGATTATAAAATGTTATCATGACAAGCGTGGTCAGGTTGTCAAGATAAGTTCAAACTCTTGTGTGAATAAATTTAATATATATTTTAAAAGTATCATATATAAAAGATTTAAAAATATTTTATTATTTTACTGAAATTTTAAATCTCTAACAACATTTTTTAAACCGACACACAGGAACTTGTTCAATCCGTATGTATATCTTCCTGTGGGGAGAGTTTTTGGGATTAGTTATTAAAGCAAAGCATATATCCATTCTCTTATCTTGGGATGAATTAAATGACTTTATTTTTGTTTTCACTCTTCTTCCCAGTCATACCTAATACTTGAAGATAACAAACTTTATGTGGGATGTGGCCAAAATCCAATGTAGTGTACATGAACCAACTTAATTAATAGGGAACAAAAATGGTCCATCTTCTTAAAAATAGAATACATTTTTATTTATGTTTACACCTGCTTTTTTTCAAAAAACACACGCACATTCAAATTGACACTCGTATATTTTAGAAGGGAAAATTGTTTTGGTTTTGTCTATTTGCGATTTCGATTTTTTAAATTGAGACTATGACACCACACATGTAGTGTTACATCGACTTCACGTTTAAAAAATAACTAACATTGTTTAAAAAAAAAGAAGATAAAGATAAGGTACTAAAACTGAAATTTATGGAGCAAAAGTATCAAAATATCAATCAGATAAAAAAATTTTAAAAATAATATTTTTATTTTAAAATATGTATATGAATGTGTGTGCATATCACAACAATAGTCTATGTACCTCATATTATCCTTGAAACATGAAACTTCCAGTTGGCCCATATCTCCCATGTGAAAATATAGAGTAGGGTTTGATGAAGAAAATGATAAAATTTAATCGATCTTTTACGGGTTGACAAACATTGATTAATTAATACGTTGGAAATTGAAAATTTTTGTCTGCCAGAAACCCCACTAACTTATACATGTTGGATATCGTGTTAGATTTCTCCTAAAAGCTAAAAATATATTGAAAAATATAATATAAAATTTCTAATTTCAAAAATAAAAATAAAATTCAAATTGCATGTTCTTGGTGTAATGACTGCCAAACCAAATTTATATTTCTTGTACTTACCTGTTGGGATCGGCAATTCTAAAGATAAATATATACAATCAAAAAGTTTGTATGTTATCGGTCTAAAAAGTATAATCAAAAGGTTTGTATGTTATCTATCTAAAAAATATTATTTCGATCTATGTTTTCTTCTATGATAAAATTCACAACTATTATTTTCAGTACGTCCTGACTAGTAAATTCTCAAACTACCACAATAACATGCAAATCATGTTAATCAAATTTTGATCTTGATAGAACTCGATAACTAAGCTAATCTAAGGTTTTTTTTTAAAAAATAATAATAATAATTTGATGAGTTTGAGCATGAATATGAAAATATGAATAGTAATCTGTTTCATTCGTATTCTTGACATCACAAATAAAATTTGTGGATTAGTTTTGTTATTTGGGTTGGACTTTGGATCGTGGGAGAACGAGAGCCTCGCCACATTCGATTCAATGAAATCAATAATAAGTTTCTTGGGCCAAGCCCATATATTGTTGGGTTAATGACTTGTATTTGAATTTGTTTTAAAGTAACCCTGTCACATTATTTCTTAATAGTTTTTCTTTATTTGTACTAAATTTTAAATTCTGTATAATTTGGTAGTATTGTTGGCATAAGTAAGTTTTTGGGTTAATTTTATGTCTAAGAAAAATAAAACGATTCCATGCGTTTAATAATTTAGGCTGGCAAATCGAGTCAGCGCATGTTTAAAATAAAAACTCTTGTTCTTGTCGTTTTAACTAAGTGGTTCGGAAGATTAGAACTAGGAAATTATATTGTCTGAATAGTTATTGTTCTTTTGTTTCCTAATTCATGCGATCATTAGACAAATGATCAGATATGCATAATCTAAATTAGACCGGAGATGTATGTTAACATAATAAATTCTAGAATGTCCAGAACTTGTAGAAGCATCAGTTGAAAAGTAAATAAATGGATCCAATTCCTAAGAAAAGTTGACAAAATATTTTAATTAATCCAATTGTATGAGTGATGATTTCAAGGTGTTTGGCGAGGTAAGAAATTATGCGTCTGCGTGTTAATTCAAACAAAAATGGTTCATAGTTTCAGTTTGACCAATACTTACTATTTTTTTTTTCAATACAAACATATATATAATTTTTTATGTTTTTTTTTAATATGTTTGTTGCATAATGAATGGTTAGCTATCTTGTACAGTGTTTCGTTGACGCAGCGAATTGACTTGGTGGTATTTGTCTTTCTTGAAATAATTTGCATAATTCCTGTAAAGGGTACAATTTTTCAGGGCGGTAATCCAGATGACGATGCAGGTGACAATCGCCATGGTATCTGCTGTTATGGCCAGGACTGAGCAGTTGCTGTTGGAGGAGGAAGGGGCAGCTCCAATGACGAAATGGGATTCACAAACGAGGGAAATGGTTCAGAATCTTCTATCAGACATCCGCTCAATTGTTCAGAGGTATTTGTTCTTATTAGTGCGTAATGAAGATGAAATGAATCAGGACGAGGCCAAACAAAAAGAAATCTTAGGATTGGCCTACGACTTCGAAAACTCTGTGGAATCTTACTTCATTAAGAACGCCACTTGTGCATCATCAGGAGGTAGATTCACGAGTCTCTTCAAGCGCTCGCATGCGAAGAGACTCCTGGACACTCTCCAAGGCTTCAGGTTGAGGGTAGATGCAATCCGGAAAAGTGATCTTCTTCCAATCCCAGTATCGGAAGTATCAATGTCACGGCCTGACTACGTCCTTCCAGTATCAAGAACAATGTCCTGGTCTGATAGAGCAAGTACTTCTTCCGTTTCAGCTGTGGATGATTTTGTGGCTCCAAGTGAGGTGATTGTGGTCCAACGAGACGTTCAAAAGTTACTCTCCATTTTGCTAAGCAATGATACAGATGCAGCTTCTTCTTCGTTTGTCTCCATATGGGGTAAGCGTGGATTGGGAAAGACGACTCTCGCAAAATTGGTCTATAATAACACTGCGCTGGTTGACCATTTTGATTGCCGCGCTTGGGCTAGCGTACGCTCTGATGCACCGATCAGGGACATTCTAGAGTCTATCTTGATCAGTCTCTCGCCTACCCCAGTTAAGAAAGAGACGATCTTCCGGATGGATACGGTGCAATTGAGAGACGAAGTTTACGAAGCCCAGAAGGGGAGGAGGTGCTTCATTGTTTTTGATGATGTCTCGAGCATCGACACGATAAAATTTGTTTTCCCTATGATTAGTGGCACCAAGATGCTGATCACAACCCGTTCCTCAGAAGTGGCCGGACAGCTCAACGGTTACATACATCGTATGAAGGAGTTGACCCTTGAGGAGAGCAACATGCTTTTCAAATGCCAATCGGAAATATCAGAGCACCAAGGTCGCCAATCGATATTCTTTTCTCAATCATTGTAGACCACAAGAACTATCTGCTTTACATTCTTGTTGCCAATTTTTTTCCCACATTTAGTGTTGACATTTAAGGACGGATGTTCTAGATCTGACGAGTTGAGGATTAAATAAATTTGGTATGTTGTCTGTGTTTTGCAGAAGGAACAGCACGTCAAATGGAGATTGGGGCGCAAATAGCAGGTGCTTGTGGGGGCATACCTTTGGCTATAGCCGTCATTGGCCGTATCTTGAGAGGAAAGAATTTGGATGAGTGGAATCGAGTGCTTGAAAGACTACAGGATGCTGGTGATGTAGTAATGAATGTCCTTTGTCTAAGCTACAAATACTTACCATTACATTTGAAGCCTTGTTTTCTCTATCTGGCGCATCTGCTACTCGATCAAGTGATGCCGGTGGAGAAACTATACCTATTGTGGATGGCTGAAGGGCTTATATCAAAAGAAACGTTGCACGGAAACATAAGAATGAATGTCGCTGAGGAATATTTGAAGAAACTTATTTTGACAAGCCTGGTTATAGCCGAAACTGAGAACGAATCAGCTGTCAGAAGGTTTAAATCCTGTCAGCTCCAGGGTTTAGTGCATGATCTATGCGTGTCATTTGGGGTGAAGGAAAACTTTTTCCAGGTCATAAACACAAGTTATCAAGCAGAGATATCTTCAGTATATCGAGTTGCCATATATTTAAACCTAAAAGATGGAGACAAAGTTTATTTAAAAATAAATGAGCCCAAGAACATACGAGCCCTCCTTTTCTTCGAAACGGACGAGTCTCCACCAGCGAAGAAATGGCCCGCAGGAGTCGCTGACCTTGCAGTGTTTCAATGGATGAGAGTGTTGAACTTTGATAAAGTTGATTTTGTAGTTAAAAAGCTTCCAGATGGCTTAGGAAAACTGCGTTATCTGAGGTACCTTAGTTTCCAAGGATGTAATCTTAATGAGCTGCCATCATTTGTGAGCAAACTTAAACTTCTGGAAATATTGGATTTACGTGTGGCTAAAGCTTGCAGAATGATTATATCAGACAACCATATCCTGAAGAAAGTTACAAGATTGAGCCATCTATATCTTCCTTCAGCTTTTCAAACTATTGCTGGTAATCTGAAGCTGAGAGCTTTGACAAGGCTGGAGTTGCTAGAGAATTTTAATTCCATGTCATGTGATATGGATGATCTACTCGAATTGACACTTCTTCAAATAGTCACAGTTGATATTGCAGTTGGGCTCCCCAAAGACTTGAATAAGATCATCGAATTTGTCCGTAAGAATAAACACCTGCGTCAAGTATCACTTGTTATTAAAGACTTTGATTGTTATCACTCGAAAGAGAGGCTCTCGATTTTCAAAACATTGTGGGATTTGGCCCCTCTTCATGCTTTGCATGTCGAAGGTCACATGAAGACACTATCTATGAACCCAAATGTAGAATATTATTCGAGAGTCACGGAGATTGTTTTTGATGAATCTGAATTTGACAGCGACCCAATGCCAATACTGGGGCGCCTACGTAATCTAAGGAGTCTTGTTCTTCAAAACGATGCATTCGTAGGTCATAGCATGGTGTGTTGTGAATCAGGCTTCGGGGAACTGAGACGCTTGGAGCTTAAAAATTTGAGGTTTTTGGAGAATTGGGTAGTGGAAGAAGGTGCAATGGCAAAGCTTTCTGTTTTGGTGATCAAGGACTGCAAGAAACTGGCAATGGCCCCTATCGAATTGATGGATACGGGAACTCTGAGAGAATTAAAGATTATCTCAATGCCTAAAATCTTTGAAGAAACTATGCGGAGGACCTTTCAGCGAATGGAAGGCCTGATTCTCACCTTTGACAACTGATCATTGGCCTTTATCCTACAATAATATCAATGGTTGAAGAATCCCTTAGGATTTGGTAGCCCGACACATATAAAAGCCCTCTACGCATGCAGGCATATCGTTTCGGAGCTGGCAGCATAGACTGCAGTTTGAAAGGCTAACTTTAATTTGCTTTCCGTAGTTCCATTTCATGTTGTTTCCACACGTTGGTATCTTTCCTATTTTATCAATTTCAGTGTTTCCACCATAATCATTCATAATCATGTGTAAAAAATTTCGTCCTTTTGAGTGTATAAATGTTTTGAGTACTGAAAGTTTCGGATCAAGATCCTCTACTGTGGGGAACCCCACAGTAGAGGGTGCTGTCCACTATTTAAAAAAAAAACATTTTTTAAAAAATTGATATTTTTATAATTTAATTATTTCAAAACCAAAATTATATTTTTTAATTAAAATATGTGATTAATAATATAATTTAAAGTTGCAATTTTATTTTTGATTACAAATATATATTGTGGGAGTAAAATGATGTATTTTTTATTACTTTTTCTTTTATAATTTTTTCAACTCTTTTTTTTAAAAATATTAATAAAAAATTAATTTTTTGTTACAAATATGTGATTTTGAACGAATAAGAGAAAACGACGGTACTTTCGATTTTTTTAATATTATATTTCTTTTTAAAAAATTTATTTTCTCTTTTTTTTTATTTTGTTAATTTTTTATTTAGAAGTTAAAATTTTATCAATCAGATATTTGTAACAAAAATAATAATCTTATTAGCTTTTTATATTCTAATTCTTTTAAAATACTATTTTCTCTTTATTTTGCATTGTTAATTTTTCTCATTCTTTTTTTAAGTTTTAAATACAAAAAATATTTTTTCGCTTTCTTAGGTATTTAAGAAATAATCCAATTTTCAAAAAAAAAAAATTTTAAAAATTTATAAAAGACTTAAGCTTTGAACAACAAAATTATACAAGTTAATTTTTTTTATATCGTGTCAATTTTTTGATATTATTTTTAATTGTTCGATAAGTTCAATCTTTTTAAATTTTTTGTACAATTTTTAATCGGATTATTTCTTATATCCCTAAATATATATATATATATATATATATATATATATATATATATATATATATATGTATATATATATATATGTTAATTTTATTTTTTTATAGATATGTAATTAATAAAATTTTAACTTCTAAATAAAAAAATAACAAGATAAAAAAAGGAAAAAATAGTTTTTTTTTAAAGAACAATAATGTTGAAAAAAAAAATTGAAACGTTCGTATTCATAATATGTAACAACAAAATTAAATTTTTATTGACATTTTTTTAAAAAAATTTTGAAAATTTTATAAAAGAAAAAATAATAAGAGAGACATGATTTTACCCCCACAATATATATTTGTAATCAAAAATAAAATTATAACTTTAAATTAGATTATTAACCACATATTTTAATATAAAAAATATAATTTTGATTTTGAAAGAATTAAAATATAAAAATATTAATTTTTTAAAAAATAAGTTTTTTTTAATAGTGTACAGGATGCTCTACTGTGGGGAACCCACAATAGAGGATCTGGATCCGAAAGTTTCATATAACTTGTTCTAGGAATTGAAAACAACCAATACATTTATCTGATGTACGTATAAATATATGATTTCTAATTGTAAATTTTCTAATATACTTTTATTCATTTAAGTTAGTAAATTAAATCGATAGTTTTTTAATGGGTTCTTTTGTAATTCATTATCCATCTTAAATGACTTTAGATATTAATGCATATATATTGAATTCATAAATTTACCGATGGTTTTTCTTTATTGCTACTAAAATTGATTGCTAAAATTTCTATCTTATCTTTTTCTTTTATTTTAGATATAAATGCATCACTTTTATAACAAGTTAATTTTAAATATGAACTAAGAAGTGTCACGTCCCGATATCGGGGTGAGTTGACATCCGGCGTTGTTTTACAATTATTCAATCGTAAATCAACAAGCCTCGTAGTACAGTGTACAACCAAACCAGTCTTTTTCATAAAACATACATTGTCTTTACAACGTAATCAATTTAACAAACGAGTGCGGAAGCGAACATCGTAAAAATAAAAGATAGCCAAATTCCAAAATATGTCTTGATCAACTGAAACATTGTTACCATCCCCAGAAATGCATTTGCTCTTCTTCAACTTGTTTTTCATTCTTATCTGGGAGTGAGAGGTGTAAGGGTGAGTATTTTGTGAAATACTCAGCAAGTGGGGGTCGATCGATCACAATAACACAAGGATATACATATATAGATCTTTAACAATTCGAAATTTTCTGTGTCTCAACAAACGTTGGAACAATAAAATGATAGATACGACATAACTTATATATATTTATGTAAATATTAAATGAATTTCATGTCACAATAATTATTCATAACAAAATCAAGACATGATATTAACAATGAGCAAACACAACTTAGCATATGCATATAGACATATATTATTCGTATTGCATTGTTATTTCATCTTATTATCCATGATGTTACTGATCAGTCCCCTATATGTAATTCCTCTAAGGGGTGAGGCCATATATCGGTTATTATTACCCACCGCATCAGGGCCATAAACTTGTCATATCTTATCATGTTTTAGGAAAATTTTCCTTTTTACCATTTCTAACTTGAATCATAACAGTGTCTTTAACCAAAATTCTTAAAATACACCAATTGGTGTTTAAGAACATATATTAGAATATAACATGAAACTAAGACAACATAATTTTGAAACGAAAGGAACCTGCAATCGAAATTGATTTAAACATGCCTAACAATTTATCGAAACGAAATATTCATATATCAAATCGAAGGAATATATCATGTCGATCGAATTTTCGAAAACATACTTAAATACTTTAAAACATAAGCCCACTTACTGAAAGGTGTTCCAAAATTACGGAAGAAACAAGCTGGAATTTATCGTCCGAAAATCCGTAAATTAGCTAAACTCGTTTGGAATCCGAGCAGTTTTCTTGCCGAAGGGTTTCACAAAATTTGACCGTATGGATGAGGCTGAAATTTTGATATGATGTTTAAAACATATGAAAGTGTAATATGAACAGTGGAGATTGGATTTGTATAAACCGTTGGACCGGAAGTTTCTATCGAAAATGAACAGAATTTCTAGCTCGAAAATATCACTCAAGAAAAGGTTGATGGTGTTCAAGCTTCATTCATGCTCTAGTTTGAGAGGTTTATGGTGTGTCTTCCCTCATTCTCAAAACATTTATTTATAGGTAAGATTGGAGAATAATTCTTATAATTTAATGCATGCTTTAAAATATTTTAATTATTTTAGTCAAGAATTTGGGCACAATTGTTTTTTCAATGTTTTGGACTCTTGTTTTTCAATGTTTTGAACTCTTGTTTTTTCAATGTTTTAAACTATTGTTTTTCAATGTTTTGAGCTCATGTTTTTCAATGTTTTGAGCTCATGTTTGTCTATGTTTTGAACTCCATAATGGATAATAAATATAATACTAATACTAATAATTAATAATAATAAATCATATTCTTACAAGAAGTATCATATTTTTTATTTAAATATGTCATTTTGTTTTTGTGACACTATTTTTTTCTTATATTTTTTTTAAAATTTTTGCGTGTGTTTTTGTAGTGACCCGTTCCAGAATCACCTACTAATCAGAACTTAAGCATGCAAAATTAACATTTAAAACTAAATCAGGTAAACAGCGGAAAACAGTAATACAACCCAATCGAATCTGCAAGTACAAAATACTTAAACAACCAGATCGAACTAA
The DNA here is from genome assembly GCF_022965805.1 of Primulina eburnea. Lineage (NCBI taxonomy): Eukaryota > Viridiplantae > Streptophyta > Magnoliopsida > Lamiales > Gesneriaceae > Primulina > Primulina eburnea. Next base: position 65,187,751 of record NC_133101.1, on the reverse strand, counting down.
ATACCAAGAACAAATACCAACAACTACAGGTCAACCTCTGCCAGCTCCCTGTCCACTCCCTCCTGGACCGTCCAACCTGAGACCTGCCCCATCGAATAGGGTGTCCAAAACAGAGATAAACCGAGGACGTGATCATAAAACGCTCAGCACCGAAAGCATGAGTATACAAGACTATGACATGCATGTATGCAAAATGTACTGGATACCAGGATCTGGGTATATCGAAATACTGCTCAGGTAAATGACGTCAAGGTATGTAGCACTCTGCGCCGTCGCACCAGGAGGTGGCTCCCATACCAAAATAAACCTGTGGATATACCGGTGACCTGACCACCGTCGGCCAACGGGGTCCAACCATCCACAACAAACGAGGGCTGAGCACCCTCTCAACAGGCTATCTCAAAAATAGTCAGGCTCAACATGATTATGCAAATGCCGCATAATAAACCATGCATCATATGACAGATAATAATGCAACATATAAACATGCAACACATAGTAAAGCATACTCAATCCTGCTATCTCGGATAGTACTTTCGTACCTCAAACCAGTAAATCCTAGCAATCAGTCCTAGAATCAAGTCTGCGTCCGTAGTCAGCCCACTGATGCCGCTAGCTCCCAACTAGAGCACAGCTCCGCTACAAAACCAGTAGCTCCCCGCTAGTGCCTAAACCTCGGGAAAAGACTAGAAACCCATCAGAAACGACCAAAACGCTCTGGAACACTCGGAATTGGCGAGTAACAAATGAAGCCTCGCGCCTCTATTTATAGACAACGATCGGACGATCCGATCCACTGTACACTTCGGACCTTCCGAACCCTTATCGGACGATCCGAACCCTGCATGTCTTCCACGTGTCCAGACACCTGTCTTCGGACGATCCGAACCCTGATCGGACGATCCGAACTCTGCATGTCTTCCACGTGTCCAGCCACCTGTCATCAGACGATTCGAACCCTCTTCGGACGATCCGAACCCGCTTCGGACGATCCGAACTCTGTTCGGTCCTTCCGATCCCACCGAAATATAATTAATCCAATAATTAACTCAAATTAGGCATCGGGATACTACATTCTCCCCCCCTAAAAAGGATTTCGTCCGCGAAATCGAGTCTGAAAAATGACAATTCTGAACAACAATACATTCAACTTAAGAATGAATTACAACTGAAAGTACAACTGAAATTACAATCATTACTGAAAATACTACAACTAGAACAACTCTGGATGCTCTGACCGCATGCGACTCTCTAGTTCCCAAGTAGCTTCTTCAGTACCACGGCGCTGCCACTGCACTAAGACAAGAGGAATAGTCTTATTCCGCAGTACTTTATCCTTCCGGTCTAAGATCGAAACCGGTCTTTCCACAAAAGACAAATCCGGATTCAGCTGAACTTCTGTCGGATGCAAAACATGAGACTCATCCGCTACGTATCGTCTCAACAAGGACACATGAAACACATTGTGAACACTAGACAGATACGGTGGCAAAGCTAATCTATAGGCCAAATCTCCCACACATTCTAAGATCTCAAAAGGACCAATGAATCTCGGAGATAGCTTACCCTTGAGTCCAAATATCAGAATCCTCCGAAAAGGTGATACCTTGAGAAACACTTTCTCGCCTGCATCAAAATGAAGAGGTCTGCGCTTGGAGTTCGCATAACTCGCTTGTCGATCCTGAGCAGTCTTAATCCGCTGTTTGATCACAAGAACTTTGTCCATGGTCTGCTGAATCAATTCTGGACCCTCGACCTGTCGTTCTCCGACTTCTTCCCAGAACAGAGGAGTACAACAACGTCGACCATACAATGCTTCAAACGGAGACATACCAATACTCCTATGAAAACTGTTGTTGTATGCAAACTCTATCAGCGGCAGATGATCCTGCCAAGCTGGCCCGAAATCCATCACACAAGATCTCAACATATCCTCAAGAGTACGAATAGTCCTCTCTGAATGACCGTCAGTCTCTGGGTGATATGCAGTACTCAAACTCAAGGTAGTGCCCAAAGCTTGCTGAAAGCTGCCCCAAAATCTAGATGTAAATCGAGGATCTCTGTCACTAACGATACTCACGGGCACACCATGAAACCGTACAATCTCCTGAATGTACAACCGTGCCATCCGATCGAAAGTGAAATCTCTGTTATACGGAAGAAAATGGGCAGACTTAGTAAGCCGATCCACTATCACCCAGATAGCATCTCTATTCCCCACAGACATAGGCAAGTGAGTCACGAAGTCCATCGTGATATGCTCCCACTTCCACTCCGGAATAGGAAGATTCTGCAACAAACCTCCAGGTCGTCGATACTCAGCCTTCACCTGCTGACAGACAAGGCACTTGGAGACATACTGATAAACATTACGTTTCATACCTTTCCACCAAAATCGAGTCCTCAAATCCTTATACATCTTGTTGCTCCCTGGATGAACACTCAACTTGCTACGATGAGCCTGGGACAAAATCTCTTCCCTCAAAGTGTCATCTTCCGGTACAACAACACGACCAGATAAGCACAAAAGACCCTCGGACTGATAGTGGAAACCAGAAGTATTATCTCCATCAGCCAACCGAGCTAATTTCTGAATCTTAGAATCAGACATCTGAGCATCTCTAATCCGAGAATACAAAACTGGCTCGGACAAAATAGTAGCTATACGGATACTCTCTGTTCCCTTCCGATGCTTACAATTGAATCCCATCGAACAGAAATCCTGAATAATCCCAGATACAGCACAAGTCTGAAGAGCAGATAACCTCACCTTGCGACTAAGAGCATCGGCCGTGAGATTCGCAGATCCTGGATGATACTTGATCTCACAATCGTAATCTTTGAGTAGATCCATCCAACGACGCTGACGCATGTTCAACTCAGCCTGAGTGAACAGATACTTCAAACTCTTATGATCGGTGAAAATCTCAAATCGCTCACCATACAGATAATGGCGCCAGATTTTCAAAGCAAAAACGATCGCTGCTAATTCCAGATCATGAACAGGATAGTTTTCCTCATGAGACTTTAACTGTCTCGACGCATAAGCAATCACATGCTCATTCTGCATCAGAACACACCCTAGTCCCTGTAAAGAGGCATCGGTGTAAACACTGAAACCACCAGATCCAGACGGTAAAGCCAAAACAGGCGCAGATGTCAAACGTCTGCGAAGTTCCAAGAAACTCTCTTCGCACTCTGATGTCCATTCAAATGAAACATCTTTCCGAGTGAGCTGAGTGAGTGGCTTAGCAATCTGAGAGAAGTTGACAATGAAACGGCGATAATACCCAGCCAATCCCAGAAAACTGCGGATCTCGGCTACTGTCGGCGGACGCGACCAGTTCAATACCGCTTCCACCTTACTTGGGTCAAATGAAACTCCCTTGCTAGAAATGACATGACCAAGAAAAACAACCCTGTCAATCCAAAACTCACATTTACTCAACTTCGCATAAAGCTGATTCTCGCGAAGTGTCTGTAAAATAATCCATAAGTGTTGTGCGTGTTCTTGCTGATCATGCGAATAGATTAAGATATCATCTATAAACACCACAACAAACTTATCCAAGAATTCCCGAAAAACCCGATTCATCAGATCCATAAAAACTGCTGGTGCATTCGTCACCCCAAAAGGCATAACCAGAAACTCATAATGCCCATACCGGGTCCTGAATGCAGTCTTCGATATATCTCCCTGATGAACCCGAAGCTGATGATAACCAGACCTTAAATCAATCTTGGAATACACAGAGGTACCTTGCAGTTGATCAAATAAATCATCAATCCGTGGCAACGGATACTTATTCTTTATCGTCGCACGATTTAACTGCCGATAATCTATGCAGAGCCGCATAGAACCATCCTTCTTTTTGACAAAAAGAACTGGTGCTCCCCACGGGGACACACTGGGTCGAATATACCCCTTGTCAAGAAGATCCTGCAACTGCTGTTTCAATTTTTGCATCTCCGATGGAGCTAAACGATAAGGAGCTCTAGAGATTGGTGCCGTGCCTGGCACTAAATCAATGCCGAAATCCACATCCCGAACGGGAGGAAAACCAGGAATCTCCTCGGGAAAAACATCCGGAAAATCGCAAACTACTGGAATGTCACTGATACCGACACTATCTGCGGACGAATCAATAGCATAGATAAGGTAGCCTTCCCCGCCCGACTCTAAAGCACGACAGGCTTTCAGAGCAGAAACCACAGGCATCGGGGGTCGCGCTCCCTCTCCATAGAAAAACCAACTGTCGCCCTCAACTGGACGAAACTGCACAAACTTCTGATAACAGTCCACAGTAGCTCTAAACACAGTCAGCACATCTATTCCCAGAATGCAATCAAAATCCTCCATCACAAGAATCATCAAATTAGCAGTTAAAACATTACCCTCAAACTCTAGAGGACAACCCAAAACTAGACGTTTAGCTAGCACCGAATGACCCATCGGTGTGGAAACAGATACCACAACGTCCAAAGAAGTGAAAGGTAATGCATGACGCTTAGCAAATCTCGCAGATATGAATGAATGAGATGCACCAGTGTCAATGAGAACGTAAGCAGGTAATCCACATAATAAAAATAAACCTGCGATAACTCTCTCGTTCTCCTCAGCAGCCTGATCCTGGTTAAGAGCAAAGACCTGCCCTTGAGTACGCGGTCGGAGGTTAGAACCCTGAGTAGACTGTCCCTGCTGTGGCCTCTGATGAACTGAAGCCTGAGAACCAGATCCTGATCCTCCGCCCGTCTGTGGACAATCTCTCTTCATGTGGCCCATCTCACCGCACTTGTATCAAGCACCCGCAACCTTGCGACAACGCTCCGTCGGATGATCCTTCCCGCAGTGCTGACACGGGCCCCTCTTCTTCCCAAAATGGTGAACTCCTCCAGATCCAGAGGAAGAAGAAGTAGATCCAGCCTTCTTAAATGCTTGGGCGCGGGGACCCAAAGAACTAGTAGGACGAGCAAACTGCATGGCTCGACCTCTCAACAAACTGCCCTCAGCCTGGCGACAACGATTTACAAGGCCCTCATACGATGTCGGATCATCGCAGACAACAACCCGATCATAAATCTCCTGATTGAGGCCCTGAAGAAAATGGTTATACTTGGCCATAGCATTGTCACTGACATGCGGAACATATGGAAGCAACTCAAAGAACTTCTGCTGATACTCATCAACAGACAAACTTCCCTGCTTCAGATTGATCAACTCAATCGCCTTGGTCTGCAGAAGAGCTGGCGGAAAGTAAAGCAGCATGAAAGCGGCTCGGAAATCGGCCCAAAGAACTCGACCCTGTCGCTGAACTATCGGTGCAGAGGTAGACCTCCACCACTTGCGCGCACCACCCTCCAGCAAGAAATCAAGGGTATCAATCTGCTGCTCCGCCGAGCACTGAAAAGTCTTGAAGCAGCTCTCCATCCTCTCAAGCCAGTTCTCCGCAACATCCGGGGTCTCACCGCCTGAAAGAGGTTTCGGCCCCATCTGCAAGAACCGATGCATACTAAAACTCCGAGGCTCATCACGACGGTGTTGACGACGTTCTCGATGCTCTCGACGACGCTCCCGATCGTCGCGGTCTCCCCAGCGTCCAACGCTGCCATGACTACTAGCATCGTCGTCAAAACCAGACATCTCTTAGCTACAAAAGTTACCAGAGATTAAACCCAAAAGAACAGTTCTAAATCCCAAAATCTTAATGCATGCTCTGATACCATAAATGTAGTGACCCGTTCCAGAATCACCTACTAATCAGAACTTAAGCATGCAAAATTAACATTTAAAACTAATCAGGTAAACAGCGGAAAAACAGTAATACAACCCAATCGAATCTGCAAATACAAAATACTTAAACAACCAGATCGAACTAAATACCAAGAACAAATACCAACAACTACAGGTCAACCTCTGCCAGCTCCCTGTCCACTCCCTCCTGGACCGTCCAACCTGAGACCTGCCCCATCGAATAGGGTGTCCAAAACAGAGATAAACCGAGGACGTGAGCATAAAACGCTCAGCACCGAAAGCATGAGTATACAAGACTATGACATGCATGTATGCAAAATGTACTGGATACCAGGATCTGGGTATATCGAAATACTGCTCAGGTAAATGACGTCAAGGTATGTAGCACTCTGCGCCGTCGCACCAGGAGGTGGCTCCCATACCAAAATAAACCTGTGGATATACCGGTGACCTGACCACCGTCGGCCAACGGGGTCCAACCATCCACAACAAACGAGGGCTGAGCACCCTCTCAACAGGCTATCTCAAAAATAGTCAGGCTCAACATGATTATGCAAATGCCGCATAATAAACCATGCATCATATGACAGATAATAATGCAACATATAAACATGCAACACATAGTAAAGCATACTCAATCCTGCTATCTCGGATAGTACTTTCGTACCTCAAACCAGTAGATCCTAGCAATCAGTCCTAGAATCAAGTCTGCGTCCGTAGTCAGCCCACTGATGCCGCTAGCTCCCAACTAGAGCACAGCTCCGCTACAAAACCAGTAGCTCCCCGCTAGTGCCTAAACCTCGGGAAAAGACTAGAAACCCATCAGAAACGACCAAAACGCTCTGGAACACTCGGAATTGGCGAGTAACAAATGAAGCCTCGCGCCTCTATTTATAGACAACGATCGGACGATCCGATCCACTGTACACTTCGGACCTTCCGAACCCTTATCGGACGATCCGAACCCTGCATGTCTTCCACGTGTCCAGACACCTGTCTTCGGACGATCCGAACCCTGATCGGACGATCCGAACTCTGCATGTCTTCCACGTGTCCAGCCACCTGTCTTCGGACGATTCGAACCCTCTTCGGACGATCCGAACCCGCTTCGGACGATCCGAACTCTGTTCGGTCCTTCCGATCCCACCGAAATATAATTAATCCAATAATTAACTCAAATTAGGCATCGGGATACTACAGTTTTTGTGTGCTTATTGTTTTTATTTAACATTGTTAGAAATATTATATGCATAGAAATTTAAATCATAATGTGTCATTGATAATACACATTAATGGTCTACCAATTTTATTTCACAATAACTATAATATTTTTAGTTAATAATTGTTTTAATTTATAAAATATAATTAATAAAATTTATGTGTTGTTGGACTCTATTTTTCAGTTTTTTCATATTATTATAAATACATTATATTATTTTATAATTTTTACATATTCAATTTAAATTATTTTTATTAATTAATATCTATAAATATGGAAACTCTTGTATTTTTATATAGATAGATTCAATTTAAATTATTTTTGTCAATTAATATTTATAAATTTGTGAAATTCTTGTATTTTTATATAGATAGATTGATTAAAAAAAGACTGAAGTTGAAATTTTTTAATAAAATGTTTAATATTTCAGATATAACTAATAAATTTATTGAACTCTTCAACTTTATTATAGGTTTCCAACTTTATTATATTATTACAATTACATTGGTTATTATTATAAAATAATTTTTTTAGGAACTTAAATTTTTTTATGTATTTAAATTATTTTTATTATTTAATATCAAAAAATTTATTAAGCTCTTGATATTTTTATGTAGATGATAAAAAATGTTATGTAGATGATAAAAAATATTAAATGTTGATAAACTTCAATAAATTGATTTAGATACTAATTAAATAAATAATAGCTCAATAATTTAGTAATTTCACTTATGATTCATTATGTGTTATAATAATATTTTATATAATAATGTTTTTAAAATTAAATTTCTCATTATTATTTTTTTCCTAGTTTTCAGTTGCGTTCTAAATATAATACAAATTATGATTATATTAGAATTATTCTGCTACGAAATCTTAATATATATTGATTTGTTGTCTTATTTATTCTTTTTAACCTATTAATTAATTTCGCATTAATGAAATTATATACATAAAAATAATTTTTCCACTTTTCTACATATTATCATTATATATGACGAATTTAGATACATAAAAAACTATTTCCACTTTTCAAAGCAACAAAATTGTTATTTAATATTAACCACTTAATGAGTTAACTAAATTATATTTACCAATTCATTGTGCATTATTATTATGATTGCAACTTAATGGAGTATATGTGAGAGCATAGGTTTGACACCCCAACAATTAATATTCGTGTTTAAATTATTATTATTAATTAAAATTACTTTGTGTTCGATGAAATTATTTGATTAGTAAGAATATATTTGATTTAGAGAAATGATTTTTGGAATGTAAATAACATCCATGTCGGATTTGTTAGGTGCAATAATTGTTCATTTAAGTAGAACCATTGGAATATGACGTTTAAATTGCTTAATGGTCTTAAAATAATTTAGTTAATGTTGCACTGTTTACATCGGTTATAGCTTTTGGTAAAACAGAGTGTAGGGTGTGATATTGTTGGAATGTAATAATTGTTGGAGCTGAATACATTGATCGAACCATGACGATTGGACTACAATACCATTTAAAATATTTGAGTTGCATCGTTACAACCAGCTATAGATTTGGTAAAGCGACAAATGTTGTGTCCTATAATTGGTATCATAGTCAGTCTGACGAATTCGATTCTCATTCATTGCAAAGAGTGTAAATGTTGGGGTACAATAAATGTCTCCGCTGGATAGAGCAATTGAAACATGACGCTTGAACTACTGTATGATTTTAAAATATTTGAGTTAACGTTTAAGCATTGTTACCACCCGATATAACTAGTGATTTTAAATGATCATTTCTCTATGGTGCATTTAGTGTTGGAAGATATTCAAATCTTTTATTTAAATTGGTGAGTGCCCGTTTAATAACTAATTAGAACTTCTTTTTTTTTTTGTATTTATAGTTCATTACTATCAATGATTTTAATAGGGTTTTTATATTCTTTGTAATTAAACTTCTAGAAGAGTCTCAAATAAAATTCTAAATGTGAATTTAATACATACAATTAATCAAAAGTAAGTTCGAATAACTCAAAAGTTATACATTAGTAAAATAAGTCAATATCATTAATTTTATTTTATTTAATATTAATTAATTTTCGAACTTCACTGGAATTAATTTGATGACATGAATGTTATTCATATATATATTAATTATTTTGCATTTTGATGCTTTAAGTCGGTATTGATTGATTTCAATCGATGGATTATAAAAAGAATAGTAATAGCTGGGTCGATCCTAACAATATTTGGATCTGAGTCTAACTTCTAAAAAGAGGTCTCTGAATCATAACGTGTGTACATATTTTTTTTAGTTCCATGGCAATTTTTCAAATTAAATCAATACGTCAAAGAAAATATAAAAAATTAAAGGAATAAAAATATCAAACATGTCCAAAATGATCACTATAAAACAAATCGCTGAACAGTTTTAGAGCTAAAAATACTAATCAAGTCTGTATAATCAAGTTGTTCAATAATTTCTTTCTCAATCGATAACATAGTCAATCCATTCAATATTTTTTGTGACATGGTTGATCAGAGAAAAGTTTTGATGATCTTTATCTTTGAGAAACTTTGCTCTGCACTTGCTACTGTGACCGGGACAGTCAACAAGATTTTACAAGCTATATGAGCATTTGAAAGCCGGATAAGCATTACATCCACCAAAATTTCAGTCAAAAAGCTTAGGTTATAGATATCACATAAAGTCCCGAAGAAAATAAAAAACTACAATAAAAAATTAGCAGGCCGAACAAAGCAAATACTAGAAAATAGACTTATAGCTCCTCACGGGTCTTTCAATCAAACCTAGAGACAACGCACGACTGTAGTCGATTAAGGCTTGTCTATAGATGAATATTAAGGAAGATTGAGTAATAAATCTATAACATGCTAAGCAAATTCTATTGAATAAATACTCAATTTTGGGATATCTAGTAATTAGTATTATATATAATAATTTTTTTAAAAAAATTTGAGCCAAAAAAAAGAGATGGACCTGAATCATTGGACTCATTTGCCTCTTAATAAGCACGGCCATGAGTAATAGTAATTATAGATAATGAGCAAGTGCTTAGGATAATACTACATAAAGTAAATGAATTACTATATATAAAAAAATTTAAATATTATCCGACTGAACTATTATCTAAACAAAATTGGAAGAAACAAATCGCTATGAATAACTATTTCATGCTTTTAATTTAATTAGTTCGATGTTATTTTAGATTTATTTTCGAAAAATTTACATCATCTATTTTTCTTCACAGATTAGTAAAATAAAAGCTATATTGGTCTGTCTTCTAAAAGAAGTGTTATATTGTGATCTATTTTCTAAAACCATTACATTATAGTTTGCACACTCTCAAAACCCTCGATTTATCATCATATAATTTAATTACTGAGAATGTTGAATTCTTCATGTTGGAGAAAATAATTACAATTAGAATACTCTTAAGAAATTTTACCTAAAAAAGAAAAGAATATGAATACTTGGTCGTTTTTTTTATTATATTCTTATTTATTATTTTTGTATACTTTTTATATAAAAAATATTACTTATTATGATAAATATAGACAGAATTGATTCGTCTAATGGATCTGTGATATTTTCTACCTACTGCTACAAAAATAGCCAGCAAGAACTAAAAATTGAATTGCATCAATAAATCCCTACAGAATCACGAATATGTGGACTAGTCTACTACAGACAGATAGCACGAAATATTACACATAAGAACAAATTACACCCATCTTTCACAGCAGATCTTCCATCCCAACCAATCTAAAAAAACAAAATATATATTATTCTGGGAGATCTTGCACTGTAGCAAATAACTAGTTACCATTTTTGGATGAAGGGCGATGATAATTGAGTATTGCATAAACTGTTTGAACCAATGTAAGAAACACGACCACGCTTAGAAGTTTCTTTAGCCTTCCCTGCCATTCGGGGCCAGAGTAATCACTGATTTGGAGCTTCACAAAATAGAGATGCTTGGTAACGTCCTCGCATCCGAGCCTTCTCAATATTCCGGGCAACTTATCTCTATTTTGTTGAGTTCCAAGAATAACTCCTTCCTTGGCAAGAAGTTGGACGTCTTTCGGTGTGCGAATAATTTCACTCATAAACCGAATGTAAGAGCAAACCTCTCGTTGATGTTTGCGTATCGAAGGCTGATCGATCTCATAACTTTTTAAAGCTTGAAGAATGATCTCTGTATCAACTGTGACTTTTATGGGAGCCAAGTACAGACAAGCGCCAAAAAAGCTTTCTTTGAAGTAAATTCCTCTGCTCCCCGCGTTTCGACCATCCTTGCTAATTATCTGTTTGATTTTGATACCTTTCTGTCTCAACTTGGTAGCTTTCAGAATTCTTCTTTGATCATCTACAGCACTACTAGTGTTCCACCCATTGGCTTCTAAATCAAAATCATCGTCATCATCTGATTCATCCCGTTCAGGTTCAGGACCAAGAACTAGGTTACGGATTGCCTGGATCACATCACAAGGGCGGTGATGCGCATCCGTGGCTATCCTTCTTGCAGATGGCATATTCCTTTCGCCACAAAAAGGAAGTCCTCGAAACAAAGAATTGAAACGAGTCATTTTTTGTCCTAGTGAAGGCAACACGAGTTGTTCGTACAAGACCCTCTTTGACCAACTCGCTGGGGGAGGAGGTGGATCCCATGTCCCATTTTTTAGAACATTTTGGAAGAAGCTTTGTTTCATCAGTTCCTGGAGAACAACAACTGGGATTTGATTGCCCACGAAGAACATTGAGCGAGACCAAATCTTGATGCTGTTCTTCAGTTCCCGTATGCCGAAGATTACGTGATTCTGGGGATATCCCAATGGCTCAGGACCTCCAAGAATACATAGAGCCAATTGGAGAAAAAAGCAACCGTCCAGCACCATAATCAAACGGAAATCAGACCTTTTGACTTCTACAAGGTCATCATCGTAAGCCTCGCGTGCTTCCTCTTGCACTCTTCTAACTGCAGCTATGTAGGTGCTGAAGACTTCTGATTCATTTTCTTGGGGAGTCGTTCCCAGAAGATGCTGCCACGCCTGTTTCTTGGAGGCCGATTGATGGAATGGAATATCGGTGTCATACAAGGGGCCAAACCTGACGAGTGTGGAGAGATTTAACTCGATTCTTTGTTGGGATTGAGAGCTTGACTCTTCGATCATCGGCAGATTTTTGTTCAATTCTTGCAACCTGCGTATCTTGAGTGCTCGCGGTGGTCTTCCAGGCTTCTCTGCTGATGATTTGATCTCGACTACTTCTTCGTTATCATCGCTAAAGGATATAGATTGCTTCAATTGGACATTGAATCTCTTCTTGCTAACACAGTTCATCTGGACTAGCTCTAACACTACTTCATACGTACCAACATGATACAGCTGCGGAAACTGTCGGCAAAATTATTGAGATGGGGTCGACAAATTGGAGAAATTAAATGTTGGGAACGAAAACGCAATCCACAGTAATAGAGAAATGAAAAGGCGATCTACATTTTGCGTAGAGAGCTCTATAAAATCTGATCTAGAGATCATCACTTCATGGGTTTTTTTTCCTCTTATAATATTTGATTGTTTAGGTCTATACTTGACAGGGATGCGTTCTCTTTAAAACCATAAAGATTAGTTATACATCATAAAATATTATAATAAAACTTTTTTCTATCTTGCCGTGGTAAGGTGAACAGAAACGAACATGGGTGTTGAGAATCTTGTTTGGTTGCTGACCAAGCTGGAAAGCGGCGAGACTAACAATGATCAGATTTATTTTAATAAATCTATTTCTTTTAATTTCTCCTTCAGCTCATTGGCTGCCGTGTCCTATGATGTGAGCCAGAGGACCATTCATAGTATTATTTTTTTATATAAAAACTAAATTCCATTTAAACGAAGACTTTACATCATAGTTATTGAGGAAATTCACCATCAAATCACTCGAAAGTCATGGAAAACAGAAGAGCTTGCCGAGCTACAAGATGGGCTACTCCATTAGCCGTCTTTTTCATACGCTTTAGCTATAGGAAAGCTGAGGCAATTTGATGCGTTAACCGTCTGAAGAGAGTCCGCGAAACTACAAACATTAGAGCAGTCAAGTTGACGACAAAAATCCACATCAAATCGGATAGCTGTCAGTTCCGCTCCGGTTACCGATCCTTGATTATGAATCAATTCTGCATTTGCACCTATAATCAAGCCTTAGCTATTCCTTAAAACTGTCCCAACGCTGCATAAATATCTGGAATCATCACAGCTTGGATCAACATCAAGCCTCATCTGATTTGGCAAAATGTCGCTGCAAGCGATGTTCTGAGCATGACTACAGCGGGTGTTGCATCAGTTGACACAATAGACTTGCACTTAAAAAACCAAACTGTCATCAGCAAAGAAAATGTGTGAATAACTGGGATAGTTGCCGCAATATTCGCGCCGTTAAATAATCGTCGTTACCTTGTGCACATATAACAAACAAAATAAGGAGATCCGGGATCTCCTTGTCATAAGTCTCTTGTGGGATGAATGACTTCATACATTGAATTATTTAACCGAAAGAATACGAAACAGAAGTCACACACCTCATTATCAAATCCTCCCACGCCTCTGCAAACCCCATCTTTAACAAAATAGCTTTTAAAAAGCTCCATTCCACTATATCATAGGCTTTACTCATGTCTAGCTTAAGAGCAACAAAATGATTTGGCTTTCTTGTTATTTCCGATCCAATGCATGCATTCAAAGTGAGCTACTACATTATCCATAATCAATCTCCATGGAATAAAAACACTTTGGTGAGAATCAATTACTTGAGCCAAAACAAGTCGAAACTGATTTGTAATTGCACGAGCCACAATTTTGTAGCATGTGTTGCAAAGGTTAATTGGCCCAAAGCCCTTCAAAGTTGATGGCTCCTTGACTTTTGGGATAAGGGTAATGATAGTAGCATTCCAATCTTTTAGGTCTCTCTGATCATTAGGAATAGATAACGCTGCTGAAATAATATCAGTTCAAATCTCAGGCCATAATTTTTGATAGAATAAGGTTAATAAACTCATCTGGCCCCGGAGCTCTTGGAAGAATGCATGTCAAACACTGCCTTGCGTATTTCATCCACTGTGAACGGTTCACATAATAAATCATTCATGTTATCCTCCACCACTGTCTTCAAAGAAGTTAACACTACCTTAATATCTTGTATAGAATAGAGAAAGAGAATAAAGTAGTAAAATATTATGTAGTAATTGCAGCCATGTTGCACTCATCATTATGTGACTCCCCATTAGAAATGAAAAGTCCATTCATACGATTTGCTTGACGACGAGTTGAGACTGTACCATGAAAGAATTATTGTTGCAATCCCCGTGATTTATCCAGTTAACCCATGCTCTTTGTTTCCAGTGAGTTTCTTCTTGATTGGTTAAATTTTCAGTTTCTTTTTCCACCTCTATAATCCGATTGTGGTTTTCGTTGACATGGATTGACCCCATTAGACTGTCAAGCTTTTCCCTCACGTTCTTAATTTTATGCCTCAATTTATTGAAGCGATTTCCAGCCCATTTCTTGAGATCCTCACTGCGCTGGACTAACTTGGCTCGCTATCCCAACTTTGCTTGAAAGAGTTTTCAAAATCCTCCTCCAAAAGCCATTTATGCTCAAAAGGGGGTGATGGGAAGTCTATTTCTATTATATCTGACCCGTGGATACCTAGCCTTCCGGGATTTAAGGGTCGTGTCAATGATGTGTGTCCACCTTTATAACAAACGAGAGTAACTGGAATGAAGTAGATGTGAGGTATAAGTTCCCACCTTTCGTTGCTGAAGCAATTTTGGATATCCCTTTAAATCGACGGGGCTGTGAGGATATAAGATATTAGAAGAGGTGGTCGAATAGGACATATACTGTCATGTCAGGATACCTTCTGGAGGTGGAGCGATCCTCCGTAATTTCAATCATCCCATCCTAAACAAGAGTGGTGGGAGCTTTTTTGGAGACTTATTATCCCGCCTAAGGTTGCATTTTTATGTGGAAAGCTTCACGAGATTTTCTTCCTACAGCCGACTTATTTTCGAAGGACATTTCTACCCATGTTATAGTCCTATGTGTAATTTATTTGTACCAATCACCAGCCGTTGTTTGATTTTCTGTCATGAATTGAGACATGTATGGAAAAAGTCGATTTTCTGGGCTCACTTATGCAGAATGTGTGCGGCCATATTTATGGATTGCGTACTGGTTCTTGGTAAAGAGTTGAGGCAAGAGGATGTGGAACTTTTTGCTATCATGGCATGGGTAGTTTGGATGGAGTCTTGCAAAAGAGCTCGTGGCAACGAGAGATAACAAGGAGTTATTAACATGGATTGGTCACATTCGCTGCTGGAAGCCTATCAGAATGCTAACCAAGTGTATCATAATGTGCATTCTACATGTGAATGTTCCTCAGAGCAGATTTCGAAAGCACCAAGAGTTTCACAGCGTACGCTTGATGTTGATGCGGCTTTGATGGGGTTAAGAATTTGTTTAGTGCTGTGGCAGTGGTTAGATATCATCTAGGTGGTGTGGTAGGTGCCAACGATCCATAGACTTCCAGGTTCAGTTAAAAAAAGGGAACTGTCAGGTTTTCGACTTGGTCTCGATTTACTATCAACCATGGGGTTATCAAATGTTTACATCTATCTATTCAGACTCTTCCCAAGAAATTCAAGGAGTAAATCAGATTGAAGATGATTTGGGTGCGGATGGCGTTTTAATACTAGAAATCATGTAAATGCTCAAGACCAAATATTCAAATCTATAAAGCATTTGAAGAGATCGGCAAACGTAGGAGCACATCATCTGGCTCGCAATGGTCTTACTAATTTAGTTCACAGATAGTGTTATTCCAGTTTGGTTTAATGATACTATAACAAAAAGATTGTCTTCATAGAACTTGAGCCATCAAAGAATGAGGATGAGGAGAACTTGAGAACTTGGGCCATCAAATAATTAGATTGAATAATTCGCGAAACTTGCTTGCCAACAGAGCTTTGTCAAAAGCAACCAGATTTCGAAATCCCATACACCATAACCATTTTGGCTTACAAAACCCTCTGTAGCGTTGAACTTGCTTATAATTAGTAAATTGATTATTTTCAGGTTATTTTATCTAAAAACCGACGGCATAGTTAGTTAGATTATACTCATGGAACTTGATAATAGGCATAGGCTGTTATTGTTAGAATAACTTCCCTCTTTTTAATCACTAGCAAGATTTTTACTCGAGTGGTATCTTCAATGAATGCAACGGTTAAGTATAGAACGTGTGCATGTAGAAGCATTATGGTCCGTCTTTAAACATACATATCCGCCCATTGTGATGGTCCAACTCCGTCTGATCTGCACACCGGACTAGTGCTGTTGTTAAGCTCGCTCATCGTAATTGAGTTTAAAGCCACAAGGAAAGTAAACAAGTTTGCCGCTGCATCTAATCTTAATACAATGAATGCATATAATGATAGAAAATGACAAACACAGAAAACAGAACCCTGACCTGACAACATAAACAGATCCTAACACACCTTTAGAACAATCTTTAAACATAAAGAATTATTCAAGGAAAAGCCCCTGCAAATGCCAAAAACTTCATTGCAGGAGCACCCTTTCTACAGACAATGAAATACTAAGACAAACTCGACTTTTCCAAAAAAAAAAAAGACCCAACTTTTCCGAATTTATAATGAATCCCGATCGATCTCATATGAAGTGTACTTGTCCAAATAGCCCATCTCCCAACCGGGTTGCCCCTCCGTAAATCTCTGAAACATCAGATCCGATACGGATGACCCACCGAACTCATCACTCTCCGCCGCCGCAGCAACCGCCTTCTTGGTCCTGGAACTCTTTGATTTCTTGGTATCAATTTTACTGCCTTCTGCAAGGCTCTGGCAGATGGTTTCCAGCTTGGCGTCGACGCTGGCCTGGAGAGGCTGGTACTCCCCGAAATTCCCACCGATAAGGGACCCATTGTGGCGAAGATGTGGAAAGTTGAGTTTCGCGTGGTCTCCTCTCAGCTTGTACGCCGCCTTGTCATAAGCCAGGGCCGCCTCCTCCGCTGTGTCAAAGGTGCCAAGCCACAACCGCGAACGGTTATTCGGTAAACGGATCTCCGCCACCCATTTTCCCCAGTGACGTTGTCTCACTCCCCTATAGAGCTTCGTGGGCTTTGGGGGTGTGGCGACTACTTGGTTCATAGAAACTGGACTTGGGCCAGGAATCATCACATCTTGGGCCTGGAACGGGGCCTGATATAGAGTAGATGACATTTGGGATTGAATGTCCTCCATTTGTGCTGCACTTATTGGGTTGAGTCCAATAGAGGGATACTGTTCGGTTAACCCCATTGGACAAAAATGGGCCGCTGACAGCCCATTCTCTGGATAGTCAAACTGGTCGGAGGGAAAGTGAGAATGGTAGGAATACGAACTGGAGGTGGAATCATAGTAACAGTTGTCATTAGTTAAAGTAGAAGAATTATTAGAATAAAAAGAAGAATTCGAAGGATGATTTGGGAAAGAAGAGGAAGAAGACAGAATTGAGGAAGAACTTTTCATAAAAGGTTCAAGTGCTTCCATCAACTCATCACCCCTATAGGGCTCTACAGTCGCTGCTGCATCGTCCCAAAAATTCATTGCAGCTGCAATTAAATTTGTTTATTTTTCCTTTGATCTAAAAATATTTTATAAAAAAATAAATAAAATAAAAAGACCTGTTTCTCACGTAAAATTAAAGAACAGGAAGTATTTTACCAACACACAGAAAAATATGAACAAAGATGCAATTTTTTTGGAAAAAAAAAAGAGGAGGAATATCCCAACGAATGAATATGAAAAAAAAAAACAAATTTTTTTGGTTATTTTTCTGGAATAAATGGAGGAATAAGTGGATTTTGAAAACAGACAACCCCTTATATCCAGTGACTAAACTAAAACCAGATTTGAGGGAACAACTAATAAGCCCTCAAAAGATGATTAAATCAATAACAAATAGGGAAAAAAAAAGAATAAATATGAATTACAAAAAAAAAAACAACAAATTTTCGCTGATTGACGACAGAAGACCAAATAAAAGAAGCAGATCTCGCTCTGAAAACACCTGGATTTTCTTGAAATCTTGTTCTAAGTTTGCTTAAGAGTTCATTAATGTACAAAATCGAAGAACAATAAACAAACCCATAAATCAAAACCTTGAAAAACAGATGAATTACAGAAAGGGATCGTAGAAGAAGGGGTGAATCAGAAGGGGGTAGATACAGAAAGGTTGGAAAAGAATCAGAAGGTGAAGTGTGTGCAAGTGAGAAGAAGAAGAAGAAATGTGAAGTCTCTCTCTTTAACTCACTCTCTTTTTGCTTTTTCTGCCGTATCTTTCATCCTTTCACCTTCCTCTCATTATATAATGGTGCCACTGCCACCCCTTTTCTTTTTCACACTCGTAATTAAAAATCAAAAATTAATTTTACCATCACTAATATCCACGTCAAAAATCAAAAGCTTAAACTTGTCTATGCCAAACGTAAGAATCTTGGCAGGTAGTATCTAGCCAATGAGTAGTGAGCACGTGTCAGGAGGAGGCAGCTGTCAGTCGCTTCAATTGGCAGGTGTCGTTTTACTGGGATTTGTACGTTTGTTGACTTTGAGGCATTGGGTTCACACTCTGCTGCCTGTGCCGTTCGACGTTGCCTCACTTGTCGATTTCATTTTTCTTCTTATTAAAAAGATTATTATTTATTATTTCTATTTTCAGGGAATTCGTAAAGTTATTCAAAGAATTATTTATATGTTTTTTTTTTTTTTGTTATGGACTTTCCATTTATTCCTAGCACTCAGGATATTTTGTTTGGATATTTTAATCTTATTGTAATTGCATGCAAATTAATTTAAATAATAATGAAACAAATCAAAGTACGTAATCATGAATCAAATTACCGGATTAATGGTTGGTTCAAATATCGTTGTCATGAATTAATATCTTCCGAAAACAAAAGTTTCTTAATTTACCAAATATGGACAATTTATTTGGCGAGAGAAGACGTATCTCAACTTTTGCCCAAAAAATTTAGCTATAGGATGGTAAAACTAGAAACCCTCACGGAGAACTAAGTCACTAATTTGAGAAAAGTCGGGCACCCCCTCTTGTAGTGAAACTTTCTTATTATGCCGATAACTTAAATTATATTTAAGATTTTGAATTTGTGACTACGGCGAGGATTATGATCATGAAGTTGTGTTGCTTACAATATTTGTTTATTCGTTGACTATTCATTCACTCCTCGTTCGATCCATTAAATATATGTACTTGCTATAATTTTCCTTCTTTAGAAATGTCAAATTATATGCATCGACATTATAGATTAAGCATAGGTAGTTGCACAAGGGCTAAGTTCAATGTTCTCACAAACATTTTTAAACGATAAATTCTTTTGTTTATGTACTCATTGTACATGTACAATTACTCAAGATCGAGGTAAAAAAAATGAAAACTCGTGAACTAAAATTGAATTTGACTTTTGGCAAAGAAGACAGAAAAACAGTAGCTAAATTAAATTTGACTTTAGGCAAAGAAGATTTTGAAAAGCTTATATTCTAGCGGGGAAAAAAGAGGGGTAAATTCGTGTGAACTAAAATCGAATTTTGCATGGAAAAGAAGTTGCTGAAATCTATCTTTTTTGACCCAGAATGATTTTTTATTAGTTAAAACTATTACTAATATTCTCTGGGCGGGACTAACACTCAAACCTCGTGGTTCTCACGTCTACCGCCATGATCTTCGATGGGACAGCATATTAAATCTCCGGCGCCACTCGCTGAATAGATAGATGCTTCGCCATATGCCAAGTCACGATTGGGGTGGACTTACGACTTGAATGTATTCTTTCCTTTAAAAACCGAAATTAAATTATTTTAATGTTTAAAATATGAAATCATTAATCTCATCTCAACATTTGACTCTTTTTAATTTATTTTGGAGTGAGACTGTCTGATATATCAATATCTCGGTCTATATTTGAAATACTTTCGACATAAAAAAAATAATACATTTTCATAAGTCGAGTCGAATAAAAAATATATCTCAAAAAAATAACATGTAAGAGATCTCATTAGAGTTTTTAATTTGTTCATTCTGTTACTTGATGAATGGATTGATGAAACCGATTTAATAAATATGCCTGCACAATCGGGGACTTGTCAACGAGGGCACGTTCACCGGTTGAACATTTTTAAAAAATGATTAATTTTTATATATATATATATAGAGGATTTATGAAACCGGATTGGTTGAATTAACTCGAGCGGTATACATATTAGACAAATGTATGGTTTTACCAGCCGAGGTTTTTAATTAAAAAACTAATAATTTACCCATAAAAAACTTTAAAATGTAGATCAAAATTATTATATTATAGTATAAAAATATCCCATCGGAATTGATGTAGGCACGTGTACCCATTTTATGGGTGAATAATAAATTGAACGAATAATGTAACTAAATAAATGATAATTTTAGTCAAAACTTCACGTGATGTACTAATTTTGAAGATGAATGAATTCAATTATATTATATATAAAATGAGTAATTCCTCTCCAAACTGTATTTAAAAGAAAATTTAAATTAAATCTACCGGTTAGGAGATCCGTCCCATAAGAATTTTTGTGACATTTAAATATATATCAATAAAAATAATTAAATAAGAACAAGAGGATAAAATGCAGCAATTATAAATCAATTAGAGGAGTTGACTGATTTATATTTAAAAGGAAAATAATATTTTTTAACTGACTGAATATATAAAATAAAATTCTTCGTTAAACACCAAACAGTTAAAAAATATGGAGGAGATCTGAGTAAGATTTTTTATATATAAAAAAAGGCAAAAACTTATGTGAGACGGTCTCACGGGTATTATTTGTGAGACTGATCTCTTATTTGGGTCATCCATAAAAGAGTATTACTTTTTATGCTAAGAGTACTATTTTTTATTGTGAATATGGGTATTGTTGACTCGTCTCACAGATTAAGATCCGTGATACGGTCTTACATGAGACTCACTCATAAAAAAAATAGTTGACCAAATTTTTAATTTTATTTAACATTTGTCATTCCAAGCACCAGCCGAGGTTTTTAATAAAATCTAAATATACTTTAGATCAGCTCGAACGTGAAGGATACTCCAATGTTTTCAATTAAATCGAACTAAATTATAGATCATTAATTTTATACCTTTTATGGTGAATTTGAGCTTCCATTTTGTTATAAGAGTTTTGTATGTCCATTCGAAGTTAAAAGTCTAGTGTTAAGGTTGATTTGTCCTGAGATTTGTTGGTTTCATGTTCGATTCAAGATGATTGCGGATAACTTTTCCAATTTATTTAAATAGATTTTATAGTTTCTTTATATTTTTTCCATCCAAGATAAGCGAATATCGAGTCAATTTTCAAGTCTCGCCAATAGTACGAACAGTTACATTATATCTTTGTATTATGAAACAATATCATACTTGTACTATAAAAATAAACTAGTACTCGAATTGATTCAAATTCGAAAAAAATATTCAAGCCAATATTTAAACTTAAATAAATATGTCCATAATACTTGAAAATAAATCAAAATTTGAGGTTGTGTTTTGGGTTGAATTTGGGATCCGTTTATTTTGAATTGATCGGAGGAAATTTTAACTCTGGTACATATCAAGTTATGATGTTATTTCAAAATTAATCAATCTAAACACAAATTTAATGTTTGAAATTCAGAAAACCGAGTTCACCTAACCAGGAAAGTTGGTTTGGTTAGTTAACTAAAACGTGAGTTCGTCCAAAATAATGTCTTTGTTGATGATGATAATAATTAATTGATGTTATATACAATTCGAAATTTTTTAATTCAATTAATTTTCATTTCAATTAGGAGCCAACGTTGAAATTTTTCCAATAGGTTTAAATTATCTTCCTATTCTCCAAATTTTTTATTTCGAGATCACTAAATTCGAATTACTCAACTTATTTATCATTATTATTATAGAGTGAGTATCATGTGAGACCGTCTCACGGATCATAATCTGTGAGATGGGTCAACCCTACCCATATTCACAATACAAAGTAATACTCTTAGCATAAAAAGTGATAATTTTTCATGGGTAACCCAAATAAGAGATCCGTCTCACAAATACGACTCACAAATACGACCCGTGAGACCGTCGCACATAAGTTTTTGCCATTATTATATACAAAAAACTGAATAAATTTTTAAATTTTTTTTTAAGATTTAAATTGATAGTTTCGGTTTCAACAAGCACCACCAGGTCCACCACAACTATAATATATCCTTAATATTATATTATAGTTGCATGTCTTATCGTTAACTTATCGATTATAACGAAATGTTAGGATATTTGGAGATTTCGATATGGTTTAAGTATATATAATTTCATATTGAAAAATATTTTATAGTTTTTTTTTAAAAAAAAATTAACTTTATTGTTTTAAAATATTATGTATTTTTATTGTGTGCGTGTGTGGACTTACATATACTAAAAAGTCTATATTTTTTCTTATCCTATGTACACCAATGAGTGGACTCGTAATAATATGTGCATTTTTGAGTCGATGAATTGTAAGCAGTTATAATATATTTTCTCTTAAGTTGTCATTATTATATGTGTCGGCATACATTGCCGTAGACACATATGTCGACATATAGAACGAATACTTGATTTTCTTTTGCCTTTTAAAATGTTAATTAATTTTTACAAAATAATACAAGCGAATAAAAGAATTTCAACTGAAATACTCTTTTATTTTAACTAATTCCCTTATTTGATTTCATTACATTTTTCATTATCTATTTTGCAGCGTAGGCAGGTTTTCTAAGCAGTCAAGCCATTTATACTGGAGAGAAGCAAACTAAAAATATTTAAAATTTATTGGGCAATAACTTGAAAATAATTCTTGAGAAATTAAAATGGAAGATTATGTTAAAAAAGTAGAAATTTCTCTTGATTTTGTAATTTTGCAGTAGCAGTTCAAGAGTCGCTTTATTTGATGTACTTACTTGTCGTGATGTCGCATTTCAAACTAGACTCCTACACGACATCACATTTATGGACCTATAAATTGAGAAACTTAGGGATGTTTCTAGTCAATATTAGTTGGCTTAATCCTATGAGAAACTTAATCACAACAAATACCAGGAATTTTGGTTGATTCATAGTCGAGAGATTAACAGCACAGTTGGTTATATTGACTTACAATGCAGCCATTGATCGAGACTACAATACTTTGCCCCTTTTCTGAGTACAAAAATCACTCAGTAAAAACAGCTTTAACATTAGACACACTCCTAAAAAACAGGCGACTCACCGACTCCCAAAAAAGCATATATGTAAAAATTTAAAATCAAATATGCGTCGACCTTCAAAGTTCAAAAAAATAAAAACTAGAGAAACAATATACACAAATAAACTTCACAAACTAAAACATGCAGTCTGAGTAAGGGTCGTAATGTCTTCTATTGAACTCCAATAAGCTGCCATACGTCCTATCGGAAACTCCCACAAACAAAGCTTCAGTGTCAGGACTGAAGGAAATTCCAGCTATTTCTCCAAACAGATCGATTTCTTGACCCCTAGAGTAGTCGGAATTAGTGTCAAAAATGTGAACAAAATCCGCTGGTTCAGCCATGGCCATGAAACGGCCGTCAGCCGTAAAACGGATGGTTCTGATTGCACCCATTCTTCCTTTAAGTATGGCAAATGACTCTGACAGGTTCCTTATGTCCCATAATCGGCATGTAGTGTCCTGGTTTCCAGTAGCCAGGACATGGCCGTTTGGATGCCAAGCTGATGCAAACGAATAATCAAGGTGACCCTTTAGATTGCTAACAACCTGCATCATGAATATTGTCAAAACTCAACTGAATTATAAACCTCAAGCCAATGTCAACGACGAGAGTCACACAGTAAGACTGACCTTGCCCGACTGTGCATCGGCAATCAGACATTCTGCACTGTCACCAAGCACTGCAAGCAATCTTCCATCAGGACTGACAGACGTGTTCTGCAATTAATGGATAAAAATTTATCCAATTAGTTGCTTGCAAGGCAAAGTTAGATTTTTTCAATATGATTCACTTACATTTACAGACCACGGAAAGGTAAAACGATTTAGGCATAAAAAGTTTGAAGCGTCCAAAACCCTGACTTGAGCATCATTGTTTGCTGTCACAACTCTCGTTGAACCACTGTCAAAAACATATTACCAAATACCATCAAAGATGCTGCCTCAAACAACAAAAAAGGTAGAATTTGCTATCAAACACATTGTTTACCTAGGATTGTGATAAATGTCCACTGCGTTGGTAATGGCATTCTCATCGGTTGATATTTTTGTGGCGAATGCAACTCCAGGTTGATCTAGATACTGCAAATAAAATATAACTACTGTAAGCTTTTGTAACAATTTGATTACAATGGCAATCAATTTATTCAATTTCTCGCATCAAGGTAGAAAGAGATCCTACCTTGCAGATAAGCTCTCCTTGAAATCCACCAGCCACCATTAGATTGTCCTTGACAGTCATGGTGCTTATCTGAACCCTCGTTATTGTTTGACCATCGGGATGTTTCTGCATGCAGGCTAATACATTCAACACTCTGGAATCTCGTTAAATTCCTAACATATAGGACAAAATAGCTGGAATGAGGGAACTCACCAAGGCTGGGACGATAGGTTTAGCCGCATTAAGGACCTCTTCACCTCTCCTAAGCAGAGGAGACCAGTGCATTACAGAATAGTTTTGCATAAGATACACATCATGTTTTGAAGTTGCCCACAAAAGATTCCTCAACTGAAATGCATGAACATCCAGTTAAAAGGTGCATAAACTTTATCATAAGCATATATCATACAGAGAACTGACTTTAATCAAGTCGAGACAGTGTGACAAGGAAACAGAAATTTAAAATGTGGCCAGAAATGAAATGAGTAAACACAACATGCCAGTTCTGACAAGTCTAAACGATGGTACATTAACTAATAGTTTAATGAAAGAAATAAGATGGATGAAGATTGAAGGACTCAAAAACAACGATACAAAGACCCAAACCATTTCCCAGCACAATAATCTTTTCATTGACTTCCAATGATAGAAGATTACGAAATGTAGGAACGCAAAACTAAAAAGTAAAAAAAAACCTATGGGCCTATATTAAGTACAAAAACTCAAACTTAAGCTGTTTCATAGTCAAATCACTTCACCCTATGAAACCATGGTTGCTGCTTTCATATAACAAGAAAACAACAGAAATGAACCTAGTCATTGTAATGCGGTTGGACGACTTTAGACAACACACAAAAAAATTAAAAAAACGATGATCGACTTAAGATCAAACTTTAGATTCAACCCATTATCAAAATCACAATTTAGCAACAACAAGAAGGTACAAAGCCGAGCAACACAAAGAGGTAGAGAACTAAATAAGCAATACAAATGACACAAACCACAATAATAATCGCTGATGGGAAAGCAAAAATAAAAAACATGTATGCACCTAAGCCAATTGAAGACTTAAAATTAAGGTTAGTTTGCTCTGCACAGTGACTGCAAACCCCTCCCAACATTGCTATTATAGTCAAGGAGAACAAAAAGAGAGAAAAATCACGAAATGTTTGGTATTGAAAACATACTAGATGAATAAAAGAAGCTGACGATTGACATCTGAATTGATGAGTTCAAACACATTCACAAATTAAGGTACTCCATGATAAATTAAACAAATTATCCAACGCTCATATCAGATTCAACCATCCGAAGAGAAAAACAAGGGTATGCCAACTAAGAATCAATCAACATAAAAATGTGTTTTGAGTGCTGTGCATGCATACCAAACCAAAAACTTGCGTAAAGCACAAAAGAATCATAATCCTGAAAACTAACAAACACAAATACCAAGTCTTCTCTTAATGATCAAATTTCCTATCATACCATATGCAAAAGAATCCATATCTTGCTGGTGCTCAGACAAAACTGCAATCTGCTGAAATAAATATAAAAAAGCAATTCGATGCCACAGGTTAAACTACAAGGAATAAGAATATAACAAATGTATTGCAAGAAAAATTATGTCATATATTCTAGTTTTACACGTCACATGGAAACAGAAATTTGTAAATGCTGGTCCTTCAAAGTAACACAAACCACTCTATCAAATAATCTCCAGCATATTAACAAGAAAATATAAGGTCAACTAGATGTCAACTTAGTGAAAATGAAATCAATGAAAAACTACACGTTTCTGAATGCAAAACCAAATACCATAAAACAAGGCTGCATAGTGCCGTAAAAATAAGGTAAATATAAAAACAAAGTCAACAAAAACAAAGTAAATCCCGTATGCATAGAGACGAAAGGTGTGTTAGCTCCCGTATCTATCTGAGAGCCAAAACACACATTCATACACGGCACTCATTTCTATCTAGGTTTCACCCTAAACTCCTTCACTCAGTGTCAGGTTTAAATCATAATTTAAAACAATACATATAGTCTATAGAGTAGCAATTGTGTTGTCTCAAAATTAGTCAGAACATGTGCCAGACATACTTAACCCCAGTCACGTTCTGAAGATGTGGATCTTGTGCTGTGGCACGCTATTGAATTAAAACGAGCATTTCATAAAGGCAGACCAATGTTCTGCATAGCTACCATTTTATATATTGGTAAAGCCAAGTTATTCACCATATGCATAGATTGCCACAACTTGGTTTATAAAATCCTGTGGTTAGATAGGTGGCATCAAACATTCAACATTGTACCTTCCAAGAATCTTCTAAAATAGGTATTATTCAAGCAACTCTTGGCAAGTGTTAATCATCTGCACAAAAAGGATTCGGTGAATTCAAGCCCAGCTCAATGCTACCAGAACTGGGCAGAAACAAAATCGCCAACCAAATTAAAATTATCCCATTGAAGAGCTACTATATTGGGAGGGGAAAGATCAATGCTGTTACAATTTTTGTCACCCCCTCAAAAGTTGATAAAGAGAATTATCTGAAAAATTCCTATACTCCTTGTAGAACAACAACACGACTGGCAAAAGCCCCTACGTTCGTCAGTAGCATACATAAAAAAATATAACCAGTCATATTTGCTTTAGAAATCCAACGATATTGGTCAGAAGCAAGGATAGTAGCAAAAATAAAGGTCTTTGCCATGGAATACCAAGTAAGTGAAAAAATCCAATGGACTATGAATAAAAACAGTATTCATAAAGTCCATAACTTCAAAAATCTTGACGTGCTCAGATAGAGATGCAGGGAAGTAATTAAACTATCGAAATCAGCTATGCTCTGAAAAACTAAATTCCTTGTATCATAAGGGAAAAAAAACAGAAATAACAGATTGAAGAATCAAACTGAGAAACAAACCACCCTATTGGTGACTCTACTTTAGTCAAGGTCTCAAAAGCCGGTCAAGCAGAGCTTGAAAATGTTTAGATTATGTAGAAGTACGCAATGCAAAAATTATGATGCGGGTGAGGTATGCAATTAGATTTTAAATAACAATTTTATTTGACATCACGAATAGATCAATGTAAATTGACTATTCAAAAAATCAATTTGAGCAGCATATGAACGTTCTTTGAAGAATATAAAAAAAACCTCATCTTGACTCACGTGATTCTAAGTAGTAAAAATGACTTTCCATCAAGAGATTTCACATATTAGAAGATGAGAAGGATGGATATAAATGTACCTGAAAATGTACTATTGTTGATTTCACAAGCCTCGTGTTGAATTGAAACTTGTAGAAGTTGTGGCCTTTATCCACTTCTTTACACTCCTATCATATGAAATTTTTTTAAAAGTAAAAAATAGCAACACCCAGTAAATTATCAATTTTTTTTCCAAATAAAAATCCATTAAAATACAAGAGATGAAAGTGAGACTCGTATACAACACTACAAAGAACATTCCAACACAAAAATACAATACCTTCTCAAGGTCTTCGTGGGAAAGCGAAAGATTCTCGTAGTTCTTATATTGCTTCAATCTGGATTCACGATACTTCTCTCTCGTAAAATTCAGCCTCTCCCACGGAATACCCTGTATATCCTTACCGTTCTTAGCTTCTAAAGCCGACGTATCGGTCTTCGGCTTACTCTGTTGAACAAAAATAATTAAATAAATTCGAAAATTTTTATGTAGCACATAGTTAAAAGAAAAGCTAGAATACTCCAACACTTTCCATTTTAAAACGTCTGTAACAATTTTAAATTCTGTCAAAGGAACAATAAATATCTCCTTCCCGTTCCTTCAATTGAACATTTGTTTTAGACTGATATTACATAGAATGAGGGAGAGGAAAACATCATCAAAATAATATATATATATATATATATATATATATATATATATATATATATATATATATATATATATATATATATTAAAAGGAAAAAGAAAAGGTATTCAATTTTTGCACATAATAAAATTCTTGAATAATGTAGTACCAGTTCGAAGTCGTCGTCAAAGTCAGAGTCGACGGAATCAACATCAGAGAAAGTGCTTCCGCTTCGAGGAGAGAAGCCATCGTCTTCTTCAAAGCTAGTTACATCAAAGTGGTCGTCATCAACATACACCAGATCATTGTTCTGAAACTGCTCCATCAGTTTGTCAATGAAAAAACTAAATGGCAGCAAGGCTAGTTGATATAAAGATCTCTGCAGCATATATTACAAAAAAGTTATTAATCACACGTATCCTGTCTAAAATAAAGTAATTCCTGTTCAAATAATAATAATAAAAAGCAATTCCACAAAAAATATACGAATTACACACTAACATAACATAAGAGAGAACGGAAAACCTGCATGATAAAGGAAGGAACATCAACGAAGAACAATGATTGCGATCAGCAACAAAAACAAAAAACAAAAAATAAAAAACAAAAGTACACGAAATACATCAGGCAAACCTTCCAAGCGCCATACCTCCAAAATTCAAAAACAACACGGAATACGTAACAAATCAAGCATAAAACATACAAATTCTCTGAAATTCAGAAGATTACCTAAAAAAAAGGCCACCAATCGAAGAAAATAATTTTCCAAGGACAATTTTATAAATTATTATGAACTGCTCAAACTTTCGCTTTTCAGAATTCTTCGGCCGAGATTTTTATCTAATCTAAAAAAGTAATTATAGGAGGCAATTAGAGAGAACAAGAAAAGGAAAGAGAAATTTTTTAGCCTGCTATCGTAGAAGAGCAAGATCCGAAAAGCCCTAGTCCGGTACTTATAGATGGAGCGGGGGTTTCTCGTGGGACCCAGTATTTGTACAACGGGACAAAACGGCCGTTAAGACTCCCGTTTGCTACGACTTCTTTTTTTAACATTAAATATATCATTTTATTCAACATAATGCGCACTATAATATATATATATATATATATATATATATATATATATATATATATATGTGTGTGTGTGTGTGTGTGTATCACGATTCATCTTCAAAAAATATCTCTTCAATAGAATATTCCCTTTAATAAATAAACTTAAAACATCTAAAAAAAAAAGAATATGTTTCATTAAAAATAAAGCACAAAATTATTTCATTTTAAATATATGAAATAAAAAACCATTTATAAATTAATAATAATAATAATAAATTTATAAATGTTGGTGTTATCCATGATATAAATATATATATAAGTAATTTAATCTTTAGTGTTTGTGTTCTGGAGCGAGGGGGACCTCAAAATGAAATGATTTTGGGATTAAAAACACAGCTAATGACAACAAAAAATAGTTCATATCAAATAAATACCATAAAATGGCCCGAAAGAAAGCCAAGGACGGACTGTTATCTTCCCTTTATTCGGATTATTTGTTGTAAAATGGACAATAATTTCCATTGATGCGATCCTGGTGAAATGGGTGAGCCGGGTCGGGAGCTCCACCGGATCTGCTATCAATATAATGATGGGAATAAGAGCAATGAGATATATCTCCGTAATATGGCTTCAGCTGTAACCTGCACACAATGAAAGGAACTCGTGAATGGGCGCCGGAGGGGTGTCCGGCGTGACCACTCCGATGCTTAAGTCAGCAGGGTACTCAAGCAATAAAACCAATGTAGCCAAGTGATGGCTGTGTGATTGGTGTGAATGAATGAATGAATCCCCTCCAAATGTAAAGAGAAAACCTGGTATTTATAATATGAGGAGTAATGATGACCTCGTTCTCCGTGCTACCTAACTACTAATTATAGTAGGACGGCTGAGCACACCCTATATTCTGACATGTCAACTCATCGGCACGGTGTCAGAGATGGGACAGTCGCCCACATCCTATTCTGTTAGTATACTCGAGTGCGGTGCTCATACCGAGGTGGCCGGGTAGAATGTCTCCCTGGAGATTTATACAAGAGCCTGGGCCTAAGATTGCCCGGAGAGTAGAGCATGGGCTTGCACCTGCCCGGCTCCAGAAGAATCCACCTGCAGACTTACTCGGATTTGGGAATCCATTTGATATTCCGGGTCATCCATGACCCGGGCTCTTACAAGGGTATCATCACACATCCCTTAAATAGTCGGGCTAGAGTCATACTCGCTGTCCCGATCAGTCATGCTTGGATTCCCAAAGAGACAATCGATTTTGTTCTATAAAAGCATCGGGGGCTTCATGTCTCCCAGAAATGAGATGAAATGCCGGAGTCTCGTGTCTCATGGACTTGAGATAAGATGCCGGGGCCTTTTGTCTCTCGGACTTACTGAATAACCAAGGTGCGGAGCCTTGGGCCGGGGAGCAGGTCCCGGGACTTGGAATGGTCGAGGTGCGGAGCCTTGGGCCGGGGAGCAGGTCCCGGGACTTGGAATGGTCGAGGTGCGGAGCCCCGAGCCAGGGTGTAGTGCCCTGGGCTTATCAATAAGCAAGGTGCGGAGCCTTGGGCCGGGGAGCAGGTCCCGGGACTTGGAATGGTCGAGGTGCGGAGCCCCGAGCCAGGGTGTAGTGCCCTGGGCTTATCAATAACCAAGGTGCGGAGCCTTGGGCCGGGGAGCAGGTCCCGGGACTTGGAATGGTCGAGGTGCGGAGCCCCGAGCCAGGTTTGAGAACCCTGGGCTTATAAATAACCAAGGCGCGGAGCCTGGGCTTCATGAATGGTCGAGGTACGGAGCCCCGAGCCAGGGTACGGATCCCTGGACTTAATAGATAACCAGGGTGCGGAGCCCTGGCCTTCATAAATGGTCGAGGTACGGAGCCTCGAGCCAGGGTACGGATCCCTGGACTTAATAGATAACCAGGGTGTGGTGCCCTGGCCTTCATAAATGGTCGAGGTACGGAGCCCCGAGCCAGGGTACGGATCCCTGGACTTAATAGATAACCAGGGTGTGGTGCTCTGGCCTTCATAAATGGTCGAGGTACGGAGCCCCGAGCCAGGGTACGGATCCCTGGACTTAATAGATAACCAGGGTGCGGAGCCCTGACCTTCATAAATGGTCGAGGTACGGAGCCCCGAGCCAGGGTACGGATCCCTGGACTTAATAGATAACCAGGGTGTGGTGCCCTGGTCTTCATAAATGGTCGAGGTACGGAGCCCCGAGCCAGGGTACGGATCCCTGGACTTAATAGATAACCAGGGTGTGGTGCTCTGGCCTTCATAAATGGTCGAGGTACGGAGCCCCGAGCCAGGGTACGGATCCCTGGACTTAATAGATAACCAGGGTGCGGAGCCCTGACCTTCATAAATGGTCGAGGTACGGAGCCCCGAGCCAGGGTTGAGAACCCTGGGCTTATAAATAACCAAGGCGCGGAGCCTGGGCCTTCATGAATGGTCGAGGTACGGAGCCCCGAGCCAGGGTACGGATCCCTGGACTTAATAGATAACCAAGGTGTGGTGCCCTGGCCTTCATAAATGGTCGAGGTACGGAGCCCCGAGCCAGGGTACGGATCCCTGGACTTAATAGATAACCAGGGTGCGGAGCCCTGGCCTTCGTACCTCCGAGACTTAAGAGAATATGCCGGGGCCTCGTATCTCCCGGACTTAAGAGAATGTGCCGGGGCCTCGTATCTCCCGGACTTAAGAGAATCTGCTTCTCACAGCTGTATGCTACTGAGTGCATTGCAAATGCTCTTCCACGCCAATCCAGAATAGCTGCTGAGCTTCGAGCTCATATAAAATTCACATATAAGATCTGAATGCCGAGCTGGTCGGACTTCTATGTTTGCCAAGCAGAGTTGGGCTTACTGTGGTGCTGAGCAAGGTCGGACTTGCTTCGAATGGAAACCATATCTACGTCTTGAGCTCAAGTTCCCACAGACGGCGCCAATGATGCGATCCTGGTGAAATGAGTGAGCCGGGTCGGGAGCTCCACCGGATCTGCTATCAATATAATGATGGGAATAAGAGCAATGAGATATATCTCCGTAATATGACTTCAGCTGTAACCTGCACACAATGAAAGGAACTCGTGAATGGGCGCCGGAGGGGTGTCCGGCGTGACCACTCCGATGCTTAAGTCAGCAGGGTACTCAAGCAATAAAACCAATGTAGCCAAGTGATGGCTGTGTGATTGGTGTGAATGAATGAATGAATCCCCTCCAAATGTAAAGAGAAAACCTGGTATTTATAATATGAGGAGTAATGATGACCTCGTTCTCCGTGCTACCTAACTACTAATTATAGTAGGACGGCTGAGCACACCCTATATTCTGACATGTCAACTCATCGGCACGGTGTCAGAGATGGGACAGTCGCCCACATCCTATTCTGTTAGTATACTCGAGTGCGGTGCTCATACCGAGGTGGCCGGGTAGAATGCCTCCCTGGAGATTTATACAAGAGCCCGGGCCTAAGATTGCCCGGAGAGTAGAGCATGGGCTTGCACCTGCCCGGCTCCAGAAGAATCCACCTGCAGACTTACTCGGATTTGGGAATCCATTTGATATTCCGGGTCATCCATGACCCGGGCTCTTACAAGGGTATCATCATCCATCATTAAAATATATTATATTTTGAGACATGTTTATCTTAATTTTCCGTATAAATCATTCATTTTGTCTAGGTGTGATGAATCCCCACACATTCAGTTTGAGGTCTGTATCACACACACACATATAACAATCAATTTTAATAATTTTGTCTAACTAGTTATATATATATATATATATATATATATATATATATATATATATATATATATATATATATATATATATATCACATCCAATAGATGAGTGACACATCATCGGTACTTACATAGATGTGCATGGTAGGTATATATATATAATTTTTATATTTTGTTTTCTATCGTGTTTATTCATCGCTAAAAGTTCGCTCACATATCAGAAGTATATTTTATATATATTATCACATCCAATAAATAAATATCACATTATTGATAAACACGAAGATAGAAATTATAGATGAGTAATAAATAAATAAATAAATATATATATATATATATATATATGTACTAATGTGTGTATGTGTGTGTAATACGACTTTTCAATGGTAAAATCAAAATAATTTAATATTTATATTAAACGTACAATCTTTTTCGATGTCTAGGTTCGTTAGCCACGTGTACAAATCATCATTTTGTGTAATCTAAATTAAATGTATATTTATTTTTTAAAAAATAAATTGAAATTCTAAAACTGCCCATGACTTAATGGATTTATTTTGTATTTCGAGTAATGATTAAAAAAAATTCACTCCGAGACTTGATTAATTTGAATAGTTGACTATTTGAAGATGATCAGTTTGATATTTATTTAGCTAGTGGTCCATATTTAGTCAACAGACTTTGGATTAGCCAAAGGTTGCAAGCCTGAGGGGCAAGCTTGCCTTGAGTCCTTAAGAGCATCTCCAATAAGCTATTTATTTTGGTGGCTATTTTGTCGAAATATTGCAGTCTTTCCTCCACTGCTTCAAATTTGTCGTATAACTATATCCTTTTTAAAAAAAAATTATTTATTTATTTTTTTGTTTTTAATTATTGTAAATATTTGTTAATGTTATTTTTTGTTTTTAAATGTTACAAATATTATTTAAATAATAGTATAATAGAATACATATTAAATAATCTCGATTTCTATAGCACAAACCCTAGAATACACTAGCCCAGCCTAAGTGGGGTCACGTGTCAAAAATATTAAATCGCCGGGTTATGTGCGTTTCTATGCAATATTCGACCACGTGGCTTTGAAGTCGACAAAGAAATGCTGCATCAAAACTCTTGACGGCGTCAATGAGACGTTAAGCTAAACCCTGGTTAGGTTAGTGAGCTGGTTCAGACTTCAAAGTCAAGAACTGGGTTTGCAACTCATGTCTTCAAAGTGATAAGGTTTTTTTTTTAAATGATAAGGAACCCAACTAAACAAATAAGTATTATTGTTTATTGTATAAATTCAGACAAACGATTAAAAAAAGAGTATGTTTTTGTGAGACAGTTTCACGAATATTTATCTGTTAGATGGGTCAAACCTATCGATATTAAGAATAAAAAATAATATTTTTTCATATTAATTTTTCATGAATGACCCAAATAAGATATCTGTCTTACAAAATACCATCATTAAGACTGTTTCACACAAGTTTTTGTCAAATTATATATATATATATATATATATATATATATATATATATATATATATATATTGGTAAATATAGCGGTGGAATATTGGGAGATAAGTGACATTTATTGAAATCAAATCAAAATTTTTTTTAGTAAATCACGTAATTTTCAGAAAAGATGACACGATGCGATCTTAAATGTGAACATTGGTGCTATTGTTTTCTCAGAAACGAGACATAAAATTATTGTAATAATAAAATGATAAATTTTACTCCATATTTTGGCATCCAACTCAAAATTTCAATAAGTTTTGAATTTGAGTTACGCGAAGATGTGTACGATTACAATGTTATACAGCGATTCACAAATTTCTCTTAACTATTCTTTTTTTAAATTTTTTTTTAATCTTAAATGAATTATATATTTTTTTTAAATAATAATCGTTAAATAGAGCACGCAATCAATTTTGGGCCCACTAGAAAAGTAGCAATAAAATCGAATCACATTCATGAATCTTCCTTCCACTTTCTAGGCTTCTACCAAGTTCACTTACATTTACATACCCTATTAAATACATTTTTTTAAAAAATTATTCAAAGACAAAGAAGTCACAACTTTGCCACCCCAAATCTCGTTACACGTTTTCGTATATATCTACAACGTTTTTTAATTCGTGTCTCCTCGGATTATGTAGCCTGCCCTACTCACTCTATATTTTCCAATTCCCTCTAGCGTTTTTTCACTTCGATACATGTGGTTCATAGAAAATGTTGAATATAAAGTTGGTTTTTTTTTATTTATAAAGTTATTACTTTTTGAAATTGAAATAATAAGATATAATATATTATGAAAAAACAAAAAAAGAATTTTTGAGACGGAAAAAAGTAAAAAAAGGAAATACATATATAACTAATGAACAAGCACAGCACTTTATATCGGTTGATTCCATCCTACGTTACATGATAGAATCAAGGACCCAAATCTAGCCACGCATACACGAGGTCCACTAATTTTTTTTAAAATCACATATGTGTGTGAATCTTATCCATCCAAATCATGTGGAGCCAGTGCCTCCTTAGATAGCATCGACATAACCTTTTGTATTATGCAAAACTGATGGCGAATATCAAAAAGAAACTTCATGATCATGATATTTTAGAAGTAAATCTAGAAATCATTAAAGCACATCGCGTGAAAATTGTAATATTCCTTTTTATTCTCTGTTGATACATTTGTTTTTCAATTATAGAATATATAGTTCTTACTTTTATCCCGATTAAATTCCTCAGGTAGATTGGTCACCGGCCAGTCCTACTTGCAAAAGTTGATCCCCAATCTACGGCGCCGATCGAGTGCCTCCACTATATTCCCAGCTATATCAATTAAATATGTCGCTTCGTTTTTGTTATGGTCTTTTTTATATCTAAAATATAATAATTTAATGTGTTTTTTGTACAAACAACGAGGTATTGATTAAAAAGGCTAATCAAGCACTAATAAGCTAGCTTTTGTTCTTTTCTAGTAAAATATTTACCAACAAATAATTAATTAAATCGTACTTTATTTTTAATATTCAAGTAAATTACAATAACTAACCAGGAGAACTTATGCTCGAGTTTGGAAGAGAGTAAGAGACAATCAAGTTCACCTTTATTCCACTTCCATTTTCTTTTTCATCTTCAAATAATATATTCAGATATGCAATCAATGCCCCCACTTACAAAAGTTGATGGAGATATCGACTTTATTCCATTTTATTACATTCACGATTCACTTCTGTAACTCTCCATTCCATTCGAAGTTGTTTTTTTTTTTTTTTGGGTATTTTCCTCGTCACTTTTTATCCTTAATTTACACTTCCCCCCCTGGTTAGACTGATTTCGAATCTACAAAACAAACATTTTAAATATTTTGTTGGTATATATATATATATATATATATATATATATATATATATATATATATATATATATATATATATATTCGATTCTGTAATCTAGCAATTAGCATATCTACAAAACAAGGACCATAATACATAGATATGCTTAGCTTGCATGGCCCCCTTCCATGGAGCATCCAGAGATAAACATGGGGGGATCCACTCAACTTATCATCAACGAAAAACACTGACCCAAAAAAAAAAGAAAGAAAAGAAAAGTGATAAAGCTTATCGTTAAATTGCTTGAAGAAAATATAAATATATATTATCATGTTGATAACTGTATCACTATAGCATCGATATTTTGTCATTGTAATGCTCTGCCAATTTTAATTATTTTATATACTATTTTGTAAAACTTTGATTGTATATATCTTTAAAATCCATAATTATTTTTTGAGACCGTCTCACAGATCTTAATCTGTGAGACGAGTCAACCTTACCCATATTCAGAATAAGAAGTAGCAGTGTATCAGAATGTTCGGTACGATATCGATATAAAATAATTTCAATATCATAATTTTCAGTACTCGGTAAATCACGGTACAATATAACACCGCTCGTTTCTTTGTCGCGTCACAAGATGGTAAAGAGGAAGTCGAAGTGAGCAGCCTTGACGACGACTTGATACTTATCGAATACAAAGGTTATCAAGTAATCGTAGATATATAATATCATACGTTATTTTATTAAAAAAAAGAAACTTTGTTAGATATATTCAAAATATATCATATAGCGGACTCATTTAGCGTGTGTGATTTGAAAAAAAAAATTATATAAAGGAAACACACATGAATTTTTTTTTTGTGGGATCCACAATCGACCACAAGGTACTAGACTATGCACGGTTACTGTTGAAATCTTATATACATGTCATATCTGTTAAGAATATGTTATATTTTAAAGAACTTTTACCTGACGGACTTTACAAAGTTCGTCTGGGCACTTGAGAAGATCGGTATCCTGGCCTTAGCCCACAGGATCAGCAAAACAAGAAACCTCAGCCAGTGGGTCGGCCACCCTCCTAATCCAACATTCTAATTAACTTAAATATCATTATGATGCGCTGTTAAGGTAATTTAAAGTGATAATCAGAAGATGGAGAGATTGACGATCTTTGTTCACGTGTCCTGAACGAAATAGGCTGCAACAACTAACTACATTTCGTTGCGTGCCGACCTTTTATATTTGACGATAGAGAGAAATTTATTTTGGCTTTCACAACAAGAATTGACTTTTTATAATTGATAGTAAAATTGACATTCTGTATGGGAAGCGCGTCAGTAATTTAGAAGGCAATTTGCCTCTGTGAAAATCATAATAGGATGATATTATTTATCGTACTAGGAGTCCAGTCCTTCACAGAATACAACAAACACAACCTGTTACAGACGTACACAAAAATACAAATATGTTTCTGTTTATTCGGGGTCTTTTACAATTACGAATGGAGCATCTCATCTAACTTCTCCCTGTATTGGGCCAAACCCTGTCAATCCAAAGACAAATTTATTGCATCTCTGTTTGATAAAAATTCTTTTGTGTGCCTAGTAACATAGAAAAAATAGAATACCCAGACAAGAATTCCAACATCTTTTAAAAAGTTACAATATGCATTGATATATACCTTAGTGTAAGCATAAACGCTTGCTTCAGTTGGTGCCACTGGACTACCCCGACGAATGAATCCCCCCTCTTTGAAGATGTAAAGCATCGGTATTCCAGTTGATAGTTCCAAGCTGATAACCTAACAAAGAGAAAGAGGTGACCTTTTTCATTATAAAATGTGAATAGTCAACATCTATTCGGTTCAAAAAACTGCACCTCTTGAGAAGTCAGTTTGTCTAGATACATAATGATAGATCTAAGTGAATTCCCATGAGCGGCAATCATGACATTTTTCCCCAAAAGAAGCTGTGGTTCGATCTGCTTAACGAGATATTCATTATCGTGTATATATATATATATCCATAAAACAGCATAAAGTCAACATATGTGAGACAAGATTAAATCAGTCTTACGTTCTCTCTAAAGTAGGCAACGGCTCTCTCAGCACACATTTCCAAACTCTCACCGTTAGGAGGAGGTACATCATAGCTACGTCTCCACTCATGAACTTGTTCTTTTCCATATCTTTCTGCTGTTTCCTGCTTATTAAGACCCTTTAATTCTCCGTACCTGTATAGATCAACCACCAAGGTTACAACACACAGAGACAAAAAAGGGGAAGATGAAATATTTCTAAAATTGCAGAAGTCCAAACACATACATTCTTTCATTTAGTTGCCAAGCCGCTACAACTGGAATACACTGCTTTTTCGTATCTTCACTAAAAATTTGACTCCAAGCTCTCGCTTGCTCGTTCTCGTCGTGCAAAATAATTGGAACCTATATGAACATTGATGTGTTTTGACAATTCTAGGCATTGGAGAAGTACCCATTTCCATTATAGTCGAACACGAATAACAGTCGAGACAAAGGCATGTAATGGATACCTTTTTTTAAAAAAAAAAAGAAGCTTAAATAGGTAGTAGCAGATTCAAATTAGTGAGACCCATCAGAGAAAAAAAAACAACTAGAGCATTAAATAGTCGCCCTTAGCAAAAATTTGATAATTTACCTTCTTGCGTCTGTGTTCATTCATGGCAAGCATGGCAGTCATCTGTGCTCGAATAAGAGAAGAAGTGTAGATCATGTCGACTGGTATATTGCTGATTCTTTTACCAGCTTCAATAGCCTCATCCACACCTTTCTTTGTTAGTGGCACATCAACACAACCAGTGAATAGATTATTTTCATTCCACATAGACTCCCCATGCCGAATCAGGATCAATGCAGCTTCGTCTGGGAACATGATTGAAATCTACACCCTTTAAGAGTCTATTGAAGAAAATCTCACAAGTATTGTTTGCTATTTTATATTTGGCAGGTTTCACATTACTTGATTTCTTTTTGGAGTCGCTTGGCGTGCCATTTGACGGGGATAAAATGGGGTTGAACACTGTAGTCTGAGAGCCCGAGGCTTGTGTCACACAAAAACTTTGCTTTTTAGAGATATAAGTTTGTATAGCGACATCTAGCCTGAAACCTTTTGAGATCAACTTCAAAGAAGCATTTCCATTCTCTTGATTGCCGAAAGAACTATTTAACTAACCACAAGATGGAATAGTCCTCATTGCTTGGTGAAATGATGTTGTGGCCATTCTAAATCTGAGCCAAGGTAATCAAATAAGTTTCAAGTATAACACGAAGTTTCATTTTTTTCGCCTCATGATCGGTAAGCATTCATTCAAACATCTATTCTGGCACATTGCCTAGGTTTTGTTGAAAGGAACAAATATTTCAACATAGGTCCAGGTTCAATGATGAGGTCTAAATAATTCATTAATCTCACTAATTACAATGGTCATTTACACGAATGCATCTTAACTGGGAATGAGAGAAAGAAATCCTTTTTATTCTCTTCCAAATAATTCATTAATCTCACTAATTACAATGGTCATTTACACGAATGTTTCATTGACAAAGATGAAGTACAAATCGACAAAATTAACGGGATACGAACAGAAAATAAAATCGAAGAAAAAATGCCACTTACACTAATAAATACCAAAAAAAATATAGGGTGTAAAAAAAAAAGTCAAGAAACGTGCGCAGCAATGCAGGTAGATAGACAGATCTTACAGCTATATATGCCAATGTTATGGCAAAATGAAACGAAGAATCTCAGAATGGTTGCGACGAAACCGAGGCAGAGCTTATTCCGAGGAATTTTGACGGAGCAAAAAATGGCATTGATATTAACTTTATCGCATCAGCACATTAATGCATAGCATGGTTTCATTCAACAATTGTTTTGAGTCGAAAATCTAAAGAATTGACTGATGAATCAATGGAAATTGAGATGCGAATTGGGTAGTTGTATAATCCTAGACGCAATCGAGTTGAGCGGTTGTTAGGAGAAAAAGAACACGAGAAAGGGATATTTCAAAGAAATCAAGAGCAGCGTCTCTTTCTATTCCCTAAAATGTTGGCGATTTGGTGTGGCAAACAGTCGGGCAAAGCTTGGTGGCTCTTGCTCTTCTCTTTCTTGTTTCTTTATTGTATCTTGTTTTGGCTTCACTTGGGTTGGTAGCCTTCTGAAAAAAATTATTTTATTTTCACAATTTTTTTCTAAATTCCCACAAAAAAAAACGTTTTCCTAAATTGAAGCGCAAGCCAAAAAAAAAAAAAAACAACTTTTGAATCAAAAACATTTCTTCGAACTTTTTGTTTGGTCAAAAACAGCGAAATTAACCACGTGTGATCGTGCCATTTGTTTTATGAGTTCATTAAACACTGCTCAACTCCTCACATGATTGATTTGGGCTTTTGGGAGATTTGATGTGATTTGGCCATTATACTCCATCTTTCAACTACCACGAACTCTCCATAATAAAAGTGTGTAGCTGTTGGGGTTGTTAGATTTGAATCCAGCACTTTATGCACGACGTGAATCCATTTAGCTTTGTGAATGGGCTTCTCCGTGTCTTCGATTTCTTGGCCTACTACAACCATAGCTTGTTAAATGAACATAGAATGACTAATTTCAAAATAATCAGAAATGGCCCAATAATTAATTTGCATATCGAAATGACATTATTATTATAGTGAGCTGAAGAATTCATTTTCAGGGTCTTGAAAATAATTGGTGTCATGTGGTACATGGTTATGTTTGTATCCATTTATTTGATTTCATTCATCACATGTTGAAATTACTTTGCTTTATTGAAATCGTTTATAGAGTTCCACCAATATTTTCATAAAGAGACCGGTGATCTCGAATGGTCTACATGAAAATAACGGTTCAATCAGTCGGACCGATTCAACCTAGTTGTTCAGACCGACACATTGTTATATTATATAAAATAAAATATAATATAGTAAATAATATATTTTAAATTCTAAAAATCTTAAGTTTATATATAAATAATAAAAATATACATATTTACTAAAATTTAAAATGTAAAAAATAACATACACATAGTCAAAATATCAAATGTAATTATATATATATATATATTTTAAACAAAAAATTACAAATAAAATAAGATCTAATACTATTAAAATAATATTTTAAAAAAATTCAAAAATCAAAAATCATATATATAATGAAATATTTAAGATTTTAAATATAAGAAAAAATTAACATCTAAAAAAATAGTTAATCGGTTGAACTTGTTTTTGATCCGTGCATTGGTTCATGACTGGTTCGACCGATTTGATTGATAAAACAGTTTTGAAATATGATCTGGACAGGATCAGTGGCCAGTTTCTAGTCATATTGGTTCCATTTTGAAAACAAAGAGTCTAGCCATTCAAGAAATTTAAAATCAATTGATGAGAACTCCAGTATTTTAGTTTTATCGATCTAAAACACAAGAAGACGAATTCGTGGCCATCGCACGAGCAGATCTAATCACACACACGTACAGACGAGCTTCTCATATATATATATTTTTATTTATCGTTTCTCGTATTTTTTGGTTTATTAGGCGATAAAAAATTACAGTAGGTACAATTTTGTTTGTGCTTTATTTCTTTCTCTCTATGAGAAAATGGTTAATTAACAATAAACTCAAATTTAAAATATAAAGAGTATTTTCGGTAATACAAATTCTGATAAACACAATTATTTAATGTAATAAACCCGTCATTTAGCTAGGCAAAAACTTGTGTGAGACGGTCTCACGGGTCGTATTTGTGAGACGATCTCTATTTTTGGGTCATCTGAAAAGTATAACTTTTTAATGCAGAGTATTATTTTAAATGGTGAATATGAGTAGGGTTGACCCGTCTCACGGATTATGATCCGTGAGACGGTCTCACATGAGACTCACTCCATTAGCTAAGGGCTCGCGCAATTTTAGCACGTCATCGTTTTCGACAAAAAACATTATTTGAAATTAAATCAATTTATTATTTTTACTATAGTTATATTTAATTAATTACTCTTGAACAATTATTGATGCCATTACACAAATAAACTATACTTGTAACTTTTCCTCTTGCAAAAAAGAATTAGAATTTATTATTGTTCGAGATGATGCCCATTCTAAAATATCAAGAAATTAAATATTTATTAATTATGGAGTATTTTTAAATTAAGGAGATCCATTTTCAGCATAATCATATAACCAATAAAAACTTAAGCCAACATCAAAGATATCGGTTTGCATCATAAATTATGAAAATATATTTGAATCCAATTAGATATCTTTTACTTGAGTATGTCTTATGTGAGACCGTCTCACGGATCTTAATCTGTGAGACGGGTCAACCCTACCTATATTCACAATAAAAATTAGTACTCTTAGCTTAAAAAATAATATTTTTTCATGGATGACCCAAATAGAGATCCGTCTCACAAAATACGACTCGTGAGACCGTCTCATACAAGTTTTTATCCTTTTACTTTTTCTATTCTCTATTTCTAAATAAATCTACTGTTCATCGAATTAATTACTCGGTAAGTAATAATTAATATAAATTAAATATTTATCCATATTTTTTATTTGT
The DNA here is from genome assembly GCF_022965805.1 of Primulina eburnea. Taxonomy (NCBI): domain Eukaryota; kingdom Viridiplantae; phylum Streptophyta; class Magnoliopsida; order Lamiales; family Gesneriaceae; genus Primulina; species Primulina eburnea. The sequence goes on along the minus strand of NC_133101.1, from coordinate 65,144,678 downwards.
CTGAATATAAGACATTTTTATACGTTACTTTGAATGATCAAGAAATATAATTTACAAAAATATAATAGTTAGTTTTTGGTATATATTAAAATATTTTTCGATATTATAAATGTGTTATTTCCCCCCGTTGAGGTTAATCAATTCACTTTCAATATTTTATTAATTTCAACATGTAAAACCAATTTTATCAACGTATTATAACATTTAAATAGAGGCGAATATATATATATATATATATATATATATATATAAAATATTAAAAAGGATTGTGCTGAAATGGGCTCAATAATGCAAGAACTCCTTTCGAGATTCGTCAGCAAAACTCAATCAACGGTCTAGATTCCCTCCTCTATTCCTGGCTCTCCCTTTATCTTCCCCACAATCTTACCACACCTCACTCCCTCTTCTCTTCTCAAATTCCTCAGTTTCAATTTCTTGATTGATTAATCAATCAAGAAATTATAAAACCTGATTCCTCCTCTCTTAGAGAGAGAATAAATCGATCGAAATATGTTGGGAAAGAGGGCGAGGCGACCACCCATAAAGAGGACTACAAGCATGACGGAGTTCCATTTAGACCTCACCTCCCCGACCCATAATCAGCCTCACAACGGCGGATCCGTCAGCAGCTCTCCGAGACAGCACCGCCGTAACTCTGCTGATTTTTTGGAGACTTCTCATTTCTTGAGAGTCTGCTTTCTCTGCCAACGCCGTCTTGTCCCTGGTCATGACATCTACATGTATAGGTTCGTAATATTTATTTACTCTCATGAATTTATTTATTTTTATTCTTTTCAGCTTATATATATGTGTGTGTATATATTTTATATTTTTATCCATGCAGTTCAATTTCTATGTTTCTGTGATGGTGTACAGCAGTACAGGTCTGGTATACATGAATGTTTGCATGTATATATATATAAAATAGCAAAATGATGTGAGAGTATATGTGTGTGTGTGTGTATTTATAGCTAGGGTTGAATCATAGTCGATGTTCTTTAATCAAATCTGGTTGATATTTTAACAAAAACTTTAAATTCGGTGCAAGAATATTTTGGTTCTCCATGTTTTGGCAGAGGCGACAGTGCTTTTTGCAGTCTAGAATGCAGACAACAGCAGATGGTTCAAGACGAAAGAATAGACAAGTGTTCAATGGCTTCCAAAAAAGACGCAGGGACCGCCGCCTCCGCCTCCGGCGTAGCCCAAGCACCGACCAAAAGCGAGAGGGTCGCCGCAGTGTAGACATGAATCTGCAGTGATGACAAGTCAAGAGTAATATATATATATTTATATATGTATATATACATATATATATATGACCGTATAAATATAGTGGGGCTGCCCGGCTGCGCTTCATTATTTTTTCACCTAAAATATAATATTATTCAGAGAAAATGATGAAATAGAAGAGGTAACTAAACAACCTTGAAAAATAGGATGTGTTTGTTGAAAATATAATATTAAAATATGTATGTTGAATGTTGAATGTTGAAAATTAGGTAAAATTAGGTGTTGAATATTGAAAATTAGTGTGTGATGATGTATGTAATGAGGTAATTTATTTTGGAATATTTGTATATGAAACTCTATAAATAGAGCACTCATTTGTGAATGAAATAACAATTGAGTTGAGAGAAAAATATTATAAAGTGTGTAGTTTGATAATTTTGAGAGTTTGAGATTTTTACTTTTTACCGTAAATTTTTACTTTTTCACAACACGTTATCAGCACGAAGCTCTAAAAGTCCTACATACTTTTCCAAGCTCCAAACAGAAGAAAAAGGTAACAAAAGTAATTATATTTATTTTACTGTTATTTATTTATTGTGTATTTATTTAATATACAATATAATGTTATTATTAGAAATAATAAAATAAATTTTTCATAAACTTGTTATAAATCCTGGGAGGATGTTAAGACGACATCCCACACTCCCGGCAAGGGATACGACAAGTATAAAAGTCTATAAGGTTTTTAAACAAAATAAATTATGACAGTCGTTATAATATTATGATATGATATATATAATTATTTAAACATGTCTAATATTATATATACCATATTATTACCATAAAATTATACAAATACATACATTTATTCTTTTATTCACCAACGGTCATAAACGGTAACAAAACGGCTAGTTTTTGCCCTATAAATATGATCTCTCAAACTCATTCAATCACCCCAACTTTCTCTTCTTCTCTAAAAATTATTCTTCATCAAATTTTCGGAGAAAAAAGAAGATGGCTTTCGCAAGATTATTTTTAATTATTTTAGTTATCATACTCACGAGTCTTGTATTTATCGGAGAATATCCTCCTCGTGTGTTTTCTTTATTTTTACGAATACTTGTAGTTGTTGTTTATCCATTACTTTGTATTGCAATATTCATTAACTAATAAAATGCATCGTGATTTTTAGTACCACCATGGCAAACTTGACAAAGCTCGAATTCATCGCTCTTGACATTACTGGGAAAAATTATATGTCATGGACTCTAGATGTAGAAATGCATCTCGAGTCATTGGGTCTAAGCGAGACCATTAAAGAAAATGGCATATGCACGTCACAAGAAAAGGCAAGAGCCATAATATTTTTACGTCGACATCTCGACGATGGATTGAAATGTGAATATCTGACTGAAAAAAATCCCATGGCTTTGTGGAAGGGATTAAAAGAAAGATTTGAACATATAAGAGAAGTTATACTTCCGACCGCCCGGGATGAATGGAATACATTAAGATTCCAAGACTTTAAAAAAGTCAGTGAATACAATTCGGCGATGTATAGAATAATCTCGCAATTGAAATTTTGTGGCCATGAGATTACTGAATCTGAGATGCTTGAAAAAACATTTTCCACATTTCATGCATCAAATATTACTCTACAGCAACAATATAGAGTACGTGGATTTGCCAGATATTCTGAACTCATCGCCTGTCTTCTTGTGGCGGAAAAGAACAACGAGCTTCTAGTGAGAAATCATCAGTCCCGACCCACTGGATCAACAGCATTTCCCGAAGTAAATGCTGTAAATAAAAATGAATTTAAACCTCGGAACCAAAATCAAATTCAAAGACAAGATTTTGGTCGAGGTCGAGGTCGCGGTCGTGGACGTGGACGTGGACGTGGATTTGGCCGTGGTCGTGGTCGAGGCCGTGGTTTTGAAAATAATAGAGATAGTTATTTTTATAACTCATCTCAAAAGAGCGTCCCAAACCATCCACAGAAAAGGCATCATGAGAATACAAGTGTTAATGAGAATCACTCAAAAAGATATGAAAGTTCTTGTTACAGATGTGGTACTCCAGGACATTGGTCCAAAGTTTGTCGAGCCCCTGAGCACCTTTGTAAACTTTATAAAGAATCATTAAAGGGGAAAGAAAAGGAGACCAACTTCACTGAACGCAGTGACCGTTTGAGTGATTCAACTCATCTTGATGCTGGTGATTTTATGAATGATTTCTCTGGAAATGATCAACATGTTGGTGGGATAGAAATGAACAATTTTGATGCTGCAGATTTTCTCAATGATTTTTCTGAAAATGAACAATATAGTGGTAGAATATAAATGTACAATAATTTGTTTTTCATGTATTCATAAAATAATGTTTTATTGTATAATTATGATATGTGTTATATTTAAATATATATTGCCAGTAATTTATTTCATTGCATATTTTTTTGAAGTTCAAATATGGAAAATGCTATGAGCAAAGCTGAAGTTTGCATACCCGATAGTGGTACAACGCACACTATCCTCCGAGATAAAAGATATTTCTTGGAACTAAAACCAACAAAAACAACGGTGAATACAATATCAGGTCCTGTAGACTTGATTAAAGGATGTGGTAAAGCACAATTTTTGTTACCTAATGGTACAAAATTTTTGATCAATGATGCTTTATATTCACCACAATCGAAAAGAAATTTGTTGAGTTTTAATGATATATATTCCCATGGGTATGATACTCAAACAATGAATGAAGGGAATGAGAAATATATGTGTCTTATCACATATAAATCAGGAAAGAAATATGTGATTGAAAAATTACCAATGCTCCCTACTGGATTGCATTATACACATATAAGTCCCATTGAATCAAACATGGTAGTTGATAATTCTTCGATATTAACCAATTGGCATGATCGATTGGGACATCCTGGTTCAACAATGATGCGAAGAATTATAGAAAATACACATGGTCATCCGTTGAAAGACCAGAAGATCTTTCAGAATAATAAGTTTCAATGTAAAGCTTGTTCTCTCGGAAAACTTATTATAAGACCATCACCAGGCAAAATCCAAACTGAATCACCAATGTTTCTTGAACGTATTCAGGGTGATATTTGTGGACCAATCCATCCACCATGTGGTCCATTCAGATACTTTATGGTATTGATTGATGCCTCCAGCAGATGGTCACATGTATGTTTATTGTCAACTCGAAATGTTGCATTTGCAAGATTACTTGCTCAAATAATAAAATTGAGGAATCAATTTCCCGATTATACAATCAAGAAAATTAGACTTGATAATGCTGGTGAATTTACTTCCCAGACTTTCAATGATTATTGTATGTCTATGGGAATCATTGTTGAGCATCCTGTTGCTCATGTACATACACAGAATGGATTGGCTGAATCATTGATTAAACGTCTGCAAATGATTGCTAGACCAATGATTATGAAAACAAAACTCCCTATTTCTATATGGGGACATGCAATTTTACATGCCGCTGCATTAATTCGCATCAGACCAAGTGCATATCATAAATACTCCCCATTACAGCTTGCATTTGGTCAAGAACCAGACATTTCTCATCTGAGAATTTTTGGATGTATGGTGTATGTGCCTATTGCACCACCGCAACGAAAGAAAATGGGACCTCAAAGAAAGGTTGGAATTTATATCGGTTATGATAGTCCATCAATCATTCGATATCTTGAACCTCAGACAGGAGACGTGTTCACAGCACGTTTTGCTGATTGTCATTTTAATGAGGAAATCTTCCCAATGTTAGGGGGAGAACAGAAACATACCGAAAAGGAAATTTCGTGGTATGTATCATCATTGTTACATATGGATCCAAGAACAAAACAATGTGAAAAAGATGTACAGCAAATTGTGCACTTGCAAAGAATAGCAAATCAAATACCAGATGCATTTGCAGACACAAAAGGGGTAACTAAATCATATATACATGCTGCAAATGCCCCTGCTCGAATTGAAATTCCAAAGAAACAAATGGAAGATACTCATGATGTCATTAAACGCCTGAAGCGTGGAAGGCCAGTCGGTTCCAAGGATAAAAATCCTCGAAAAAGAAAATTCATAGAGAAACACGATGATCACAAAATAAAGAATGATGTTTCTGAAGAAACACATGATGATCACAAAATAGAGAATGGTGTTCCTGAAGAAACACATGATGATGAAAATGTTCTGTCAGAACCACAAACTGACGAGAATCATGAAATCTCTATCAATTACATTAATACTGGAAAAATATGGAACCGAAAAGATATAGATGAAATTGATGATATATTTTCTTATAATGTGGCAATCGACATCATAAATGATAACGAAGATCATGAACCAAAATCTTTTGGTGAATGTAAAAATCGGCAGGATTGGATAAAATGGAAAGATGCCATCCAGGTTGAATTAGATTCGCTAAATAAACGTAATGTTTTTGGACCTATAGTCCTTACACCTGAAGGTGTAAAACCTGTTGGATACAAATGGGTTTTTATTCGAAAGCGAAATGAGAAAAATGAAATAGTAAGATTTAAAGCTCGACTTGTTGCACAAGGTTTTTCTCAAAGGCCTGGAATTGATTATGAAGAAACGTATTCTCCTGTGATGGATGCAATTACGTTTCGGTATTTGATTAGCTTGGCGGTATCTGAAAATTTAGAAATGCGTCTTATGGATGTTGTTACAGCTTACTTATATGGATCACTTGATAGTAATATATATATGAAAATCCCTGAAGGATTTAAGATGCCTGAAGCACAAAGTTCAAAACCCAGAGAATGTTATTCTGTGAAATTACAAAGATCGTTATATGGGTTAAAGCAATCAGGTCGAATGTGGTATAATCGACTAAGTGATCATTTGATGAAAAAGGGATATGTAAACAATTCAATATGCCCTTGTGTTTTCATTAAGAAAACAACATCCGGATGCGTAATTATTGCTGTATATGTTGACGATTTAAACATCATTGGAACGAGTAAGGAAATTCAAGAAGTTGTGTCATACTTGAAGGAAGAATTTGAAATGAAGGATCTTGGAAAAACCAAGTATTGTCTGGGTTTGCAAATCGAACAAAAAGAATGTGGAATGTTTGTTCACCAGACAAACTATACAGAAAAGATTCTTAAACGTTTTAATATGGATAAAGCAAATCCTTTAAGTACTCCAATGGTTGTTAGATCATTAAACATAGAAAAAGATCCATTCCGTCCATGTGAAGATGATGAATATATTCTTGGTCCAGAAGTACCATATCTAAGTGCCATCGGTGCCCTTATGTATCTTACAAATTGTACAAGGCCTGATATATCTTTTGCCGTGAATCTGTTGGCAAGATTTAGCACATATCCAACAAAGAGACACTGGAACGGAATTAAACATATATTCCGTTATCTACGAGGAACGACAGACTTGGGACTTTTGTATTCAAAAGATGCTAATCCAAGTATAATTGGTTATGCTGATGCTGGATACTTATCTGATCCACACAAGGCACGTTCCCAAACTGGATATGTATTTACTCGTGGAGGCACTGCAATTTCTTGGCGTTCACAGAAACAAACACTAGTAACAACTTCATCAAATCATGCCGAGATTATTGCACTACATGAAGCAAGCCGTGAATGTGTGTGGTTAAAATCAATGACCCAACATATCCAAATCTCATGCGGATTATCATTCGACGAGAAACCTGTAATACTATATGAAGATAATGCTGCATGTGTTGCTCAAATGAAAGAAGGATACATAAAAAGCGACAGAACTAAACATATTCCTCCTAAGTTCTTCGCATTCACCAAGGAGCTTGAGAATAATAAATGTATTGATGTTCGTCACATTCGATCAAGTGAAAACTCATCAGATCTCTTCACAAAGGCACTTCCTACGTCAATATTCAGAAAGCACATATATAATATTGGGATGCGCAATCTACGAAATTTGTGAAGAACTGTTCATGTCAACATCAGGGGGAGTTTACGTGACTGCACTCTTTTTCCCTTACTATGGTTTTTATCCCAATGGGTTTTTCCAAGTAAGGTTTTTAACGAGGCAGTATAAAAACACGTAATGAAGACAATCATTATGATCATCATCACAAGGGGGAGTGTTGAAAATATAATATTAAAATATGTATGTTGAATGTTGAATGTTGAAAATTAGGTAAAATTAGGTGTTGAATATTGAAAATTAGTGTGTGATGATGTATGTAATGAGGTAATTTATTTTGGAATATTTGTATATGAAACTCTATAAATAGAGCACTCATTTGTGAATGAAATAACAATTGAGTTGAGAGAAAAATATTATAAAGTGTGTAGTTTGATAATTTTGAGAGTTTGAGATTTTTACTTTTTACCGTAAATTTTTACTTTTTCACAACAGTGTTTTGGCTTGTATCTTTTATTTGTACCAAGCTAGCCAATCTCCATTATATTTTAATTTTCATTTATATTAATTAATTAATTATTAATTTAGACATATAATTTTGAATTTGAGTATATATGATTTTGTTATATATATAGATATATATATATATATATATATATATATATATATATATTGAGAGTTAAGTTTGAATTTGGATATTATTGACCCATTCCATTTGCAACCTAAAATAAAATTTTCATTTACCACTCTTTCCATCGGAAACATAAGTTATTATTTTCAAAATCAAACAAGAAAATCAATAATTAATTAATAGCGTATAAAGATAACTAATGGTCAATTGCTGATTTCATCTCTACTTCTTTTGACTCTTTCATGTCTTAGAAAGTTTAATTTGTTCATGCTGCATGCTTTATTCCTCTACACATATGGATAAATGACAATCACACATTCTATCATGATATATGGATGAGTGATAATGATTCATCACTCAACACGCCTGTCATATATTGAGTGAATGAGACACTTTCCATATGAATAATATTATGAACTAGAATTAATTATGATATATATATATATATATATATATATATATATATATATATATATCATAATTAATTCTAGTTCATAATATATATATATATATAGTTTCGTGGTCTCAATGTGTTTCCAAGGAAATAATAAATAGGAATAGTGGTTATTTTTAATAGAGAAAAATTGATTCATGTGTCCACATTCATGATCGAACTAACGTACGTACGTGATCATTAATATATATCCTGAGGTAAATTATTATAAATTAGTGAGCATTAATTCTTTATATTTATTTATTCCTCTGGAAAATCAAATTCTGTATAATATATCCATATACTTAATTTATTTTGGTTTATTGCATGTTATAAATCAAATACACTTTAACAGTGTTTAAACCAAAATTTCCAACTCGGAAGACCGACTTAACATAAAAATCAAATGAAATAATTATTATGTTTTAATCGGGAGGAGCATATGTATTTTTCCTTCAAATGAAATTACAGCAATGTGGAAGATGGCGACTTAAGCTTGAGAGTGAAGGTTGGGACCCATGAAAATTATTATTGTCGTTTTTTTTAGTTGGGACCATTCCAAAATTTCAATAATCACTTTTGGGGGTGCTCCTATGTACCACCACATATTTTTTGTCAATATATTCCAAACCTTTTTTTTTAATTTTTTTTAAATATAATTATTAATCTTGGGGGATTTCTTACTAGAGAGAGTCGTATATACATGGGGAAAATGTCATTGTTGTGGACCTAATCTACCATGCCATATAATTTTATGGCAATCGATCAGTATTCAATTTACATAGTTGAAGGGTTTGGTTGCCAGTAATTCTTTTTTCCCCCCTTTTATCTAACCTCAAGAATGTCCGAGAGCTGCTAGCGATTCGAGAAGGTGGTCTCAAGATCGTCTTAGACAAAGGCTAGCTTACATCAAGCGATCATATTTTCAAACTCACTCTTGATAGTGCAAGCAGTTACGAAGCTGAGATATGCTGGTTCATGCCCTTCATATATTCACGACTTGATATATATCAAATTCAGCAATAATCCCCTTCTCTCATGTAAGAAATGAAGTTATCAATTTTTATCAAAATTTGCTTGCTGTTTCTTTGATCCATTTTATTGGGTACGTGAAATTTTTTTAAATCTTGAAAAATGAAAGACATTTAATGACATCAATAAATGTTACAATTTTAACCGTAAAAAAACTACATAAATATTATACGTAGCAGCCGCATGTATATATATATGTATGTAATTTCGAAGTGATATATCGAGTTGTCATTGGTCCACCAATTAGCCAACTGTGGAGAACAGATTTGTCGGGGAGGAATTAAGTGGATGCTTCCCCCATATGTATGTATATGTTCTGCTTTATTCCTTATTTGATTCTCCTTTGCATACATAGTTAACAGAATTTTATTTTTTAATATTTTTACACATGATTAAAAAAAAACATTTTTATTATATATATATGGGGTTTTTATTAAAATTAATTTAAATTTAAATTTTTTTTTCAAAAATAATTGAAAAAAAAAACATTTTGTTAATCATATTTTATTATATATATATGGAAGCTCTGATGATGAGTTGTAAGCGAGGAAGAAGAGACATATACACACACATATATAGAAAATGAAAAAGTAGAGATACAGAAAAATGTATGCATATACGTATGTGAGCGCAGGAATGGAGCATATAACTTATCCGGCGCCGTGAAGAAGTTGAATTCATCCTCGATCTCTCTGTCTCTCTGGCACACAGAAAGCTGCAGAGCAGCATACATCCCATATTTTATTTTGTTATTTATATTTATTATAAAATAAATGTTATTGTCCCATGTGCGTAAAGAAGATTCAATTTTATTATAATACTTTTATATTTATTTTTATTTATTCTACTGTATAAATGTAAGACGTTATACAAATCTGATTTTTGATTTCTAACTGAGAAAATTCAGCACTCGTAATTTAGGATTTTGTTTTCTTATGTTTTGAATATAATAGTTAATTAAATAAAAATATTGTATTTACTATTGCATTTTTAAAAACTAAAATTATATTCCGATCCATGTTCTGAATGGTCTAAATTTGTTTCGATTTTTATATAGGAAAATTATAAAATTGGTTTGGTAATTTGGCCTATTTTGAATTATTTTTTAACTCTACGCATTTCGGTCAGTAAGATGAAACATTCGACGTCTATTTTGATCCGTTAGTAAACTCTAGAGCTGATACAATACCACATAAATCACGTTAGTTGAGTAAATTGCATTGAACATATCATGTACGACAAACTCGTGCGATACAAAATTTGTGGGAAAATCGAACATACGATTATTTTTTGCCGAGGTGTTAAATATCATTGATATGTTGATTACTTTTGATCCTCTATTCGTCGAATATAGTACGAACATGTTCGGTCTTCGTTGTTGTTATACGATATCAGTTATCGTTGATATGTCTGATGTCATTTTAGTTCGTTGAAAATGTTTTTTTTTTTCAATTATTTTTGAAAAAAAAATTTAAATTTAAATTAATTTTAATAAAAACCCATATATATGTCCTTTGTGTTCCATTAATTTGTCTATATAATATAGAAATTATATTATCTGGTCCAGCTCCCAAACCTTTTTACAAATTTCTTACGAAGTGTTTGAAACATATTTTTAAATCGTTTATAATTTCAAACGTCTTATAAGATATTTTAAGTATTTAATAATTTGAGCCAACCAAGTTCTAAATTTTCAATTAAATCATAATCTGCTTGTGATTATTAGAATAAGAAATAGCTACGTTGTGACGGATAAGCATGAAGTGGGATCGGATTACATATTAATTACACTTGGGGTGTATTTGGTTGGGTGGATTAAATAAGGATATATTAATAGTCCAATATTTATCGTTAAAATTTTAAGTTGTTTTAATAATCATTTTGACCCGGTTTAAAATCCAATTTTATTGATAAATATTTGATAATAAAATTGGATCTTAAACCGGGTCAAAATGATTATTAAAACATCTTAAAATTCTAACGATAAATATTGGACTATTAATCTATCCTTATTTAATCCACCCAACCAAAGTGTTTGGTTGAGTGGATTAAATAAGGATAGATTAATAGTCAAATATTTATCGTTAAAATTTTTAGTTGTTTTAATAATCATTTTAACCCGGTTTAAGATCCAATTTTATGGATAACTATTTGATTAATAAAATTTGATCTTAAACCGGGTCAAAATAATTATTAAAACAACTTAAAATTTTAACGATAAATATTTGACTATTAATCTATCTTTATTTAATCCAATCAACCAAACACATCTTGGGAGAAGTAAAAGTTTTGAGTTAATAGGGAGGCAAATTGCTAATCGCAACAGACTTTATTTTGCTGTGGATGAGATACAAGTTAAACAGCTAACTGTACTTGACTTGAGAACATTATTTGGTGAAAATTTTAATTTAATTAATTTTTTTATATATTATTCTCAAGTGGGTATGCGTCAACTTCCATTGATAAATCTTTTCCAAGTTAGTCCAATAAACTATTATGATTTTTTATTATTGGCACAGTGTTGCTTATATATTATTATTATTTTTTTTAAAAAAAAATTTAAGTTTTGACTCGCCAATGATTTAATCGTTAATCCACACATCCATTTTAATTGGTTTTCATAGTTGAGTAGGTATCTTGTGAGACGGTCTCACGAATCTTTATCTGTGAGATGTGTCAGTCCTACCCATATTCAAAATAAAAGTAATATTCTTAGTATAAAAAATAATAATTTTTAACAGATGATCCAAATAAGAGACTCGTCTCACAAAATACAACTCGTGAGACCATCTCACACGAGTTTTTGTCTTCATAATATTATATAACAAAGACAAAGCTGTATAGATGACTTGTAGATAGAGATCTCAAGTTTTGGACGATATTTTTACGATAACATTGGAAGATGTCAAAAAAAAAAAAACAGAAAAATTGAATGCGTCTTTATATTCTTTGGAAAACAATAAGCAAAGCACTGGTCTAGAAGCGATAAATTCATTAAAGAAGTAATAAAATAAAATAACAAGCGGAAGTCCAAAATTTCTGGATGCACGCAAACCAAATAATAAATGAACTGCATAAATGATATTTTCTCGATTGTCCTTTTACTCCAAATTAGTGGGGCTTATTAATAATTTTTTTTTTACAAAATATTAAACTTAAAACGACGAAGCAGATATATATATTAAAATGTCAGAAATAAACAAAAAATTATTTAAAAAATGGCCAATTTGAGCTACTGCATTCATTACATATCTTTAATATGGTCGTTTGGAATACGGTCCACCTCATGTTTGCTACTTGGACCTTTCCAATTTTAGAGGGTTCATTTTTTCTGTTCCTCGCATCTCCAACTTGCTTTTGTTGATACATTATTAGTATATATTATATATACTGTTTAGTATAAAATAATATTTAGTTTTAATTTTTCTGATTTATTATTTTATAAATATATATTCGATCTAATAAACGTACGAATTACTTGAAATCTATCTTACGTACTAAGATAATATTTGGATGTCTTTTTTGCCTATTCACCCATTTCCACGTGGCTCCGGCGAATGTTTTGCCTGAACGTTTGTTCCATATCATTGAAGCAAAACTTGGATTAAATAAATTTATTACCTAACAAACTATCTATTTTAAACCGCACAATGTTAAATTTATTAACTAATGTTAGTCGTTTTTCCAACATGATGTTGATGTAATATCGATGACGTGATAATATGATGAGAAGATATTTCGAATATAAATAATTTGTGAATGAACTCCAAATCACGTTTGCAACGCTTTTTTTTTTTAAGAAATATTTATATAAGCAGAGTTTTTGCCAAAAATAGTAATTTTCCGCCAAAATGTCATTTCTATAAAAGGAAAGATTTATAATCAATATTGAAATGTGTGTACTGCAATAAATGATCACTTCAATTATTGTTTGCATTGATTATATCAATTCATTTAATTCAATTTTGAATTTAATTAATTTTTGTATTAATTCAAATGTAATTTATGTATTAAATATTTTTTTACTCAAATTAAAACTAAACTATATTGAAAAATTAAACAATATTAAAAAATTTTGCATTAGTTATATCAATCAATTTAAGTAAAAACTATATAAATAAATTTAAAATAAAAATGAATGCAATGTTCAGTATCAGTCATGAAGTAAATCATCCAAAAATAAATTTTGCTATTTTAAGTAATTTATTTCTCAAAATACTTACTAAAAAAGAAATACTATATTTAATTAGTTTATTTAAATTTTCTAAAACAAAAATTGGTTGAGTGTTAAAAATTATCATTACAACAAAGTATTCCAATGGACATTAATGTACTATTTAATAATCATAAATTTTTTATCCCAAATACATATTATTTCGAAATTACCTTAATTTGAAAGAATTATTGCATTGTAGTTTTCTTCCAAAATCATATGTATATTGTATATCTTGATTTGTCTTCTTAAAAATTCAAATAAGATAGCACAAGAAAATTAAAAGAGATAGATTCAAAAGAATTTCAAATAGACATTAAATTACTTTCGATATTATCCTCAATAATCAGACATGTTTGACACTCAATGCATGCAATTCGGGATTTCCATAATTTGAAAGAGTTAATGTATGTTGTAATTATGTCAAAAGCATCCAATGTATACTTTTTGTCCCTTGAGATGTCTTATTTGAATTTTAAATTATAAATAATGCAATATTGCATATTATATTAGAAACTAATTTTATTAAAAATTTTCTTATTAAATTTATTTATTCCAAAATTGAATTCTGAAATGGCTCTTCTTTTCAGCAGCATATATGAGTTGAATCTTTTCAAAATGTAATGTTCGTTTAAATTTAGATTTGTTCGTTATTATGAAATACCTACATATGGAAACAACGAGACATTAAGTTTGAAATGTATGTTTCATGATCAAGAAATAAAAAATATTATTCTTCTATTTATACAAAAGTTTAATTATTATTTGTTACTAATGTGATAATTTTTTTTATATTACAAAGTTCACGAATACATGATAGCATAATGTCCCGTAATGGAAATGATTGGACCAATTCTAAAGAAAGCAAACATCTTATTAGAAGACACCTTTTAAAATTTGTTGACATTATTTTGGAATACACATAGTAAATGTTAATAAAATAACTTTTATGATTTATACATAATCTACTTATGATCAAATGTTTCATTTTTCTTTCGGAATAATAGGCTGTTGTGCATATTACGAAGAGATTTTGTAAATTAAATCACAACCTATTTGGATAAAGATATTGATGAAAAAATTATTGTTATAATTCAAATGTGTCAAACACGTGTCATGTCACAAAATTGTTTGTGAATGTGGATTTACACGAAATTACTGAATTTTAAAAAAAGTATATTTTATTAATTTTATTGAATGTGATTTAAAAATATTTGCTTATCACATGTTAAAAAATAATAATATATAACTTCTCGAAAAGTAAATAATTAAATATGTATTAAGTTTGATGGCCGACATCAATACACTAAACACGATAAACATCATGTTATTGCCTTAGGCTAACACGATCTAAAATTTTGATATATGATAGTGATTATCCAAAAAAATTAATCGACATGCGTTGTATATAAGAAACTTTTTAAAATTAGTGAAAAAATAGTTTTTTTTTAATTTTTTTATAATTGTATTACTTTTTTAAAATTTAATATCTATTCATTTTTCATTAATTTTTAATAATATCATCCCGTGCATCGCACGTGTTAAATACTAGTATATATAAAAGCAGAGTTTTTACCAAAAATAGTAATTTCCCGTCAAAATGTCATTTCTAAAAAAGGAAATATATATTATGTATATTGAAATATGTGTACTACAATAAATGTCATTTCAATTATTGTTTGCATCGATTATATCAATTCATTTAATTCAATTTTGAATTTAATTAATTTTTATATTAATTCAAATGTAATTTATGTATTATATATTTTTTTTTACTCAAATTAAAACTAAACTCTATTGAAAACATAAACTATATTAAAAATTTTGCATTGATTATATCAATCAGTTCAATTAAAAATGTATAAATAAATTTAAAATATAAATGATTGCAATGTTCAGTATGACTCATGAGGTAAATCATTCAAAGATAAATTTTTATATTTTAAGTAATTTCCTACCCAAATTACTTACTAAAAAAGAAATACAATATTTAATTAGTTTATTTAATTTTTCTAAAAATAAAATTGGATGAGTGTTAAAAGTTATCACTAAAGTTTTCTAATGAACATTAATTTCTCATTTATTAATCATAAATTTTTTTTTATCTCAAATACATATTATTTCGAAATTACCTTAATTTGAAAGAATTAATGCTTTGTAGTTTTCTTCCAAAACCATATGTATATTGTATGTATCTTGAATTGTCTTCTTAAAAATTCAAATAAAATAGCACAAAAAAATTAAAAGAGATAGATTCAAAATAGTTTCAAATGGACATTAAATTACTCTCAACAAACATGTATATTACCCTCAATAATCAGAAATATTTGACACCCAATGCATGCAATTCGAGATTTCCATAAATTGAAAGAGTTAATGTATGATATAATTCTGTCAAAACATTCAATGTATAATTTTTGTACCTTGGGATGTCTTATTTGAATTTGAAATTATAAATAATGCAATATTCCATAATATATTAGAAACCAATTTTATTTTATTTATCTTACTAAATTTATCTACTCCAAAATTGCATTCTGAAATGACCCTCTTTTCAGCACCATATATGAGTTGAAACCTTCCAAGATATAATGTTTGTTTAAATTTAGATTTGTTCGTTGTTATGAACTACCTACATATGGAAACAACGAGAACAACAAGACACTTTAAAGTCTATCTTTCATGATCGAGAAGTAAAAAATATTATTAATCTATTTATACAAAATTTTAATTATTACGTATTATTAATGTTATAATTTTCTTCTATATTACAAATTTACGAATACATGATAATATAAAATTTCTCGTAATGGAAGTGATTAAACTAATTCTAAAAAAAGTAAGCATCTTATTAGACAACACCTTATAAAATTTATTGACATTGTTTTGTAATATACGTAATAAATGTTAATTAAATAACTTTTTTGATTTATACATAATTTATTTATGATCATATGTTTCATTTTTGTTTCGGAATAATAGGCTGTTGTGAATATTATGAATAGATTTTGTAAATTAAATCACAACCCATTTGGATAAAGATATTGATGAAACAATTATTATTATCATAATGTGTCAAATACGTGACATGTCACAAAAGTGTTTGTAAATGTGGATATTGATGAAATTTTTGAATTTTTAAAAAGTATTTCTCATTAATTTTATTGAATGTGATTTAAAAATATTTTTTATCACATGTTAAAAAATAATAATATATAGGTTTTTCAAAATTAAAGAATTAAATATGTATTAAGGTTGTGGCCGACATCAATACACTAAACACGATAAGCATCATGTCATTATCTTAGACTAACACAATCTAAAATTTTGAGGTATGATAGTGATTATCAACAAAAAAAATTAATCGACATTTATTGTATTTAAGAAAGTTTTTTAATCAACGAAAATAGTTTTTTTATATTTATAATTATATTATTTTTTCAATTTAAATATCTATTCATTTTCACTACTTTTTAATAATATCATCCCGTGCGATGCACGGGTTAAATACTAGTATATATAGAAACGAAACTTCGATTCAGAACATACGAGACTCTTCATCAAATATTGCACCCTTTCATGATAACCAATCATGAAACAATGAGTTGTTTCCAAAGAGTTGCGTTACACCTTGCAAAATGATTGTGTGGTTTCTGAATAGTTTTTGAGGGCAACCCCGGCCACGAGGTGGCTCTGCCACCTCGACTTCCGTGACCTGATCGGGCAGGTCGATTTCCATAATTTTTGCAGCGATAAACAGTGTTCGTTATCGACAAACTAAATAATTATGAATTTTTTTTAACATAATATATCATGCATCTATATTTTACAAACATAGAATGCTGAGATTCTGGTTCCATCAAAATATAATTAAACCCCGCCATGGCAATAACGATTTATTTCTTAAAATGTAAAATACCAACTGCTAAGCCCAACACGAAACCCAATCAAAGCGCTCA
This sequence comes from Primulina eburnea, assembly GCF_022965805.1. Taxonomy (NCBI): domain Eukaryota; kingdom Viridiplantae; phylum Streptophyta; class Magnoliopsida; order Lamiales; family Gesneriaceae; genus Primulina; species Primulina eburnea. The sequence continues at coordinate 65,127,259 of NC_133101.1, read as the reverse complement.
ATTGTGTATATGCCACTACAAGCCCATTTATAGCCCACATTAGAAATGGCCCATTCAGCCCACAGTGGATTAACAGAAAATTATTCTCTTTTCTTCTTTCTTTTTAAAAAATATTTACATGGATCTCAATTCTCAAGTCAAGACCTTGTTTCAAATTACATGTAAACTAACATCTTTGTTCTGTATTGAAAAGTCATTCTGCCCTTTGTCATATAAACTTACTACACCTAAAAAATGTAAAAAAAATTATAAAATACGAAAAACAATTTAAATTTAAAAAATAGAATATATAAAGATTTAATTATACAAAAAATTGGAATACACATATATGTAATAGTATACGTAACATTTATGTGATCTCAAGTTATATTCAGATTTTTTGATGAAACTGTAAATCATGTCCTGGAATGCAGTTAGAAGCAGCCAAATAATTCGGCTAGATTTCGTGATGCTGCGCATGTAAATGTATTTCTTATCTCTTTAAAGTTTAAAACCCATAATTATCGATCAATAATATTCGAAAAGATTTATATGTAACCTGATCATGCATGCAGATATCTATCCCATAAATGATTCTTCCTTATAGCTTAATCATAAAAATATCCCAAAATCTAATCAAATCTAAATTCAAATAAAACTAATCTATATCTCATCCACAATCATTAATTATATATAATCTTCTTCAACACATCAGAAACCCTATAGATTCAAGAGTACCAAGCAGTCTCCTCGTTATATCATATTCTTCTTTGCTTAAGTTCCTCAAAAAACAATGAAGTTTTTCATCGTGTGTTGCATTTTGGCCTTATGGGCTGCAACCATGGCAGCGCCCACGACAAGCCCCTCAGGTGCCCCATCACACCCACCGGTTCAGGCCCCCGGAAAATCGGAACCAGAAGACTGCAGCACTTTGGTCTTTAATATGATGGATTGTCTTCCATATATAACGAAGGGTAGCAACGAAACCAAACCAGATGGATTGTGTTGCTCGGGTTTTAAGTCAGTTGTGAAGGGTAACGCTGAATGTATTTGCGTTGCATTGAACAGTAGTGAGAGCCTAGGCATTTATATTGACGTGAGTAAGGCTCAGAAGTTGTCTTCCTTTTGTCATGTTTCTCCGAATCCCGTCGATAAATGTAAAGGTGCGTCTGTTATTTCTTACATATATGGTGTATGATAAAATTTTATTATTGTATGATTATTAATACTTATTTTGAATTTTTGTTTGTGTTTTTTTTTTCTCATGCAGGTACTCCTGGTATGTTGTTCTATCTATCTAAGTAGAGAGCACCGAGCGATGTTTATATATATATATATATATATATATATATATATATTGTTCTTTTACATTTATTAATGATTTTAAATTAAATTTCACCGATGTTATGAACCCTGGCGTCAAGATATTTCTATGTTTGATTTGTTTCTTTCGGAAGTATAGTTTATTTATTTATTTAATAATTCATTTTTGCGGCCTCATTTTGCTTTAATACGACTTACTTGCTGCAGCTAAACCATCACCAAGTCAGGGCCCGCCATCAAAATCTCCGAATCCTCCTCATTCTGCTAAGCCACCAGCAGCCCCCAAGACTCAGCATAAAGCTCCGGCACCCGCTCCTGGAAACTCGGGTGCTCACGCCATATCCGCCACACCTTCGTTTATATTAATCACATTATTTGGTTCGTCGTTTTATAGAGTCTTCGCTTAAAGATCTTGGGTTTTCTAACATGGTTGACTTGCTACCTAGTATGTTTAGGTTCCTAGCTAGGATCTTGTATGTGTTGGCTTCCTACTAAGCATGGTGCTGTGGGATATATATAGTTTTGTTTGTGGCATAAAGTCGGCTATATTTCCATTTGATTTATTTAGTTTCCTCATTTGGACAAGTGTTGTCTCATTTTTCAGTACTTTATTGTGCTATTGACAGGATGGGAGCAAGAATAAGAGGCGAAGCATTAATAAAATTAAACCCACATATACAAGTATGCAAAATGAAATTTACAAGGTAAGAATACAGATCCAAGAAAATTTAATTAATTTTTTAACCTTTCAAAATCTGAAAAAAGAAAAGATATATATAAAGCATATATAATTTATGTGTAAATGCACATCTATATCTAAAAGCAACAATTAAATACAAATTTCTTCCATTTTAGAAATCTCACCGCATGCATCATTTCAAATTCTTCATATCAGAAACATTGGTCACGATCTGCTTCATTCAAAATTTCATAATCGATGGGCTTTTTTTCATGTGTAACCCTATTGACTTCAAAAAATCATTATTAGGTTTGAGCTTTACAAATATTGGTCTAATTTTATTTTTGGTGTGAACAATATACTACTGCTTATTGCAACTATTTCATCATGAATTTTAAATCTTAAAGCATTAGGATCATCGTTGCCCCAACCTAGTTCGATATATCTGTCTTCTGTCACCTATTGTTTGGCCATTTCCTTCCTCTTATAACATCGGTTAATTCTCCAATATTTCAATGCTGATTTGGCGAGTATCTTTCTTGTTCTTAATCGTCTACATCTCAAGGGGTGCATAAAATAAACACTAAAATTTTATGTAAGAGTACTATTTTTTTTTGTGTGTGATTAAAAATGTTATAGCATGTTAAGATACATAACATTAATTACATCACGTCCCAACCATTCATGAGTTTTTCTTCCACACAATGACGTTGTCCTTCACAATTGATTATTTGATACTGAAATAAGGATGTCTGGAAGACTGGATCAAATTAATCTATTGCTTGATTTTCATTTGACGATATATAAATATCACCTGATCTTGTAGTACGTACAGAATGAACCGACAATCATTTATCATTATGTTGCACTCATAATTTATAAACCTAGTTCCAGAATGAGAGGACTTTTTAAATTAAAATAAGAATGTATATATATAGGGAAAAAAATATTTATTCTACTATATTGACATCTTGCTCTGAACTAACGATTCTTCTCTCCATTTCATTTTTCCTTTTTGATACCCCAAACAAATGCGACATGTTACAAATATATATTGATATCGAGCAAGTAAATCACTATCAGACCTAGCTAATTGACGACTCATTTAGAGACTCAATAATTAAAAAATATATGTCATGATGACAACTTTGATGCAACTGTATAAAAAAATTATAATTTTAATCGTATAAGTTGGCCTATTTTGGGTTTTAGTCATGTAATTTATCAAAGTTTTAGTTTTTCATCCACTAACTTGGATTTTTTTGTTTACTTAAAACCATTAAATCCACTGTAAATTGCTTATTTGACATAATATGCTCTTTTACGTGGGTCATGTGACAATGATAAAATCTTATATTATACACATTAAAATATAGTTAAACAAAAATAAAAGGAAATGAAATTTTTTTCCTTCTATTTTAAAGTGTTGATAGTCATTTTGCTTTATTTTAACTTTTTTTTTTTATCATACGAATTTTAATATGAGTGATACGTGCTTTGTTCTTGCCACATGTGTTATGTGATAGGGAATCAATGCCAAGTAAATCACATTAGATGGATCTAGAAGTTTCAGAAAAAAAAAGATTAAAAACAAAAAGAAATCCACGTGAAGTTACAAGATTAAACCCAAAATCAAACCAAACTTACAGGGATTATATTATATATATAACAATATCATTGTCTTTCTTTATGCAAAAATATGAATATACATATAAATGAGTCAAAATAAAATGTTTATCATTGAATAAAAAATATTTAGAAAAAGGTGACCCAAATCCAACGGCTACTACAAATAGGCTTCTTATTATTATTTTTTGTTTTAATGACAATGAGGTAGGGGTTACAAATTAAATAGGCTTATTGGTTACCTACTTTTAACACCGATTATATTTCATGTACTATACGTTAAAAATAAGAAGAAATAGTTTATTAATCTATAAAAAAACTAGCTCTTGTAGAAAACCTAACATGCTCAATCCTACACATTTAAGTTATTAATTTGATTTGATCGAAAGTAATACATAATGTTTTTTTCCCTTTTCTGAAATCAATAAATATATATTTTTTGTTTAAAAGAAAAAAACTTCCCCTCATAATTTTTATCGCTCCTGATTGTTTAATATAGTCACTTATAAAAAAATAATGAATTTTTATGTTGAAATTGTTCCCTTCAAACCACACACCATATCGCTCAATTTCTTTGTTCACCTATTTAGTGGCATAGAATGTATATATTTAACAATATTTAATGCACTCGACGTTAAAAATAAGAAGCAACAATTAATTAATACCACAAAAAATCTGGCTCCTACTGAAAACCTTAAACCTAACTTGCTCGCGTAATCCTCCCCATATTAGTTGTCTAACTTTATTGAAAGTATCATAACAATTTTCCTTTTTATTTTCTCAAATATTTAATTATTAATTATTTGAATAAAAAAATCTTTTAAAAGAACATTTGTACTCAAATTCTTAACTTTTATTTCCCCAAAACATTTCATGCAGCCATATCATAAATCAAGAATTGTCCTTTAAGTTCTTCCATAGACTCGAGATTAAAAATTAGAGGCAATAGCTAATTAATACTACAAAAATTAGCTCCTACCCAAAATTTAACGTGTGCAATCCTACGTACACATCTAAGTTATTTCATTAATTTTCTTTAAAGTATTAATGCATTTCCCTTTTCTTTTGTTAACTAATTAAATCAGCTCAGCTAATTTTTTTTTAATTAAAAAAAACCCAAACTCACTCTAATTATTTTTATTTCCCCTAAAATTTTCACGTAGCCCCAAAAGATTTCTCACCTATTCAGTAGCATAAATATTATATTTAACGATCCTCCGAGTAGCTAGTCCAGTTACTTAATACCTCAAAAAGCTAGCTCCTGCTGAAACCTAGCGTGCCCACTCCTACACATATGTACACAAATTTATGAGTGTATATGTATTATAACAAACTCTAAGGTCTCTAACGTAAGTATACTAATTCTGCATGCAACCTTTGGTTTGCTGAAATTTTTTTAGCGCATTACTTTACCTGTTCCAAAACTTTTGCTCCACTAATCCAGTATGGTGACCGAGGTGCAAGAGTTCTGCATCGCCCTAAAAGGGAAGAAGGCAATTCACAGTATTTTGATTGCGAACAATGGAATGGCAGCCATCAAGTTTATACGTAGCATCAGGTCGTGGGCTTACGAGACGTTTGGAACCGAGAAGGCCATGTTTTTGGTGGCAATGGCAACCCCAGAGGACATGAAAATGAATGCAGAACATGTTAGGGCAGCTGATCAATTTGTATCAGTACCTGGCGGGACTAACAATAACAACTATGCCAACGTGCATCTCATCGTCGAGGTTTGTTACGTTGAGTGGATCTTTTTCCTGTTATTACACCTGTTCAACTTAGTCGGATAATGGATAGACACATGGATCACACGTTGTACTTGGTATATGGAAATGCAAAAACTGCCAAAAAATTAATGTTTGATTTTGGATGTCCAGATAGCTGAGATGATGCGAGTTGATGCTGTGTGGCCCGGTTGGGGTCATGCATCTGAAAACCCAGAGCTACCTAATGCTCTCGGCGAAAAAGGGATCATATTTTTAGGGCCACCAGCTTCATCAATGGCTGCATTGGGTGATAAAATTGGATCTTCACTGATTGCACAAGCTGCTCAAATCCCTACTGTTCCTTGGAGTGGTTCTCATGTAAAATAAAACCAAAAAGGGGGCCAATGAGTGATGTGAAAATTGCTTGTATATATCATTTTGACCAAAAATCATATATAAAAATTCCAATTTGACATGGAATCGACGACTCTCATTGGCCTCTTGCTATCCATCACTATCAGCGAGATAACTAACTTCACATTATTTCTTTTCAACTGATTGTCACATATATTTTTTTTAGGTGAAAATTCCCCAAGGCAGCAGTTTGCTTACAATCCCAGAAGCTATCTATCAGAAAGCATCTGTTCATACGGAGGAAGAAGCCATCGCTGGCTGCCGGAATGTTGGCTATCCTGCTATGATTAAGGCCTCTTGGGGCGGTGGCGGCAAAGGAATAAGAAAGGTTTAACGATCCCCATTTACCAACTTCTTCATTTTAGGAACGTCAATTTTATATCGTAATCTTTTTGTGAAGGTGCGGGCCCAGAGTTTTCTAATCGGGGGCTAAAAATTTATTGATAGACATAGATGCATCAAGTTATCCTTGATATTATGTCTCTTTTATTTATCAATAACAAATCCACTAATCAAAACCTTCGAAGTAAATGAAATGCATGCATGCATGCATTATATTGATCATATGATTTGAAATGCATAATTAGGTCCATAATGATGGCGAAGTGAAAGCTTCATTCAAGCAAGTACAAGATGAAGTTCCTGGCTCTCCCATTTTCATAATGAAGGTTGCCCCCCAGGTAATTAAACTAAATTAAAACAATGGAATTCTCATTAAAATAAATTGTATTTATAATTAATTTCGATCCTCAGAGCCGACATTTAGAAGTCCAGTTGCTTTGTGATGAACATGGAAACGTCGCAGCTGTGCACAGCCGTGACTGCAGTGTTCAAAGGAGGCACCAAAAGGTTAATTCTAATTTTTATGCGGAATTGATAATTAATCCATCGTGATTTGATTTAAGGCATACAAATTAATTGTTTTCTTCAAGATTATTGAAGAGGGGCCGATAACGGCAGCCCCTGTGGAGACGGTGAAAGAGCTTGAGCAGGCTGCTAGAAGGTTGGCCAAAACCGTTAACTACGTGGGAGCCGCAACGGTCGAATATTTATATAGCATGGAAACCGGTGAATATTATTTCTTGGAGTTGAATCCACGCCTTCAGGTTGGGACTACAATTTTATATAATGAAAATTTCAAAATAGATATAATGAAATAAATTAAAGTAGTAAAACCAACTCAAATTTATAATTATGAAACTGATATTCATTTCAGGTGGAGCACCCTGTGACTGAATGGATTGCTCAAGTGAATTTGCCGGCGGCACAAGTTGCCATTGGGATGGGCATCCCTCTCTGGAAAATTCCAGGTTCATCATTCTTCATTTTATTTATTTATTTATTGCGGCGTTGTTCATTTTTAATCGTTGATACGATGTCTTTCTGCTGAATGGATCAGAGATTCGGCGATTTTATGGAAAGGAAAATGGAGGAGATTACAATTCATGGAGGGAGACTGCAATTGTTTCCACTCCATTTGATTTTGACAAAGCGGAGTCTATCAGGCCTAAAGGCCATTGTGTAGCTGTTCGTGTCACGAGTGAGGATCCTGATGATGCCTTTAAGCCCACAACTGGTATAATTCAGGTCAGGTTATCCTAATCTCGGCATCTGAATGTCTAACTTTTAGCAAGCATATGTTTTGAGCTGGCTAGTGTCGTCCATCATCTTTTTCTTGAATTAGGTTTGTAATATATGGATTCTTGGTTTTTCTGTTTCTGATCATTAGGAATTAATGGGAAATTAATAAAACAAAAAATATTTCAGTTTGGGAGTTTCCGCCTCGAACCCTAAAAGCGTATGTCCCCTACTTTTAACGATTACGTGAAGATGCTGAAAACATGGTTGACATCGAGCTAATTTGTAGTCCAAGTATTGTCTTCTGCATTACAAGCATCTCTCTTTCTGATACAAGTGATCGACTTACCTAAAATGCACAAACTTTTAGTATCAAATTGTAAAGGACTTGTTTATCTTTGTTTCAAAACTACTCTATTATGTCCATCTTGACTTTTTCCTACATCCCACTTGATTTTTTTTCAACTCATTTTTGCTTAAGCGTCGGAGCTTTATTGTTGTGATTTTATCAATTTTTCTTTTTTACTTGTTGATAGAAGAGAAAAAATTGAGTTAATCTTGAAACCATTTAGCGTGCTTCCACTGAATTTGTCCAATTAATTCCTTGTTTACAGAAAACGAATATTAATTGCAAGTATCCATAAATCAATTTACCTACTTGGAAACAAAAGATTTTCAAGAATTCTAATAGTAGAAAATGTTCAATTATTTAAGGAAAAATGGGTTCAGAATGCTGTCTATGTGATTCACCGTGAAGATAATATTTTTTTGAATGAAGATTTGAAGGATCATAAGGTTTTAGGTTGAAATGGAGCCCCTGTGTTTCTAGAATGGAGGGGCAGTGTCCTTGGGGATATTTTTTTTACCCCAAATTAGCATTAACACCGGAGAGAAACTTGATAAATTCTAACTTGGAGATACTAAGGTGTAATCAAGTTACGGGACTTGATTTAAGATATTGATGATGGAGGCTACAACCTATGAGATTTTATTGGCATTTTGACTTGTTTAATCTTGAATTCTCATGATAATTATGAGCGATTTCAATTACTTTGAGCAGGAGCTGAGTTTCAAAAGCAAGCCAAATGTGTGGGGATACTTTTCTGTGAAGGTACGTATATGCATGTAGAAATTTATTTCTGCCAGAAATTCTGAAATCGAATCTGATTTTCATTAGTTTCTTCTTGCTCACAGCCTGGTGGAGGCATTCATGAATTTTCGGATTCCCAATTTGGTATGCGAACACTCACTGATTCTTAACACTTAGCAAGTGATAATTGACATTGCGAGATGGCATTATTTTTTGTCTTTTATTTCGTAAAATAAATGAACTCCTGCCCTGCGACTTTTAGTTCTTAAATGGGTGCTCTGGCACCTGAAATTGATGCATAGTAATTTACACAATTGATGCCAAAAGCGCACGACTGTAGAAAATTCCAAGTTCTAGACTTGTTCTTGCCCGAGTTTATTCATTTTGTTGACTAACATATTTTTTTCAGATTTATTCTCTTCGTCATGCATTATTCTTCTGCATAGAGGAAGAAGTTTTTAGTTTATTGTTGCCATCTGAAATCTGAAAAAAAGGACAATTTATACATCATAGATTCATAAGTTCCTGTGTGCAGGCACACATTTTTGTATATGCATGTAAAATTTTCAGTTGTCGAGAAACTACGCGTGAATTTTGATAAATTTTTTGGGGGCCAAAATTAGATCTAGGGAACTGGAAGAGGGAGGCGAGATAGGACGAGGGTGAGTGAAAGGAGGTAACTAATGGATTCAATGGGGCAAAACTTGCGATTCTAAAAAATTACAAAATAAAATTTCAGTTTTTTTAAATCAGGTGTGAGTCATGATGATTCAGGAAAGTTTTCAAAGCGCATCGACCAATTATTTCAATTATTGGAGATTCATCTACAAAATGATGAATTGATCTTTTTATTTGACCTCAGGACACATATTTTCTTTTGGGGAGTCTAGAGCAGTGGCCGTTGCTGACATGGTTCTTGGGCTGAAAGAAAGTCAAATAAGAGGAGAAATCTGTACAAATATTGACTACATTGTCGATCTTTTACAGGTGAGAAACTCAGTACCTTGGTTATCAAAACCGCATGCGACCCTTTTTGACTATACTCTGGTTTCTGTAAATAATTTGGCATTTGTCAAACTTCTCTACAGGCTTCAGACTACAAGGAAAATAAAATACATACAGGATGGCTAGACAACAGAATTGCAATGAGGGTCAGAGCAGAAAGGCTCCCTTGGTATATTTTAGTGGCCGGTGGAGCACTTTATGTGAGTTTGCTAGCATGCGGTCTTTTTAAGTTTCTGAAATCTTTAATCTTTATCTCCATGTGTTGCCACACTTATAAAATTCTATGACCATGTTCATTAAATCAGAAAGCCTCTTCTAGTAGTGCAGCTGTGGTTTCCGAATATGTTGATTATCTTGAAAAAGGACAGATTCCACCAAAGGTATTTGATCTTATGATGTCAATTGAATTTTACTCTTGGTTTCAGTAACTTGTCAATAAATGACGGCTCCTCTTTGCAGCACATCTCAGTGGTGAATTATCAAGTTTCTTTAAATATAGAAGGGGTTGAATATACTGTAAGTGCACCTATGCTCAGGCACAAAACTGCATGCAACCCTTATTCTAAACCTTTGATACTAGGAATGTGATAGCTCTCATTTTGTAATCCACTTTTTAATGAATATCTCTATGTTTTTTCCTGATTTAGATTAATGTGGTGAGGAAAGGACCTGGAAGCTACCAATTGAGGATGAACGATTCAGAAATTGAAGCAGAAGTACATAGTCTTACTGATGGAAGTCTATTAATGCAGGCAAGCTGTTCCTCTGCCTAGTCCTTTTAGGAATCCTGACGAGATTGTTCAATATTTTATTTCTTTTCACTTCTGTTAGATGACTAGATCAGATGGTCTTTATGGTTATGTGGCATTTAAGCAGTAATTAATCTATATAATTGATTAATGTGACAGGTTGATGGATATAGTCATATTGTATATGCAGAGGAGGGAGTGGCTGGAACACGCCTTCTTATTGATGGGAGCTCTTGTTTGCTTCAGGTGCCTTCTATTCTTCCTTGATAAAATATAAGTAAATTTGTTGGTAGAGATTAATCCATCTTCCGTGCATTCAGAATGATCACGATCCATCCAAATTATTGTCGGACACACCATGCAAGCTACTTAGGTATCTGGTTGAAAATGGTAGCCACGTTAATGCTGGAACACCTTATGCGGAGGTTGAAGTAATGAAGATGTGTATGCCTCTTGTTTCTCCGGCTTCTGGAAATATCCAATTTAAGATGTTGGAAGGTCAAATAATTCAGGTAGACATTTTAAATGAGATGTATTGCCTTGCTGCATGACTAAGCAATTAATACAAATAATTTTCTAGGCTGGCGAGCTTATAGCAAGACTTGAATTAGATGACCCATCAGCCGTAAAGACAGTAAAGCGGTTCCATGGAAGCTTTCCTGTTCTGAGACCACCAATTGGCATATCTGGTAAACTTCATCAACAATTTGCTGCAAGTTTGAATGCAGGCCGTATGGTTCTTGCTGGATACGAGCATAACATTGATGAAGTATGTTCACTTGGCAGTTAATAATTATATATTTCAGAACAGAATTTGCTATTCTTAAATAAATGATGCATTTAATTTAAATGCTTGAATGCATAAAACTGTCCTGGATATTCTGGTTAGTCAAAACAATTCTTCTATTGACTACACTCGACTTCTGTTTCAGGTTGTTGAAAACTTGATTAGTTTCCTTGACAATCCTGAGCTACCTTTTCTCCAGTGGCAAGAATGCTTCTCTGTACTGGCAAATAGACTACCCAAGGACCTTAGATATGAGGTTGTACAAATAACGGATTCAATAGTTTTAGTTCTCAAACAATGGAATTTGTGCTCTTACTTTGTCATCTGAAATGTTACCTTGGACAATAACTTTTCAGTTAGAAGCAAAACTCATGGATTGTAAAGGGTTCTCCAAAGAGCAAAATGTTGACTTTCCGGCAAAAGTTTTGCATGGAATTCTGGATGTAAGTCTGTCTCTTTTGATAATTGCCTGTGCTGTTTCCATACAAAATAAGGGAAAAATTATATTTGGTTTGACACTACTTCAGGACCATTTAAACTCCTGCCTTTATAAAGAGAAAGGGGCCCGAGAACGAGTAATTGAGCCTCTAGTGAGTCTTGTCAAGTCTTACGAGGGAGGATTGAAAAGCCATGCTTGTCTCATAGTTCAGGGCCTTTTTGATGAGTATTTATCCGTTGAAGAACTCTTTGGCGATGATACACAGGTCCTTTTTTTTCATGAAGTAAATTTAGTTTAACATAGATGTTACAGTTAGGTCATCATTTTCTGGCGAACACTTGGAATGAAGCTGTCATTGTTTTTCATATTGTACTGTTTAAATGCTTTATCTTTCCACTTTTTAATTCCTCTATTTTTTTTCCTGATGACATAAAATTCTGAATTATGATGTACAGTATTTCTAGTTTCTATGTTACAAATAAGTTTGTCAATTTCCCGTTATTCATGTCTATTGATTCACCACACAGTCCTGGAATCTCAAGGAATAACCAGTAGCCCACCATAAAAAGGGAAGAGATAAACAAAATTCTCCATAAGCTATTTTCTTATCTAAAATGCGAATATTTACATTTCAGGTAGATGTGAGTGAACGCTTAAGACATTTACATAAAAAGGATCTCCGGAAAGTTGTAGACTTGGTACTCTCTCACCAGGTATATTCAGATTAATATACACTAAGTTTCTCATCTGTTTTTTTAGAAAATTTCTCTAACAGGAACTTCTCTTGAAAATTTGTTCGTGCTTTTTCAGGGCATCGGGAACAAAAATAAGCTAATACTATCTCTCCTCGAGCGACTTGTGTATTATAATCCCACCATGTACCGGGATCAACTAATCCGCCTTGCTGCACTCAACAACGCCAACTATTATGAGGTTAGGAATTCTATTTAGAATACCGTGCTTTTTTATATGATTGGTCAGAACTTAACGTCTTCATGTGGACTTTCTTTAAAGAAGCTTACCAATGTTCCGTAGCCAATATTTGTCTTTAATGGTTATTCGTTTTAATTTAGCTGTTTCTTTCATCCGATGGTTGTCTGAGCTCAATGTGTCTGTGCAGTTAGCAATAAAGTCAAATAAATTGCTAGGCCAGATAAAGTGCAGTGAACTTCGTTCCAGTATAATTGGAAGTCTTTCAGAATCAGAAACGTCTATCGAAGACAGTGAAAACGTCGATAGGCTAAAATGTGAAGGTTCCATAATTGAACAAATGGAAGCTATTGTGAATGCTCCTTTGTCCGTCGAAGACGCAATTTTTGGTCTATTTGCTCACACCGATCACGCCCTTCAGCAACGGGCTGTTGAGATTTATATACGCAGATTATACCAGGTAATGGTGTTGTAGTCTTGAAATTATCTGATATACTAGCTGTGTTATATTCCTAGCCTGACGTTTAACATCCATCATCAGCCCTTTTTTGTAAGAGGAAGTATGAGAATGAAACGGCTCAACTCGGGACTTGTAGCGTCTTGGGAGTTCTTGGAAAAGCATGCTGAGAGAAAGAATGGGTGTGAAGATGAAGTCTTGGATGAATCATTTGTTGGGAAACACAGTGAGAGGAAGTGTGCGGCGATGGTTGTCGTAAAATCTCTAGAGTTTTTTCCTACAACGTTAACTGCTGCGTTGAGTGAAGTAACTGATAACTTGAAAGCCTTACTTCCCTTTGGGTCCGGTCATCCGACTATTTGTGATAATATAATGCACATTGCATTGTTAGGCACCAACAACCAAATGAGTTCACTCCATAAAAGGTATCTTACCAACTTGTTAGTTTTCATTACTAGACTAATTAAAAATTCTTTTGAGCTTGCAAAGGGATTCCTGGTGTAATAACAGTGTCTATAACTTTATATTTTATTGAGTTATATTTTTATGTTAAGATGTGAAGCCATTCCCGACACTGTTCCTCTCGTGTTCTTGAACTTTCTTTCTTTATTCTTGATATGATCCCTATTAATTTGATAGTATTTGGTTTTTGAGTTGACATGCAGTTATGAAGTGCCTATGTAGTGGTTCTTCATTCTGTACCTTATTATGTTTTCCTTCTTGTAGTGGTTATGAAGTTCAGGCTCAAGATACAATCAAGGAATTGACAAAAATATTAAAGGAGGGCGAAATAAGCTCGTGTCTCCAAAATGCAGGAGTGAGGGTCATCAGCTCTATAATACAGATAGATGACGTCCAGGGAATTATGAGGCACTCATTTCATTGGTCAGCAGAAAAACTTGAATATGTGGAGGAACCTATATTGCGCCATCTGGACCCCCCTCTATCCTCATACCTTGAGCTGGTTTGCAAATATTTAATTCATCTTCAGTTTTGTTGACTACATTCTTTTATTGTTTTCCCTGAAAACATCAGCTTACTGTCAACAGGACAAAGTCAGGGGGTTTGGTAATTTACATTATACACCATCTCGAGATAAACTCTGGCACCTGTATACCGTTCGAGACAAGCGACTTCCTATAAAGAGAATGTTTCTCAGAGGACTTGTGAGACAACCACTATCAACTGAGGATCAGGCTGGAATTATACAATCATTGTCGACTTTGTCCTCTACTTCAAGGAGTATTTTGAGGTCCTTGATGTCTGCAATAGATGCACTTGAATTCAGTTTCCTTGATTCTTCCGCCAGATCTGACCATGCTCAAATTTACCTTTGTATCTTGCCGGAGCAAAAAGTGGATGATGTTTTATCCAATCACAAGTAAACTTTGTCTAGTGATTTGTTCTTTTTTTCTTTCTATCCACAAAAATTGTGGGGCCAATCCTTTGAAAGTTTTAGATAGTCTTGCATGTATGTCATTTCCAGAAGAGAGCAGATGGTGGGATTGCAAGAAGAACCTGCTGTTGAGAAAATCTTGGATGAGATGGCAAATGAGATTAATGCATCAATAGGTTTTAAAATGTATAGTTTAGGTGTTCGTGAGTGGGAAGTTAAGCTTTGGATATCATCTGAAGGAGAAGCCAATGGGGCTTGGAGAGTTGTGGTCACGGATATAACTGGTCAAGCTTGCATTGTGCATGTAAGTCGGATTAGATGATATTATTTATAGGATTCGCCCAACTTTATGGACTTCACTCGTTTAGAAATTAGTGGATTGAATTTTGTGATTGTATTAACATTTCTTATTCGAACTCTCAGATCTACAGGGAAGTTAAGGATTCCAGCAACAAGAACATGGTCTATTATTCAACTTCTGGAAGGGGTCCGTTACATTGTTTGCCTGTGAATGCACAATATAAGCCACTGGGAATGATGGACCAGAAACGTCTGGTTGCCTGGAAATATGGGACAACCTATTGTTATGATTTTCCACTGGTATATACTAAACTAATATTCATAGAACAGATCTTTAGATAAATTCATTGATCTTGAGAGCTATATTTTCAGGCATTTGAGGCAGCTTTGACCAAATTATGGATCCAGCATCCTGGAATAAAAAAGCCTACGGATAAAACAATTTTAAGAGCCGAGGAATTTATTTTTGCTGACAGAGACACTGTCTGGTGTTCTCCGCTTGTTTTCGTTAAGCGAAAGCCTGGGTTGAATGATATTGGCTTAGTTGCCTGGCGCATGGAAATGTCAACACCAGAATTTCCTTCAGGGAGGACCATTATTGTCATATCTAATGATGTAAACTACAAAAGTGGTTCATTTGGCCCCGAAGAGAATGCATTTTTTATGGCAGTAACCAACTTTGCTTGCTCTCATAAATTACCGCTTATTTATTTGGCAGCAACTTCAGGTTCCCGTATTGTTATGGAGGATGAGGTAAAATCTTGCTTTAAAGTTGGCTGGTTTAATGAGTCAAATCCGCAGGATGGTTTTGAATATTTTTACTTCACTCCTGAGGATTATTCACGGATTGGATCTCATGTGATAGCACATGAGTTAAAGCTCCCAAATGGAGAAATCCGATGGGTAATAGACACTATTCTAGGTAAAGTTGATTCAGATGCTATGATGAAGGAAGGCGATCTAATTGCTGATGTCATAAATGGCACTGGAGCTATTGCCCGTGCGTATTTGAGGGCATATGAAGAGACATTTACCTTGACCTATGTGACTGGTACAACTGTTGGGATAGGTGCTTATCTTGCTCGTTTTGGTATACGGTGTATTCAAAGGAACGATCAACCGATCATTCTGACTGGTTTCTCTGCACTGAACAAGCTTCTGAAACGGGAAGTATATAGCTCAAACATGCAACTTGGAGGACCTAAAATTATGGCGACAAGTGGAGTTGTTCATCTCACAGTTTCTGATGATGTCGAGGGTATATCAGCAATTTTGAAGTGGTTAAGCTTCGTTCCACCATACTCTGGTGGTCCACTCCCCAGTCTGACTTCCTCGGATCCTCCTGAGAGACCTGTTGAATATCTACCCGAGACCTCATGCGATCCCACTTCAGCGATATGCGGAACTATGGATGCTAATGGGAAATGGCTTGGAGGCATATTCGACAAGGATAGCTTCATTGAGACACAGGAGTGTTGGGCAAGAACTGTCGTGACCGGTCGTGGAAAACTTGGTGGAATACCTGTAGGAATTATTGCTGCCGAGACTCTAACTCAGATGCTAGTAATTCCGGCGGATCCTGGACAGCTAGATTCTTGTGAAAGGGTCATCCCACAAGCAGGGCAGTTGTGGCATCCTGATTCTTCCACTAAGGCTGCTCAAGCAATATTGGACTTCAATCATGAAGGGCTGCCACTCTTCATGCTCGCCAATTGGAGAGGCTTCTCAGGTGGACAAAAGGATCTCTTTGAAGGTATCATCCAGACTGGATCAGAAATAGTGGAGAACCTTCGGAATTACCGACAACCCATTTTCGTGTACATTCCTATAACGGGCGAGCTTCGGGGTGGAGCATGGGTGACCGTTGACAGAAATGTTAATCCAGACCATGTCGAAACATATGCTGACGGGACAGCTAAAGGAAATATCCTTGAGCCAGAAGGTATGATTGAGATCAAGTTTCGAACTAGGGATCTGTTAGAATGCATGGGAAGGCTTGATCATAAGCTAATGAATCTGAAGTTGAAGTGTTTGGAAGACGGAAGCTCTGGAACAGGTGAAACCAAGGAAGATCTACAAAAGCAAATAAAATCCCGCGAGAAGGAACTTTTGCCAGTTTACACTCAGGTAGCTTTAAAGTTTGCAGATCTTCATGATACTGCAGCGACACTTGCGAATGTTGGGGCTATCAGAGAAGTCGTTGAATGGACGAATTCTCGATCCTATTTCTGTAAGAGATTGCGTAGGAGATCAACTGAAAATGACATGATCAAGAATGTGATGGATGCTGCTGGTAACCACATACAGTATAAATCTGCAAGGGACATGATCAAAAGTTGGTTCTTGAATTCAAAGACCATAAAGAACAAAGATAGACCTTCTTGGAAGGATGATGAAGCTTTTTTCTCCTGGAAAAATGACTCCAGAAACTACGAAGGAAAGCTGCATGACTTGCGCATACAAAAGCATTTGCTTCAACTGCTCGACATCAGCAATTCTCCACAGGATTTATCGGCGCTACCTCAAAGTCTTGACGCCTTTCTAGAAAAGGTAAACCATCAGAAAAAAACAAACACGATCTCTTCCTTTTCTGCTTGCCTTGTTTTCTTATTTACCAAGTAAATTATTGATGATGCAGGTAGATCCATCAATCAGAGATCATTTGATCGATAAACTAAGGAGGGGATCAAAGTGAAGACATTGGGGTCGGAGGGAGCTTTGCTTGTGACCAGTTGGCGGCGGACATTAGGTGTGGAGTGCAGAGAACCCAATTCCATCAGCTGCATGCGAAATAAAAATAATGAATAAGATTTGTATCGCAATGTTAGAGCTAGCATTGCCATTAATCAAATATAGTTGACATTTTTGTTTCTTTCTTACAACTAAAATAGCACAATCTGAAAATGCATCAAATTTTTTTTATCTATACTTACGAAAACATTTCTGTTTTATACCTCATTTTTTGTATACAGCGTTCCCATTTTACTCTTCTCGGATTATTATTTCATTGTTCAAAAATATTACATTTTAAATTAAAACTTTAAAACGCCACACGTAACTTTATACCAAATATAGGGATGGCAATTTTCCCCACGGGTTTGGGGCCCCGCGGGGAAAACCCGAAACGGGGATGGGGATCCCCGATTTTTTCGGTTTTGGTTTCGGGTTCGGAGATTTTTTTAAATCCCCGATGTAGTTCGGGACGGGTATGGGATTATTATTCCCATCCCCGAAATCCCCGAACCCACCCCGAAAATAATATCAATAATAAAATAATAGTATTATTAGTATTAATAATATAATAATAATATTGTTTTTTAAAATATTAATAATAATATTATTATTAATATTGATATTGTTATTAATATTAATATTATCTCTAATAATAATAGATAATAATAAATTTTGGCTTGAGAAAATCTTCGAATCCATCATCGTCTTGCCATATTAATATTTTTGAAACGGGGATGAGGACGGAGATGAGATGTTGATCCCCGAAGTTTCGGGTTCGGGGATTCCTCGAACCCGAAAAAGCGGTGATGGGGACGGGGATGGGGGCGGGGATGGAATTCGGGGATGGGGATGGGGATGGCAAACCCGCCCCGCCCCGGCCCATTCCCATCCCTAACCAAATACCTAAAGTAAAATCAAATAATTGCGTGCATTCAGTTGTCAACTTTTTTTTTTGGATGTGTTTTTAACAGTTACCAAATTAGTTTGTCTAAAATAACTTCTTCTTTATTTCCTATTATAATATTTTCCAAAAAAAACAAAAAATTTGTGTGGAAGTACAAATTTATAACCAAGAAAAATCACATTTAAAGTTCAAACTTCAAAACCCAATTGCTCAAACAGTAAGTTGATTGAATTTTAACCTTTTGAGAGCAACCCATGATTTTTTATTTGTTAATATTGCTTCCTATCATTTACAAAGTTTTAATATGTTATATTACAGTTAATGATCCAAATATAATTTTTTATGTGATTAACATAGTATTTATAATAATTTCATTGAGGAAAAAAACAGCCGTATTATTATTATTATTATCCGGAAATTATTTTTGAACTTAGGAAACCTCCCGAGGATCCTTCGGTACGAAGAAAGCCTACCAGCGCGCTTCTCACGCGCCTGTATTTGAGCTGGTGAAATCTTTGGGTGTATAATAGTTTTTGATTAATTTCCATCTCCTGATACAAATCAAAGTTTCGCTCTTCACAATTATTTTGCCCAGAAAAGCAAAATATTTTGTGGGTTGATCATAATTAGACTCTGAATTGAGGTGCTCTGTCATGGCGAAGCTTGATTCCTTCTTCAGCAAACGCTTTAATGCTTCCAAATGGTAATTCCTCATTTCTACTCATCTGAGCCATAATTTTTGTGTTTTATTGGTGAATCGAGTTTTTATTCTCGTTAGGATTTTTATACTGTGCAGTTTGTAGATTGTGGAGAGAATTGTGGAAAATTTATGGTCACGGATCCTGTAATCTATAATGTTGGCGAGACGTGGAACACTTATTTCTTTGTTAGGTTTAAATTGAATCTAGTTTCCATGGTCATATGATTTTAGAGGTTCTGTTGAATTTAGCAGGATATAGTGATCGGTTATGAGTGCTTGTGTGAATTTGGATTCTTATTGTTGTTTTCCCTTTTTATGTTCTGATTGACAGTAAAACTCTGCTGAAACTTACTACCCCTCGAATAAAATTGCTGAGGAATCGAAGAGAGATGCAATTAAAGCAGATGCGCCGAGAAATTGCCAAGCTCCTTGAGACTGGCCAAGAAGCTACGGCTCGAATTCGGGTACTAATGTAAACTTTTTATCTCTGATGATCGTTTGTGCTGTTCAGTTGCTCGTGCAACTCTGTGCAACAAGTGATGACGAATTGGTAGACTGCCAATTACTGGCTGGATAATGTTTTCCATTGTCTTTTTTTCCTGTATAGGTTGAGCACATTATAAGAGAAGAAAAGATGATGGCTGCACAAGAAATAGTTGAGCTGTTTTGTGAGCTAATTTCTGTTCGTCTTCCAATTATTGAAGCCCAAAGGTTCATACTTTTTTGTCCCATTTATATCATTATTTTTTGTGTCTGGCCTTGTTTATTGAGCATTGATGTGAATAAAAAACTGCTCTTTTTTTAACCATTGAAAGAGAATTTATCATAAGGTCAAGGATAATCACCCACTTTCAATAATAATTGCAACATTGCATCATTTATTTAGTTGAACCTCAAATTACTATGGGCATGTTCACTTGCATTTGGCGTGACGGTACCTAATGTTTTACCTGCATCCATTACATGAGGGAACATAAACCCTTTTTGAACTTGAATATTTCACCATGCATCTCAATTTACTCCATGTTGATACTAGTTTGAAACGGGGTAGTGAAGTCTAAAGTGATGGGCTTGAGTTCCACTCTTCTTTCATCATCTGGTAGAGGCTTCACTTTTCCTGGAACACCAATATTATATCGCATTATGCCATTATTTGTCGTCCAATTTGGTGGAACGTTTTTTGTTGTTTGACTTGTCTTGTACCTAAACCTATTTGCATTGGCTGTTCAGGGAGTGTCCACTGGACTTGAAGGAAGCGATTTCTAGTGTGTGCTTTGCTGCACCAAGGTGCGCTGATCTTCCTGAGTTGTTACAAGCGCAAATATTGTTTGCTGGTAAATATGGTAAAGAATTTGTGGCTGCTGCAACTGAGCTTATGCCAGAGTGTGGTGTCAATCGGCAGGTTACACAAATTGTCCTATTGATGTGTGTTATATAGGTTCAGCAGAGCTCTCATCTCTCCTTTTGTCGGTTTAACATTTTTCAAAGTTACAGCTGGTGGAGCTGTTATCTATTCGAGCACCTGCTCCAGATGTGAAACTGAAGCTGCTAAAAGAAATTGCTGAAGAGCACGAACTTGATTGGGACCCAAGTGCGTCTGAACGTGAATTATTGAAGCCACATGAAGACTTGTTGGTAAGATTGGTCTTGTTTATTGATTCCACTTTTTGTTGTCGTTATCTGATGTTTTGGCCTTTTTTAGAATGGACCGACACGCTTTGTCAGTGGTTCTAAATTACCCTTTCCGAAAGAGAAGGATGATGCGACGACCCATACTACTTCAGAAAGTGCCATCTCTGAACATTCAGATTCTGATGAGGGATTTGGCATCATAGATTTTCCAGAAGTTCCAACACAGCCATTACAGACAAACAAAGGCACTGCCTCGGCACCAGAGATGCTTCCTTTTCCTGCCTCTGGTCTATATGAAATTGATGATCAAGAAGAAACAAAACCTTCTGATAATAATGATAGTCAACCACAGTCGAGACCAGAAGATGAGGTGCAAGAAAAACCAGTTGTAAAAGAAGGGCAATCACCAAATATTTCTGCTGGTTCAGTGGAAAATAAACAGTTTCAGCCAGTTTTATTTCCTCCTTTACAGCCATCATCATTTTCTGTCAGGGTATCTAATTTGCCTCCTACCACCACAAATTCCAAGGGTGATGATTTGTATTTACAGGATGTATTGGCTGCTGCTCAAGCAGCAGCTGAATCAGCTGAGCGTGCAGCTGCAGCAGCTCGGTCAGCAGCTAGCATTGCCCAGCTTCGAATCAGTGGTCTTGCCAAGAAGAACAGTGAAGATGGCTCTGTTTCTACTGTTGATAACACTTTTCATCTCAACAAATCCAAGTCAAACGTGTTTGAAAATGTTTATTTTGATAAACAAAAGTCAATTGGGTCTTCTGACAGTCCCTTTTCTTCTCCGAGCCAAAATAACGGCTCTGAAAACTATCCCTCAACCCATCAGCCGATAGCCCATCGTTCATCTGATGTTTCCAAAGATGATTCCTCATCAAGCGGCTGCCCTGTTCTCAATCATGAAACTGGCGATCACCAACCTCAGCGATTGCCTTCGATGGACGACGATCCATATTTCTCATATCCAAACTTATTCATATCTCAAGCTTCAAATCTCAGCACCGGTGCAGAATCATTTAAGGAATCCAAATGAACAGCGACATCTACTTTTCTGTTGCAGTTTCTGCTGTCACGTTTTTAATTCCGTGAATATTATTTTTCCCAGAGCACTGAGGGTTACTGAGATGGTTTATCTATATACATGATGTATTATGCATTTAAATTGCCTGTTGTAAAGTGATTGAGTTTTGTGTTGTGCTATATGGATTTTTAGTAAAGAAGTGGGCTTGTGGCTGTCTAAATGAATACGCTTTGTTTATGCGTCTACATCTATTTATACTCACACTTGCGGAATAACATAATTTTTAGGCAGCAAACTATATCGCTGAGACTAATTAATATTTGTAAAATTCTACGTCCACGAAGGTACACTAGTTTTGTTAATTCATTTGATTTTTAATTTGTGATATTGAGTGCTTTACTGGAGATAATAACTCCAAATTTTAAATTTTTTTTTTTATTTCAGGTTCCTCTGCATGACATGTGATGTTCATGGTTGAAGGGACACAAGAAAAAGTACAAGTCTTTTTTCTTCAAAAAGATTACGAAATTAATCTTTCCGCAAAGGAAGGTTAGGTATCGTACCTTTCTTTTTCTGAGCCAAATTAAATACAGCTAGAAAGTCTGGGGATTTTAAACATTGATGTTTCTTGACTTGATTTGTTAACGCTAATTCTCTAGAAATTTCCAAAAATGTTAAATGTTGTAACATTTAATGTGAGAAGGGAAATGAGAGAATTCACGTGGTGACTCCAGCAGCATTTTGCATGTATGGAAATTCATTGAATGTTATCTGTCTTAATTGCCTGCTGTGAACGTGATCTCTGTCAAAGTAAACATGATCTTTAATTTATTATCTATTCTATTCTATTCTATTTCTATGCCTCCACTGACACGGTTGCTTCAATCATCTTCTCATATTCAACATTTATTTCTTTTATTATCTGATTTTTTAAATTATTTTTTTTCTGTTATTCAGTGGTAAATAGATATTTGCATGTCACTCATGAATTTTGTCCGACACTTGAAATATTTAACATGATTCTTTTTCACTCAGCATTAGCAGAGGTCTTAAACGTGCAAGTGTTAGTGTATATGTGTTACCTTAATATAATTGTGGATATAGTAAATAACCGACTTTGAATTATTTTAGGTTGTATTTAGATCGATGGATTTCAAATTTATAGATTTCAAATGTATTTTTTTAGATTTAGATAAGCTACTTTAAATCCACAACTTTCATGTTTATATAGTATTTCATGTTAATGAAGATGTATTTCAAGTTCACTCAATAATATAAACATTTAAAACTCATTATATTTTGTGTAACTAATGTGCAAATAAGTAAATTATGAATTTAAGATTTCATCAATTGTTTCGTTGTTAACAATAAAACTATAAACAAAATCCATTGATTTTCGAATTCATCCATCCAATAACATAAGATGACGATAAGACGTATATACATATATGTGTGTATATATACATTCTTGTGGACTCTACAAAGCTCGTGACTCTCCTCAAAATTAAATTGAGCCGAGTTTCATGTGAATTGCAACAGGTGTACTTTTTACGTTCATTAAATTTTGCTTATCCCGTGTATATATTCTTGAAAATACCCATCTTCAGTTTCCCAATACCCATCCCATTATAATATTTTCTCATCTCACTTAGCTAGTTTTTATAGCCTATTACCGGAAATTATCTTCTTTTTTTTTGTGATATATCTTTTCTAGCTTACACCAATCAAAATGGACAAATTGCCTAGTTTCTTGCACTCAATATTCCTAACATTTTCACTTCTCTCCTTCATTTTTGCTACATGTGGAAGCCTAAAACCTTATCATTGTAAGATCGAATTGATTTACATATCGTTTCTTCTTATTTTAATTAATTTCCTTTTGTTGTGATGTTGATTTCATTGCTCCTTCGCTATAAATCATTGATTTAGCAAAAGTGTGGGTATGGACATTATATTATATATATATAATAAATCATGTCGCTAAAAAATTAATAAATTTTAAATTCTCTTCACAGTCATTTTAGGGCGATGTAGCTTAGATTTATTATCAATATTTGAGTCGTGGGTTATTTTCTCATATTCTAATAAATTGTTCATTGATTATTGTTGGAGACCAGTTAGCCACCATGGCATAGATACCTATCAGGACGACCAAAGCCGTGTGCACACTAAGGTATATTCCTACTAGACTTTGGGCAATATTATGTGAATTACGCTTGCAACTTTTGTCTACAAAAGATTTATTAATTGTAATAATTTCAACAAGATTTCTGGGCGTATAAACTTTGCATTAAAAATAACGCCATCATCGACATCCTAAAAAAATTCGAAAATATAATTTTAAGGTTTTTTTCATTCGGGCTTCATCCCCCTATCCCGAGTCTGGTGGTGTCATTGCAGGAGGCCGGTGAGATAGGTATGGAGCTGTATCCGACGGGATCGAGCCTACCGGATTGCTCACATGCATGCGGGCCATGCACACCGTGCCAAAGGGTGATGGTGAGCTTCAAGAAGTGCTCCGTCGAGTCATGCCCCATCGTCTACCGCTGCATGTGCAAAGGAAAATACTACCATGTCCCTTCCAATTAATTTAGAATTAATTAATATGTAGTATGATAGATTATGGGGGTTTCTTTTAATTTAAAGCTTGTTCTTCATGGAGATGTAAATAGTGGATGCGCTCAAATTTTGGTTTTCTACTTCTTTATGTATGTGTTGGGCATTTTGCGTCATGTTAATTAGCAGAATCTAGTAACTTTGTTTGTTTAATTAAGTATGTTTTAATTTGCAATCATTGTATGTTGGCTATGTTCCTTTAACTTTTCCAGCCTTTCTTCGGTAAAATCATGATATTATTCTCAAGAATAATTAAAAAAGAAGAAGCTGGAGTATCAATAATTCAATATATTATATATGGACGAATTTATGGAAGGAAAATAAAACAGTTAAAACCCTCTGTAATTTTTAACCTATATTTGTTTTAACTGTTTTAATTTTTTTGGAAAAATAATATTAATTATGCTTTGTACAGGGAATGAAACGTATTTCACCCGGAAAATCTAAAAAAAAAACAGTTTTTTTTATCCTTGGTGTATGAAGAATATAAAGCAAAGACAAGAAAATAAAAAGTGGAGATTATCAAAATTCATGGTCTCGAGTCTATCTGGAGTTGGGGTGCATGGCCATGTTACAAAACTCTTAGGCACATTATAAAAGAGTTAAAATATCCTGACCACAGATGCAAGTTCCATGCGGCATCACTATTTGCAATAATGAAACAACCAAATATTTTGGAAGTAGAGATTTAATTGTAACGTTAAGCTAAAGCTATTTGATTTATACATGGCTTATTTGCAAACTCATAACGCAGCCATAGTATTCATAGTTCAATTAGCTAACATATAGTTCCATAAAGTCTAATTAAGGACAATTATGGTTACTAATTAAGTCAGAGTATATATATAACATTGAGCTTATTCATCCTTACCAGGATGAACTGGTACCGAATTTTGTTCGGGAACATCCTTTAAAATATCACACAGATCTCTGAGGACGAGCAGACCATAAGGAGCTTAAAGCACGCAGACCTTGAAAATGCTCCGCGAAAGCAACCAACCCTTTTGCTGCTTGTCGTGTCGTCAAGATTCGTGACATCTGTTGTAAACTTTGCTCCCGAAGATGGTCCGCCTGCCGCATCAGATAAAGCATCATCAAGATTCGGCTAATTAAGCTACTGTACGAAGATTTGAGTCGTATGTATAGTTACTGTAGTACTAATAGTTGAATTTTGATATGGATTCGGTGGAAGTAGTAGTACTTGATGTATGAATGTTTCGAGTGATTCCAACTTTTCAAGAGCCGACCCCATTTGGTTGCTCATGTAGCTGCCGGGTGCCACGGCGAGAAAGGTGATGCTTTGCGACAGAGTTTGACGAAGCTTGTCCATTCCTTGTGTGAGAGCCTCCTCAGCTTGCGAGCAAGAGTCTCTCAAGTTTGTCACGTTCACTCTTTGCAGATCGTCCAAAGGCTCTAGATGAGGAAATACAACCTGTTACCAGATTTTATTGACGATATATTAGTTCTTACTTCCACCATATATATATATAGTTATTTTTGTAATCGATTTTGGTTATAATTGGCCAAAAATATAGGAGAAAAACTACCAACTAAAGCAAATCATTGAGTGTATAAAAATAACTAATTAACATGCCCTCAGATGAGACTTGCGTGGTATTATAAGTAAATTTCATCTTATCGACGCCAAATTTGGGACACGACCATGTTTTATGCTTACAAGAACAATATATACACTTTATGAATGATATACATCCGTCTTATAGACTAATTAACTATAGCTCAAAATGGATTAGTTTTTTTATATATATCCAAAAGTAAAGAATGATTTGGTAAGTAGCTATGGAAGAAAAATTTACGTTAATGAGTTCCGATGGTTTGAAGCCTCCTATCCAGAGGAAAAATCGTTCGACGGATGTTCTCCACATACCGGAAACCAAGTAGAATGCATCGGCCCTGGCAGCAGCTCTTTTCATGCGAAAGAGATTGCAGTAATGATTAAGAACATTTTCTACTAGAATTTGGAGCTCTACATCAGCTATCGGTGTCTGCAGAAGATTTCTCAGTTCCGAGATTTTTCGGTCTTGCTCGTCAATCCAGCGCCCGTATTCCATCTCAAATGCACCAACTCCTACAAATGCATCACTGAAACATTGATATCCCTCTCATCGCATGCAGTGATATATATATATATACTAGAAAAGTGCACGTGCGTTGCACGTGAACAACTAAACTACTGAAAAAATATGAATGAAATTTTGATAATATTTAAATCTATATCTATATAAATATATCAATTGAATTGTGAATTTCCTCTATTATCCTCATTAAAATTATACTCTAATGACATTTTGTCTTCTTTTTATGTAATTAGTTAATTATTATTAATCAATTATTATTAATCCATTGACTAATTATTATTTATTACTCTTTCACTCACTTTCATGGCATGACTACAAATAATATCAAAATATTTGTTCAACAACTAATGATTCTAATCAATATGTAATAATATTATTTATAAAATGAATTGGTTTTGTGAAAATACCTTACAAATAATAGTAATAGTGTTAACATTCTTTTATTAATATAAATATACGAATTTGTCTTCCTTTTATGTAATTAGTTAATTATTATTAGTCCATTGATTAATTATTATTTATTACTCTTTCACTCACTTTCATGGCATGACTACAAATAATATCAAAATATTTGTTCGACAACTAATGATTCTAATCAATATGTAATAATATTATTTATAAAATGAATTGGTTTTGTGAAAATACCTTATAAATAATAGTAATAGTGTTATACATTCTTTTATTAAAATAAATGATACAAAAAATTATGCTAATAGAGGTTTCGAACTTATTTTTAAAATGTATGTATTAATTATATTTTTCATAATCTTAGTTTTTTACAAAAAATACACAAAAATTTATAGGTTTCGAACTTATTTTTACAATTTATGTATTACTTATATTTTTCATAATCTTAGTTTTTATAAATAATACAAAAAAATTATATTTAACAAAACATAAAATAAGAAATTATAAATTTATATGTCGAGATTTAATCTATATCTATATCTATATAAAAATCTATATATATGAATGTGAATTGTGAATTTACATAAATATCCTTATTTTCATTTAATAATAATAATAATTTACATAAATATTCTTACCTTCATTTAATAATAATCATTAATAAATGTTTTTTTCTCATATATTCTTTTAATAATAATCATTTCATTAATACATTTTTATTTTTAAATTTAAAATTAATTACTTTAATATTTACATTGACATCAAATTCACAGAAAATCATTATCATAAATACATGTTTATTTTTTTGTTAGTTTTTCATCTATTCATTTAATAATAATCATTAATATATTTTTATTTTTAAATTTAAAATTAATTACTTTAATATTTACATTGACATCAAACATAAAAGAACTATCATAAATACATATTTATTTATTTTTGTTTTTTTCATCTATTAATTTAATAATAATCATTAATATATTTTTATTTTAAATTTAAAATTATTTACTTTAATATTTACATTGACATCAAATTCACAGAAAATCACTATAATAATGTTATAAATTTAAATAAATTGTTAATATTACGAACATCAAGGTAATAATGGGAAAACAAATAGAGATGAATGTGATTGAATAAAATTAAATTATTAATAAATATTAACGTAATATAAAACATTTTTTTCCTATTTAGAAGGTAGATATATATAGATTACTTATATATCAACAAAAATATGTGATTGAGAGAAAATGTTTGTATGTAAGTGATTTCATTGCAAACATTTAAGTTATTTAATCAATTTTCAATATATGATGCTAAATACATATTACTAAATAATATATTATCTATTAATTAATCTATTAAATTATTATGACTTTCATTTGTGAGCTTACTATTATATTATTTTTTTGTTTTACAATTTGTCATGTTAATGGTGTTATTTAAGTCATTTTTTATCTTAGTTTAATAAGATCATTAATAGTGTATTTAACTCAATCAAACTAATTATTATTTTAATTTAATTTTAAATTTAATTTTTATTAGTTAATTTTATATATTGTCGTCAAATAATAATAGGAAGACAAAGGGAGATGAGTCGGACTGAATAAAAATAAATTATTAATAAATATTAATGTCATACCAAATTTCTTTCTGTCGTTTAAAATAAAAATATTTTCAGACTCATGTGTCAATAGAGATATGTGATTGAGAGAAATGTTTGTCTGTAAGTGATTTCAAACACTGTTTTTAAGTTATTTAGTCAATTTTTTTATAAATGCTGCTAAATAAATATTACTAAATAATATGCTCCATTTGATTATTTTGTGTTCTTGCAATGAGAGGAGTTTTTTTACCCTATCGTTACATGTTTGATTGTTATATGTCATTTGTATTGATCATGTAATTGTGTTTGAATTGTTTATGTGATTTGTTTGTTTGCACAAAGAAATGAGAAACAAAATCAAATATCCAACAAAAATGTTTATTTTTCAATTTTTTATTGTTGAGATATTTTTTAATTTTTAAACACATAATGCATGTTTTCTGTTTGCTTAGATTACTTAGTTTGAAGTGACTTACAAAATACTAAAAAAATTAAAATATTTCTTCGTTTTTACCTTATTTATCAGAATATCAAGAGATAATATTTTTTATTTATTGGGGCAAATATATTTCCAAATTTCTGTCTATAAATCAATATTTAATTTTTTTACGATATTGTTATATTCTCTAATCAATTTTTTTTACTTAGATTGATAGAAGGCTTTTTAATTTGAGTTTTTATGTTCTTGCTTATATTATTTTTGTAATATTATTTATTATTAAAATAATAGGTGAACTACAAAATTTGGTCGGTCTAAGAGTCCTCTGATGAACGACAAATATGGATAAATTATTGAAATATATAATATCCAATAGATTTTTGGAATGCGATTTTGTTCTAATTCAATGATTATGCATTATTCTAAATTTTAATTATATCAAAAGTTAACGCATGTTTTGTTGTTGCTAGATATATTTTGTCAATAGTATAATAATTTTCTATGGTTTAAGAAAAATTGTGTGACTTTGTATTATATTTTTACGGCTGCTTTTCTAAATGGTTTTATTATGATTTCAAGTCACCATTTTTCATTTGTGTTTTTTTTCAAGAAGTGGAATGACTATCTATAAAACGATGACATTAATAAGGCGTCTTCTCTTTATTTGAAAAAAATATTGGAAAATTTATACAAATTGTGAATAATATGAGTTAATATTTAATTGGAGAGTGATTTATGCTTTTTATTGCTCGTATATACTTCAATTTCTTTGTTATTGTACTAAATAAATTATTTTTAAACTTTGAGGTATCATTTTTTTTTCTTATCGAGGTTCTTTGCGTTATGATTTTTTTATACGTTTTGGTTAGTATTGTTGGCGGCAATTGGTTAGTTTATATAAAAATAAGTATGAGAGTATACCAATCAAAGCCACATATGCCGGATCTTCTGTTGTATGAAGAGAATAATAAATGATTTATGTGAATTATATAATTTCTTGGTTTTTCATACATATAGTCTACGAAATGCGTCAAATTTCGAACAAAAAAGTTAAGACAAACATAGTGGATGAAAAAAAAGAGACATGTTGCACCATAGTGGTCGAACCATGGTGCTTGAGCTACTATGTGGTTTAAAAGATTTGAGTTGCACCATTACTACTAGCTATAGCTTTTGGTAAAGCGACAAGCGCTCAGTCCTACAATTGGTATCAGAGCCAAGATCACGGGTTCGATTCTCATTAATTGCAAGGAGTTCAATTCTTGGGAGGAAGATTGTTGGGTGCAATAATTGTCCCTGCTTGGTAAAGCGGCCGAACCGTGGTGTTTGAGCAGATGTGAGGTTTAAAAGATTTGGTTTGCACCAATACTACTAGCTATAGTTTTGGTAAAACGGCAAGCGCTCGGTCCTACATATTATGTCCTAATTTCTGTATGATATAATTCAAGCACATTTTTTTTTTATAGATTTTTGAAATTAGGTCCAACTAAGTAACATGAAACATATACATATATATTAAATCATATTTAAAGCAAAATGTTAAGATCAAGAATGATTCAGATTTAAATTTCAACGAAGCACAATGAAGAAGAAATTTAAGAATTGTACGTGTACGTTAAGTGTTATGTAATGATTAGTTGCTACTTCATGGTTGTGCGACATATGTATGTCATATAAAATGTTAATATTTTTCAATAAAATAGTTTTTCAAAAAGAAAAAAATCCTTCATTCAGAAAAAGAAATACATGAAAAACAAATTGTGCATAATTCTCATTCTATTTATAATGGTATGAGAAAAATTCTAAAACTTTATTGACACAATATAATAGATCAATTCTGTGCATTTTATTGAGACATTAACCCAGTTTCACTTTATTTCCTCCAATATTATCTATATATTTCTAGGTGACTACGAGATTGTTTTTGTCTCTTTTTTAGTCAAAGTGTCTAACCAGCTAATTCATAACATATATGATGGTAGCATAGAAAACTCCTCGTCAAATAAATCCACTTAGCCAAATATTGAAATTCAAATAAAATTCTACAATATTTCATCAAATTAATTTTGACTATCATAAAATGCTCATGAAATCTAAGTGGTTATATTATTAGATGAGATATTGAATAAGACAAATACTTTGACATATATTTGAATGATATCTCATATGCATATCTTAATTACATTATTCGTATCTCTTCTCAATATTTTTAAAATACAATAATTAATTTTGTATATCGTTCCACAAGATATAAAATATTATAAAACAAAATATAAACTCGATATAAGAAAATTTGTTTTGTTTCAATGAATAATATAATATTATGTTCTAAACGCAACAAATGATATTGAAACTATATCATCCTCATGACATGATGCACGCAATCATTATTTCAAAGCTTCCAAAAAATGACGATCAAGATGACTTTCTTGAATTGCGTCAAATTAAGTGAGAACACAATTCTAGGATATAGCCATTTGAAGAGATTTCAAGTATTTTTCTCACATTGAGAAATAGTTGTTAAAAATTTGTTAACCTTATAGCTATATGTTGTAATATCGATATTAAATATATATAAATGATATCACAAATATCACAATATTTGAAGAATGTGCAACACTATTCATTGGTTATGTTGTGGAAAAATATATATGTTATACATACTTTTAGTCACAAGTGAAAACTTATCACGAGTAAAAGCATTTTTTCTTAGGAGTTATAGTTGATGATTTTCAAAAACTGAAAAATTATTTAACAACAAAAAAATATTCGGAAAAATAAGTTATATGCATACCAAAATATTAAAGACGATCAGATACTTGCTGAGCATACCAAAATAGTTATATGCATATTATAATAAACTACGACAAATAGTTGTTGAGTTGTCAAAATCAACCAAGAAGTATATTGGAAAGTGTGTCGAGTGGATAAGATAATTTCTCCGATTCATATACCGTCTATGGTCATAATTTTTTAATTTTATATGGCTTGGTTTGTTTCAGTTGAGAAATATTATTAGCCATATTTTAATTCAAATAAATATTATCAAAATTCCGTACATATATTTTCAGTAGTTTAGGTTTTTACGTGCAACGCACGTGCATTTTTCTAGTGAATTAAAATAAGGATAGTAGTATTTATCAATTGAAACAAATCAAACTACAAAAAATAAAAATTATGATCATAGACGGTATATGAATCAGAAAAATTATCTTATCTACATGACATATTTTCAATATGCTTCTTGGTTGATTTTGACAAGTCAACAACTATTGTCGTAATTTTATAATATGCGTATAATTATTTTAGTATACTCAACAAGTCCATGATCATCTTTAACACTTATTATGTTATTTAGAATCCTCATCGGAGATTTGACATATTTGTAGTTTGTTTCTCTATCATGAAATTTTTTCAGTTTTCTACATTATTTTTATCCGGTAATCTTATATTTCGACTATTTATTTATTTATTTTTTGAATGAATTTTCAGTTTATAACAATCATCAACTGTAACTCCTAAGAAAAAATTCTTTTTGTCGTGATAGATTTTCACTTGTGATTAAAAGTATGTATAACCTATAGATCCTTCAACAATATAATCAATGAATGATGTTATAATTTCTTCAAACATCGTGATATTTGTAATATCAATTTTATATATTTAATATAAATATTATTAACATATAGCTATAAGGTTAATAAATTAGAACTGTTTATATATAGCTATTAGGTTAATATATCTACTCAAATTACTATATTAGAACTGTTTCCTCATTTAATTTGACGCAATTCAGGAAAGTCATCTCGTTAGTTATTTTTTTAGAAGCTTTGGAACAATGATTGCGTCCATCATATCATGGGGATAATATATGCCTCAATTTACTAAAAATTCACAAAATTAATCTATTGTGTCCACAAAACTTTAGAATTATTCTCATACTATTATAAATAGAATGAGAATTGTGTGTACTTTGTTTTTCATGCGTTTCTTTTTCTGGATGAAGAATTTTTTTTTTTAAAACGATTTTATTTTCTTAGAAATATTGATATTTTATATGACATTCATACAACATAATCAACACAAATGACATATAACAATAAAACATGTTAACTCTAGGGTAAAAAACTCATCTCATTGTAAGAACACTAAATGATCAAATGAATCATATTATTTAGTAATATTTATTTAGCAGCATATATAAAAAATTGACCAAATGGCTTAAAACAGTGTTTGAAATCAGTTACATACAAACATTTCTCTCAATCACGCATCTCAATTGGCACATAAAGAGTCTGAAAATATCTCTATTCTAAATGGGAGAAAGAATATTTATTAATAATTTATTTTTATTCAATCCGTCTCATATTCCTTCGTCTTCCTATTATTATCTATCATTAACATGGTAGAGATTTTCATAAATTTGACTGCAATGTATCAATTTAAGAAATTAAAATTAAATTAAATTAAAATAATAATTATTTTGATTGAGTTAAGTACACAATTAATGATAATTTTAAACTAATATAAAAATGACTTAAATAACATCGTGAATATGACGAATATTGTAAAACAAAAAATTGGTAAAATAATGAACTCACAATTGAATGTCATATATTTAATAGATATTATTAATAGATAACATATTATTTAAAGATATTTTTTTAGCATCATATATCGAAATTGATTAAATACTTAAATATTTGTATTTGTATTGAAATAACTTACATACAAACTTTTTCTCTCAATCATATATCTATTTTAAATAAGAAAAAGATGTTTTATATGATCTTAATTTTATTAATAATTTAATTTTATTCAAATCATTCATCTACATTCGTCTTCCCATTATTACCTTAATATTCGGAATATTAACAAATTTTTAATTTATAACATTATTATAGTAATTTTTTATGAATTTGATGTCAATGTATAATTAAAGTAATTAAATTTAAATTTAAAAGTAAAATTACAATAATAAATATCTTAACTAAGTACTCTATTAATAATTCTATTGAATTGTGAGCTTACTACTTTACCCTTTAATTTATTTACAATTTGTTATGTTTATGAGGCTCTTTAAATAATTTTCTATATTAATTTAATATGATCATTAATAGTCTACTTAATTCAATCAATATAATTATTAACTTGATTTTACTTTCTAACATACATATAAATATATGAGTTTGAATTGTGAGCTTACTACTTTACCCTTTAACGTACGTCCATGCATAGTCTTAGCAAGACAACTCCCAAATCTAATTGGTTGGGAGCCTCAATATGTGAAATGGCTTTGTTTTAGGGAGGTAAAAGTGGTTTATTGTAGAATATATATGTTTATGAGCAAAATAAACAGAGGAGGAGGTCCCCTCATTTTTTATTTAAAATTAATCACAGGAGGCGACTATCTCAGCCACGCACATATTCCACCACATCTTCAATTATTATCATAAAGAAACCAATTTGATACCTGAATTGACAGTTCCACAAAATGCCATATTAGTGGCAGCACCAGCGTTAAGCAAACCCTGAAACATATACGAGTGCCGATTGAAATTTGAGACTGGCCGGAGATCATTTATATGATGCAAGCATGCCTGGCTCGCCCAAGTTCTCCCTCAAGCTGTGCTAGCTTCAAACGGCTTGTTTCGAGTTGCTGAACATAAGCCTGGCCGGATTAGTAGCAAACATAATTAGGACCAAGAAATATATTCAAACCGAATTCTTCATTCAAAAACTGTAACGGAAAGTTCAACAACATATGGTCCACGGCCACAAACCTTCTTGCGTAATCGGCTTTTCTTGGCAGCCTCACGATTTTGAGCCAATCTTCTTCGTATCTGCCATTAGTTAGCCTTTCAAGTCAATTTGTTCCTTTTCGTCACCTTTGTTAACTCAATAATTATACGTCGAAATTAACCATTTTTCTTAGTGGATTAGGTCCTCACCTTTTCTGAGATGCCGTTAGACACCTGATTATCTTCAGAATGCCCTCGTGATTTATCAGAAGCATATTGATCAGACTGAAATCACAAAATCAAATCAAACATCAGTATCTAAAATAACCCTATATCTGAAATCTCACATACGTACGTACCTTGTCATCGATTTTGTGTTCGGCATCAATGATTGTTGCACAAACACCAGTTCCAGGACTGCAGAGACTACTTTCAAAAGTAGGGTCATCCCACATACTAAGTTGGTGGAGAGGTAATTCATATATGCCGATCCTACTTAACGGGGCGAATTGAGTCGAATGAGAAGTCATGTTAATGATCTGAAACTGAACAAGGGACGATCGAAAAATTATTTGAAAACGGAATCCTTTTTAGCTAGAATATATATGCCGACTCGAGATCAAGATCAAGATCAGATCAAGATCAAGATCAGAACTTGATATCTGTTTTTGAAGTTTGTAAGAAAATTAGCTAATGATCAAAAACAAGAAAATTTTGATGGGGGTATTATACTTCACACCAGCTTGTTTCTCGATCTCCAAAATTAGGAGAAAGTAAGACAAATAATTGAAGTATGATATCTCGAGCTCAACTATCAATTTATAAATGAAAGGTACTAATATGCCCAAATGATCAAAAAAAGATGAATGGTAAAGAAAGCGACTCTTTCCCTAAGCTACAGTCAAATTCTTTTCTTTTCCTTTATTAATCCCACAAACTACGCATATATATATATATATATATTACGTTCAAAATCGGAATTCAAAACGTTAAAAAAATTTATATGCATCCGCTGCTTAACTGGATAATGAAACGAATTCGAGGCATATACATGCATGTATGTCTCCTACTTAACCAGAAATAGTGATCAGTCTTCTATGTTAAATTGAGACAACAAATTAGTTTAATAATATTGAGATAATTAGTAAAATATATTATATATGTAGCCATTAACTGCATAAAAAAAAAGGTACGCAAATGTACACTAACGTACGTTGCACATGAATCTTAATAAAGAATATATATATTATCACAACAAGTTGACAAGCCACTATATGTCATCAGGAAAAATAAAATAAAAAATAAAAACTTTAATTTGTTTCCCATTTTATTTTATTTTTTTTTAAAAAAAATCTTGATTTGCTTCTTTCCTTTTCCTTTTCCTTTTTCTACTTTATAATTATTTTTTGTTTCTAGCGAAAAAGGAAGGATCTCACTTCAGCAAGCCCATAAATAAGGCTTAATATTATAAAAATTTATTCTTTAATATACTAAGTTGTTTTTGTTTTAAATTGAATTAAAATGGACGATAAATCTAGGTAATATTTTATTCATCTGTATTTTAATTAGATAACTTGCCATTAAAGAAGAGATACATTTGAGGATTTCAAACATATAAACACAAATAGAGTTAATTTTGCTTCATTTTGTTCCACAATAAATAATAAATAAATTAAAGACTCGTTTACACAATTGTAATTAAAAAAAAATTAGTGTATTTGTTTTTTCCTCTCATATTTGTTTTTTTATGATGATGAAACCTACAATTGCTACACTTCGAAACCAAATTCAGTGCACATTAGGTTTCGGATTAACACAATAACCTGCAAATCATGCTAGTTAGGTGAGACATATATACTAGACAAATGTTACGCGATAGGTTCACAAAAAAAATGTTGGTGGGATATTAATTTTCATTTCTTTATAGGGAATTATTTATGTAACAAAAGGTCTTTTGTCAAAAAGAAAATGTTTGTTCAAAGAAAGAAAGAAGAAAAGGAATTACTTTTTTGTGATGAACCACCATCCTAAAATGGGTCCGAATGAATCTTCCGCAAAATGACTCATTTATCCCTGATCCATTGATGAGAGGCCCAATACATGGATTTGGGCCAAAATTAGAAATTATGGCAAAGGCAGCCTAATCTTCTTCATCTGTGATTGGTTAAATTATTACGGAGCTGGATTAATGATAAAATCATGCGAGTTCTAAGTTCTACACAATTTCTGAGATTTTTTTGCTTTGATTTCTCGTTTCTTTTGTGAATGCTCGGAACGTTTACTGTGGTTTGGGGGAAATTATGTGACTCAATGAGTGAGCGCCGCTGCTTCTTCTCAGTTCGCAGCTTCTTCTCCTTCTGAGTTCCAACCATCTCGGTGTCCTCGCTGCTGATTATCGTAGGTCGAAGCTAGCTCAAATAGAGGAATATTAGTGTAAGTCACCCAAGTGGAATTATATCGAAGTAAACCATGCTATTCTCGTATTTTTTTCTGATTGAAAATCTGGTTCTTTGAAGGAACACTCCTAAGTTTTCGTTCTTTATTTCTTTTGAATAATTTTATTGTGATTTTGTTGAAAACGAAGAATTTGTGAATTATTTGTTTTATCATTCTGTTGATATACTCAACACAACAAGATAATATCAATAAATCATCATTTTGATTTCAATGAAAGTATAATCCAATAGTTAGCGTTGTTGTCAGAGTCGAAAATGGAGCTTCAAACCGAGCCAACCTATCATTTTTATTTCTGTTGTGCATTTTATAATCTATTTTCGAGCCCGTAAGTGTGATGAGGCTAAAAACAGCTCGAAAATTTTGAATCGAGCTTGAACTCGAGCTGAAAATAATAAAAGTTTGAGCTTCAAATATGTCTATTCAAATTCGAGCTCAAACTCTAATACTTAAATTTTCTTAAATTTTGGCTCGATTTGATTCGTGTACGGCCCTGCCTCAGATCTGTGATTTAGGTACCCAGACAACTCCTAACTCTTTTCCTTTCCAATTCAGGTTCTTGAAAATTGGTGTATGTTTTTTCACTGTTTCTTTTTGAAAAAATTTTATTTCCTAAAATGAGGTGTGAGCTCGTTTAAAAGTGTGCAATGTCGCTGAGATTTTTCAGTGATAGTAGGTTCTCTCTCTGTGTTTCAAGTTATTGTTCGTGGTAGGAATAACACTCTGACAGATTGACATTATTGCTGCAGTGATTTTACCACTTGTTCATCCTTTTGTTTTTTAACTTTGGCAGCATTTGCATTTCTGTTTCACTGAATTTCGTTGAGCATTTCTTTGATTTCTAGTCATCCCATTTTCAGATTCTCGGGATGTCGGGCACATTTTCAAGACAAATCTTTTATGGTTTTCCATTGCACTTTTGCTGCGCCCAAGATTATCTGGGGTATTTTGTCGGTTCCATTTTTTGAACCTTTTGGGGCGGTGTTGAATGAAATCAATGAACTAGAAGCCAAAGTTTAACGCTCCCTGTGTCAATTGAAAGTATAACTTGAGGTGCGGCCCTTTGCATTTCGAGGAAAAGGATGTTTATGCTCCTAACTTCGTAATTATTGATATATTTTGTAATTTGAATCTGTCTTTCTTTCATTCTCAAGATCTGGGCTTTGATTTCATTATTCGCAATAAGTAAATTTTTTCTTGTAAGTTGAATATGTTATGTGGTTTGGGGAAAAATTATGTGCTGTTGGAAACTTTTTACGGGACCATTTACGTCAGTCAAGGTTCTTACATAGTATTCTTTGCCAAACTTGGAAATGTTCGATTTACATGTTAAAATGTTCATATGGAGTTTACCTTTATTCTAAACTGTATTCTGTCTGAGTTACGGTGTTTACTGATTAATATGTTCTGCTTTGAAAATATCATGTCCACTGGATTTTATGTTAAATGAACTGATAGGATGAGGGTGGAATAAGCAGAGAATGTTTGAAACCCTGGCCGACTCATTTAGCTGATCAAACATCTCATTTTTAAACATAATTATCAGGTGTTAAGGTATTTTGTCGGTTTTAACTTGTTTGATCTTGAGCTTTATTTTGGTGAAGAATTTTTTTTTCCAAAATTATGGTGGATTTAATAATACAACAGTTGGATTTTGATTGCTGTTCTACATTGTTGTCAGAGCAGAGAAGTTATCCGATTTGTAGACCAGCACTTTGTGGGAAAAGTCAGAGATATTCTTTTTGATGTTCTCTCCATTATTGCAAATCCCTGCCCTTAGCTGTATATCAAAATCAACCACCTAGTCCTCTCTATACTCAATTATTCATTCCACCAATACGCATTAAGAAATTCCACAGAATAGGAATCCAGTATATAGCCCATTAGACTTACATATTGAATTTCCCCAATGTTTCCAAGAGCCCATCTTTCTTGACCCGTTCACATGCTCTCTATGCGTCTCTGGAAAATGTCGATGATAACTACAGTGTGCTTATATACAAGACCAATCCAATTATTCAATCAATTGACTCCAGCACATTTGGCCATTGGCTTCAGTCTTGTTCTAATACTGATGAGGTTAGGAAAATGCATGCCTTGGTTGTTAAGAGCATGAGAGATCCTGTAGTTTATGTTAATAATAACTTGATAAGCGTGTATGTGAAATTTGTGGATTTTGTGTCAGCTCGTGGGGTGTTTGATTATATGTTGGAGAGAATCGTTGTTTCCTGGACGGCAATGCTTAACGGATACCAGAGATATGAGATAAATGATGAAGCTTTGAGATTGTACTGCGAGTTTGTTACCAGTGGGTTCCTGGAACTCGAAGACATTCGTGTGCATGTTAAATTTGTGTAGAAAGACATTTGATTATGAACTTGGAAGGCAACTTATGGTTGTTTAATAAAGACTCAGTTGGGTATTTTAATCTTAAACAGCGCCATCTTGCATTTTTACCCTCAATGTGGTGATTTGGATGATGCTTTTGATGTATTTGATGGAACTGAAAGACGGGATGTAATTTGTTGGACTTCAATAGTTACTGCTTATTCACAACACAGATGAGGGCAGGAGGCTTTTGCCATGTTTTCGAGAATGATATCCGATGGACTTGACCCAAATGAGTATACTGTTTCTACCTTGTTGAATGCCTGTGGTGAAGAACAAGCACTGAAATTTGGTAGGCAGTTACATGGAACCATTGTGAAGAATCATATGATATGGATGTTTATGTTGGGACTTCACTGGTGGATATGTATGCAAAGTGTGGAGAAATCATGAACTCCAGAACACTCTTTGATGGAATGAAATGGAAAAATGCTGTCACTTACTTCTATCATAGCAGGATATGCTCGTAATGGACATGGTGAGGATGCCATTAGACTGTTCCGTATGATGGGAAGACTAGAGGTATTTGCAAACAACTTAACCATGGTTAGCATTCTCCGAGCTTGCGGTTTACTCTGTGCTTTGTCATTAGGAAAAGAAGTGCATGCACAGATTTTCAAGACCTTTTCACCAAGCAATATTTTCATAGGTAGTGCACTTGTGTGGCTTTATTGCAAATGTGGGGATTATGCGTCAGCATCAAAAGTTCTTCAATACCTGCCTGATAAAGATGTAGTTTCATGGACTGCAATGATTTCTGGTTGTTCTCTCCTTGATCATGAGCACGAGGCCCTCGAGTACTTGAAGGAAATGTTGGTTGATGGTGTGGAACCCAATCCACATACTTATTCATCAGCGCTCAAGGCATGTGCTAAACTAGAAAATATTAGCCAAGGGAGGCTAATCCATTCCTCCATAAACAAGAGCCCTGAATTATCCAACGTGTTTGTGGGCAGTGCTTTAGTTCATATGTATTCTAAATGTGGGTATCCTTCGGATGCAGTTCAGGTCTTCGATAGTATGCCTGAGAAGAACTTGGTTTCCTGGAAGTCGATGATCGTAGCATATGCAAGGAATGGGGTTTGTGATGAGGCTTTGAGGCTCATGTATCAAATGCAAACTGAGGGCATTGAGGTGGATGATTACAACCTCTCGACCTTTCTTTCTTCCTGTGGAGAATTTGAGCGGGACAAATATTTATCATTACAGCATTGTTTGCAGTCATAAAGATCCTCTTTAAAGGGAATTCGGGTAATCCATTCTGATTGACACTGTGTTACATGCATGGTTCCAAATGTAAACCTAAGATTTAGAGCTTGAGATGTTGAAAGATTTCACAACCTCGTAGCTGTAACTTTCCCAACGGAGACATTTTCTCACAGGTGGTTGGTTATGCACCATCCTACAGTCATAATATTTTGAATGAAGTAAGAATAGACTGATGAGAACAAAAGCCAGCTCAGGTTTCTTTTTTACCTCAAAACTGGTGAAGCTACTTGTATATATACACATAGATTCGTGTTTTTTGCAGTTTGATTTGCTTAAATTATGTGCAGTTTTGGTGTTATAGCCATGTTAGATAGAAGTATTTTTATTCCAACTTCCAATGTAGTATTCATTTATCAAATTAAGAATTGTGTATGTTATAGGAAAATATCTTATCCAGAAACAAAAGCCAGCTCAGGTTTCTTTTTTACCTCAAAACTTGTGAAGCTACTTGTATATATACACATAGATTCGTGTTTTTTGCAGTTTGATTTGCTTAAATTATGTGCAGTTTTGGTGTTATAGCCATGTTAGATACAAGTATTTTTATTCCAACTTCCAATGTAGTATTCATTTATCAAATTAAGAATTGTGTATGTTATAGGAAAATATCTTATCCAGAAAATGTCACCCATATCAGTGTACCTCCACTAAAAAGGAAAATTCGAATGATTCATGGTGTGGGTCTTATCATCTGGTAATTTATTTCTGCTATTAAGTTGCATATTTTAAGACTTTGAGGCTTCAACAACATATGACGCCCAAAATAATTTAGGAATGAAAGATTTAGATTTGAAGAAATAATGTGAAATGACTGTTGATTTCCAACTTTTTGATATCGAACATGCACACGAAAGAACGCACGTCCGTTCATAGTTAAATCTCTTTTTATCAAATAATTCATCCGCTGTTTTAGATGCTTGAATGTCCATGTCTGATGCTGATTTCATATATAGGAAACATTTAGCCTGAAATAATCACCGTCCCAAACAAGAATTGTTTTATTTGTCTCTAATGAGGTTCGAGTTGGTGTAGTAGACGAGTCCTTAATCAATATTAGGATATCGATTTTCTTAACCAACAATTTCTCACTCAAAGTTTGCCTAACACGATCTGTTTAGTAAATATGATTTGAAGGTTATTGCGTTAACCAGATGTTTACTCAGTACACATCGAAAAATAACGAGAATAAATTCCATCGTTATTAAAAAATGTATTATTGGATTTAAATGTTATTATAAACATTTCGAAAACTATAACTTGTATGTGACATCCCAACCAAAATTTATTTAATCAATCGCATTTAAATAAAAACACAAGGAAAGGTGAAAGCGCAATATTCTCTTATATAAGTAAAACATTACTATTCAAAATTGAACATTTTGTTGATTATTATATGCTATCTGACTTATCTACATTCCTTTAATTCATATGGTAACCATCGATTCTAAATGAAAAATCAGATGGATATAAATGATTTAAACCAAACCAAACTGTATCAGACTTGAGTTTGGCTCGTTTACGATTGTTTGTGCTCGATTCGAACTTCTATCAAGCTCGAGCTCGGTTTGTCTTGAAATTACTAAGCTCGAGTTCGGCTCGTTAAAAGTTCGTTTTATCGTGTTAATCAAGTCAAGCTCGAACTTGATTCATTAATAACTCGTTTATCATATTTAACAAGTCTGGCTTGGGCTCGGCTCGTTTTTAAGCTCGTAAAGTATAGAACTTAGCTCAAGTTTGAGTTTGATTTGAGTTTGTTAAAAATTAAATATATTTATGATCTAATTTTAAATCAAACAAAAAAATGCAAATTCATTCATAAATAGCTAAACGACAAAAATAAAAAACTAAAAACATAAACTCAGTATATTATTGAACATCTCAAAATAATACATGTAACATCCAAATAACAAATATCCGTCATATACTGATATCACCATATAAATAACATTACAAAAATTTCACTCCTTTAATACTTCAGTTCCTTCCATTAACATTAGTACTAATATCTTTATTTTTCAACTCAACAAATGAGTCAAGTTCGAGCATACGAGGCACGTAAACAAGCTGAGCTCGAGAGTCTATTATCAAATATGTTTGTGAGCTCACGAGTCCAATATCTTTAAGTTGGAGCTTGATTTGATTAATTTTCGAGCTCGAGCTTGGTTTGATATGATTTACAAACAAACTCAAACGAGTTTTTTTATCGAGCCGTAGCTACGAATAATTCGCAACAGTTTGGTTCGCCATTTATCATTGTTTTA
This sequence comes from Primulina eburnea, assembly GCF_022965805.1. Taxonomy (NCBI): domain Eukaryota; kingdom Viridiplantae; phylum Streptophyta; class Magnoliopsida; order Lamiales; family Gesneriaceae; genus Primulina; species Primulina eburnea. The sequence continues at coordinate 65,084,521 of NC_133101.1, read as the reverse complement.
TATATATATTTAACCACAAGTTCTGATATTAAACTGTGTTTACTCATAAAATATCAAAATTTACGTTCGATTTTTTTTATTAGAATTTAGTTAACAGAAAACTAATCGATCTAATCATGATTAATGCATGTGGATCTTTCGGTTTTAGAAAAAGAAAATTTGACGTTTTTCTATATATATTTTTTCATTTTCCACCACTATTCAATGTAAAAAAAAAAAACATAGATCTACCCCTTAAGTCAACACGAAAGGGGCCATCCAACACCCAAAAATATCCTACTTAAGTCCCTAAAAACCCCAAAAAAATATTGCAAATAATTTAAACAAAAAAGTGCATGGGATATTTTATGTAATTTTCTCTTTCCAAGCTCTGTATATCAAAGCCACAAAAATCTGTAATCCTGTAATAGAAAAAATAAAAAATAAAAAAATAAAAGGAAAAGCTGTAATCCTCCATCTAATTATAATGAAAATCTGGAATTAATGGCTGAAAACTGCGGTGTTTGGGCTGGATTTCAACTTTGATAACCTCGTCCATTCCGAACCCAGCTAAGAAAATTGCTTTTGCCCATTTTCGTATGGTTTGACAGTGATATTACTGATACACCCACCTTCCCTCGCTGACATTGTTGGCACCCTTCTCTTTCCTACAAAGATTCGTCTTTTCTTTTTCAATGTTTATTTTGACTTGCATTTCAAGCTCCCCAACCTAAGATCCGTGATTAGGTACCCAAACAACTCCTAACCTCCTTTTCCTACTTTTTTTTTACTAATTCAAGTTCTTGAAAATTGGTTTTTTTTTACTGTTTCTTTTTAAATTTATTTTTAGTTCCGAAAATGAGGTGTGAGCTCGTTTAAAAGCGGGCAATACCAATATCGCTGAGATTTTTCAGTGAATACTTCTCTCTCTGTTTTTAAATTATTGTCCGTGGGAGGAGTAACACTCTGGCAGATTGACATTATTGCTGAAGTGATTTTACCACTTGTTTATCCTTCTGTTTTTGGACTTCTGGCAGCCTTGCATTTCTGTTTCACTGAATTCGGTTAAGCATTTCTTTGATTCCTAGTCATCCCATTTTCAGATTCTCGGGCACGATTCTAGACTAGTCTTTTCTGGTTTTCAATTGCACTTTTACCGTGCCCTGGATTGACTGGTTATTTTATCGATTCAAATTTTTAACTTTGGTCCGTAGTTGAATGAAGCCAAAGTTTAGTGTGCGCCCTGTGTCAAATTGAAAGAGTAACTTGAGGTGCGGCCCATTGCATTTCGAGGAAAAGGTATTTCTGTTTCTAACTTCATAGATGCTTGAATCATAGATATATTATTTTTTAAGTTGAATCTGTTTTGCTTGTTATTTCAAGATCTGGACTTTTGTTTCATTATTAGTAACTAGTAAATTCTTTCTTGTATTTTAATGTGATGATATCACCTCATTGAAGTGAATCATCTAGTAGGATCTCGATCTTTGAGAAATAGTTTGTACACTGTGCTTCGGGGGTTCATCGCAGTTCATGTGCTGAAAACAGGATTGGTTTACGGTGCTCCAATTTTGATTCATTCGGAATGAAAGGTCTTCTCTTGTGTTCTTGTAGTTCTCAATTTTTGTAATTCTGCCAAAGTTTCTGCTTTAAAAATTACTGCTTTTGTGGAACTGATTATATTCTCCTGCAACCAACATCGGAAAGAGAGAACCAAAATTTATTGCTTAGCGAAGCAGTAGATTTTCTGCTGTTTCATAATTTTAACAATTTTGGAGACATTCACTTAATTTTAGTAATGAAATCTAATTCTATACATCTTTAATGGTGTTACCATGTTTAATATACTGGAATTCAGTCTACAGTCATATGGATATTGCTCATGTGGGATGACTGAAGTTAACTACCTCTAATTCCACGTCACTTTCAATTACATACATATAATTTCCATCACTTTAAAAAATAGAAGATATGTCAGTTACTCAGTAATATAATTATTTAGCAATATCTAAATTTCTAATTCCGTTGCACAGTGAAGTGAAAAAATGTTTTTGTTTGATTATTTAAGAAAGTGTGACTGGAACATCTTCCCTGCATGTTTGTAGTGTATCTATCCTAATTGTTGCCTCATTCAATTTTTTAATGTGATAACCAGATACATTTACACTATGTAATATTTAAGATTGATTTTTGCTTGAAAAATGTTAATTGGTTAAACTTTGACTTGGCCTACTATTTATGATGTTAATGCAAAGTTAATTCGTTATCTTAAATTAGCGCAAGTTTTAGTGTCCATGCATGGTTAGTTAGATGTGAATACACAAATTCATGTCTTATCAAAAATTATTTGATGATCATGAGTTTAACAAATTTTCATTATCCCGATTTAAAAAGGATTGCTTTGTCTTTTCATGATCGCAATAGGCACTAATAGCAATGCTGATAGTGTAGACTGCAGTACTGATTTATTTTTTTTCGTTACAGTTCACGTAATCTTCTATTATACATTGCAGGTTTTGAGGAGGTTTTCTGGGTGTTATCTTCATCCAAGTTAAAGAATTGTTGTTACAGCTGATGCTTGAATTAGGTTTGATATAATGTCAAAGATAACGAAGTGGAAACTTGAGAAGACTAAAGTGAAAGTGGTCTTTCGGCTACAATTTCATGCCACACATGTATGATTTCTCATAAATTTCTCTCCCACATATGACGACTTCTTGTCTAAGACTTGTTCTTTCTGAGTGTCTGGTTTTGTTGACCATACCAACAGTCCTTTTAGTTTTTGTTTAAAGACTTTTTTCAATAGTTTGTACAGTTTGTAGTTTTTTGTTTTAATTTTTTAGAAGTATTGTATTTTAGACCTGCTCTAAAATACTGACTAGCTATGAAATGGATGAAAATATATTTGGTTCCTAAACGATGATTTTGCAATGACTGACCCAGCAATTTATGTTTAATGTCTCAGGTTCCACAGAATGGGTGGGATAAGTTATCTATATCGTTCATCCCTGCTGATTCTGGAAAACCAACCGCAAAGACAACCAAAGCTAATGTAAGAAACGGAACATGTAAATGGGCTGATCCTATTTATGAAAGTACAAGGCTTCTTCAAGATTCTAAAAGCAAACAATATGATGAGAAGCTCTACAAACTTGTTGTGGCCATGGTATTGTTTCTGTCTCAATAGTGATAGGAATTATTTTTTTTCCCACCGATCTTTTCAAACTTCCTGATTAAAATTTTGAGCCATTTAATATCGTAAAGAATATTGATAAAATAAGCATCTCCACATCATTCATATGGTTTCTACATTACCAATTCCCATGAATTGAATCACCTTCTTTGGTGAAGTACTTGACACATATAGCGTTGGAAAAATTAGATGTCTTCTTTCAAGTTACAAATTACGAGACTTTTAATCCCGTCTAAGGCACAAGTACCATATGGATTTCACCATAAAACATGTGTTCCAGTAATTTCACTTTGTTTAAAAGACATTGTATTCTGTCATTTCTATCGATTGGAATTCCCGTCAAGCCATAGAAAAGCTGAATCGACAAGCTTACGTATCACGAGTTCTATCATTTCAGGTGAAGAGAGTGATGAGGTTTGAAGCCAGAAAGCAAATTCATGTAGACGCCTGCTAAGAGCCTTTACCAAAACTTCAAACTTGGGATATCTAAATGGAATAACGAGGATTTAAAAAGGCTAAACTGGCTAGAACTTTTTGTTTTGAAAAGGTTGGAGTATCATAATTGTAGCAAACTTAAATGTAATGGTTTCAGAGAATCATGCTGGAATTTGGAGAATGGAATCTTAGTGTAAAATGTTACTCATGTGCTTTGAGTATTGTAGTTGCGCATACTAATGGATTCGGCCATACTTTTTTGTTAATGTCTACTAAATAGTTCTTATGTCACAGTACTGATATATCCCTCCTGTAATCATTGAAGAATGTCAAAGTCAGAGCTTTTAGTTCCATTATGCAACAAGAGAAACACATGGGCCTGGCATGATTGTTCAATCACTCTCGAGTAGCAAAAGGACCAATAGGAAATACTCGATTTATGGATTAAATACTATCTGAAAATTATGCTCTATATTTTTCCATTAATAAAAATCATGCAAGAATTTTGTACACATTTCTGATGGTTTATGCTCTTCTGTTTATCTTCCCATCTTTAATGACAACAATATCTGTATTTTTTTTCCCAAATTCATTGATTTCAGGGTGCTTCACGGGCCAGCATCCTTGGCGAAGCTATGATTGATCTTTCAGATTATGTTGATGCTCTGAAGCCTTCTGTTGTGGCACTCTCTCTTCATGGATGCAATTTTGGAACTATATTACATGTGAGGGGCATAAAATTTTTGAATCACATTTTACCATAGATTTAAATTTGTTGCATGGTGGGCTCATTAAATTTTTCTGCAACTTTGTACTTGTTTAAACATTCATCTCAGGGGTTAACTTTTGACTTCGACTCTTTTGCTGATTTAACTTTAGGTTGTTGATAATAGACAGCATCCAACTACCACTCTTCTACGTACTGTGCATCGTTCACTTCCACCTAGAAAGAAAAATGTGCTCTCTTTAACCATTAAAAGCTCTCCTTCCTAGCCGACAAATCTCTTGTTTTCCTAAGGGCAGATGCAAACTTGCTACAAAAGTTTTGAATTTAGAATTGGCCATTTTATCCCCAAAAAATATCGGTACTCGCTCATAGTAATGAGATAAGCATCGTGGTTCATTTTGTGGAAATTTCACACAAAATGTCACCATGGTTGAGGTTGGTATTATAAACTATAAAGTATAATGTATTTTACATTAAATCTATGCCAAGGAATTACGTCTTTACCCTTTGAAAATGTTGAAGCTGGATTATGAGATGCTGATACTTGACACTGTTGACGTTTTAACTCTTGCCCTCGTGTCCGTTACCTATGTTTCGCTCTCCTAATTTTCTGCCCGCATTTGGAGACATTTCTCATGTGGCCGGCCTTTTGGTTGTTTGTGCTAATTTCCCTATGATTATCATGTTATAAGTTTGCAATTCCTTATTTAATATCTTGAATTTGATTTACTGCATCTGCATTTCAGGTTACTGTCCAGCTCCTGACCTCAAAAACCGGATTTAGGTACTAAACCAAGACTCAAAAAGAATATCCTTTTTTTGTACAGTGGATTGAAATTTAAAATTTACTGCATGCAGGGAATTTGAGCAGCAGAGAGATCAAAGAGAAAGGGGATTACAATCAGGGGATGATAGCCATGGTCATAATAACACTGGGAAAATAAGACATACTGAAGAGGTCGCCTGTGATCAAACTTATATTGTCAGATTATTTTCTACTTCTCCTGTGGCCCTTCTTTGCTGTTTGTTCATTTCCACTCTGGGTCAATCTACACAAGTTGCATTAAATATGCTCTTTGATATAATCTGTCAGATAATGTGTAAACCAAGACTAATTATAAAAATCAGGTCCATTTTATTACTAATGATTTATGGAGTATTGATAGAACAGGGGGACTAGAGTGTCTCCATTGCCTTTGTGGGAGACAGAAAACATATTTGGCAACTATAACAATAAATAAATAAATAAATTATGAATGATATTAGAATAGTGTTTTTCTGAAATGATTTATTTTATCTATTCTGAAACTCCATATGATGTTTGCAATTTCACTCTCACCGCATCAGTCCATTGCTTTGTCTAGTTTGTCGTGTGTTTGGCTGCATGGGTTTAAATTTTCTTTCTATCACCCCATTTCTCAGAGTTCCTTCTTTATTTTTTAGGTCAGTGCAAGGGTTAGATCAGATTCTAATGAACTCTCTTCCCTTGAGGAAGACATGAACCTGAATGAAGAGCATACAGACTCGGCTGCTGGATTTGAGGGTTCATCCAATACATCAGAAATTTTATTTACTGAGAAGCATGATACTTCCGGCATACAAGATGTTGATAGCCTCAAAATGGTATCTGGTGATCTACAAACTTTTTCTCATTGTCAAAGTCCTCATTCAGAGAAAGGAGATTCATCTGAACATCAGAATATGGCCCAAGGGAGTAGTGATTCTGCTTTCATGTGGGGTACAATCTATTCCTTTGATAATGAGCTGGCAATTGCACGTGAAGAAAATAATCGACTTAGAGAAAGTGTGGAATTGGCTGAATCATCCTTCTTAGGCCTTAAGTTAGAAGTCAGTTCTTTGCAAAGTCTAGCTTGTAAATTAGGCACTGAAACTCAAAATTTTTCCCACCTCCTTACTTCTGAGATTTTTTTGGGTGGAGAACTGGAAAAAGAAGTTTCCGCCATTAAATTAGAGTGCCTGAAGCTCAAGGATGATATCAACAGGCTTAAAGATTTAAAATCTATCCCTCACACTACTATTTTGGAAACAAGTGACAATCGGAGTTATCACTTGCGTCAGGATGTGCAGCTTCAATTTTTAAAGGTAATCTCTGCAGCAGAGGGCAAGATAAGAGAACTTCAAAGCAAGACTTACATTGTTGGCGATGCTTGTGACGGTAGATTGATTTACTTGGAGTTGGAGGCATTGCTCAATATTCTGCAGAGTGTCGAACGAGGAAATGATGATGCAACAAACTTGCTACATGTGGTGCCATCAGAGAGCACAGATGTGAAGGAGATCCGAGAAATATGCACAGATAAGCATACAGAGTATACATCCGAAAATGGATTTTGTTTGGATTTATGTCATCCCGAAAGTATTCTTCAGCATTTCAATGTCCCCCCTCCAGTCTCTGACCCTTCAGGTGCTATTGATTCTTTGAAAGGACAAATATTTGATCTTGTTAGGGAATTGGACGAGGCAAAAGTTGAAAAGGAAGGTCTTATCAGAAAAATGGATCAAATGGAATGTTACTATGAAACACTTATTCAGGAACTGGAAGAAAATCAGAAGCAAATGATGGGAGAGTTGCAACTCCTCAGAAATGAACATTCAACTTGCCTGCATGCTTTGTCTGCCAGCAGAGTTGAAACAGAGTCGACGCATCGAGATATGAATCAGAAGATGATACAATTTTGTAATGAGAGGCATGATTTGGAAGTCCTCAACAAGGAACTTGAGAGAAGGGTTGCCTCTTCAGAAGCCGCACTGAGAAGAGCCCGCTTAAATTACTCGATTGCAGTGGATAAATTGCAGAAGGACCTCGAGCTGCTTTCCTCACAGGTTGTGTCTATGTATGAGACAAATGAAAACCTCATCAAGCAGGCTTTTATAGAACCTTCAGAGTTAAATTTGCAAGGAGACCAGAAGTTTTTGAAGAATCCTGAAGATTATGATGCAAAAAATGTACCTCAGCATCAGAATCAATGTTTGGGTGTCAAGAGAAAATCTCTGGGTGGAGATATTCTTTTGGAAGACTTGAAGAGATCCTTCTCCTTGCAGGAAGAGCTTTATCAAAAGGTTGAAGCAGACCTTGTTGAAATGTGTAATGTTAACTTGAACTTGGATATATACTCAAAAACCTTGAAAGAATCCCTACTTGAAGCAAATGCTGAAATTAGAGTTATCAAGGGGGAAAAGGATGAAGTTGTATTGGAGTTGGAACTTTCAAATGCTTCTCAGAATCAGTTGATGATGAGGTTTCATGAGGCCTCGGATGATATTCACAAACTTAATGAGTACAAGTCTAGTTGTATTTCTCAATGTAGTGAATTGGCTCTGCAAAACCAGCTTTTAGAAGATAAGTTGGAAAGCGTGTCCGAGGAAAATCATCTATTTTCTGAGAAGCTGAAAGACTTGGAAATTATTGAAATGGAATACAGAAGTTGCCAGGGAAAAATTGAAAGTTATTTGACTGAGAACGCAGCACTGTCTCTTTCCTTGAAACAAGAAGCATTTGAAAAGGAGAAACTTCAAAATGAATTGTCGCTGTTAGAGGAAAAGTGGGTTATCCTGAAATCTGAATCAGATGAGTTGGCATCTTTGAAGGAAAATCAAGAGGATTATATCAGCTTTATCCAAGATAAGCTGGTGAATCTGTTGGAGTTCTACAATACAAGATTTTTTGTTTTGACTAATTCACACACTCTCAATTTCAAGCACATAGATATGAAAGATGCCATCTTACAGTTAGAAGAGATCCAGCATGATGCATGTGGAAGAATTGTTCAACTGATTGAACAGAATAAAAACCTTGAAGATGAAATAGTCATGGCCAGATTGGAAATTATGTCAATGAAGCAAAAGTTTAAGAGTGACATGCATTATATGGTGACTAGGCTGGATGTGTCCAATGCCCTTGTGGAAAAACTTCAAACTCAACTCGAATCTGTTGGCAAAAAATTCCAGGTCAGTTTTGAAATTGAAGAGAACTACGCCCAGCAAAACAAATCACTTTTAGCTGATCTTAGTCTGTTGGAAGATCGCGTGCACGAAATGACAAGTAAAAATGGTCACTTAACCCAAGAGACCGCCTGCTTGGATGCTCTGGTTGAGGAGCTTGGGAGTAGTAAATCAGCTATCTGTGCACTGATGCAAGAAAAACGAGAACTTGTTGTATCCTTGAAGGATGAAGGTGAAAAATCTGTCAAGATTTCATCTGAGATTACTTGTCTGAAAGAAAGTTTGAGCAATATGAATGATGAGTTGCAAAGAGAAAAGGTTTACAGAGATGAATTGGAGCGGAAAAATAAAGATCTTACTTCAAAGTTGAATAAGGATCGTGCTAAACTGATTGATTTGGAACAGCAAAACACCGAACTTGATCATACTAAGGGCCTAGCTGTAGATCTAGAGTTGGAGAAGTGTAGACTTGCTCATCTTTTGGAGCAGCAAATGGTGCTTACGAAAGAACTTCACCTGAAAATTTCTGAACAATCTAATCTTGAATACCAGCTGCTTTTGCTTTATGATTACTCGCTTGCTGCAGATGTTGAACTGACTTATGTCTCAAGCCAGTACAGATCCCTGTGCGAAAAATATCTCCAGCAGCTTATGCTCTCAGAGAGTTCTCGTAGGGAGGATGGGGAGAGGTACCATGAATTGGAGGTTACATTGAATCGATACCGCACCAGTGAAGCTCATTTAAGTGAAGAAAGAGATAACTTGATGAAAATTCTTAAAAGCCTCGAGTCTGAATTTGAAGTTTCTGAAGCTCAAAACAGGCTTCTTTCTGATTCCAACAATGATCTCGAAAATCAACTTGAGCTGTGCAAGAGAAAGTTGACAACATTGGAAAACAGCAGCTCCTTGGATAAAATCTTACAAGCTTCTGAGGTAGAAAAGATGAAAAGTATGATGATAGATGCTGAAAAGCAGGTCAGTTGCCTGACAGTTTCAAAAGAAGAATTGGAAATTTTAATTGTAGTACTTAAAGGCAAACTGGATGAACAGCGTGCTGATATAGTGCTGCTGGAGGATTACAAAGACGCTGAGATGGAGTTACGTTCCCAATGCAATGAAATTTCACGTAAGCTCTCTGAACAGGTTTTGAAGACTGAGGAATTTAAGAACTTGTCAATCCATTTGAAGGAACTGAAAGATGAGGCTGAAAATGAATTCCGTCTTTCTCGTGAAAAGAAAGAAGCTGAAGGGCATTCAGTTGCTGTGCATGATTCCTTGCGAGTTGCATTCATGAAAGAACAGTATGAAACTCAACTTCAAGAAATGAAGCAAAAGCTTTCTATATCCAAAAAACATGGAGAAGAGATGCTTTTAAAATTGCAAGATGCTATTGATGAAGTTGAAAATAGGAAGAAGTCTGAAGCTATGAACTTGAAGAAGAACGAGGAGCTATCACACAAAATCGTGGAGATCGAAAAAGAATTGCAGTTGGTGCTTGCAGAAAAACGTGAAATGAGCAAAGATTGTGACCGTGTAAGGGCTGAACTTGAATGTGCATTGCTTAGCCTAGAGTGTTGCAAGGAAGAAAAAGAAAAGATTGAAGCTTATTTCCAAGAATGTGAAGTAGAGAAATCTCAACTTCTTGTTGAAATTAACTTGGCAAAAGTACAGTGGGAGAATCATAGAGAAGTTAAAAAACATGAAAATGGTTCTGTGATTGACGTAGAATATTCAGTCAATGAGTTACCTGAGAACTCATGCCCTATTGTCTTAGATCACGATGAGTCTGCTTGCAGTGGTAAAAGAATACGTGCAATATCAATCCTGGCTGATGATGATGCAGATTTACCTGAGGCTGTAGAGTTGCGGAATTTTCAGGTACTGTCTTCTAAGCTACGATTTTTTACCAGTTTTTTTTTTGCTCATTTGTTGCTATTCATTTTTCATTTCAGAATAAGTATTATTGTAGCTTCGTTTCATTGCAAAGCTTCAAGATGCTATATTAGACATCCTATAATAAATTTTGATATAATTATTGACAACTATAATCTTTGTGGTGCATAATAATATATAAGAATAACATGTCCAATAAAAGATAGTGAACAATGTCTTTTTCATGTGAGCAAGTTCGTTTAAAATTCTTTTAAATTGGGGAATGAATTCATGAGTTCATATGTATTAAATGTTTATTTTTTTATCAACTGAATTGAATATATAGGATCAAATGTCTAATATTGTACCAAACACTATAGTTGATTGATGACAGTGCACCTCAATTTTTTATAATATATTACTACCGAAACATCGCATATCAATTATTGTGCCACATAGATGACCATGCAAGTCTTTACCCTCTTAATTGTTGCACCCGCTTGTAAATTATTGGAATCATACATGTGATTCGGAGCTCTAATAACAAGAGTATGATTGAGGATATGCATTTGTGCTAAAAGTTGTAACTCTAGTAAATATGTATTTCAAATCTTACGTAAACTAGTACCAGTCCAATGTTTTGATCGCTGTGCCAAAATGATTGCTACATAGGAGATCAAGTGCAATTGTTACTTATAATGGAATGCATGTTGTACAATGATTTAGAAATTAAAACTGCATAACTAAATCACATTTACATCAATGAGCCTTTCTGTTTCTGCGTCTGTGCCCTTACATAATTAACATGAACATGGAATTATCATTATTATTTTCATCAGTTTACATGCTTCCTTTTACTTGTTAACCTCCCCAGTAATGGAGCTCCATAACCCACCCACTCCATCTTTCATATGTTCTTGATGCTTACTAGTTGATGCATAGCTGCCTCTTTCTCTAGCTAGTAATCTATTTAGTTGGAAATTTGAATAGATTAAGAGGCAATTAGAAGGTTTATTGTGTAACTTGGATGTCAGTTTTTTTATTTATTTGAATTACTTCTGAGAAATGATTTTTCACACATTCAGGATGGAGGCAGGCATCAGATTCCTGAGGCAGCTGTGGGAGAACCCCCCCAGAGTAATGGAAAAAATTTGGATGTGAAAAGTGATTGTTTGGGATCCCATATATTGAAATCTAGCCTGGAGCACTTACATGAAGAGGTATTTCTTGTCTTGAAAAGCCTCAGGCTGTCAGGGAGCTAAATGATTACTTCTAAAAGTCTGCTTCTGAAAGTAGGTTTTCAAGTAAAATATTTGATGAGATTCCATCATAATCAGTGCCTTTCTTTCCTGCAGCTGGAAAAGATGAAAAAAGAAAATATAGACTTTCACATAGATCATGAGGTGGATCCAAATCTTCAAGGTCCTCGTAGAGAAATTCTTCGGTTAGAAAAGGTAAGCTTCCAAGCCATTTGCAACTATATTATAATCTGTCAGGGAGTTTCATTCTGTTTCATATGTTCCTCTGAAGGCAAATGAAGAGCTCAGAAACATGTTTCCCTTGTTCAATGACTTCTCCAGTGGTGGGAATGCATTGGAAAGGGTTCTTGAATTGGAAATTGAGCTTGCCGAATCCTTGAAGGCAAAGAACAAATTGAACGCGCAATGTCAGAGGTATGTCCTTTACAACTTCTGTAGCCTTGCAGTCTTAAGATTTTATTTGCATCGCCATCACTCACCTCAAGTACATAGTTGTAGTAGCTGCATCGAGAAATGCTTTATGCTTGTACTAAGTATCCTGATTTGATAACTGTTAGAAATAGAAGAAATTGAAATCAAAATGATATTATTAAGATCATGTATGTTTTTATTGAACTATAGTTGCAGGGTATATCTTTCAGCATATTTATCCAGCAATAGTTTGATTATAAAAGAATGTGATAATTATTTTATAAATCTAGAGTGATTAATAAAAGTTTTAGCCAAGAGTTTAAGAAGCCCTAAGCATAGCGAATCGTCAAGGTTGAGTATTAGTATTAAGCAATATAAACTTATGCATACTTAATCAAAAATTAAATTTAAAAAGATGCATTTGATATTTAATATAATATGCATTATCTTAAGAAAAATTATAGATAAAATAATATACAAACATAATAAAGTAAGATTAAATGTATATATTTATATTGGAGGAAAATGAATGAGCTCAGGTTTTTTATGCGGAAATTTTTTATTAATATGCATGTATATTGTGTGTGTGTGTGTGTATATCTTAATATTTTATTTTATTAAAAAATATTAAATTCTTATGATATTAAAACTAGAAACTCACCATTTTTGTGCGTTAGACGTGCCGGTCAATGATGGCTTTGACCTTTTTTTTCCCACTTTTGACCAAATTGTTATGTTTTACTCGCACTTCATAAAGACACTGGTTTTAACCCTCTAGACATTGTCTGGGAGATATAGGGCTTCATAGCTCAATAATGTGAATTTTTTGTGATGTTTGATTCTCTTTTCATTATATTTCTTATATTCTATAGTTCAGCTGTTAGAATTTGATTACAACCTTCACTAGATGTAAATTGTTATCCAGGGGCTTACTATCTAAGTGAGGATGTTGCTAGTTCAAAACTCGTGATGCAATTCTTATAAATTTAACTAAGTTGATTGGATGCTTATTTATAGGCCTTTTTGTCTAATAACCAACATATGCATATACACCATGCATATTAATTTCGGGTACATAAAATTCGGTTTCTGACACATGTGAAAGGAGAATTTTGAAAAATTAATCTATAGGTGTTATATCTTTCATGAGCTTTAGCTTTTTAAACGTACTAAAATGTAGGCTTGATATTCTTTTGATAAACATCACCACTGTAATTAATGACACATACTACGTTGAACATGTATTTTCTGCATATCACAGTTCTTTCTTGAGACAACATGGTGATGAGGAATCTGTGTTCAAAAGCTTCAGAGATATCAACGAACTGATCAAAGAGATGTTGGAACTCAAGGGAAGGCATGCAATGGTAGAGACTGAACTGGGGGAGATGCATGACCGGTACTCTCAACTCAGTCTTCAGTTTGCTGAGGTTGAAGGCGAGAGACAGAAACTCAAAATGACGCTAAAGAATGTTCGAGCACGAGGAAAGTAGTGACCTTTAATCGGACATCATCTGTTGACTGATATTTTCAAAATCCCTCTTCGGGCCAAGATTCAGCCATTTCATGCTGTCAGTAGTTGACACTTCCCGTATCATTTGGTGGGATAGCTTATCCTTGTAAATTATGTTGCAGTTGGCCATGTTTTGACCCTGCAAAAAAATGTTCTTAGCAGACAGGTCTTTGTAATTGAATTGAAATATATTTCCATTTACCACCGTGTATAGAAGAATGTCGATGAATTTGTATGAATTTTTCCATATCCGAGTTGAATTATATTATTTTTAGTAGTCACTGAATATTACTTTCAATTTATTTGCATGAACCTCGGTGTCATATGCTCACATAATTATAAATCATGACATTTATTGGATTTTAAATCACGACTCTTGAAGTTAAATGTGATTTATGCATCAGTAAATCAATTGCACACCAATAATATTGTTATAATCTAATTGAAGTAAAATTTAACTTATTGACGTTTCAATAGATTTAAAAAGTTTAACAATGAGGCTAAATCTTAATCTTTTAATTTGCGCAAAAAATATTATGAGACGATCTCACGAATCAATTTTGTGACTTGTGAAACGAATCTTCTATTTGGATGTTGAAACTGAAATTTTGAGATGGAAAGTCGGAAACAACGTCCAACTTGAACTAACAAAAGCTAAGAATGGTGAATATGTTGAACTTATATTCAAGTTTGTCTTGAATTCAATCTTATATATAGAGGATTTGATTGTATTGAAAGGCCAAATAAATTGGGATTTTGCCGTTGGTCCAAGTCATTTCGGGACAAACGGGTCATTAAAATCCGTTCATTTTTGAGATTATAATTTATAAGCATATTAAATGATGATTCTATCTTCTTAAAAATTAAATTTCTTCATATCTACATTTCTCGGACAAGAATCTAGCCAGGTTTAACATCCCATTCCCAACTGCTTAACATATAAAGTAAATAAGTAGACAAATCTATTTAACATGCCTGGAAAAGATAGCCACACATCTGAAACAAATTCCATATATAAAAAATAATCAAGAAACAACACAATTCAAACTTGGACAAGACTCGAGTTCTGTCTGCTGTCTTAAAATGCCAACATAACTGCATGATATTTCATCCAAACTCGACACCGTGGGACGATAATCCAGTAAGCCTATAACTTGTGATTCTTGAATCTATTAAACACGTGCAATGCTTCTAAATGAAATCCAGTAACTTTATATATGTGATGCAAACGTATGGGGAAGCACAATAGATATAGAAGACTTGTAGGTTACAAGATGGAGCATGCACATCCGCCATTCTTCTTGGAGTTATCCAGCAGCTTATCTGTAAAAAGAGCACCTTCCATATTAGTCAATAGTATGTCTACAGCCAAAATACAACGGCGTGAAATTTTCAATAAATAGTATGAGTTTTTGGGGTTAAGAGTATCAAATCTATGGTAAAGATGCGTGAAATGAAATCCATATTATCCAATCCAATTCTATCAGTGCCTCACATTCCCACGATCAAACTCTTATATGTGTCAACTTGCCTCAACTCTTCAGTCTGTTGTATGAGATTGGGCGACGACAGTTTGGCTTTCACCAAGGTGACGACAGTTTGGCTTTCACCCATATATGGATGCATTCACGCACAACATATTTTCACCCGCATAAATGTCAAAACATAGTCATATATATTACATGTTCCTGACACTTAAAGCTTGGCAGCTAATCAGCAACAATCAACCAGAGGAATTGTTTTCATAAAAAAATTCTATGCCCAAGCACACCCCATCAGAAATAAGCACACAATAGCGCGGAAAAGCCAAATCACCAGCGAAGTCTCAAGAGGTCGGACTTATGTTTTAATGTCGAAAGCTTAAAATAAATAAAAACTATCAAAATCATGAATCGCATGATCCTTTTTTCTCCAAGGTGAATGTTTTTACGCATGCATGATAAAATATAAGATTTGAAAATTTTACCAACAAGAAAGCTAGTGTTAATTATTACCACTATTTTTGTCCGGAAGGGGAGGGCGCACAACAACATGCATGGTGATGACACCTCCGGGAACTTCACTAATGGGAACTCGTGATTCACCAAGTGTTTTGTTATTTTCCAGTATTTTTCCCGCGTTGATAAGCTTTATGTCGTTTATAGATTTGGGTCCGTTTTCTTTATCTGCATTTCAAATGTAAGCATGATAGATCATCACAGAGAAATACAGATTAACAAATACAACATAAATTCAGAATAAGAAAGAAACTAATTACATATTGAACTAGTGAAAACTGAAAAAACATTACAATCGCTTCCCACTACCACCTTTCAACTTCTCCTTCCCATAAACGGATCTGTACTCAAATAGACGTAATTTGATGCTCGTGCATAAACGGACATAAAAATAGTATTTGCAGTGGGGGAAAATAGAGAAAGCAAGGCAAAGCGCAAGGAAAATTCCACTTAAAAAAAAATCGTCAAAAGAAGCAATCATATGAAGTGTTGTTTTGCAATTAACTAATGTCAATAATTACCATTTTTAAGTATGCCATCTATCCTATGGGGTTCTCTCTCGTTCACATTCAGTGGCACTAATACTCAAAAGAGGAAGAATTAAAATTATTGTATGACGTCCCTAAGAGGTTGTTCAAACAAAAAGGAATCAGTAAAAGATTAGAGGATCGATGATTGACCAGCTTATGTTTTATCTAAAGGTGCAAGACAACGAAAGAGGCGGTAGAAAGTTGTCTGGCCGAAAAAGATCCAGAATTGTACCTTAAAAACAAAGGAATACACAAATATTTTCAGGATATATTTGTAATACGGCTATTATAAAGCGAAAGTATTGAAAATTCCAGTATCAAAAATTAAATTCCTTATCTCCAGCTAATGAACAAATCTACTACTGTCCAAATGAAAAATAGAACTAAAGACCAACTAAAGTCATAAACAATCTAGGACTAGAACAAATTGCATAATAATCAACAGATCATCATTTCTTATCTTCATAAAAATAGCCAAAATATATATAAACATAAATAAAAAGACAACCTTTGGGCCATTGCGCAATAATCTTCTCCTTCAAGGATGTCACAGTTGCACAAGAATTAAATTTGCTTGGTCCAATGTCACTACCATCAGCTAGTCTGAATTTGAGATCAACCAATTCATCCACAGCCATCTATCAAATCTTGTAACCAAATATAACCTCAAAAGTTCTTGTACCCGCAAACCAAATCAACTGCAGCGCCTCACACAACGCAGTTCAAGAAATTTAGACCACGCATAAATAACCCAGATCAGAACTTAAAGAATAGCCTACGAATCTGGCTCGGACAATCAAAAATTACAAAATTTCAACTCTCTAATCAGTTTTTACTCAGTCAGCTGCAAAAATAATCAAGTCCCCAGATCAAACCCGACTAGATTTGAGCAATAAAACAACGATGTTTCTCGATTAGATTTGTCGGAAGATTTCTTGATGCTACAAATTGCGTGGTGACATAAAAGACAACAAAAAATCGAAAGAATTTTATTCTACTCCCAATTTTTTTCTCTCTTTTTGGCCCCTCGAGATTCTGAGAAAGAAATGGTAAACGCGGACTTCAAAAGAAAAATCGAACACTCGTTAGATGATAGGAGAAAGTTCTTGTTGTATGAAGTGTTTTTTATTGGATGATGTGGGAATGATGAAATTGTAAAAAATCAAAAAGATCCAATAATGGAAGACGACCAAGTAAGATTCTTCTTTTATTTACCTGAATCTGTCTGAAAGCATTAATGACACGAACCACTGTTTACAGATCCAGTGAACAATTGAAGCTGGTAAATTTTGACCGTAAAATTTCCAGAGTTGCATAAATCCCTAATTTTGATGAAATTTGTAAATATCGTTTCATGTAAATTTATTTTCGATTTCAGATATTATTAATCATTTTCACCTTTCTTAAATTATTTACAATTAGTCACATTTCCTCAATGATATTGTTTGTCGCGAAATTTGCGGGCGTGCCAGGCACGTGTTCGTGTCAAATATGTGAAATAATCTGACTTCGTTTACCAAGCGTTGTAGGTCTCGATTCGGTCGTAAGTTCTAACTCCTTCGAAATGGCTTCAAAGCGAAAAAAATAAACTAAAGAATATAATGAAATTGTAGAGAAAATCCATTAACAACACCAAATTTAATTACGTTGTTATGAACATGAACGACATTTTAACAACAAAAAGTTGGAGGAATATGCAAAAATTCAAGAAACTTGACTGCTGGGAAATTGAAAATACACAGACTGCTAATAAGAGAATTTGAAGAAGCTTTGATGTAGCTTTGTTGGATGTGTTTGTCGGGGGGCTTTTCTGATTTCCTTCCCTCACTTTTGTCACATTCTGCACAGCAGTTTTCCCTTCCCCCATCACTCCACGTTCTTCCACATCGGGCAATGGCAGCAACTGATAATACGTTTCTTCATTGGGCCAACTGCAATTTCACTTGGGCTTCTTATATTGGGCTGTGGTTTGGGCTTCTCTAAAAAAAATTAATTTTAGGCACAACAATTGCCCCCTAGCCAATTTGGGCCAATGGCCAATTTGGCCCAATTTGGCTATTTTTAATAATTCAAATATATCTGGTCTATTTACAAGTTGGCCCATTTACATAATACGATACATATGAGGAGGAGGATGAAGAGGAGAAAAAGAAAGAAAACAGTGTATTCCCAACACCATGCTTCCCAAACTTCTTCCTTGTTCTTCTTCCCCCAAAACCCTCCAATTCTTCGCTGCTTCCACAACCTATTCTCCTTCACTTTTAGATAACTACTCAACCACTCACGGAGATCTCATGTCCCATATCACCACCGATTACATCGCCTTTGTAATGTCATCCAAGTTTCTGAAAATTTCCATCATCAATCTCTTTCACCTCAAGTCACACCTTCTCAAGGTTGGTAAATTTAAGCATTTTTCTCAATCCTCCATCACAAAAACATTGTAGAATATGTGACATTTCATGCTGCACTCAAGATATTTGTGAATATGTCTGAATGAGTTTTTTTTTAGCAATACCTTGCAACACCCACTGCTTGCATCTCAACAGGACGGCTCCCTTGGCGGCCATATTCAAAACTTGGCCTATAGCTGGTGCAACTTCTGTAATCTTCCATGCGCTTAAAAGAATGCACTAGCACAAGGAATTGTGATGCTCCACCCAAATTCACTGAGGATGAGATCTCATTTTCTGGAATCTTGACAAGCCATAAATTAAAATGGCAAGATTCATTCCATCTCACAAAGAAGTGACATGTGCCACATCAATGACAACAATAGCACACACAAAGCATGGTTTTGTTGATCAACATTCCATTATTTCTCATGTGGTCACATTTATTTCGCAGGAACATAGTTGGAGGAAATGAGGATTTATCTCAAAGGCCAATGCAAGCAGTACCTTAAATACGAATGGATATGAAAATTACCTCTTGGGAGTGCCGCCGGCCAGTCCAAAATAATTTCCAAGCTTGGATGAATATCTTTGCAACTGACTGAGCATATATGTATGAAGTGTAATACACATTAAAAAAAATACGTAGGCTAGGGACAGTAGGTGTACTTTTTTGCACTTGTTTGCCATGGTTTGGCAAGTGTCTTTATGAGGTGTAGGGTTGGAAAAGTGGCTTGAAAGCCAAACTTTGTTTGTAAAATACATTGTTGTTCTTGTATATGTTGCTTGGGATATATTTGCAGGTGTTCACAATTTTGGCATATCACATTTACAAGGGAAACTCTGCCAAATTTTTTCTAAAAACTAAAAAAAAATAACGGCCAAAAGCCTGTTTTCTTCAACATTGACGCAAACATTGCGGGTCAACTCTGTTTGCTACCAACCAACAGTTGAACAACATTTTTCAAATAATGCTCCCCAAGGTTCCAAGACATGCACTGAACGAAATTCATTTTGTCATCAATTTGACCAACTAACACAACAAATATTCCTCCCCAAAATTTATTAACTACAGCGGATTCCATGAGCACTTATTTTTATTTATTCACAGAAGCTCCATCATTATTTACAAACAAATTCAGCAAGGAATGGCTTAAAAGCCTATTCCTCGCATATTACAGAAACTTTCTACGAGTCAATATCTCAAAATTAGCCAAAGTGGCTATCCAGCCTACTTTGTACAATACTTCTCATCTATTCCATCTTTATAAAACATATGTCTCCGGCTGTCGACCTTTCATCTGAGCCGGAGCTAAGATGAAATCCTCCATTTGTAAATTTTCTTCCTCACTGTTATCACATTCATCTTCAAATATTATTTCAGTTCCGTCAATGTCCCACAATTCTTGATATTGTACTTCACTCACCAGCTACTGCAATGTGGCTTTCCATTTGGAAGTTGCAGCCACTTCCATCTCTTCTTTAGTGAACTTAATCATCGACTCCCTCGATAATAGGTCGAACCATGGGTCTAGGAGAGACCATGGCAGTGGGTTTGAGTATTTTTTCAACTACTTCCCGTACTTTCTTGGTGTCCATGTAGACTGCTCCTTGCTGTCCATTCACCTTGTAATCACGATTTTTAATAGGTCCGAAGGCTCTATCATAATATCTAGCCTCAACTGCGTTGGAATTAGATTGATACGGCTGCGAATCAGCCTGTACCACTTCCACCTCATCCTTTTTCCACATCAGTAGTAACTGGTGCATGGATGATGGTACACAATGATTGGTGTGAATCTAATCCCTCCCTAACAAAACATGGAAGCTAGCACTAGAATTGACTACGAAAAAGGCTGACAGCGAGGATCGGGATCCTACAGTAACATTCGCTGGCAGCACTCCCAAAGTTTTTGTAGATTCCCCGGTAAAAGCTGCCACAGAGAATTCGGTAGAGATCAAGTCTTCCACATTCTTCCCCAACTTCTGAAGGATTCTGTATGACAAAATATTCACAGCAGACCCATTATCTATCAGCACTCTAGACAACGAATTTCCATTCACATGTGCTACAATGTAGAGTGGTTTGATATGTTTCGTCATTTCGTTGGAGGGTCGTTTCATCAACACTCTTTTCTCTTCATCGACAAGAACACCGACGCTTTCATTCAAAATATCAGTTTGAATGGATTCTGTACCACTCTGATTTTCAGTGAATACATTGGATTCAAATGTTCTTTTGCGTTTAAACTCATCTGACAGCATTAACGAACCAGTGGCACATTCAAATGAAATGAGAATATGTCCCACCCTGAAAGTAGCTTTCTTGACAACATTACTGTCTTCCTCCGTCAACAAGTCATCATCTTCCTCTTCTTTATCTTCAGTAGCCTTCCTCCCAATTTTTTTCTCTCTTATTGATTCATCCACCTTAGATCTGCGCTCAGCAGCTTTTTCTCTCAACAAACGTCGTTTTTGGGTCCGAGAAAGCAGTTTTAGGAACTTTGGATGCTCTACCCGTTTCCATACACCATTGGGGATTGCTCTGGGAGGAATAACAAAACGAGATTTTCTTTCATATCTATTATTGGTGTCTAGAGGTGGTGGCCTTTGTATTAACTTCTGGAATGATTGTCGGTCACTCCTTCCCTCGCCATTCATTGACCCATGAAACGAAACATTTCCGAGGTGCTGGTTCTCCGGCCTTTTGGCCATGGATCCCCTACTGTACCTCATATTCCTCCAACTATAATACATATCATCTCCACTGTGACAGCGGCCTTTTCCATGAAAAGTTTCTGTCTTGTTCTCCTTTACCTCAAACATTATTTTCCGAGGCAGTGTGGCATACCAAGTAAAAACAATACTAGTCAATGAATTGGGAAACAAACTTAACTTGTAGTTGGAAAAATTATTCAAATTTGCTAGTTCCCCACACTGTATTGTAAACCTTGTCACATGTTCTACGTTAGATTGACAGTCTTCCCCCGAGTACAAAGTAAAGTCTGGAATGTGATATCCTCGTGGGTAAGGATTTTCACGATCAACAACATCGGGGCATAGCTTATGAAACTCTGGTCGGTTGATTGGCCTCACTCCCGGGCCATACAACTCTTGAATAACATCATGTACAGTCTCGGAGTCCAAGACTGGAGTTTTTCACAATGGGTGCGGGGAATAATTTGCCCCCCGAGTGTTATTTCCCGAACCTGGCACTGAATATCCACGCATTCCCTCATCACCATACATCCCTGGATGTAAGTTGGGAGACGTCACAGAGAACACGTTACCAGCCATTTGTTTGCCATTGTTGCAGTTTTGGAACTTCAATCCCAATTCCTCATCCCTCTTGTGCGGAGGAGTGTATCTCCCTCCCCTGGCAGATTCTGGGATTCGTGTTTCCCCCAAGCGGCGATTTTCACCTGCTCGAGAAGTTCCTGATCCTTGGCCTTGATCTTTTAGCAATTTAACGTCAGTTTCTTGGAGTTCAGCATTTTCTGGTGTAACAGCCTCTCCTCTTACAGACTTCCTCCATTCCTTCATTTCTGCCACAAATTCCATCACAACAGTAGAGAAAGTTTGGGTCATTTCCTTGAAATCACAGCGGATATTTTTCTCCATAGCCAACATAAAGTTCAGCGAAGACCCGTCATCACCAGAAATAGCAATTCCTTCTTTCATAGTTTCTTCCTCGAACTGGTGTACAAGCCTTTCAACCGTTCTTCCTTCTGCATCAGTTTCTTCCTCCCGTGAACGATGATTTTTTCCATGTGATGGAGGAATTCCTTCATTCTTCTCAGTACGCTTTGGAGGCATTTGGTCCCACCGGGCGTGCCAACTTGTTTGTCGCGAAATTTGCGGGCGTGCCAGGCACGTGTTCGTGCCAAATCTGTGAAATAATCTGACTTCGTTTACCAAGCGTTGTAGGTCTCGATTCGGTCGTAAGTTCTAACTCCTTCGAAATGGCTTCAAAGCGAAAAAAATAAACTAAAGAATATAATGAAATTGTAGAGAAAATCCATTAACAACACCAAATTTAATTACGTTGTTATGAACATGAACGACATTTTAACAACAAAAAGTTGGAGGAATATGCAAAAATTCAAGAAACTTGACTGCTGGGAAATTGAAAATACACAGACTGCTAATAAGAGAATTTGAAGAAGCTTTGATGTAGCTTTGTTGGATGTGTTTGTCGGGGGGCTTTTCTGATTTCCTTCCCTCACTTTTGTCACATTCTGCATAGCAGTTTTCCCTTCCCCCATCACTCCACGTTCTTCCACATCGGGCAATGGCAGCAACTGATAATACGTTTCTTCATTGGGCCAACTGCAATTTCACTTGGGCTTCTTATATTGGGCTGTGGTTTGAGCTTCTCTAAAAAAAATTAATTTTAGGCACAACAGATATATACTAAAATTCATAAAACTAACTTTAATTTTTTTTATTATATATCAAAAAAGCTAAGCTGTGTTTATTCTGAAAACTAGGGACTTGCTCGATTTGATCGGTTTTTGTTTGAGATATTAAAACAAATTTCATTCAAAAAAAAATTCTTTTAAAAAAAGACATATTTTGTATTTTTAGTCATTTAATTTATTTTCATCTTTGTAATTTGGGTCATCTATATTATCAAGTTTCAGTTTTAATTATGTAATTTTCATTTTTTTTAATAATATCAATTATTTTTTATCGAGAATGTCGATATTATACTTAACACTATTTTACATATTAAATTACAATTCGATCATATGTCGTGGATGAATGATCGACAAATCAAGCTTCGTCTCTATTCGGCTACGTTTGGATTTAGCAAATTTGAATTTCCCTTCTCCTGAAAATGGTAGTTTGAATGTTGAATAATACATAATTAATATTCAATATTTATAGTTCCCAACTTCTTAAAAAAAAGTGAGTCTCATGTGAGACCGTCTCACGGGTTATAATCCGTGAGACGGGTCAACCCTACCCATATTCACAATAAAAAGTAATACTCTTAGCATAAAAAGTAATACTTTTTCATGGATGATCCAAATAAGTGATCCTTCTCACAAATACGACCCGTGAGACCGTCTCACACAAGTTTTTGCCTTTAAAAAAATGCTTTTACAAAACCAAATAATAGCAAAATAATAATAATAATAATAATAATAATAATATATAAATTACACGTGGAGTCCAATATTTGATTCCGTATTAATATGTTCAAATTTTAAAGTACGGTATCGGGGGCCGAAAAATTATTAGGAAATTGGTTAGGGAAAATTCATAATAAATTTAAAAAAAAATACATATTAATATCTTTTAATTATGGAATTTAGTGTGACTTGACGGACAGATTAATTATCTTTTCACCTGTACGTTCCCTAATTAATTAATTAATACATTCCCCCCCACCGAATCAAATAAAGAAAAAAGCCACTATCGCTCATTTCATGCACGTACAACTTTAAACGATCCCCATTTATAATATCTATACATAAACAATTACAAATCAAAGAACATATATATCGTTTTGAAGTGTAGATTTAAAATTAATATATATAGTACACATATATTATCCATCCATATCTAAAGCAGGTTTAAATATATATATATATATATACACATATATATATACACATATATATATATACACATATATATATACACATATATATATATATATATGTATTTTTTTTTATATACAACTTTAAACCTGCTTTAGATATGGATGGATAATATATGTGTACTATATATATTAATTTTAAATCTACACTTCAAAACGATATATATGTTCTTTGATTTATATATATATATATATATATATATATATATATATATATATATATATATATATATATATATATATATATATATATAAGAAAAAATGATCAAATTGAAAGTTAAGTCTAAAAGCACAATCTGGTAAAATTCTCAGCGTCGAAAGACAAGCATCCAGAAGGCCGAAATAAGCTTGGTTTCATGGTGGATCGAAGGTCGAGTTACGCTCGAAATAATCACTCCGATGGATGGAATGATCTCAAAGATGGTCTTCGTTTTCGATAAATTTTTGTATGTGACTGACTTTTATATTTGTGTGAGACGATCAACCATGTTTTATGAAATCATAAGTTATTTGAATGAAGTACTGTTGTTGTTCTAAAGATCCCAAAAATTAAGAATTCGAAGGTAAAGCTTTAACTATAATTACCAAGAATGTGAAATAATTTCAATTAGATGATAATGATATTTTGCAGTTTTCACATCTAACAACACTAAAAAAAATCAATCAGGTGTTAACGACGATTTGGTCGAAATATTTCACAATCTCTGAATGGTGAACATCAAATTATATTATATTTTATAAGGATTTAAAAAAAAGATTATTTCATTAATAAATAATATTTTATTGAGTAACATCGACATTTAAAATATTATTATTTTGGTAACCAGTATTGGAGGCAGCGAGACAACTCCATAGGCCTGTCTAAAATTGGCATCATTGCTTCTCTAACTATTACCAAGATCCAGTGATTATCTACACAATTATCAAAATACAATGCTTAAATAGTTAAATTCATATTAAATATTTTAAAATTACATTTGCTCGTGATTTTTTTATATATTTTTTTTAGTAAAACGATATTAATTAGTAGTATGACCAAAGTAGGCTAAGGAGTTAACTTTCTATTTGCTACAATAAAATTTAACTATTTTACTAAAATTAATATATTCTATTTGATAATATACATGTCACTAATGTGTGTAATTTTACTTTACTTTTAATACATATTGTGGTGCATGCGTAATATTATAATTTTTAAATAAGTACCGGACAAGGTTTCGATTTCCCATCAATTTCTTGCACGAATTGATCTAATTATTTAACTGTGTCTTACTGTATTGTAACATGGAAATAACAAGTATAATGAAAATTAAAACACCGATTAATTATGAAAGAAGGAAACAAAATTTGAAAAATGCATCCGAAATATTGTTCAAGTCAAGGGGGAAAACAATTAAAAATTGAAAAATAAAACAAAATTGATGCTCAGGTAATTACAGCTTAAACGCTGGGTAGGCAACCCTAAACCCATCGCTACCGTTGCCCTTGAAGCACTCCGGTAACGCTTCTTCCACCGTCCGATCATCTCCTTTCTCGATCCCTCCGTCCCCACCGTTGATCCTATCTC
Organism: Primulina eburnea; assembly: GCF_022965805.1. Lineage (NCBI taxonomy): Eukaryota > Viridiplantae > Streptophyta > Magnoliopsida > Lamiales > Gesneriaceae > Primulina > Primulina eburnea. The sequence continues at coordinate 65,059,074 of NC_133101.1, read as the reverse complement.
CATCTACATATTCTTCCTCTTCGCATCTTTCCTCAGCACAAGGTGGTGGCTGGTCAGAAACGTCGTCTTCGAGCTGGACCATATTCAGTACGAGGCGACCATTGCACCGATGAGCCTGGAAATATTTGCCGCGTTCGGCTTTCTCTTCTTTGATTACCAACCTCCCATCACTCGTATAATACTTCCTCATCACCCATGCCGCGTGCTGCATCGGCGGCGGGTACCCATTCTCCGCCGCTTCGCTCCTCCGTCGACGGAGACATACACCTCCGCCCTGCAACTTTGGTATTTCTACATCGGGTTTGAGATAGACGCAGCTCTCCAACCCAATGCAATCACCAAAGTCACCCATCCGGACAGTTATGCATCAGAAAAAAAACATAAAAATAGGGAGAATTTAGGTGAATGGTTTTGTTTGTGCATGGAGGTTGGGGCCATTGATTCATATATATACAGGGAGAAGTAGAGAAGAAAGAGTACAGATGTACTGAATTGAATACAGAGAGAGAGAGAGAGAGAGAGAGGTGGCAGTGACAGCTAATGGTATAGTAATATGCATCACCGGGAACTGAGTGATTTTTGGATTTGGCGATTGGATGATATTTGAATTATTTTCAGTTTGGAGTATAATTAATATTGTTCTTCATAATTTTATTTGAAAATAAATCAGTACTTAATATACTTAAGCTACATATCAAGGGAAAAAAACGAAAAATGTCCAAGTGATTATTATTTTGTCGAATAAAATATTGAGTATTAATGGCGTAGTCAGGTTCAGTGCACACTAAAAATTTATTTTGATCATATTTGTTAAGAGTGATGCTACATATATATCGATATTTGTACATCAATTTATACAACACAAAAAATTCAATACAAAAATTCAATTTGTCAAAATCTCACTATATATTGAATACAAAATCTCGTGATATAACAGTAAAATCTCGCGATACAATGGTTGTAAATATTGCTGTAACGATATATTAGTTGTACCTTTAGCATTATTCATTTGTTAATTATCAAAAGAAAACACAAAAACTCTTAGTAGCCCGTCACATCTATCAATTACGTCACATATATCATATTCGATTTGACCATTAAAATATATTTTTATGTAAAAAGTATTAATTTTCGTTGTAGGTATCGATCGGATCGACCAATCCCACGAAATATAGATCCATAAGACCGTCTCATATGAAACATACTATTTTTCATGAAAAGTCAAATAAGACCGTCTCACTTGTCAATTTAGTGAGAATTGAGATGGATATCTGACTCGATTCCATTCATGAAAAATATTATAAATCGGGTCGACTCGTCTCACAAATATAAATCTATTAGATCGTCTAACAAAAGATCTCCTGAGATGTAATACTATCATTAAAATTTAAAATAATTCAGATAAACACACACACACACACACACATATATATATTGTAAATAAACTGCAAATTTAATTTACTAAACAAAATTTACTTTTTATGATATTTTTAAAATTAAGATGACTTATTATTATTATTTCAGGGATATTTTTGTTTTTATCAAAACATGATCTTAAAAAGAGTTATTATAATAGAAGAGAGCATATTATTTAAGTTTATCTCTTGGTCAAGATTAACCTTTTTTTAAATTATTTTAACATCATCGTAATATTATTGATAAGGACCAATATTTACAAAGAATCCAGGAATATATATATATATATATATATATATATATATATATAGTAGACACACACATAATAATATGGTAGAAATTAAAAGGCGAGCCAAACTTGAGCATATGGCGAAGATTTTGATAATCGCTGTGGTGATGATTTTCCTGGTTTCTCTTACCTCAGGTAATTCTTGTTTCTGATCTTGTTCTTATGTAAACAACTATTAGGTAATTTTTTTTAAATTTTGGATAAATTTCATGGAAGACGATTGTCGTATTTTCGAAACTCTAGCTACTAACTACATTCATGTTTACTCAATTTCCCTCTATACGTACGTATGCAGGAAGAAGATCGCGTCTTTCGTACGATATCCCGACGTGTTTTAAGGACGTACATGATGTATATTGCGACAGTGAAGAGTGCTGCTTAGTAGTATGCTCAGACTTATGGGGTTCACGATTTTTTGATGCAGCTTGTCTGAATTTTTCCTGTTCATGCGAGTATGAATGTTGATCAAAATCTTCAAGTTGGATGAATAACAGTTAGGCTAGATAGTCAAACTTTTTCATGTTTTTAAAATTTTAGTATATTTTTTTAAGATTAGATTAGGGTTTATACGATCAGTTTACGATTATACTATGATGCTGAGTAGGTTAATTTGCAATATTCATGGTTTATTATTATAATATAGTATAGATTATCATAATAATAAATGAGTTATATCGTGAACAATATATGAGTTTTTCTGAATTTTTTTGGTTTATATCTTCGTTGGGGGTTATTTTTAATATATTAAAATATGAAAGTAGGTACTCAAATATAAAATTGTATCTGGATCGAAAGATTTGAGTGAATTTGATTTCAAATCCATGCATCAAATCTATTGTATCCAATTGGTTTAAAATTAACATGAATGATTTGAAATCCTTATGTTGGCAAAGCTTCATGGGGTGTATTCAACGTGGAAAATTTATTGACTTTTAATAACTTTTGTAGATTTTAAAAATCTAGAGGTATTCAATCAAGACTTTTGCATACTCTATAGAAGTCTTATGGTATTCAAAATAGACTTTCATGGAGTTTTAAAAAGTCAAGTGGTATTCAACATTGACTTTTATAAACTCTATAAAAGTCTACATGTATTCAAATTTTCCATGGACTTTTAATAACTCCATGGAATTCATTGACATACAAACATTAAAGCCTAAGGTACAACTACAAATTGTAAAAAATTGTATTTGGTTCACCCAAAGATTTGAATGGATTTTTAACTCTCTCTATGTCGTTTCACAACACATATCTTCATATCTTCTCTCCTCACATCTATTTCTATTAATCTCTCAAATTTTCGAAGTGTATCTCTATATATATTTTCATCTTTCTTTTTCAAATTTTTCATTTTTTGGTTGATTGTTTATTTAATAATTTTTTATTTTAATAACACGGGGAAATTTTGAATTATAGAATTGATTTTGTGATTTTTAATTTATGATTTATACAAATTAATGTAATATTCAATAATAATAAAAGATGATCAAAAAAATGTTGTTTAATTCTTAATAATTGAATAGTTTCGTAACAACAATGATTTTTTAAATTCATTTTCGTATTTTTAATTAATGTGTAAGCTATAATATTTTTATACAAAATTATATTCACACAATAATAAATAATATTATTTTTACATTTATATTATCAATTTAAAAATAAGATTACATATTAATCAATTGATGTATTTTAAAAAATTTACAAACATGCATATAAACCCACATATATATACATGTAAGGATTAAACGATTTAATTTTTAAATAAGTAAATTTATTTATTAATATAAATATTAAAAATAATTTCAAATTGAATATGTTATATAATTATTGGTTCAAAGAAATTAATAAAAAATCACATGTTATACTTAAGTACAAATTTATAAAATTCTATAAAAAAAAATCTACAAAAGTCTATAAAAATCTTGCAAAAAATTCTACATAAATCCACATAAATCTGTTTATAAATCTGTGAGATTCTATAAAAGTCAATAAAATTTATCAAATCCATAAAAGTCTATCATTTAAAAAAATCATTAAAAGTAATCAAAATTCTGAATTGAATACACCTCACTCAATTTCAAATTTATTCCTATAAATTCAAATTCATGAATCCGATCTAATCGCAATCTAAAATATTTTGGTTTGGCATTAGTTTCGATGATGCTTCATCTCAACAAGAATACGATTGTTTTTCTGTGTATGAAAAAATAGGGAAAAAAAAAATTTAGCCGAAACGCATCCTACGACAATACATATTTCAAAAACCAAAAATAATTAAAATTTTATCCAAACAAATCTTTCACGCTGAAATTTCATACCATAAATCTATTAGGCCAACTAATATTTTCTTCTAAAGTTTCTCTTGCTTATTTAAGACAAAGTTCATTGGATTGTAGATAATCTAATTTTAAAAAACTACTCTTCAAATTCAGGTTTAGTATAATATTATCAAATGTAATACAATTTTATTTTAATATACACAACATAATGATTCACATAATGGGACAATTTTAAATATTTTTTAAAAGCGAAACGGGCACATTCGGCATATTAGTATTATTACTATAAAACAACACAAAGAAAACGGAATAAACAATATTTTATAATGAAATGTAGTAATCAAATATCTTTTATTTTATGAAAAATAAAATTATTCGAAATGTTCTTTTGATCATGCTCGAATCAGGACTGCAAGGCCTTTGCCAGCCCCATCGAGGGTTACATTAGGAGATGATTGACAGCAAGGCATAACATACTCGTGCTGTGTTGTATGAATATCTGTATATAAATACCATTGTACACCATTCGAAAGAATGCTAATTTCCATAGTAAAAGAAACTGATTGTCATGCATCCAAACCTCAATGGCTAAAGGTCAATGAGCCAACAAAACAATGTCGCGAACATCGAAAAAACATTGTTCTTATAAATAAGGTACTTGAGATACAACTCAAAACGACGAATTGAATCCTCAAAACAAAAGAGAATAAGGTTACACTCGTTCTATCGCAATACCACCTTTCATTGGTCTCCTCCAGTCAAAGATTTAATGATATCAGAATCACCTGAAATTATTTAACATACTCAACGTTACTTCCCAAAATTTTTGCAAAACAAAGACAATCGCTAAGTAGAGATGGAGATGTTTTGCTTCATCTTACCTGGGTCCAAGATACTGAGGCATGACACCCGGAAATACTTTCCACACGCAGTTCCTAGATCAACGTTGTCTACAAAATATAGAACCACCACAACAAGCTAGAATGAAAAGGGAATACATGAAAACCAATAAAGGAAAAGAATAGGAAGACAGATTTTTTCAAACTGTTGTACGAATGGGCTATAAATATATTGAAATGGCAGAGTCTGGAGAAGCTAAGCAACAATACAGGCTCTGGTTATTTACATCTGCTCAGTGGTGTCGAATGCTTTGTCGATTTAAGTATAATAACATGATTAAGAAATTCTGGATATTAAATCAACAAAAAATAAAGGAAACATGCAATGGATCTCTAATTGAGATGAGTCATTCATTACAACAAGGATACACTAAAATCTCAACAGAACTCGAAAACTAAATCCACCAAGGGGAAAAAGAAAGCGGATAAAATGAAAGAATAAACCACGAAGATTTTTTCAATCGGGAAGGGACAATGAAGAAACTGCGTAATCACAACCGAGCATTGCTTACTTTAGAATCACTTGTCATCAAATTTCCCTTCCAGCAAGACTATATACAGGCAAAAATACCAACAAGTACAAACAACAATTAAGTACACCATCCACGTAAGTACATAGTATGCATCAACATATGCCTACTACCCATCTCACACGCACAAACACACCAAAAATGCAGATTTTATGGATAGCGAAATGAAAAAAAAACAAAGAAACCACCCAGAAAACTCACTTCCGTTGAAATGATGAACCACGACTTTGGAAAGCATGGCATAGTACTCAATCTCGGACTTCCTCAAAGGTGGACAGTTGTTGGAGATCAACACCAATTTACCTGGCATTTCCAGTACCCCCAACACATCGAATCAATTTCGGAAATACAAAACATAAAAACACGTTCCTCACAAAATAATAATTCACAATAGCTAAACCTTTGGAGTTTCGGAGTGTCTTCAGAACTGTCTTGTAACCAAGAGTGTATTTTCCACTCTTCACCACGAGAGCCAGTCTGTTGTTTATGCTCTCGTGGGTCTTCTTCTGCATTCGCCCATTTCAATTGAGTATTATTTTGCCACAAAAATTTTGATCAAAGTATAGCATATTCATATAAATCTTATATTTCACTGTGTCTGAACTAATAAACATATAACAGTGCAACGAAAAGAGAGATTCACCGTCTTCTTAGCGGCGACCATGGCGGCGGCAGCGAAATTGAAGACCAATAGGGGGGAGAGAGCGATGAGAATGCAAATTTATGTTTAGGGTTAGCGAATGAGCTTCGCCTTTTGATTTCTAAGCCCATTGGGCCACTCTGTCTAAAAGGGCCATCATTCTATGTAGAATCATTTAGATGTGGGCCGGATATTTTCGAGGAAAATATCTTATAATTTAGTTTTGTACTCCTGAAACATTATCTCAATCTTGAAACAATTAATTTTAGGAAAAAACTTGTGTGAGACGATCTCACGGATCATATTTGTGAGACAGATCTCTTATTTGGATCACCCATGAAAAAGTATCATTTTTTATGCTAAGAGTATTACTTTTTATTGTGAATATAGGTAGGGTTGACTCGTCTCACAGATTATGATCCGTAAGACGGTCAACATGAAACTCACTCTTAATTTTAAATCATCTTCACGTTGTTTGTAATTTTTATGTTTATACATTGATTTCGATATATCGTTATTATTATTATTATTATTTGTTTTTATGATATAGAAATGTAGTCGCTACTATTCGATATATACGAAATAAAATTATCCACACGAGATATGACCTCACCAGGACATTATATGATTCATATGTCGGAACAATTATTAAAAGTAAAATCATCGAGAATCTAGTTTATTTATTTTTTTAAAATTAAATTTTATTTAATATACATCTTCACCCAATCATGGAATTCCAAAAGATTGAATTTCAATCGTAGATATATTTTGCACCTATTATTCTCTTGCCAACCATTTGTGTTGCATTTTTGTGTTTAAAAGAATTGGAACTTCTCTCAAACATAATGTAATATCTATGCACCACATGAACAGTGCCCAATTTTTGAATATTATTAGTTTGTACGAAACATTACTCCGGGTAATCACTTTGTGTATATCATATATTCAACCCACTAAGATCGATTTGAAGAATATTTTGAACTCGAGAATTATGCCTAAACCAAAGTATTAACTTGTCATTTCCAAAAATTTCTACCATATTTGCTTTTTTCGATAGAGTTGGAACGAACTTACGAAAGTATATTTTAGCTGTCGATTAGCTTTAAAACGCCAAATGTCTCATTTAACTAAGACACAACTAATTATCGTATCCAAAACATGGACAAACTATCAAATTCAGAACATAAACATATTGGAAAAGGATAGTCATGAATACATCGTATGGACAACTTTAGTTTTCACAAAATGGCAAACTTGTCACCGCACTTCCTAAGTTACACAAATGCTCCGACTCCTACTTTCATCAGAACTAACAAACTCCAATGCATAAATATAATGAATACTATTTTCACCACAGCATACATGGGATACGTTTTTTTTTAAAAAAAAAAATTGTTAAAATAAAAGATAAGAAGTAGCAATTTAAAAGGCAGAAAGAGCGAGGGACGCTGTAAATTCCTTTCTTTACTTGAGTCAGGATGGTCACCTTGGACCTGATAATTCAACGGCATGCAAGTTCTCCATTGAATCGACAATCCAATCCGAATTAGGATGTGGCGCTAGCTCGACCTCTTGCCGAAGTACTTCGATCTTTTGCCATTCATCCCATCTCTCAGCTAAGCCATCGCCTTCAAGCATTCTCACGACTTCTGACATCTTTGGCCGGTCCATTGGAGAGCTTTGCGTGCAAAGCAAAGCGACTTGTATTAGCTGCTCGACTTCCGCCTCCACGTATTTGCTCTGCAGATCAGGGTCGACCAACATTTCCAATTTCTTTTCTTTTAGTAGCCCTTTGACCTGAAATAGAAATTGAAGTGACTAAAACCATATTTTGAATGTGTTGGAAATCAGATAAATATATTCTAGAATCAGATTTTATATAATTAAATTTATCATACATCTTCTATACGGTTTAATTTAAGTGTTAAAAAAGATTTCGAGCACTTTTCCTAGTTCTATTATTTAAAATTGGAAATGGTTTCAAAAGGAACCCCAATATAAATTTTTCTGTCTCATGTGCAATCATAAAATACTAGCGACAGATAAAATCAAAAAGAAAATTATGGCATACCCAATCAAGAAGCATGACATCATCATCATTTGCAAGGCGAGCCAGATCAAATGCCCTCTGCCCTGTTATCAGCTCGAGAAGCATGATTCCATAACCAAAAACATCAGTTTTCTCAGATGATTTTCCAGTGGATAGGTACTCAGGAGCTATGTGTCCTATAGTGCCACGAACAGCAGTAGTCACATGGGTGTCCTTATAATCCATGAGCTTAGCCAATCCAAAATCTCCTACGACAGCTTCAAACTCTTCGTCTAGCAATATATTTGCAGCTTTCACATCACGATGAATAATCTTGGGGTCACAGTGATCATGCAAATACGATAATCCTCGAGCAGATCCAAGAGCAATGCACTTTCTCGTGGGCCAATCAAGTGGCAGCTCATTTGGCGGACGTTCTGCATATAGAATAATCGATGAGTTGTTTACACTTGAAGCTGGAGCTTAGTCTTTAGAAGCCAAAAATATTCAACTATTTTTAGACGAACCCATGGAACCAAAAGATTTTATCAAGTAAAATTTGTATGCATGAATCACCTCTTAAACAAGATGCAACACTTCCATTGGCCATGTATGGATAAACAAGTAACCGTTCAGTTGGGGTCATGCAAAAACCACGGAGTCTAAGAAGATTACGGTGCACGGCCATACTAATCATCTCGACTTCAGTTTGAAACTGAAGCTCCCCACCAGGTGTCCGCTCCTCCTTGAGTCTTTTTACGGCAACCAAGGAACCATCTGCCAATCGTCCTTTGTATACCTTCCCAAAGCCACCTCTCCCCAAAATATTTTTATTGCTGAAGCTATCGGTTGCAACTTGCAACTCTCGAAGAGAGTACCTTTTAAGCTGTCCCAGATGAACATCAGGATCCTCCTCAGCTGAAAGATAGGAAAATACTAATTACTATGAAGCTACAGAACATTTATACTTTTAGTATATGTATGGAATCAAATCACAAACCAGGCACATCAAAGAAATATTCCTGAGGTTTCCCCCTACGCCACCAGGCAAATACAATGGCAGGGGCAGCAAATAGCAAAGCAGCACCAGCAGCAACGCCACCAGCTATGGCTCCAGTTGCACTATTTCCTCCTGTGTTACATTTGGTAAATTCAAATATTACGATAGAGAAACTAGCTCAGAATCAAAAACATCCGAAAAAAAGTTCTAACAGCTTAATAATGTTTCGTACAAAATAGAGATTGAGATGGTTAAAAAAAGTTAACTCGGATAACTTAATCCTATCATTCAACACTGTAATAAATGCACATTGAAATACTCTGGCTCAGGTTGTAAACAAATTTCAAATCTGGTGATCATCCAAATTGCTTATATTAAACTTCTTTGGTTTAATAAGTAACTTCTTTATTGATTTTGACCTGCAACAATTGTTAGCTTTGATTTGTATACACTACTTTAGTTAAATAAGCAACTTCAGAAAAAGAAAAAATCTGTTCAATGCAACTATCTGGTGTTGAATATTAAAAAAAGCAGACACGAATCTTTGAAGGAGCCTGGCAATACTCGTCCACATTTCTTTTAAGACAGTGAACAAATGAACTCTGTTGATAGCAACAATATAAGTAGCATTCACTTCATAAAGTCAATTTGAAAGAAAAATTGATCCATGAAAACAAATAAGCATTCTCACATTTTTTTCCTTTCCTAAATAAACCAACCTAAATCGTCTAACTAGGAAAAAGACCTGGTGATGAAATTGGGGGAGGTGGTACAAACGGCGGTGGTGGAGAAAATGGAGGAGATCCAGGGCATGGTCGTCCTGTAACAGGGCCGCACAAATCCAAGTTATTCGCAAAACTGTGACCATGCAAAGCACCTATTTCAGATACTTATTATAGGCATGAGTCTATACTCAAACTGAAAATAGTGAACATATCAGCCAAATACCTGATAGGTGTGAATAAAGAAAAAGAACCATTATCCGGAACTGGACCTGATAGTTGGTTGTTCGATAGATCCCTGGATAAGAATGTGATGAAAAGAAATCAGTGAAATCACTATTATCTTGTACAATTCACGTGTGTGCGTCAAAATAAAAAAGTAAAGTCAAATAGTTGAGACCAAAATGAACACTCACAATACTTGTAGCGATGATATATTGGTCAATGATATGGGAATGGAGCCTGTCAAACTGTTATTATTTAGCCGGCTATCCTTGCAATGACATAACAACAGAAATCAGTTGTATCCCATAGTTGTTAAGAAATATTATAAGAAGGAAAACATCATGAGGGAAGTCAAGGCATCATATCATATTTTTCCGTGGAAGGTATTAACTAAAATCCTTCTCTAAGCAAGGAAAATGGACGGATAATTTTTTGCTTTGTCCTCTTCAATTTGTTTCGGTATCCTCGGTCCAAATTCTCACATAGTTAATTATCCACTAATCTCGACTGCCTATGTAAGAATAACATATCATATGCATTACAATTCATTTAAGATTTGTTTCTTCCGAGGATGAGGGTGGGGGAGTGTGCTATGAAATGCAATAGTATAATAATAATGCAAGGATAACTTTACACACAGGAAGCGCAACTTCGACAGCCTGCCCAACGTGCCTGGAATGGGGCCAGTGAAACTGTTCAAGTACAGATCCAAGCTCACCAAATTTGTCAGATTCCCAAGATCACTAGGTATTGCCCCAGTTATGTTATTACTGTATAACTCCCTATCACAGATAAAACCATTAAAGAAATCAGAAATGCTGAGTAAGTTCAAACAAAAGAAAATCATTAGTCAATTTGTTCAACAAACACTAGAGCATGTCAAATTCTCGTAAAATGTAAGAAATGAACAGCTTCTAGTTCACAAAGAAAAGTGAATAGGCATAGAAAACAGTCATGGCTACATGGATGCAGGATCCCCTTTTGTGCCAATGGTCGGAAAAGTATCTCGTCATAATCATGTTCCAAATTTGATTTGATGTCTATGTTTTTGTTGTTGGTTGCAAAAAAAAAAAGAGTGAGAAAATGCCATATCTTCCAGCGAGATGTGAAAATTTAATTGCTGGATGCAAGAGACATATGTCTAGAACCTAGATAGCTTACAACCTCTTAAAATCACACAAATAGACATCCCAAATTATGGGGAGATGATCTTTTTCTAAACGAAGTTCTCAAAATAATCTTGAGTGCGTTGACAAATATTTAGCATGAACATGAATAGTGAATATTCTCAAAAAAGGTTTGAAATGAAGAAGAAAAAGGTTTAGATTCTTCTATAGAAAAGCCAGTAAAAAATACTCGTAGATAATTCAAACATGACATACAGGTATTGTAAGTTCTTCAACAGGCCAAGCAGTGGAACCAATTGACCAGATAATGCAGCATTACCAAGATCACTGGAAACAAAAAATTATTATCGGAAACAGACTAATTGGAACATGAAAGCATGGCATAAAATCTTCAATGGTGATGCTAACACTCTAATCACACTGTTGTCATTGTTGCAGGTGACATGAAACCATGTGCAAGGATTGACAAGGGTGGGATCCCAGCTCTGAAGCACATTGTTTGGATCCGCCAGGTTTGCTCTAAGGTTATGCAAAGCATCACCTGTTTGACCATTCCAACTGAACTTAGATGTTACAAGTGATATTTCCCTAATATAAGTAAAGTTCTCTCCAAAATTGCAAGAAAGTAAAATTTTTTAATAACATCAAAGCAATGGGTGAAAAACTAGGATCCACAGTAGATTAAGATACTTGAAATGGAACATCGAAAATTAGAAATCATGCAAAATCAATTCAACTTCACGTGAGGCTATTTCAGATTCCAACCTAAAGGATCATTTTTTTTATCAATAATTGTGATACCATGTGCAATTAAATTTCAAGAATAGTTTCATGAAGCAGGCTCAAGTTTTTTTTAACCACCATGGTAACCATTCTGTTCTGTCCAGAAAAAAAACAATAAAATCGGGTAAGCTCAAGCACAAAGTTTTACCAAATGAGCATTATAAGGTGCCAACAAGGGGATTGATAGCTAAAAACTAGATTAATTCAAATCGTTCAAATATATATATATATATATATATATATAATAAATATGAGCTCAGAAGAAATCAATGACTGAAATATAACATGCACCAGAAATACTCAGAATTAATAATACAAACTCATCGCCAACGTTTCCTGCATTCATTTAAGAAAATGCACATAATTAACGAGTACAAATCTGAGCACACTTTTTCCGATTGAACTGAGAAACATTAACTCCGTCACCCAACCAAAAGGCCCCCACTTTTTGAAAAATGCAAAAAAGTCAAGAAGAAATACAGAACCCTGAAGAACAAAACCTAAATGCCCAATAAAATCAGGGAAAAAATCAAAACTATTGACACACAAATAAACACTTTAGAAAGCACAAACCTTCCATATTAGCATAAATACACCTCAGCGGATGCACAATCAGGACCAACAAAACTACCACCGAAACCATCCCCTCTCTTTCCATGTTCTTCATCCCCATTTATATATATGTATATATATGCATATATATATCTAAAAAAAATTATATCTACATATCCAACAGTAGTCTAACTTCACCAGACTCAGATCCAAATAACGAAAGACGGAATTTAAATTAAAGCCATCCAAACCCAGATATATAAACCATCAGTCAACCCATCCACTCCACGTCTCCGACCTCGCACTTCTCAAGAACTAACCCCGCATCCCCCAACGTCAAGAAGCTGAAACGGGCTTCTTGAGTAGTTTACCGAAGATAACATTGTACTTGGGACGACTTTTATCAATTTCTTGAAATTTTTAATGGCACTCCTGCAAAACTTTTAACCTTCTGTAAAATACTCTCTCTCTCTCTGTGCAGTGGGAACTGTGGAGGTGAGAGAGTGTGCGAATGTGTGGAATAATTATCGTTATTCTCTTTTTGGGAGTGTGTCGCCTGCCCGAACGGTGGGAAGAAGCTGCCCGTAGCGTTCAGAGCTAAACTTTAAACGGCTTCTGCCTCTCTACGCAAAGAACTCGGTATGCCACCATTAATCCTCCACCCCACCTTTTCTGTAATACTCACTCCCACGCTTGACTATTCATCCATATTAATTAGTATAAATAATTTAGATAATAATGTGAATCCCATACTGAATATATGTGCAATTTATCATTAGATAGATTGAAATTCCACAAATTATGTCATCATATAAATGACATAAACTTATGTGAGACGATCTCACGAGTCGTATTTTGTGAGACAAATATCTTATTTGATCATCCATGAAAAATATTATTTTTATGCTAATAGTATTACTTTTTATTGTGAATATTAGTAGCGTTGATCCGTCTCACAGAAAAATATTCGTGAGACCGTCTGACAAAAGACTTCTCCATATAAATTACATCTCACCATTGATAATATTAAAATAATAAGATAGAATTGTACTTTTTACTTACCATTGAGGTAGTAAGAGATAATTTTTTTATGATAAAATACAAATACAATATATTACACGTTAATAATCTCTTTAATCCATTTGAACTAATGTTTAGATCTCAACTTTCGTGGATTAATGTTGACACTTAAGTTAAATACTTCACCCCGTCTCTAATAGTTGGTTCCTTTTTCAATTATCATATTAGTTTTTACATTTAATAACATTTTTTTATGTTTACTAATATACTTTTATTGTCTTGGAAAGCGTGTATTTTTAATGAATTAAAATAATATATATTTATATTTATAAATATAGACTAAATTTCGAAAAGTAGTCGCAAAAACAATATTAATTTATCTGCTGAGCTTCTCAATAACTGGATAGAGGCTCGGAAATCACCTCATGCTACACACTCTCAAATGAATGCGCCTGAGGAGGAGCGTAATTGGACGAAGCCACCAACAGGGTTCATGAAATGCAATGTAGCTGCGGCAATTTTCAGAGAGACGGGCTTGATCGGATATGCAGCAGTGGTTCGGGATTCAAAGGGTGAGTTTATGGTCGGGTAGGATGCTCAAACTCCAGGGATCACTTGAGGTACGATACTTGAGGTAATAACATGGGCCGCATCTTTGGATATGCAACATATTATATTTGAATCAGATTCGAAAACCGTGGTGGAGACGGTTCATGCAAATGCGGTGGATCGCAGTGAGTTTGGAACAATTATTGGAGAATGCCGTTCTCTTTTGTCCAGAGAGCGTTATTACAGAGTTCAATTTAGAAGACGACAAGCGAATATGTTTGCCCACAACCTTGCTCGAGCGGCCATTTCTCACGCTAGTCCGTGTGTCCTTTTATGATGATCCTAGTTTTATTTATGATGCTTTAATTCACGATTGTAATGAACTTGTTTTAAGCTAATGAAAGTCAATTGATTTTAGGCTTAAAAAAAAAAAAAGAGTGAAGTATAATATGTAAATTAGGTGATTCACTACGATACAATTAATTATTTAGCCAAACAAAGTGTAAAGTCACATAAAAAAAAAAACACAATCGCACGTGCACTTAGAAAATGCCAACAAATTAACTAGTCCAACACTCCAACCAAGGTATTTAGCCATTTAGGTAACTAATTGATACCCAAAATACGACAGTGATAGATATCATTATATTTTAAAAATTAATTCTCACATCCTTTTCGACTTTATCTTACAAGTATCATTATGATATATTAATTAATAGTAATATTAACAATAATATTTAAACTCGTGTAATGTAATAATATCTCCATATGTTATGTGGGCCTATGTTATAGGTAACAACTAATTAAATAAAAAAGTAAAAAAAAAAGATATTTAATTTGTGTTGGGACAAAAGTATAACAGTGTGTGAGAGGAAAGTGACAGGTATAATCAAAAATTGAGTCGTGGATAGCGACGGGACAGTCCAAGCAAAAACTCGCCCCGTTATCATGACCCACTTACTCCACACTTGGTCAAACATCAAATCCTAGTCGATTTCCCGTTCTCATGCAATCACGAGTCATAGCTAAAGTAGGGATTAAAAAGGATAAGGCTAATTTGACTAAAAGAGTTAAAATTTTGGAATTTAATTACAAGTGACAGACTACTTTGAAAATGACTGGCGTGTAATAAAAGAGTTGGTTTCATCATATCTATATCTTTCTCACTAGCCCCTAAATTCCAACCTAAGATATTCGCTGCTAATTATTTCTAGTGTTACTTTCAACTTTTGGTTCACCATAATAAGTTAATTTGGTTACGTCAAGTATATTTGATTACAAGACGTAAAAGAGGAGAAATCCATAATAGGAATAGTTTATGAGGTGTCAGTGTATCGATGGTACCCATCTGTTTGGGCTAAAAATAATTAATTATGAAAGCCCAATTTAATGTTAAGCCCAATTAAATTATAAAAGCCCATAACAGATCAATTCAATTCTTATCGAGTTAAACCGATTACAACGTGGGAGGAAAGAAATGGAAATCGTGCGAAGGTAGTGGGAAAAATCATGGGCTCATGGGGGAGTGGAAGAAACTACCTTTCAAAGCGAAGAAAAAGAAGGGATCGGCAAACACTGAGAACTCCTACACACAACAGAACTACGCACAAAATTCTGCAAAATACTCTCTGCAAAATTGCAATCTTCAAGCTTTAGTCGTTAATCATTCCAGCATATTTCTAGCAATTTACATCTTCTCGTTTCATGTTTCAGCAATTCTATTTGTTATATTTTTACGTCTTGTAAATTCCTACGGTTTATTGAAAATATAAACAATGTCAGGGATTTATTTTCTTCAAATTCCAATAATTTTCTTAGTTTTGGCGTTGCATTTGTTTTAGGAGATTAGAACCGACGGTCAAATTTAGTATCCATAATCGTCAAGTTTTTAGAAGTTAGATTTTTATCATTTTCACACATATCGGTGCACTTCGCACCTGGCACGCCCGCAAATACCAAATATTGTGCAAACATATTTTTGGCACGCCCGGTGGGACCCGCACTATGGCGCCAAGGAGAAAA
Source organism: Primulina eburnea (assembly GCF_022965805.1). Taxonomy (NCBI): domain Eukaryota; kingdom Viridiplantae; phylum Streptophyta; class Magnoliopsida; order Lamiales; family Gesneriaceae; genus Primulina; species Primulina eburnea. The sequence continues at coordinate 65,042,992 of NC_133101.1, read as the reverse complement.
GAAAATGTCAACCAGGAGAGTGGGGAGTCTCTGGCTAATCAAGAGGGAACTCAGGTTCCACAGCCAGAGCAACCTACTGTTGAACCACATACTGAAGAAGTAGATCTGCAGATTCCTACTACATACGATCAAGTTTCAAACAAGGTGATGGAAGAGTTAACTGCTATAAAGATTGAGGAAATCTCACTGGCCCTGTCCAAGGCAATGGCCGACTGTTTGAAGACTTTACTGAGTAGACCGAATCAATCTACCAGAGGGGAGCAAAATACCACTGTCAAAGAGACTGGCCAAGGAAGCAACCAAGTCCAGGAATTCGACCAGGGAGTTGGAAACTCAAGGGCTGGCGATCCTCGCCGCCCGGAGTTCACTCTCCCAAATCATCCAGAGAGAAGGTACACACCACCTCACAAGAGAGAAGAAACTTTAGGTGGAAGATCACAGCCATATCCACGTGCTCACGGAGTGGGGAGCTCGAAACAACCAGTTACTCAAGTGTACAGTGTGACCAATCCTCTGTACCAACCGGGAGCTTATGATGACATGTCCCACATGGATCATCAAGGAGTGGATGGGGGCGTACCAGGAGGTAATTTTGGTTTAAATGCAGGGTTCCAAGCTCGGGGGGCAAATTACTACCATCACCAACTCCCCGCTCGGAACATGCACGGGATTGATCCAGAAATGGTGAGAGAAGCTGTTCAAGAGTTATATGGGCCGGCCTTGAAACAGATTGGCCGCCCAGAGTTCCACAAACTCTATCCAGACTACATTGACGTGAATAACCCGTACCCAAGGGGTTATAGAGTTCATGATTTCAGTTTATTCTCCGGGGAGGATGGCCAGTCCAGCATGGAACACATAGCCAGATTCACTATCCAGTGCGGGGAATTAGCCAACTTGGAGAACTTCAACAATCTAAAGTTGCGGCTATTCCCGAATTCCCTCACTGCGACTGCATTCGCCTGGTATGCTTCACTCCCCAGAAATTCAGTAATGAGTTGGCAAGAGATGGAAAGGCAATTTCACATCCAATTCTATAGAACAGAGCCTGAAGTGTGCATTGCGGACTTATCCAGAGTCACTCAAAAGAAAGGAGAGTCTGTGGAATATTTCATAGACAGGTTCAAGAAGATGAAGAATAGGTGCAAGGTGTTCCTACCGGAGACCGAGTTCGTGAAAATGGCACAAAAGGGGCTAGATTTTGAATTGAGGAAGAAATTCCAGGGAATAGAGTTCAGGGATTTCTTCGAGCTAGCTGCCAAAGTGGCTGAATACGAAGAACTATTGCGTGAAGAGTCGTACAAGAAGAAAACTACTATGGGGTCTTATTATCAGGAGGTGGAAGAGGTGGCATTGGCAGAGATGCAATCGGCCGGGTCTTGCACAGTTCCCCTGCTAAAAAAGAAGCCAACAGAGAAGAACAGCTCCCAACTCCCCAAAGACATGCAGTACACATTCGACGTATCAAAGACCGAAGAAGTTTTCGACTTCTTGGTGAAAGAAAAGTTCATCACGTTCCCGCCTGATCACAAAATGCCACCTACAGAAAAGCTGAAGGGACGAGAGTATTGTAAATACCACAACTCCTATAATCATGCCACCAAATCTTGTTGGGCGTTCAAGAACATTTTGCAAGATAGGATTAACAAGGGAGTTGTGAAATTCCCCAACAAACAAGAGTCTATGGCGGTGGATGATGATCCTTTCCCCCCGGTAGCTTTGGTTAATGTGAATGTGACAGATTTGAGGGATCTTCTCAATGAGAAAAGAAGCCGATCCTTTGCAGTGAAAGACCGAGTAATCAAGAAATACTGGATTCCAAAGGGTCAAATGTTTGAAGCATCTGGAAGGCATAGTGCCAATCGAATGCGCACAATTCAACCACGTTTCCCCAGAAATGTTGGTGAATCCGCGGCCTTTAGGCCGAGGAATCAACATTTCCTTGAAAGACCAGTGGTGGAGAAACAATGGTTTAGAGGGGAGTCATCTTGCAATCATCGTCAAAGGTATTCGGACAGGGGAAATGCATATGCATTTGAGTCACGAATGGTGGAAACTAGAAAATTATCAGCTGATCAAGGCAGAGAACGGCGTTCATACGAAATCACAAAAGGAAAAATGATTGAGAACAGTGGAGTAAAGCCGAGATACGTCCTTCCAGCCAGAGGAGAGTTTAGTGAGTCTTGGAGAGTGGCCCAACACAAAAAGTTCCCTAGGCCACCGACTAGGACACAAAAGAGACGACTGTTGAGAGAAAGAGCTATTGCAAGAAGAGAGGAGTCCGCTAAGCTGAGGAATGAATCCAAAATTGATGTTCCAGTCTCCAAGGAGCCAGTGGGGAGTAAATCAAAGTTTGGAAGATCGGCTACTGAGGACAAGTTTGTTGAAGACGATGATGATTTATTAAGCGAAGAGGATGATCAAGCGAGGAAATCAATTAATTTTCGCGTTGGGGAATTTCACATCACTGTGGATTGTGCCACTGGAGTGGTGATACTACCCGAGAGATTTAAAATGGTAGAAGAAGGGAACGGGGAGTTGATACCTCATGAATCGTCGCAAAAAGAAGATCAGCCAAGTAAACTCCCTGAAGGGAGTTCAAAAGTGATTATCAAGGAGGGTCACCGAAACAAGCCTCAGCAGGTGATACTTGAAAAGCCTACACCGGCCATGACCAAGCACATAAGGCCGTTGTACATCAAAGCCCACTTGAATGGAAAGCAAGTGTCTAGAGTGTTGATTGACAATGGCTCAGCGGTAAACGTTCTCCCAGTAAGAATGTTGAAAAGTCTGGGCAAAAATGAGGAAGACTTGATTCCTTCAGAAGTTTCGGTTGCTGCATTTACAGGGGAAACTACCAAGACCATTGGGGTACTCCCCGCTGATGTTACTGTGGGGAGTATGTCATCTTTATGTGCATTCTTCGTGGTAAACTCCTCCGCCAACTTCCAAGCGTTGTTAGGCAGAGATTGGATCCATGCAAACCAGTGCATACCATCCTCAATGCACCAACTGTTGTTATTTTGGAAGGGGGATGACGTGGAGGTCGTAGAAGCGGATGGACAACCGTTCCAAACAAGTGCAAGTGCAGTAGAAGCCAGATATTACAATGGGGATTTTGGGCCCATCAAAATCCGTAGCAATAGCAAGAAAGAAAATCCACTGTACATGCAAACACCAACTCCAAGCTCGGTGTTGGAAAGAATCCTCAAACCTACTGTTATCGTGCCGTCGAGGCCGACAATTCAGTCACTGATTGAGGAGATTGATGATTGATTCGAACCAAGAAGAAAAGGAGGTAGCTGCAACCTCTATATGGAAGGCACATGTGCAGCAAGTACTGGAAAAACTAAAGGAAGAGGAAGCATGAGACACTTATGGAACTGAAGTTGTCCAAGAAGAAGAATACCAAGATGATGAGCTCCAAGTCGATGAGTTGTTGATGGCGCCATCTCAACTGGAAGATGTCCAACGTGAAGTTCAAGACCCATTGGAAGAGATTAACTTGGGGGAGCTTGAGAATCCAAAAGTAGTATATGTGAGTAAGCTACTGGAAGAGCAGTTGAAGCAAGACTTGATCAGCATGTTGAAAGAATACAAAGATTGTTTTGCATGGAGTTATGATGACATGCCAGGGTTGGACCGAAAATTGGTCGAACACCGGCTTCCACTCAAAGAAGGTTTCAAACCATTTCAACAGTCATCTCGTCGCATGTCAAAAGAAGTTGAATTGAAAGTGAAGAGGAAGTTGAGAAATTGTTGAAGGCCAAGTTTATAAAGCCAGTCCGATATACCGAGTGGCTTTCAAACATTTTGCCAGTAATGAAGAAGAATGGCAAGGTCAGAATATGCATCGACTTCCGAGACTTGAACTGTGCAACTCCCAAAGATGTATATGTGATGCCGATACCTGATATGTTAATTGATTCAGTGGCTAAACATGAGTTGTTGTCTTTCATGGACGGGTTCTCGGGCTACAACCAAATCAAAATAGCTGAGACTGACATTCACAAAACAGCATTCAGATGCCCGGGAGCTGTTGGTACGTTTGAATGGCTTGTTATGCCATTCGGGCTAAAGAACGCGGGAGACACGTATCAAAGAGCCATGAACTCCATCTTTCATGACATGATAGGACATCATATTGAAGTATATATAGATGATATCGTTGTAAAGTCTAAACAATCTACTGATCACATTGAGCACTTGAGGAAGAGTTTCCAAAGAATGAGGCAATATGAATTGAAGTTAAATCCATTGAAATGTGCATTTGGCGTGAAGGCAGGAAACTTTCTGGGATTTCTTGTGCACCAGAGGGGAGTTGAAGTGGATAAAAACAAAGCCAAAGCGTTTATGGAAGCAAATCCGACTAGAAACAAGAAAGAGTTGCAACGCTTCCTTGGGCAAGTGAATTACCTGAGGCCTTTTATCTCTAACCTTGCAGGGAAGACAAAGGAGTTTTCACAGCTGTTGAAGCTCAAAGACAGCGGGGAGTTCAAATGGGAGGAGTCGCATCAGAAAGCTTTTGATGTGATCAAGGGTTATCTATCTAACCCACCTGTTCTGATGCCTCCCAGGTATGGAATGCCCCTTAAATTATACATCTCTGCTGCTCATGAGTCAATTGGATGCCTACTAGTTCAAAATAATCATGAGGGAAATGAACAAGCCATCTATTATTTGAGTAGATTCCTTACTCCAGTAGAGGTGAAATAATCTGTGATTGAAAAACTATGCTTAACACTGTATTATGCATGTACTAAGTTAAGACATTATTTGATTCAATCAAGAGTGTTTGTGGTGGCTAAAACCGATTTGATTAAATACATGCTTAATAGACCAATCCTCTCTGGGAGAATTGGCAAATGGTCTTTAGCATTGGCCGAGTTTACATTGACATATTATCCCCAAAAATCAGTAAAAGGCCAAGCTATCGCCGATTTTTTAGCTGATCACCCTTCACTTGATGAGTTTATTGGAGAACAGGTTGGGTTTCCAGTTTGTGGAGTGGGAGTTCAACCCTGGGAGTTGAAGTTTGATGGATCAAGTACAGAAACAGCAGCTGGAGCTGGTATTGTGATCACCTCCCCAAGAGGTGTGAAAACCGCTCTATCCTTTAATTTGGATTTCCCATGCACCAACAATCAAGCGGAATACGAAGCACTGGTAATTGGATTGGAAATTCTGAAAGACTTAGGGGCAAAAGAGTTATTGATATCAGGGGATTCTCAGCTGGTACTCAAACAACTGTCAGGGGAGTTCAAATGCACAAGTTTGTCCTTAGCTCCTTACTATACCGCTGCATCCCAACTTCTAGATGATTTCGAGGGAGTGTCATTAGTACACGTCCCAAGACAAGAAAATTGAGAGGCAGACGAGTTGGCACAGGTTGCTTCGGGATTGAAGATGTCTCCGGAACTTACACACAGGCTGGTGTTGATTCAAAAGAAAAACCACCCTTCAATTCAGCAAAGAGGGATTCAGGTAGACACGCTCAACTTGGATGTAAACTTAGCTGGGGACTGGAGGGATAACATGAAAATGGTGCTAGAATCAACCGGGAAAGATATTCCACATGGTTTAAAAATGAGAGCTCTTAATTACGTTTTAGTGGAGGATGATTTGTACAGGAAAGGTTTAGATGGTCTGCTCGTCAGATGCATAGGCTTCCCAGAGGCTTTGGAGATCATGAAGCAAGTTCATGAGGGAGTGTGTGGAGCGCATCAATCTGGAATAAAGATGAGATGGTTGATAAGGAGGTATGGCTACTATTGGCCATCCATCCTGAAAGATTGCATCAAATATGCTAGGGGATGCCAGCCATGTCAGAGACACGGGAACATCCAAAGAATTCCGGCCGATGAACTTCACAGTGTTGTCAAACCATGTCCATTCAAAGACTGGGCCATGGACTTAATAGGGAAAATCTACCCTTCATCATCTAAAGGCCACTCGTTCATCCTTGTGGCTACAGATTTTTTCACTAAATGGGTAGAAGCAGTGCCGTTGAAGAAAGCGGAGCAAGGGGATGTCATTAACTTTGTGAAAGAGAATATTATTCATAGATTTGGAATTCCAGAGTCATTGACCACGGATCAGGGAACTATGTTCACTGGCTCAGATATGAGGGAGTTTGCAGAAGACTATGGAATTAAATTGATAAACTCATCCCCTCATTACCCACAGTCAAACGGGCAAGCCGAAGCGTCAAATAAAGTGTTGATAAAAATTCTACAAAAGATGATGGAAGAGAATCCTAGGGATTGGCCAAGGCTATTATCAGAAACTTTGTGGGCATACAGAACATCCAAGAGGACTGCCACCGGAGTGAGTCCGTTTTCCCTTACCTTTGGCCATGGTGCAGTGCTCCCATTGGAGATTATGGTGCCATCAATGCGAGTGGCAAAGCAAAATGAACTTTCCCTTGAGCATTATAATGAAGCAATGATCATGGAGCTAGAAGAACTAGATGAGTTGAGAATCCAAGCGTACAATGCTTTGCTGTTACAGAAACAGAAAGTGGCGAGGATCTACAACAAAAGAGTTAACAAGAAAAGTTTCCATAAAGGAGAGATAGTGTGGAAGACCATACTACCACTAGGAACAAAGGATAGGGAGCTGGGCAAATGGTCTCCCAACTGGGAGGGACCGTTCAAGGTACATAAGGTGTTAGACGGAAATGCATATTGGCTATCAAGCATAGATGGCCATCCACACAAAAGATGCATAAACGGCAAGTATCTCAAGCCGTATTTTTCAAGTATGAGAGAAGAAGTAGGAAAAGCTTGCGAGAGAAGCAAACACGAAGGCTAATATTCAGTGGGGAGTTGGCATTCTTCAGTGGGGAGTTGGCCTTCATGGCCACTTTTGTATATATTAAGTTCCTTATTTCAAGATATCACGTGATGTAGGCCTTAGGGCCACTGAAATAAATATCTGTTTATGATTCAACAATAAAATTGATAAGAGAGAGTGGGACAGTAGGCCATTTGTTTCACTAGGGAGTCGGCCTTATGGCCACTTATTTCCAATGTTTTTATGGTATGAGAAATCATGGTAAAGTAGACCGTACCGCCATTATATGAACTGGTTGTTTGCATGTGCAGTGACAGACCATGAAGTAGGCCTTCAGGCCACTTAGAAGATGGAAGGAAAGAAATATACTGAGCGGGGAGTTGAGCTCACCGATCGGAAAAGCAAGTAATAAAGAAAGAACAGATACAAACCCCAAAAGGACTCAGAAGTTGACTTTGGCAGAAAAATAGGCTATCTAGCCATTTTGTATTGTTTGTTTAGCTTCATGTTGCAAAATTGTATTTTAAGTAGGCCGTTAGGCCACTAATGTAAATATTTGTTGGTTATGATTCAAAAAACGAGAAAGATCAATGAAAGTTGGCCAGTAGGCTACTTTTATCATATTGGATTCATTGTGTTTCGATAGGGAATTAAGGAAGAGAATAATCTCAAGTGGGGAGTTTTAAGCCAATTTATGGTTTTGATTGAAACTGTTGGAATAAATTGGGTTGAGTGGATTAAGAATGAATAGAAACTCCTTCCTAACATCCAATACACAACATCACATTAAACTCATCCTCATTCCACATCCAACACCCAACAACCGCAACATCAAACCAACAGTCAACAAATCAAAAGCGGAATCACCGCATGTAAGAACAGTAAGTAAACGTGTATGCGGGAAAGGGGTCCGACTGAAGTGCAAATGCATATACGTGTATGCGGGAAAGGGGTCCGACTGAAGTGCAAATGCATATACGTGTATGCGGGAAAGGGGTCCAACTGAAGTGCAAATGCATATACGTGTATGTGGGAAAGGGATCCGACTGAAGTGCAATGCATAATGATAGGGATAAGGGAGTCGTCTTGAGTGGATGCAACATGTAAGAGCACGTAAGGACACATTAGAGTTGAGAAGTACCTATGTTGCAAGATATCCCAAATGACACCAAGGCTTAAGTGTCGAATGCACCGGAGAACTGAGGCCAACCCATGGTCAATTCTCAATCCAGCATTACCTGTGAAGAGCAAACATGCGAAATGCATACGCAACAAGAGACTACATACCTATTATTTTCACCGCCTGTGGAAATGGCACCGGAATGAAGAATGCATGCAGAATGAACTTTCTTGGTCTCTTGGGCCCCAAAGGTCCTCCAGATCAATAAAAATGGCCATGGTAATTCCAAATCCAAGGAGGAATGGAAGCTACAGAGGGCAAACATGCAATACAAGATTTGTGATGCTAAGAAGCTTTTAGGCAATATGAGTGTCGTGTGTTTCGATTTCGGGAATGAGAAATGTGTAGTTGTGGTTGCAAGGCACAGAGGTATAGATGGCAGCCTTGATGATGAGTCCAAATGTGAAACTCTAGCTATTGTATCATTTGGTGACAAGCAGAGGTCCTTTGGGATAGCATGAGCTGCTTCAAGTTTGACAGATTCCAAAAATACAATATCCCAAATTAACAAGCCACTGGGTTGCCGATTTTCATATCATGAATTGCAGTGGGATCCGAAATCATTGCCCTTTTTAGTTATTGATGGGCCCGATGACTATCATTTAATTCAAGCGTGGTATCGGGGAGAAACAAGAACATTTACACATACTCCTCGGTTGCAGACGAAGATAAGTAAACTTGGGGAGTTGCTGGAGAAAAGCAATGGACACAACGGTGGCAGAGAAGGACCACATGACCGAAACAAAAACTACAGTAGGTGGCTATTGTGTGATGGTGAGATGAGAGTAAAGGCAAAGAAAGAGACAGATTACCTGCAGCGGCGGTTGCTTGTTGCGGCAGTTGGGCGGCGATGCGATGGACGCAGCGGCCGAGACAGATAACGCGTAGGCAGCGCTCGATTCAGATGGGCGCGCTGGAAAATGTTCTTGAGCCATTATCAACTCCGCGGCAACCACAGCGTAGGGGGAGCGACGGCAAGGGAAAGGCGAACGGACTCCAAGAGATAACACTTCGATGGCAGCAGGGAGTGAAAAGCGGTAACGCGAAGAAGAAGAAGAGAGGGCCGATGGTCTTGGATTTGAATCTGTATGAGGGAAAGCCAACACGCAGTGAAAAAATCCAACAATTAAATGGGCTTGGAAGCTAGGCCCAAATATTACTAACCCACTTCACAGACAAATGATAATGGGCCGCTACAAATAAATGGGTTGGACCGGGCTTACATACAAGCATTTTGGCCCACGGGCCAATGCTTGCGGGGGGCAATTGTTTGGGCTAAAAATAATTAATTATGAAAGCCCAATTTAATGTTAAGCCCAATTAAATTATAAAAGCCCATAACAGATCAATTCAATTCTTATCGAGTTAAACCGATTACAACGTGGGAGGAAAGAAATGGAAATCGTGCGAAGGTAGTGGGAAAAATCATGGGCTCATGGGGGAGTGGAAGAAACTACCTTTCAAAGCGAAGAAAAAGAAGGGATCGGCAAACACTGAGAACTCCTACACACAACAGAACTACGCACAAAATTCTGCAAAATACTCTCTGCAAAATTGCAATCTTCAAGCTTTAGTCGTTAATCATTCCAGCATATTTCTAGCAATTTACATCTTCTCGTTTCATGTTTCAGCAATTCTATTTGTTATATTTTTACGTCTTGTAAATTCCTACGGTTTATTGAAAATATAAACAATGTCAGGGATTTATTTTCTTCAAATTCCAATAATTTTCTTAGTTTTGGCGTTGCATTTGTTTTAGGAGATTAGAACCGACGGTCAAATTTAGTATCCATAATCGTCAAGTTTTTAGAAGTTAGATTTTTATCATTTTCACACATATCGGTGCACTTCGCACCTGGCACGCCCGCAAATACCAAATATTGTGCAAACACCATCCTTGGGAAAACAGTTATTATATTTCATTTTTAAAGCACAGATCGACTTTTTCAAATAAGATGCAAGAAATCAATAAAATGTATATCATTAAGATTACAATACCATCTCCAATCATGACACCACATTGATGTCACACCATTGGGGTGCCATGATTTTTCACTCCAATCCAGCGCCAGAAACTGGCGCTGGATTGGAGAAGCTCTACAAGCTGCTCCGCATGTGGCGCAACAACACAATTTTTTTTATTTTTTTAGTTTTTAATTTGATTAATTTAATATAAGTGTTTAATATTTTAATTAATTAATATTTTTTTGAAATTTTAATTATAAAATTTTTAATATTCTGATTAGAAATTAATTAAGTGTAAAAATAAAAAATAAAAAAATACAGATTAAATTAATAATGCGTTAAAATGGTACAAATTACGAACAAAAAAAAAACAAAAATTACGAAACAATAAATAAACTACGACAATTAACAAACCATAAAATTACGAAACATAAAAAAAATTACGTCAAAAAAAGATTTTTAGTAATGCGGTAAATCAGACCCCGATCCTCCAATATCTCCAAAATAAGATCCGAAGTTGTCATTTTCTCGACGTTCATCTTCAAGTCTTTTTTGCCATATTTTTTTTTGCTGAGCTTTAGTGTACTCACGCAGAGTTGGATCAATAATTTTGCTCAAATCTTTGTATAAAATTCTTTCATCCATTTTTCTTTCTTCTTGTTCCAGTCTAATTTTTTGAAGATCGAAGTTTTGTTGTCTTTCGGCAGTTCCTTGTTTCAAAACATTCAATAACTCGCGATGTTGTTCTTCCATTGTACGTTGAATTTGAGATATGTCTTCATCTCTTTTCTTTTTTGATTTGGCTTTTTTCACTCCAATTGGTCTTTCAGAACTGTCACCGATACTCACTATGAATTACGAAATACATTAATTGAGCATTTATGGGAACAATATATTAATTCGAATATTTAATATTGTATTTTTGTTATATTATTAATTTAATATCAAATGAACGTATTTTTTTTCAATGATATTTTGATTTTATTAAAATATAGTTTGTATTAAATAATTTTACGTAAATCAAATAATTATTTTGTTAATATGAAATAATTAATTCAAATTTTAATATATAAATTAAAATATGTAATATATAAATTTTAATATATAAATTATAATATTTAATTATCATTATATTATCAAATTATAAATAATTAACATAAAACAGAAATATTAATATTGAAAAAAAGAATATTCTTAGAATATTCTATTGTAGCGTAAAATGCAGTACAATGTGGTTGGAGATGATTTTAGTGTAACACCAATGTAGTACAGAATATAGTGCAGTGGATTGAAGATGACCTAAGAGATACGTGAAAAATGCCAGAAGAAAAAGATAGTTCCTGAATTGCTCTTTCTTGGAAAATTAAGGTTCGATGCTACTAAGCATGCTTATAGGTTCCATCGAACCGGTTCTGGGTCCGATGAGTTCGAAACCGCCAAGTTGAAATACTTGGAACCAATCCAAACCCAATACCGATTCTGATTTGGGTCGAACCGGTTCCGAACTCTAATTTATTATATTTTAATATATAATTAAAATTAGTAATATTAACGGACAATTTTTTATTTCGTATTTTGATTACAAATAATTGCGATTACATAAAAAAAATTATAACAAAATAACTTAAACATTTATTGTTACAATTGAACATCTAAAATTCATCACGATTTATTAAAATATATATTGAATACTCTGGATCTTCGTTGGAGCTTGAGCTTTGAGATTTGTCGATCGCTCCAGCGATCCTATTCTTTTTTTCTGCTGTAAACCAATCTTGTAGGCATGTTAGCATGCTAAGTGTTTCTGACTTTAAATTCGTTTTTTGTTCACCGATGATTATTCTGCATACTGAAAATGCTTATTCAGAAGCAACAGTTGAACTTTAAACGGCTATGACACCTCTTGCAATTGCGGCTAACACTGGATGCAGTTGAGTATTTGAAAGAGTCATCGGTGAACAAAGAACTAATTTAAAGACATAAACACTTAACATGCTAGCACGCCTACATGATTGGTTTGTAGCAGAAAAAAAAAATAGAACCGCTGGAGCGATCGACGAATTTCAAAGCTCAAGCTCCGACGAAGATCCAGAGTATTCAAAATATATTTTAATAAATTGTAATGAATTTTAGATGTTCAATTGTAAAAATAAATGTTTATAAGTTATTTGTTATAGTTTTTTATGTAATTACAATTATTTGCAATCAAAATACTAAATACAAAATTGTCCATTAATATTACTAATTTTATTTATATATTGAAATATAATAAATTGTTCGGAACCGGTTCGACCAGAACCAGAACCGGTTTATTAACAGTCGAACCGGTCTTGGGTTTGAATTGGTTCCAAGTATTTCAACTTGGAACCGGAATCAGTTCCGAACTCATCGGACCCAGAAATAGTATGAACCGATCCGAAACCGGTTCGATGGAACCGATAAGCATGTCTAGTTACCAGGTTTTTTTTCCAATGTCAAAGTGATACCAAAGTTTGTTCGACCCGTCGTTGTGCTCGTGATAATATTGCTTCCTCCGACAGACGATGATGATCGAAAATTCCCACCACCTTCGTTGGGAAGTTCCGCGACATGTTCTTCCTCGTGACTGGGTTCAAAGTCTTCAAAATCGTAGGCAAAATCTTCACCAAAATCTAAATTGCGGTTTGAAGACGACGCCATTGAAAATAATATCAAATAACAATTGTGTTGAAAATATTAACAATTCGAGATTGAGTGCGAAGAAATAGAATGAGACTGTTGAGTGAATTAGTAATGGAAAACAAGCACATGTTTATAAGGATGGAAAAAAAATTAAAATTTTACCCCAAAAGCCAAAGTGCAATTATTTAAAAAAAATACGTTGGATCCATTGTGCAACGGTTGCATACCTTGGAGGAAAGCAAGGAGCCACATGGTCGTATATATCACCAATCTCCTCACCAATCTGATACCATGTAAAAAAATGACGTTACATATATGATATTTGCTAAATGATAAGAAGCTCGCAGAATGTGATGAAGCAATGTAAAAGAAGATAAAGGAGGAAAGTTTAAACAATAAATGGGTTCAGTCCACCAACATATTAGCTATGTACTCTACTCATCCTGGGAAACAAAACCAATAAATAGTTTGGGACAATACAACAATTCTTGCTGCTTCTCAACACCAAAAACCAACCACAATATTAAAATATGTTGTGTATTTTTGTCTTTTATGTGGGGGGCCGTGTGGGGGTCAGTTTGAATGATATAACAAATTCATACCGTTCGAGCATCCTCTAAAGCTGCTTTCAGGTCTTCAAATACAAGCTGGAATACATGTCACGATCAGCATATGCATATGCAGGAAATAAACGCATAGTAGCATTTAATAGAACCTATGAAGAGGTGAAAATCTGTAAGCAATTTGTTGAACCGTGCTTCAACTGACTTTCTAATTTCCTCATAGCATTTATCCATGTACCCTTTCCCCGGAACCTTTAGCTTCTGTTGCATAAGGTTTCTAGAAGACGCAATTGTATTTGTAGATTTTTACAAGATATTTAACCACTTCGTATATTTATACAAATCTGATTCAAATCCTTTTCTTTAAAAACCATGGTTCAAGTAAATACTTGTAACTTCGATGAGGATTAGCTATAGACACCATTACACCACCTCCTTCTGCCTCAGCTGCTTCTTCAGCGACTTGTTTATCCAAGATTTCTTGCATCTCAACAACCCTTTTTGTTTCAAGGGTTAAATTAAATTAGATGCATTGCAGACTATACAGGAACTGAACCAGTCACATAGCAAGTGTGCCAATTCAAATTTCACCTACCTCAATACTTGAACAAGGGTTTGTGGGCTGCAAAAAGAAATAATAGTTATAAATAGCAATATGTATGAGAATACAAGCAAAAGGAAATATACTGGGCTAAGCATTGAATTGGACGAAGTGGGATAGAGCCTATCTAATAAGTAAAAAATGTGTTTGGGGCTCAATTATGTTGGCTGTTTATTTACTTAGGTTAATTCTAATGTTCGTACAAAGATTGACAGGCCTTGGTCAATGCTCACTAATCACAATCTAATCTGGATTCTTATGCTGAATTTTTTTATTACCTGGATGTGTTTTGGATCACTCAATGGGTATTGTCTCAACTCTCACTCCAAAAAGAATTTGGTTAGACCTTTTAAATTTTTTCAACATGTGGACTTTGCATGACCAGTTTGACAGATTGGCGATGCGTATGGTTCTCGTTTTGGGCGATTGTCGCTTACTTCCTTGTTTTCATCTTCGACACCTCATTCCATGGGGCAGCTCTCAGGTTTTCATCTTCAGACACCTCATATCCAGTGGAAGTTTTATTTGGCTTCTCATATTTTCATGCATGATTGTGAATTATGGGTGTATTAACGTTAAAACTAATGTTATTGTCATGTTTTCGTTTGGGTTGTAAGATGATTAAATTATTTGGTTTCCGCTGTTTAATTGTTGTTATCAAGTTTAATTATGCATGCTTATTAGTCTGTTCGGTAGTGACTTGAGTAAGGCCTCTAAATTTAGTGGTATCAGAAGAGCATGCAAAGATTTTTGGGACACTAGTAATCCTGTTTCGAAGATTTAGAGGATGATTCCTTTCAGATATAAGGACAAGAAAGCAGTCATGGAAGTGTGTGACATGGCCGATATGGCGACGACGATGCAGACCGAGAACATCGTCGTAGAGATTGTGACGGAAGGTGTCACCGAGTCGATATCATGGAGCAGTGTTTTCGAGTGCTATTGTAGTACCCAAAAACCAGTACACGTAAACCACATACATAATTATAAATTTTAGGTTAATTAATTAATAGTGTATGATACATGATTAAATTATTTTAAATATTTATATACTCATGTTTATGTCATTTAAAATGTTTTTGCGAGTTTTAGCTTTTCAAACAAATATTCGGTGTTGGACCGGGAAAAGGAGAGCGGATACGATTAAGGTGCTAAAATTGAATGTTATATTTTATTTAAGCACAGAAAATTAATTATTTTAAATTATTTAAGAATTTTAGTATTTTAAAGTTTAATTTAATTTATTACACGATTTATAATTTTAATTTTATGCCATCATTAATTTATTTAATTAGTATTTAAGTTGGATTAGGATTTTAAGTATTTTATTTAACAATTTTCAAAAAAATATAGAAGATATTGATCTTTTGAACAGAACTCTACGCAAAATTATTTACGATTACGATTATCTGTGACAAGTATGAAATATGATTTTTATGAAATTGTTTATGAAGGAAAGTTGCGTTATACATATTTATGCTTATGCGATTTTGTGTACGAGCTATGTTAAAATTTCATGGATTTTTACTACGCATTATTCATTATTTACGGTTTATATATGCTGAGTCATTAAACTCACTAGACTTGATCGATGCAGATGATATAGTTGAGGAGGCTGGAGGTGGTGACCAATGAGCAGGCTCGGGCCAGTGGCAGTGCAAACCCGAGGACCTTGTAGTTTAAGTTATATTACTACGCACGTTTTTAAACTATTTACTCTGACTTTTTATTTATTAGGATTAATGACAAGCAAATTAAATTTATGATTTGTTTTAGACTATTTTTAAATGAAATTAGTCGTTTTTGGAGGTTGGTGATTTATTTTAAATGTTGAAGTTTTAAAATTAAATTTTGTTTTAGTATGTTTGATTATCGGTATTTATTTTAAGAGTTATATTTAGAACGTATTATTTAATAAGAAAATTTTAATTTTTTTCGCAAATATTAAAATAGTAGTATTTTAAGATATAGTTCGTCACAGCTACACTATGACAAGGATGAGAAGATGGAGGTAGCCGATTTCACTATCCAAAGAAAAGCTCAGAAATGATGGAAATCTGCTTTTGTCATTCTAGTTCAGCAGTATAGGTGGATTCGTTGAGAACATTTCCTTTAGGCCTTCATCGATCATCATTTCTCGTCAGCTCTTCGTCAGGTGAAGAAGATCGAAATATTGACCATTAAGCAAGGAGATTCGAGCATTGAGGATTATCATAAGCGTTTTACAGATATGTTGTCGTATGCAGCTCACATTAGTGAGAATTCTGCATCGAAATATTCGCATTTTTTTATATAGTTTGAACCAGGAGATTTTTAATTAAGTTTTTGTATGTGACGATCCTACTTCAGGATCTAAGGACAAGAAAACTCATGCACAAGTTTTACATAAGCGTATAAAATCATCATACTAGCCTTATTCCCAAAATAATTGTGGTGGACTCAATGATAAAGGTTGAATAAAAATTTTACTGGAAAAAATATTCATGTATTTAAGGTACATTGTTATCTTGTTTATTCATTGAGTGAGTGGAGCAGGATGTTAGGTTTGGAAATTGTTACCAATTCAGGTACCATTAAAGTGCAAAAAGAGCTTACCGAGACAATTACATGCTCCCGGAAAAAGTCCATGAGAATCTCTTCATCTAGCTTCATCCTCTCTATTTTCTCTTCCTGGACATAATTTTTCTTGTAAAGAAACAGCACTATCAATGTCAAAATGATGGGGTACATGCAAGTAACAGGAATGCAATTGCAAATTTTTCATGTTAAGCACCTGTGCTAGAAGATTGTAAACATATGATAATAACAGTTTCTTCCAAGCAAGCCTCAACAAATGGCCTAAATGATCTTTCTTCAATGTACCTAGACAAATTTGATTTAAATCAGAACCACTAATAAGATTTATACAAATAGACTGAAATGACTTACATCTAGATGCCTGTACAATAATCACTAAATGGTGCGACTAGGTATTCGATGACTTGTCCTTCCAGCCAATCTGGGACATGAATTAATAACTCAGCTCTTCTTGGACGTCGAATTCGTAAAATAATCATGCATTTGAAGGAGCTGAAATGAAAAAAGACAAAAAAACAAATTATTTAATATAATATAATTTATAATGTTAAAAATAGCTTCCTTCTTAGTGTCTACATTTGGATTTGCAGAGGGGACAATTGCCCCAATATATACAGATTACAGATATATAGGGATCAGACTGGACGCGTCCAATGCACTCCATTCTTGAAAGGGAAGTAGCTGGTACGTATTAAAATAAACACAAGATGTAAGCAGTTACATATACAATAACATCTGTACTATAGTACATTAAAGTAAGAGAAAACTCTAGTCTGATAACTGGAATATTTAATATCTGAAGCAAAATATAAATTCAAATATCAAAGTGAAGTTATCAGTAAAAAGGAAAATACAGTAGTCTATCACAGCCACAGCAGAGGCTTCAGGTAAAGAATCACAAGCACAATAGAAATCTTACTTATCCAAAAAATGATACAAAGATAAACCCAAAAAGAATTCTGGAGGCATGGATAAAATTATTGCAACAGACACATTTAATGTTTTAGTGCTAGTAGAGAACATATTGGCAAATTTAATTCTGCCTACCAATAACAAAACTAGGATTTTAATCATCTTTTAAAAAACGAGGTTAGTGGATTGCCAAGAAAATATCCTTGAAAGGAGATAAAAATAAAACATGACTCACAAGCTTAATATAATTAGGTGCTTCTGTTCTTTACTTGTATATGTTCTTGATAAATTAAAATAATTGCCATGTTTCACAATTGCATACATACCTTGGAGGAAAGCAAGGAGCCACATGGTCGTGTACGTCATCGAGCTCCTCACCAATCTGATATCGTGGAAATGATTATTGTTACATGATCATATTTGCTAAATGAACATGATGCAGTAATGTATAAAGAAGATAGATAATGCAAAAAGACTTGGACAGAAAACATCATCTTTTTTTAATAAGAAACGATATTTTATTAAATGCTTTTAATTATAATAAGCGGAATAGTGATCAACTTACGACAAAAAGCTAAACAAGACCCTGATCAGAACACAACATCATGTAACTAATACAGCTAAAATATATGGATTGTATAACCAGTAAATATGGATTTACTGTTTTAGTGTGCGGACCACTTGTCCGCTTTTTGTAATTATTAGTTTTTAATTATTCAATATAATATTGTTTCCTATCCCAAAAAAAATTGTTTTAAGAACATAAGAAAGTGATAAGCTACAGAAGACTGCGTTTTAACAGGATATGAGCCAGGAACGTGACAAAATTAATGTGAATGACATAAGATGTATAGAAGAGACAAGGAGACCACAAATGATTTGTTGTTTCATGAAACTAAAACAGTAGATTTTGGGGTTAAAATTTTGTATGAATTGCTAAAATTAATGGCCAACAGTCAGCTGCTATTTTGGCCTATACTACTCGGCAGTGTTAAAGTCAAACAATTTTTGTTTATTCAAAGAACATTAATGAGTCCGAAATAACATAGAAAACCAGAGGGTTCAGCTGAAGGTTTATATCATTGATACACAATTTAAAAGTGTATGCAGGCTTTTGTATAGGCTAACTAACATTAAACTAATTAAAAGAATCCTAATTAATATTTAGTGATTTAATTGATGCATTTTATCTTGTTACTCGTACAAATTTTCACATTACCATATGTAGATTATCAGTTAACATGCCTATAAGTGTTCAAAATCTAATCATGTTCAAATCATCTAAAAGAGGAATACAGAAAGTTGGGACATGTAGGAAGTCCTCTTCTATTGGTTGAAAGAATCTTCGTGTTAAGAAGTAAACAAGAAAAGTTTAACCAGTAAAATGGGAACGCTCCACCAATGAATTAGCTATTCATTCCACTCATCAGGGGAATCGAAACCAATAAACTACTTGAAACGTTGCAACACTTGATGCTACTTTTGAACACCAAAAATCAGTCTCAACATTTAAAATTTTCTGTAGTTCCACAATTTTCTGTAGTTCCTCTAATTGTGGGAGGAGGTAGATAAAGAAAAATACAGTCAAGCAGCTAAAGTATAAGTTCTAATAAATATAACATATTCATACTTTCTGAGCCTTCCCTAATGCTCCCATTAGGTCTTCAAATGCAAGCTGAAATACATATCATGATCAGGATATGCAGAAGAATCAGTGCAAAAAACCACATCACTCTGGTACAGTAGCATATAATAGAACCTCAGAAGAGATGAACCTCTGTAAGCAATTTGTTGAACTGTGATTCGACTGACTTCCTGATTTCCTTATAGCATTTATCCCTGTACCCTTTCCTGGAATCTTAAACTTCTGTAGCATAATGTTTTTAGAAGATGTATTTATAGATTTCTAAAAGAAAATTTAACCACTTTGTAAATTTATATAAATCTGATTCAAAATGTTTCTTTTGAGTAACAGTCAAATGATGGTTAATGAGCACAGACAGGTACAGACAGGTGCATTTAATAAAAAGTATATACTTGGCACTTTGACAAGGGTTTGTTAATGATGCCATTGCACCAGCTCCTTCTGCCTCAGCTGTTTCTTCAGCAAGTTGTTGATCCAAGAGTTCTTGCATCTCAACAAACCTTGTGATTTGAATGGGTATATTAAACAATTGCATGGCCAATTATACACGAAATGAACCTCTCACATGACAGCATGCCCACTCAAATTTGACCTACCTCAAAGCACGAACAAGTGTCTGCGAGCTGCAAAAGAAATGATTGTGATAATTAGCAGTGCGTAGGAATACATGCAATGAACAAAAACTAACCCAAGGACTGAATTGGAATAAGTGGAACAGAACCTCTGTACAACTCAAAAATGTATTCAACCAGATCATCAACTGCAAAACAGGAAACATAAACGAACCTCCAACAGATTAGATTATTAAAGGTTTGATCAGTCACACATAAATAGTATTAAAGTGGTTGAGGAATTCTAAAATATGATTACAAAGTCGAAAGGTGTAGCGAGATCCCAAGAAATTCCAACAAGTTAAATCTTAGAAATTCGAATAATTTCTTAATACTAAATTTATATAAAGCTCTGAAATTGGCTCTCTAGGCTCCCCAACAGCAGTCTCACTGACATTTATACATAAGTAATGATACAGAGTATTAACCAATCAATATAACTAGTAATATATAAAGATTTAAAAAATTACGATAAATAAATGTTAAACAACACTGTTTTCAAAGTCAATATTGTGAAATTTACACGAGGATAAAAACCAGGAGAAAAACCCCATTAAGACACTGTTATCTGGGAGAACTTAAGCGTCCGAAAGCCATGCATGGGGCATGGGTGGAGTATGTGTCGGACACAGCTTTGACGCAGTCTTCGTCAAAATTTGAAAGGGAAAAAATATGAAAAACCACATTACATACGGAAGGATGCGTGTGCCCACAAACACATGAATGAAGTTCATATAGATCAACTAAGAAATCAAATTCGTAGCAAATCAGTGCAACTAACTTTAGTTTTTAGACAATTTCGATGCTGTACATTTCAATCAGAAATTACTAAACAAACTGACTAAGTTTCTCAAAGGCTGGTAAATATCAATATCACATCGAAATTCAATCGCGGAAATTACAGGCGAGGAAGGAAAACGAATTTCATTGAACAGAATTTCAAAAAGGAACAATAGCCTGTTGACAAGCAACATAATCATCTATAATGGAAGCAACAAGAGTGCAAGAGCTCCGGCAACGGCAGAAGCTTGGTCACCTTTCTCATTGTCGCCTCCTTCGCTTCCACCCCTAGATCATCCGCCATCGTTGTGCCTTCTCTACACCTCAATTTTGTAAAATTGATTGGTGCGGATTTGTTCGCGAGACCGAAGCCTGAATTTAGCGCGTTCCGATTGATTCTCCCTGCAAAAAGGGAATAATTTTGGTAATCCGATTGATAGATTCATCTGCCTCGGATGAAATTTAGGGGGTTAAATAATTGGAATTTATTTCAGGCAACGTTATCTTTACATGCTACACATGGACGAAACCTATTTTAGGAAAGCAGCACACGCGTTAATAACGGGCAAACTTTATTACCTTATATATTTACATACATATTCCTAATTCTATATTCATCTTGCACCATATTTTTAGTAATATATTTGTATTTATTCTAATATTTATTTAAAAATATTGATGCCCATAAAATTATCATTTTAAATAATTTATTTTACTAATAAAAATATTTTTTATTAAATTATTAAAAAACTATTTTAATAGAGATAACAAGTTTCAACTACCCTGATCCATTATTCTTTCTTTCATTTTGTGGGGTTTTTTTTACATAATATATCTATTATTTCATCGGCCATCTAAATTTGATTTTGAGAAAATTATAATTCTCATCATTTATTTATAATTAGAGTTCTCTATATTATCAATAATATTTTTTCTATAGCATAAATCCTCGTTTTCAAATTTTATAAATATTATTTGAATTTTATAAATATTAGATAAACCTCATTATTTTTCGTCGTGCCGGTAAACTTCCCGACTAAAGCAATAGATTGCAAACCAAAACATCTTCTTTGGGGTTTTTTATTTTTATTTTTATATATATAGTGTGTATTCACGTGCACAATAAATAAATATAGACATTAAATTGAAATTTGGCTTTTAAAAAATATATTAAATTTGTTATTTAACTGAGAACGACGAATTTCATTTTTTGAATTTATCCTTACACTTTCACTTGACTATTTAATTACATATATCTCGACCGTTTTTATAACATTGTTTTTATCATACTGATTTGCTACAATAATAATAAAAAAAAAAAGTGGGATGTGGTTCCAATCCCTATCAAGATAAATACATGAAAACTAATTTTTACCAAAAACAGAAAAGAAAAACCACTGATAACTTGTCGACCGATAAAACATATATGCTTTAATCGCAAGCAACATCTTAGTAATTATCGACCTTTGGCATATAATTTACAAATTAATTACCTTCCATCAAATCTTTTAATCTCAAATTGTTAATTTATCTTTCCAATGTTTTAAGTCTTCAAATTTTCATTTTTTTTTTAAAAATATTTTATCGAATTTCAAATTACGATCGACCTAAACTCCGACAAGTGCATTGATTAATGGAAACAATCCCCATAATACCCTTTCCAGTAATGTCCATTACTCACTTCTTCTTGAACACTAAAAAACATGAGTTTTCTATATATGTAAAACTGTGAATTATAGGACAATATAAAAGAAAATTGATTTTCTCAATTAAATTTCAGTGCATACATTGCATAGAACCAATTATTCATATCAGAAATCAGAATCGTCGTTAACAACATTTAACGAAGAAAAATGCATGGAAGAAGAAAATCCTTATTCATTGTTTTTTTTCTTAATTGCTATTCTTCTAAGAAGATTTTATCAATGAAATCAGGGAAAATTACATTTTTTTGTCATATATTTACGATCTTAATATACTAATTTGTATCTTCTTATTTTAGTTTTTTTTTCATCAGAGTGCTAACGAGGAGCTGTAAAATGATTACGTGTCACTGGAAAAATGCTGATGTGTCAATACCAATGTGTCATATATTTACGATCTTTATCAACAAATTTAATTTTCTAACATGATCTCCATAAAAATATTAATGAATCTCCTTAAATACTTTCATGTTCTGATTTTCATAATTCGTGTTTCTTCCTCGTAGCCCTCAAGTTTACATTGTATTTATGTATATGATATGATATTAATTGTATTTTTAGGTGAAGGAAGCTTCTAATTTCTATAATTATAATCATTTTTTAAACAGATAAAATTTTTATCAAATGAGTTTGATCATTCTAATTTGATTATAGGATTTTCTTCTTCTTTTTATTTTTATTTTTTTTTAAAATTTTGAACCTCCATATTGTCAAAATTCTGTTTGTTATGTATCTATCATTTTTTGTGATTTTAGTCATTTTCACGAGGAATATTAATGTGATATTGTATATGTCTACACCATATCGATCAAAATTACAATTTTTTCAATTATATTTTTTGAGCTTCGGCACTATACGATATATATATTTGGATACTAGTACGTTTCTTTAAAACTTGCAAATTTTTTTAAAAAAAATTGTTACAAATTACTACATTCCAAATATCAATTGTTTTAGGTACGCAGTTTAGAATTAATAATCATTTAATTAGAAAATTTATTTATTTTTTAGGCTCGTACTAAATTAACCAAACAAAAAACTTTATTGTATAGTACTTTCTTTTACATATACTTGATTGATAAATTATAGTGTTTAGATTTAAAAATAATAATTTGAAAAATAACTTTGACGAGGTATTGTGATATTTGGTGTGTTAAGAGCATGAACTTGTGTTTAACTACATCTCAAAATCTAACTCAAACTAAAATATCGTTCAAGTTCATATATACATATCATTCACAAAAACTTAATCTAGTCTGATCAAGCCAATGTGAGACTTATAACATATGACTTAACGTCCAATAATGAACAATTAGAGTGTGAAGTTTACAGGACATTAATAGGTAGTCAGGTATATGAGGACAGTCCTACACATAACTGTAGATTTGAGCTCTAATACTATATTAAGATAATGAAATTTGATTTAAAATCATCTCAAAAGTTAGCTCAAGGAGTAAAATTGTTTAAATATATATAAAATCTCAAAAATTTAATCCTGTCAATATGATATATTGGACATCGCGAAGTTTATTAAAGTTTTAAATATTTTGATGTTGACGCTTTGATTTCTTAAAAGATTTTCTACTTCAGAAATCAAAGTCATTTTAACAGGTGTTTAATAAAATTTATATATTCTGATTGTATATTCAGAAATCAAAGTCATTTTAATATATACGTGTTAGGTCAGGACTCATGATTAAAATTGGAAAGCACGTCTACTTTATTTTATTCACATAAAAAAAATAACTTAAGTTAATTCATTTAACACACTCAAACTATTAGTTACATGGCACATAATTTAAGGTAATTGTATTTTTAATATTTAAGTTATTGATTATTATTAACAAATAATTTAGTTTTTTTTAGAATTCACTTTGTTATAAAAACATTTATTGGATAAAAGAAAGGGTAATTTTGTTAATATATTAAAATGGCCGAGGTAGTTATTCTAACGAGTTCGTGCATTGTTATAATAACTTTTATTGGTTAAAAAAATAGTTTTGTTCACCTATTAAAATGACCAAAGTATATGTATATTAGTAAATTCAAAAAATCGCTAAATAATTTGTTTGTTTATCATAATCAAGAACTTAAAAGATTTTAAAAAATAATTGATTATGTTAAAATTCTACGCACATGAATTATCGCGTGCTTGAGTTAATAGCATATATAGAGTGCTAGAGACTTAGGGGCGGAGCTATGTGGACTTGTACCCGCGGGTGGCCCGATTTTTTTTTGAAAAAATTTATAAGTAAATTTTGTATAATTTTAGAATAATATGATATTACTCCGGATATATTAATTTAAAATATTAAAAAATTCTAGAGTTTAAAATTTTAGCCCGGGCGGAACCATATTTCTGGCTCCACCCCTAATTTTAAAAAAAATTACTCGTATCATTATCATTGAGTTACATCGTTTCGATGACTTATGATAAAATGATAAACATCTCATACACTGATACACATTCATGTTAGAGGCAAATTAAGTACTTTTATTTTCGATCTCAATGAATTTTCAAACACAAAAACTCCAATAAAACAATCTCACGAGTCAATTTTGTGATGTATATTTGATCCGACCCGACCCGACCTATGAAAAATATTACTTTTTATATAGTATTACTTTTTTGTAAGCATAGATCGGATCAACACGTCATACGGATATAAATATGTGCGATTCTTACTCACATCAAATTTAATTATAACCATTAAGATAAATCGTTAATTTAAATTAAGCTTATTGTATACGTTTGAATTAATTCAAATAATGGAAAATATCATAAAAGTATTACTTATCTTAACACGAAACTATATTATTATTAGTTTATTTTTTTATTTGATTTGGTTATTTCTTTAAAAATATAGTATAACCGGCCGCATACACAAACTTAACGTAAAGGGGTAACTAATACACGTAACGATTCAAGGGGTCGCGTGGGTATCATTAAAGGAGCTAAAAGCCAGTCAACAGTTATGTTTTAATTAGTATATTATTTGACTGTTTTATATTTAATTCATTATTTATTATTATTATTTTTGGTTTGGTACACAGTCACTTATTTCTTTATATATAATAATAATAAAATAAAATATTTAATTTATCCGAATGTCTTGCCGTGTTAATCTTTTATCCAATCAATATCATTAATTGAATCTTCGGCACGTCTGTCAGGTTCTCTGCCCCACCCCATCTACATATGTGTCTCCTTATTACAAATAAAATTGCAGACGGAGATTATTTTAAATTATCTCCCAAATACTATTTCGAATAAATAAAAAATAGAAAACTTAATAAAATTTACAAAACTTTGTGTGAGACGGGTCGTATTTTGTGAGACGGGTCTCTTATTTGTTTCATTCATAAAAAAAATATTAATTTTTATCGTGAATATCAGTAGAGTTGACACGTCTCACAAATAAAGATTCGTGAGACCGTCTAACAAGAGACATATACTATACAATTAACCCAATTACAGCACCGACAATTCTATTAAAAAAAATCGGTAGAATTGATTGCATACGGTTACGAGGTTGAGTTCAAGCTACGACAGACAACACATACCATATATATAGCTAATATCACTAATTTGTTGACAAATATGTATCATTGGATTCATAATTGGAGTACTAATCAATTGTGAAGATTAAGAATGTTAGTAACATTCCCACAAAAAAAAAAACGTAAGTGGTGTATAAAAATCACTTTTCCAGCGTGAATCCCATTCATATAAAGGCAATTATTATTTCACGTTAAATATTTTACGTCTTTTTTGGCCCCAATAATGCCTACACAACGAAATTGAGGGACATACTCAAAGAATTAATAGTCTTCAGAAAGTTGGATACCCATTTTATGATCTATCGAAAATTATAAATTTTCGAACTTGAACAAATAATATTACATGATTTATTGGTCTACCTTGAATCTTTCGAGTCACTTCAATCGTATGAATGCGTGTTCCTGTTTTTCTTGGGTTGGTATGAATATTCAGAGAGAAGCAAAATTTAAGAACAACTGAAATCATATTAATTTGACGTGACCAAATCAAAACCTCTGATGTCTAGAACTCTACCAATTTTCATTCTCTATATATATTATGATCACTTTTTCGGGAAAAGGCAACTACATAAATTAAGGTTTCCACGAAGAAGTGATGAGGTTATTTTCGAATATGGCATTGTTGCCTTTATTGGCTTTTATGTTCCTTGCTTTTGCTCTTCCTGTCCATGCGACGCGACGACCATCACCATTACTTTGTGGTAAGTGTCGTTTTGCTCTTTTTTAAATCTTTCTGTAGACATACATACATACATACATATATATAAAGTGTAGTAAAATATAATTTAAGATAATTAATTAATACACAAGAATCATTATTCACGTGAAAACAAAGCAAAATTGTTCGTATTAATTGAGCTTTATACATAGGTTTTTGATCTTATAATTTATCAAAATTTATTCCTAGTAATATAAATTGACCTTTTTTGCACATTTGATTTGATTTTTGATAGAAGACGAAGAACCAAATCGAGAGAAATGACAACCCTTCATTGATATACTAGTCACCGAGGCACTCGTGTTGCATGTGTCATGAATATATGGTGTCAATATATTAAACATTCATGATAATACAACACTATGACATCAAAACATTATGCAATGAATCAACCACAAAAATTTTCCAAGCATAAAAATGGAAGGAGATGGTTAATATTAATAGTAAATAAAAGGATTGCTTGAGAAGAAATAGCCGCACAAATATTCCGATCACACAAATGGAAGAAGATGATTAATATTAATCATAAATAAAAGGTTAGATTAGGAAGAAAGTTTGTCCTCGTCAAAACAGTTTTTATCGGTCTCTTGATGGAGTATAGATAATATAGTCGAGAAAGATGATTTTTATGAGATTAAATTAAGAATGACGCCTTGTCGTGCTTATTTATATACGTGCGCGTGTTCCTAGTGAGAGTAAGTGTGCGACTCATTCAAGGCAAATAATGTGAGTTACACAAACGCGACTTATTTAGTCAACTAATTAGCTATGCGCTTTTATATTTTAAGCTGGCCCTTAAGATGGAGCATGAATGTTTTGAATACCCATTTTGACAAGCAATTCACGAAACCTTGTTGGAAAGAGAGGATACATGCATCATTTTAAGAAAGCCAGCTTGAATCTTTTCACAAACAATGTGGCCGTCAATCTCGATGTGCTTACTTCTTTCATGAAACACTGGATTAGAAGAGAGATGCAATGCTTCTTGATTGTCACATAAGAGAACCACTGGATCGTGGAACTTGAACATGCAGGTCTTTGAACAATGACAGCAACCAAATGAACTCACATGTAGCATTGGCCATAGACCTGTACTCAGCTTCAGCAGAAGACTTGGAAATCGTATGTTGCTTCGTGGACTTCCAAGAAATCATTGAGCCTCCAAGCATTACAAGACAACCAGAGACAGGCATTCGTGTATCAGGGCATGCAGCCCAGTCTGAGTCCGAGAATAGAGTCAACTCGAGATCAGAAGGTGAACTATAGAATAGTCCTTGTCCAACAGATCCTTTCACGTACATGACGACAGAGTGAACCGCGTGCAAATGAGAGTCCCTGGGAGCAGAGACAAACTGACTGGGTTTGTTAACAGAGTATGCTAGATCAGGACGTGTCACCTTGAGATAAAGAAATCTTCCCACTAATCTTCGGTACACATATGGGTTAGGATTTTACATCACCCTCAACATGACTGAGTTTAAAGTTAACATCCAAGGGGTGGTGCGAGTTTAATTTGCATCCAAGAAGTCCATGTCATCCCCTCTTGACCTAACTTTTGGGGTTGAGTTAAGAATAAATCTCAATTTATCAAAGCCCATGTTCCAACGTCGTATGTTGGAAAGCTCATAGTTGGGCCACTTGTTGTCTCGTAAACTTCACGTTCTACATGTCCATTCTTGGATGTGAGAGGATGTGTTAGTTGGAAATTTTGATAAGGATATATAAGGATCCTTTGAACTATAATCTAGTCGACCGTCCATTCCAAAACACAATTGCGGTTCCTCGAAATGGATAGACTGCCATCAGATTCTGAGCAAATAATCCAGGTACTTTAGTTAAAGGTGTTCTAAATTTTTATGTTAAATAATTTCAATCGTATATATATTAATCCATGAGAATTAAAACTTAATATACGTGTATTGCAGGGTTTTTGCCTCATGCATTGTCATTTAGAGCGTCATATAAGTTGGGAATGGAGATGGTATCCAATGTTAAAAATGGAATGGGCTCAAATGCCACAATGTTGCCTCCACCTAAAGATTTCCCTCGATTCTAGACGATGTATGGAGGCAGACTTTGTCCAGCAATATCCTAATTATATCGAAGATATCAGAGTTTGAAATTCAAGCATATACAGTGTATATAATTTGTTAATCAAGAATTGTACCTGAGATTTATCATATCTAGCTAGAATAAGGAATTATGAGTCGACCACTAGAGGCAAAAAACCCTTTTTGTTGGGATATATATATTATTGTTTATTTTGAAATTGTATACTATATATACGGTTTAGTATCCTTAATTATTACGTAGCATGGAGTTTATCGGTTTGCCTTTCTTAATTAGTACATAGCATGGAGTTTATCGGTTTGCCTTTTGATTTGAAGCGATTAAATGTTGTGAGATATATCATATATGTGTAATTGTTTCGTAGATTAGTACCAATTTAAATCAGCTAAAAACTTTGAGATATGCATTTCCCTCAAAAAACAAAAAAAAAAATTCTGAGTACAGAGAAATTAATTATCAAGGTATGACATGATCATAATTAATTATAAAATTTAGGTGATCTTATTTTGGTTAATTATATGAAAGAATGATTGATTGTAATTCTGAAACAAACATATATTTGAAGTTAGATGTTTTAAATATATATGGACGATGATAAGGAGCTTATCCTCTGGTGGATAGCGACGATAACAAATTTATGGTTATTATTCTATCTAAATATAAATGATAGCAAATAATTATGTTTTGGGTTTCAAAAAACTGTGGCTCGGTTAACTAGCTGCCTTAAAAAATTTGATGGTCTAACAAATTATTGATTTTTACTGTTGTTAGTTTTTAATTAAGTGCACTTGTTATTTATCATTGACTGAAAATTTGTTTGTGGTCGTTAGTTACGATTTTGGTCCTCTTCTAATTTCAAACTTTCATATATCTTTCAATTTTGGAAGTATTAATCATTTTACACGGAATTCTAACATATAAACACCATGTAATTGCATCACATCGACATCACATCAACGTCAAAAAACGACTAAAACGGACTCATTGTAAAATTTAAACATACATGAGCAACGTTATAAATGTGCCAATGGAAACTTTGACCAACGTTATAAATCAGTGCCTTTTAACTATTAGGGACATTCGCAGATGATGAGCTAAGGAACATTTCAAACCGTAGACTTTGGACAAGAAATATCGTACCGAATTATTAATTTGGTAATATGCATATAAAAGCCAACAAAAAAGGGGAAACACGGAGTATTCTGAGGCTGCTAAAGACTTTTCTACACTGCAATGTTTCAAGTCTTAGCTGGATTAATTTATCACATTCATTCATATATATTTCAAACAAAATCTTCGAAATTGTCAATTATATCCTGCTTTTTGCGATATGATTAAATATATTATGTTGAATTTTTGTCACGTAAAATAATTAACTTTCAGCTGGAAAACGTAAAAATAGATGAGAAAAAGTCGAGTTAATTATCGTGAGAAATTAACATAAATCTTCTTCAATAATTTTTTTAGGGAATTATCTTCAAAAATTAATCATTTTCCTATCCAAAACTCATCATATTTATTACTTTGCAAGGAATGTCCATATAATAAATCCTACAAATTTAGATTAGTTAAATAGATGATAATATTAAATAGCACACAAAATTGTTAACAAAGATTAAAATATTAATAAAATTATTTTTATAAATATATAATATCTTAAATAATAAATAATTAAAAAACAATATTTTAAACAATTAAACTAGTTAAACAAATTTTTAACCATTTATTTCGAAAGAAAATAATAATAATAAGGATATTTGGCCAAGCAATCAGCATTAGCATTTGGTACAAAATAGATGTGAACTCTTCTTCAAAAATCAAACAAAAAATAAAAATAAAAAAGACGTCCCTCTCCTATATATTTTATTTAAAAATATTTCACTCCGATCCTGTATAACTTGTGACTTTTCATTTGTTGTTTGACAACAAAGATTTTGACGATATATGAAAGGAAAAAATCGCCACACTGATAATGAGAGATGAAGATGAGTGGAAGACGACATACATATATATATATATATATATATATATATATATATATATATATATATATATATATACACACACACACACACAGGGCTGAACCTTCAACATTTATCAGCTCTCATCTTTAGAAAGTAATAGCGTACTAATTAATGAAGGTTCGATTGATAGTCTTCAGTTTCTTTTTCTTTTTGAAATATAACTTGCCTTCAAACTTAGAAATATGGGTCATTTTCACACCAGACATTACAACGAATATTAAATATTGGTCATTTTCACACCATATATTACATCGAATATTAAGCAAAATTAATTGTATTACAACGACAGTTTTCCGGTGTCTTCCAGTGATGTATGGTCAAATTCAACGAAAACGATATAATTAGTGTAAACCCCATTGGAATGGATTTTTCAAGAAATACAAAAGCGAGCCGTCTTCTTTGTCTACTCGGAATATTATTGATTATTCAAACCCAGGCCCTCTTTATAAATACCACCCAAAGTATATGTAACTAAATCAAAACAATATTAGCACAAAACGAATTTTGTTCTATTGCAGATTTTTTTTTTTGAAGAAAAAAATTGGAAGTAAATGGTAGCTAAGATGAAAGCTTTGATATTTCATGTTATAGGTGTAATACTTCTTTGTGGCGTATTGCCTAGCCATGCCGCAGTCCGTCGCTATAAGTTTGAGGTAGTTTTTTTATTGCACTTTTGTTTAATATTTCATATTGTGCAATTGCAAACAAATTTATATATGGTTTATATTTTTATATATATTCGAATTCAAGCTCAAAGCTGTGAAGCCAACTCAATCTGCCTGAAACGTGAAGAGTACTGAGTTTGTTTGGCTGAATAATGTTGTTAAAATTAAGTTCCGTCGATGATTATATTTAAATTAAGAGAATATTTGTCATACTATTCTTGTAAGTTGGTTCTCTGGATGATTTTGGTCCTTTATTTAGTGATGTTTTAGTTTTTGTGGGATAGCTTTGATTAAAATTCGAACCTTAATTGTAAGTTGTTCTGATCACTATGATTTTGGTCATCTATTTTCCCCTGAAATTTTCCATTTTTTTTTCCTGAAATGTTCTTGATTTCTGGTTCAACTCTACACAAAAGAATAGTAATCATATATAATTTTGTATTCCATTTTAACTCTTTTACAGCTGAGGAATACTTCATACACCAGGCTTTGCGCCAACAAGACCATGCTCACGATAAATGGGCAATTTCCGGGGCCAACTATCTATGCGAGAAAAGGAGATTTAGTCATTGTCGATGTTTATAATCTTGCAGATCATAATATAACCATTCACTGGTATGAATTTTCTGTGCCAAACATATTAAATGGTTGCAGTATATATAGTAATCAAATGATATATTTGAAACGAGCACTCGTATGCTTATGCTCGTTTCAGGCATGGAGTGAAGCAGCCGAGATATCCATGGTCAGACGGGCCCGAATACATAACACAGTGCCCCATCACGCCCGGTACTAATTTTACCCAACGGATCGTTCTCTCCGATGAGGAAGGAACCCTGTGGTGGCATGCACATAGCGAATGGTCGAGGGCCACCGTTCTCGGTGCTCTCGTTATTCTGCCACAGAAGAGAGACGACTATCCTTTCGCTAAACCTCATGCTGAAGTGCCCATCATAATAGGTATACCAAAAGAAAATATAAACTTATAATATCAAACCCAAAAAGGAGAGTGAAATGTAAAAGTAACGGTTTTGAGTGTTGTGGGATATATAGGAGACTGGTGGAAAAGTGATGTGCAGCAAGTTATGGAGGAGTTTCTAAGAACCGGAGGCGACCCAAATGTTTCCGATGCTTATGTCATCAACGGCCAGCCCGGCGACCAATACCCGTGCTCAGGACAAGGTTTGTCTCTCGTACTAGCTGGTTTTTGAATGAGAAGCTGACAAAAAAGGTTAATGAGTTGGTGCGAGCTCTAATGAAACCCGAGCGCGACGTATTAACCTTTTTTAACTAATGTTTTTCGATTTTGTTTGATGGAATATTACTAAATAATCACAATTTTTAATGCAAATGTAGATACATTCAAGGTGACAGTGGAATATGGCAAAACATATTTGTTCCGAATGGTTAATGCAGTGATGAACAACATCATGTTCTTCAAGATTGCAAACCATAATATCACAGTTGTTGGTTCCGATGCAAGCTACACAAAGCCAATAAACAGTGATTACATCACCATCTCCCCGGGACAGACCATCGATTTTTTGCTGGAAGCTAATCAAAACCCAAGCCAGTATTACATGGCTGCTAGGGCTTATGCCAGTGCCGGAAATTTTGACAACACGACCACCACAGGAATTATAGAATACGCCGGGAATTACACTCCACCGTCCTCACTTATTCTTCCAACATTCCCCCAATTCAACGATACGCAGGCATCAATCAGATTTACCAACCAGCTCAGAAGTCTAGCCAACGAAAGATACCCTGTTGATGTCCCACTAAATATCACAGATACATTGCTGTTTGCTATTTCAATCAACACACGAACATGCCCGATTGATAACCAGTGTGGTGGACCGAATGGCGACCGGTTACTTGCAAGTGTCAATAACATAACCTTGGTACTGCCGAAAGTCTCCATTCTTCAAGCATACTACAAGCGTATCAGCGAAATTTATGAGGCTGATTTTCCCGATAATCCTCCTTTCCCCTATAATTACACGCAAAATAACGTTCCTGGTCTCCTGTGGACGCCTGAAAATGGGACAGATGTAAATGTTCTTGAGTATAATTCTACTGTGGAGCTTGTCTTCCAGGGAACAAACATAGCCGGAGGCGTGGATCATCCAATGCACTTACACGGATACAGTTTTTACGTGGTTGGTTCAGGATTGGGGAACTTCAATAGAAGCAGTGATCCTTTGAACTATAATCTAGTAGACCCTCCATTGATGGAAACTATAGCAGTTCCACGAAACGGATGGACGGCTATACGATTCCGTGCGGATAATCCAGGTACATTGGTGGCATATAAACACATAAACACACACAAATTAAACTTATGCATACGTATATACGCAACAACATTCTACATCTACCTAACATCCTCAAATTTGCATGCATGATATTTTTGTTGCAGGAGTTTGGTTCTTGCATTGCCATTTCGAACGTCATGTAAGCTGGGGAATGGGAATGACATTCATTGTTAAAAATGGAAAAGGCCGGAACGAGAGAATGCTGCCACCGCCTCCAGATATGCCGAAGTGTTGATAATAGTGATGGTCCATGAGAAGCTAGCTGAGAAATTCCATAGCCATAAAATAATATAACTAAGTTCTGAATTAGGTTGAAGAAATTTGAGTTTATTTCATTTTTTATTTATTTTACTCAAAAAAAAATGTTTGAGAATACACACACACACACACACACACACATATATATATATATATATATATATATATATATATATATATATATATATATATATATATATACTGAATGCATTTGTAATTGTAACAATGGTAATTGGTCTTTAAGTCTAATGTATTTAGTGAATTTACTGAATTATTGTTCACCAGCAGATATGAACAAATAAATAAAATTATTGTTGTAAACATTTTTACTTGTAAACTTAATAATAGTTATTTAATATAATCTGATTTTGCAGTGTTTGAATATTAAAGTATTACTACATTTTTTGTCAAGTTTTTATTGCGCCTTTAGTGAGTTTAATAGTTTCAAGATCTTTTTTGGTAAGCTGTTCAAAATCTTAGAGGTTTCATTCAATTTAAGTTGTTGAAATTTTTTTAAGAAATGAGAGAGGCAGAATTAGTGAAAACGGATTATTTCATGATAATATAATTTTATAGAACAAGCATGAATAATAATTTTTTGTTGTATTTGGTGATTTGTTAGATTGATCGTATTACTGAATATTTGTGACGTGGATAGATGGTTATCGAATTTATTTATTTTAATATTTTACGCTAAAAAAAGTTACATAAATGCCACTTCTTTTGTCCAAAAACATATGCCAAATTTAGACAAACAGGATGGATCGGCCTTTGTCCAATTGTCTAATGGACAATTGGTACGGCCGCCAAACTGACTTTTTCACACAATATGCAACAATTGCTTGAATCAATGGGATTAACGGAGTATAACCTAAATCGTGTCATTGTCTTCTAAATTTGGTGAGAGATTTCGGGTTTAAATTTTTTTTTTTTTCATATTTATCCTATTTATAAGTTATAGATTAAATATAATTTACTAAAATAAGGTTTTATAAAAATTTTAAATACATTATTTTTTTTAATAATAATGTTGGTTTAGAAAAAAAACATATGAGCCAAAATTATTTACTCGAATCCCCCTCGACCAATGAGTAACTTCTCATAATTGCACGATTAAATCTCGATTTGTTATGCCATCCAGTGAGTGGCTGGAGCAAAATTTCTATTTAATCAGTAACATTCAACCCGACACTCTTACAGAGAGAGGTTCCAATCATCATCCACAAGATGGCACACAACACTCCGACTAAAGAAAAACATATGAAACCAGTTATAAATTTGCCCGAGATCCTTGAACTTGCAGAGGTGTTACCTGTCGCAACGTTCATGTTCCTGGAGTTTAGTCGTATCCTATTGAAGCTAGACATTCGTTCGAAAGCTCTATTTACCAAAGCATTCTCAGAAGCTGCAGCAGGAGTAGTTGGTATGGACTCCACAAAAGCCCAGAGAGCAGACGAGAACAAGGAGTATGTACCATCATTCTGTTCGTTGTTTTGGTTTTCATTTGCTCCGGTGGGAAAGTTTATAACATCGCCACGGTTATGGTTATGGATCTGATTTTGATGGATCAAACCTAAAAGTTTAACACTTGCAAAATTAGAATACAGTTTTATACTAGTACAATATTAGAAGAGCTCTTAAAGGTGGGCTCAAAATCCCCGGTTTCCACTTGGGCACAGAGAGTTTTCGCCTCTGGCAGATGACATGGTCTTTCCATGCCATCCATCTGAGCAAGAGCTCGATGAGATTAGTAAATATAAATGACAAACATCGTGTGACTCGTAAAGTTTGGGTAAATCACATATACATATGCTGCTTCTCGAAACTGAATTTTGCAACAGTTTTGGTACCTGACGTTGAGGAACTAATGAACATTTGATTTGCTTCTGACGCATTGAATGTAGTGCATCTTTGCTCGTCTGTCCACTGGTAATTCACTGTTCCATTATCAAGATTGTTCGAAAATGAGCTTGTGACCGGGTTTATCACAACATTATTGTAATAATTCCCTTGCAGTTGTGAAATCTGACCAGACTCACCATGCCCCATTTCATTAAAGAACAATGCAGCGTCTTGGTACTGGTCAATCTCGCCCAAACAATCAAACCCATCAAACCGCAGATTCTCTAGGTTATCAACGGGTCCCACAAGATTTTGCAAAGTTGGTTCCTTATCAATTAGATCATTCATTTCAAGAAAATCCTCTTCAGTCAAACGAAGCTCTTGCCCACTAAGATTTTGAGAAGTGACTTCAGGCGCCTCATTTAGTAGTTGAGTAAGGTCAGACCGTGCAAGGTCAAAGCCAGCTTGTACGTGATGTTGCTGGCTACATGGTTGGAAAGACGGAAAGGCCATAGCTTCTGAAAGATGGTTCATTGAGGGACTCTGATTTTCCACTTCGCCGAGAAACTGATCCAGAGAAAATCCATAATCAGCTGAATGAGGTGGGACTAGAACAGAATCATTTGCCATTTGATTCAAGATTTCCTCAAGCTCATCAGGTGGTGAACGCTGTTGACAGTTAAAAGTTTTCGGATCATCAACTAGCACGGTGACATTAACTCGCTTCATCGAGTTGTCCCCGTCAATTCGGTAATGAACATTAAGATCATCAGTAGCCCAGTCCTCTTCTCTGAAATGTGCGCCATACTGCTCGCCATTTTTAGGACCAGGTCCACTCTTCTTGTACAACTTATAGAGTGCATAATAATCCTGCACATTCTCGCATCTTCCCAGCTCCTCTTCGTCCATGGTATATTCATGCATCACCCAATCTGTTCGTTCTCCATTTGGTGCACGACCTCCATAAAAAACCAGAGTCTTCTTTATCCCCACGGAACGAGCTTTATACACGATGACACGGTCCTTCCCTGTGACTTTCCAATAACCATGCCTTGTCGCTCGGTTCGACCTTGCTCCATTTGGATATTTTCTGTCTCTAGGACTAAAGAAAAACCATAGCCTGTCACCAGTTTTCAACTTTGATAACCCTGTGGATCGGATGCATGAAATGTCAGTAAATCAAGCTATAAAAATTGAAGACTAAATAAAATTCCTAACACAAAATAAAGGCATTGAATCAAAATTCAACCCTCACAACATCGACTCTCACACATAAAAATGTAGAAAAATTACTGAAACTGAGATTTCAGACTGAATTAAGTATTTGGAACCACAAATCATACTTCTGCATATTTTCCAAAAAAAGAAGGTACGAATCCAAAATCAAACCGACTTATCTGTCTAACAAAATACATAGGATCAAGAACTTGAAAATAAGTTTCATTCAAGAAATGTTAAGAGTAGCATCACCGATTAGTAAAAAAAAAAACAGGGAAAAAAAAACACCCACCCCATAATTCAGTGAGTTAATACTACAGCTATCGAAATTTCATATTTTTTATTGGCTAAATTTCAATGTCGGATCACATTGAAGAGAAACATACTGTTAAAACAGAAAAACAATTAAAAGCTATCTCCCAAAAAACAAAACATAAATTTCAAACCATATATTATCGACTTCAACAGAACTCAGCACTACAAAAATCGCACTTTTGATCTGTCAACAAACTACAGCGCAGAACCTCAATCTGTTAGGATTATCGTCGAGTAATCTGCCCAATAGTCATAAAAATCAAAAGACCCAGAAGGCATATCAAAGTCAACGATTTTCAGCAATCAAGAAAAGAATCATACCGGGCAACTCCTCGGGGTCCCACTTGTAAACATCGGTTTCTCCGATTACATCTTCACGGCATCGTTTCCGGCAGATCTTCCCTTTGAGATAGAAAAGCACCAACTCTTCATCAGTGGGGTGAAATCTGAATCCCGGAGGAAACATGCTTCCGTTGCCAAAACAATCCATGATCACTCTAATCTTAATTACACCCAAAATTATACGAATAAAGCAAATAAATTGAAAGGGTCTTTGATCGGCGTGAAAATGGGAAACCTTGCAGTCGGTGTGGGGGAAAAGAGCGAGCAATGGGAGAGGATTTGGGGAAACAGAACTCAACCACTTTAAAATACTAATCTTTGAGTTGAATTTTCTTGGAAACATTATCCTAGGGGGATTACTTTGGTGTGAGTGAAGGTCCAATGAGCTTGGAAGTTGGAATAGGCTACTTGTGCTGAGAAGCTTCCATGTGTCCACTTTATGTTCGATACGAATAATGTTACCCAATTGGGTATCAAAAAATAAATGTGTCTCGTTCCTACTAAATTAAATATAGATTATGTTATATATTTATTTTAATATTAATTATATTGTGAAATTTTGTATTTATATATAATCAAGTTTTGATAAACTGAATTTTTGTGTGATATAAAATTTGATATACAAATATTAATGTACATACGTACAAACATATATATTATATATATATATATATATGTGTGTGTGTGTCCGAATTGATAGAATAGATCACCATTGACGAATAGATAAGAATTCAATTCTCTATATCAATATCTTATCTAGCGAGCTTGTTATATGAAGCTTTTTCATGATTTATTCGATTAACATAGTAACATTTTATGTTAGTTTTGACATTTATTTTATGTACACAAAAAGATAACTATATATATCTTTTAGGGATTGAGCTTTGAAAAGCCCAAGATTCAACTTTTCAAAAAATAAAAATAAAAATGGTAGAGTAATACTAACACTGAAATCCACACTATTAACTAAAATTAAATCCACACTGTTAACTCCATAGTTACAAACTTTTGATAATTTGTAGCTGTTTTTTTATAATTCCAGAAATATTTTTTTTAAAGAAAAATACATTACAAATTTACTTAAATCTTCCATAACTTCTTATTCCAGTTTTCATGTCTAATTAAATTATCACAACTCTCTTTTCAATTCCACAGCCAAATACAAAATACCACAACCTCAAATACATATATTTTAGATTCACCGTTAACTTTTAATATACAACGTCTGTGTTTCAATGT
Source organism: Primulina eburnea (assembly GCF_022965805.1). Lineage (NCBI taxonomy): Eukaryota > Viridiplantae > Streptophyta > Magnoliopsida > Lamiales > Gesneriaceae > Primulina > Primulina eburnea. Next base: position 65,004,429 of record NC_133101.1, on the reverse strand, counting down.
TTCTATAAATTGTAAATTATGCATAACATATACACAAAGTGCCCACTTTTGAATACAAGGATGTAAAATGTATATCAAATGTATCGAGATAAAATAATTTTTTTAAGGTGTGATATTTTAAAAGAAATATTAAAAAATGCGAGCAAAAAATAATCATGTAGCCCAAACGAGAGAATATAACTTATAAGGTAGGACAAACATGGGACAAAAAGAAACATTATATAATAGGCTTTCGTTTTTGAATAAATTATAGGTTAGTTGACCGGCTTTTGCTTTTATTTTTACTTAAAATAATTTTATTTAAAACCTAAATTTAAATAATAAGTATATAAGTAGTTTAAAATAAATATACGAATAATAATGAATTAAATTTTTAATAATGAATTTAATTTAAATGTAATAATAAATAGAATCAATATGATAAATAATAATTTAATGTTTTATTTTACATGTAAAATTTAAGAATTTTATCCAACCACCGATGGATTCGTTGGAATATTAAAAGAAAGTCAAAAGGAAAATTCTGAGAGAGATCTAAATTGGCGCCCCTTTCTTCTTCCTCTTTCCTTTCTTCACAATTCACACGTTTTTTTTTCAAAAAAAGAACAATATTAGGGGAAAAAGTAAATAAGGAAAACTCGCCTTAATCAAGAAAATGTCCATGCGTAGGCGAACATTGCTCAAGGTCATCGTCCTGGGGGACAGCGGGTATTTTCTCCTTTCTTTATGCCATTTTTCATTTTCCCTTTTTTTTTTGGATAGTAAGGTGTAATTTAGGTTTTGTCCTTTAATTATGGTTCCTAATGCTGTTTATCTTGTTCAGGGTAGGAAAAACCTCGTTGATGAACCAGTATCCTTTTGTGTTTTGTTTCGTTTATTGTCTGATCTGGATAATTTTGTCTTTTGTTTGTTTATCTGCTGTTTTTGTACGTAAATTCTGCGTGCAAAATTGGCAGTTGGGGCGATTCGATTTCCAACGTATTTATACCTTTTCTTGCGCGTGTTGTTGTTGTATCATGAGAATTCTTTTACCGATTAAAATAGATACGTGCATAAGAAATTCAGTCAGCAGTACAAAGCGACAATTGGGGCTGATTTTGTCACCAAGGAACTTCAGATAGACGATCGACTCGTTACTCTGCAAGTGGGTTTTGTATTAGTGTCTCGATTATTGTGTTTGAAGGTTTTTGGTAGAGAATTTTTAATGTCGACAATCAGGTTTGCTTTCGAGGAATGTAAGTGAATTTTTGGTTGGCAGATTTGGGACACTGCTGGCCAGGAGAGATTTCAAAGTCTCGGAGTTGCATTTTACAGAGGGGCTGATTGTTGTGTTCTGGTGTATGATGTGAACGTGATGCGGTCCTTTGATACACTGGACAATTGGCATGAAGAATTTCTCAAGCAGGTTGGTGGCTTTTTCGACTTACCTTTCCATTTTGTTATTTTTTTAATATTTTAGTTTTCATCTTTGTTTGAAAGATTAGTGTCGGGGCTCTTTAACGTGGTGTTTTCTTTAATTATTAATAGCTTTATCTTTTCATGAAAATTATATGTGATAAAAGACTTTTCATTCTTATTGAATTTGTAACAATTTCTGAAAAAACTGTTTAAATGAACGAGACATCAAATTTGCATGCTCAAATTATTTGAAAATTTTAATAAAAAATGTAATGATATACATTTTGAATACTGAAAGTTGAATGAAATTTTTACCAGTCAAGATATTTTTGTCACACACATTTTACATTTCATAAATGTTATAACTCCCAATTTCAATACATTTAGGTATAACTCATGTATCTTTATATTCTTGTTTCTTTGTGATGACGTGAAGTGATAAAAATAGACAGAAAACGAGTTAATAGAGTTGGGTTTTTGGTGCAGGCTAATCCAGCTAACCCAAGGACATTTCCATTTATACTACTTGGAAACAAGATCGATATAGATGGTGGTAATAGCAGAGTGGTAAGTTCGGTTGTTTTGCTTCTAAAATTTCATTCTTATGTTTATTAGCTCTAATTTGTCAAATACAGGTTTCTGAAAAGAAAGTCAAGGAATGGTGTGCATCAAAAGGGAACATACCTTACTTTGAGACATCAGCTAAAGAGGATTACAATGTTGATCCTGCATTCTCAAGTATTGCAAAAACTGCGCTTGTGATTGAGAATGATCAGGACATGTGAGTAAAACTTAAATGCTCTAATTGTCTTCACATTTGAATGCTGATTCACCCCGCTCTTATTTTCTATATATACGTGTGTAGAGACATGCATATTGCATGCACAAAAACACACACTGGCAATTGCAAATGATTGGGTTGAATTATATCCTTATTGAAACAGATGTGACAATACACAAAAACACACTGGCAACTCAATTCGTCTCAAATTACTCATCCTTTTAACATTCTTTAGTACCCAAATAAAAAATGATAAATAAAATAATGGGACCCTTGTTCTTTGTCAGGAAAAAATCTAAGCGTTTATGAAATGAACGGTAGTGCTTGGTATGTGTGTTGTGCTGTTGTTTTTTGGTGGCAATGGAGAGCAGTCAGATGTATAATTTTGACGGCATCTTAATAATTCATTTTGTATCTAGATCCGAATCATTTAAAATGGGATCCTGCTTCCAACACCATATTCGATTTAACCCTGAATTGGATTGTATCCACCAATTTTTTGTAGACATCGCTTTCCTCCTGCTACTTGTGGTTCATGCAGATTAACTTATCAATATAAATTATAAAGTGAGGGAGAAGAAAAACTCTAGTTTCCTTAAGTTTGTTTTGTTGGTTTTAACCATTGCAACATTTATTTCATTACGATAGAAGGTATGGTTTGCACATATGGCAGAAATTTTTTATGTCATTCAATATTTGTTTGTTATGTGATGAATACATTGAGATACAGTGAGAGAAAAATCAAGATATCATTATTTTGTGCTATTAATTTTTCTAGTTGAATAATTCCCAACCATCAATGTCTACTAACAAAGACAAAAAACTTAGGTACAATCTTGTAGAACAAGAAACCACCAACATAATTGGCAGCTATTTATTACGAGCCATACGTGCGAGCATCTATTTTCTGTGGTTGATGTCGTGATAGTAACATGGAAGCGTTAAAATGAGTGTCAAATTCAGTGAACAAAATTTTGGTATGTTCACCGTGGTGAAACTGACAAGTGACAATACATAGAAAAGTCCATCTAAGTCTGAAAATAAAAAGTATCAAAGCTTTATTCATCTCCTGTTTCAATTGAGCTTTGGGCAAGCCTGATTTCCATTGAGCCATTGTTTTTAAGAATTTTACTATCTATCGTTGAAGCTTTGCAGAATTTCAATCTGAGATGAAGTTGTAGGGTTTTAAGATGTGGAAATTTTGTGTATTTCGTAGATGCACGTGTGGGTTTCGAAATTTGTGGAATTTGTTTAGATAGAGATATGCGTGCTGCCATGGACGTATAAGTGGGTTTTTAGATTTGCTCTAGCTCAATGGAATTTGTATAGAACATTTCTTATGCTCCAAACATCAGGTAACCCCAAACAAGTTATTCAGGTGGATTATTTCTGCACGGGACCTGACCCTAAGTAATGCAAAAACATCGGTTTTTAACCCGTTATGCCATAGGCTAAGTTTGAATAAAAACTACCAATTGTTTTCCTATATTTTCAATTTACCTGAGATTTGTTTAATACTTCCCATCCTAACTCTCTAAAAAAACGTGTTGTTCTCTTACATTTAATTTCTCTAACTTCTACAGCCTATTTTAAGTTTATTCTAAGCAACATTTCTTCCTTTTGCCTTTTAAACTTTCTACACAGATACTTCCAGGGCATAACAGAGGCTGTTTCTGAAACAGAGCAACGCGGTGGTTGTGCATGCTGATGCAGATTTACCACTTGATGAACTCATCATTAATTTTGTCCTTGTGTGTCTTTTCTCTGATGCTGACACTTGATAGCTAGCTATTCGACATATGCATTTCTTTGAAGTTTGGGATGACCCTTTTCATTGGAACCACTAACCATACTATTTTAATACGATTCAAATTGATTGGAATCTTGTTTTCTCACTGTTCTTCAAGTTTTGAATAGCTTAAGTTTCCTTGTCCCTAAATGTTGTGGACTTGAGCTTTCACTTGTGAATACATTTTAGCTGAGCTCCTTGTTTGTATGCCATGATTTTATCATCTTTTAAAAAATGTTTGTATTAATGTGATCTCAAAATACAGTGCAACCTTTTTGAGTGGTTATTTTGCATGATTTAGTTTGTTCAGTGCTTCTGCATTTGCTGGGAATTTTTTAGATGCATTGGACATTTTATGGTACAACATGGATTGCAAGCATAGAGAGATGCTATGCTGGTTGGAGATATATTTGAAATTATCTAACCTAATTTAAACTTGAATGTTTTCTTTTATCCAAATACTCTCATTTTATTTCTCATGTTTAATTACGAGTGGTCACAGCTTCTAGTTTAAGTTGGAGCTAAGAATTTATGCAAATGTGCTTGTTGGATATATACATTAATTTTAGGCTAACAGTGGTTAATGTTCTCTTTTATCTCGAATTTATCAATATATTCCATATTAAATATCAGATAATGATATATGATATAGAAACGATTTTATGCTTTGAAAATTTATTTCTATCTATTCTTCCTTATCTACTATATGTATATATAAAATTAATTAAAGAATACATGACTTTTACAACAAAATACAAAGTGTGATAAGCACCGTCGCAAAAGTAGTATGCATCGAGAGTTTAGATAGTTTTCGGTATTTGTACCCTTTTTATCTAATAAGCCAATAATCTTTCAATCTTCCAAAAAATACATTCCCTTTTCCCATTTTGAATTTCAAAATTGTTGTACTAACTGATCAAAACACTTTTTTTTTTTTTGACTAATTCATTAATAAAATTGCTCAACACTTTTATGTAAAATATGTTCTCAAACAAAGGTATATGACATATAATTCAATATTGTTAGAATCGTTGAGTTTAAAAACGATAAATAAATTTTAGAAATTCTTTTTAGAATATTTATGTTTGATAAGATTCTCAAACCAGACTCAACCGTTATTAACTGTTGAAGTCATTTTCTCGATCAGACTGATATGGTTGGACCACTTAAAAATGATATTCGAAGTGCGGAACTGTTCGACTGGATCTTAATATTGATATAATCAGATGACCAAGCTTTTAGCAAAACAAACCGAAAAATGTGGTAATATAATCAGATGACTGAGCTCCGATTCCAACATTTTTAAATACATTAGAAGACAATTGGATGTTATAACAGTTAGCACTTTTAGATATCATCAAAATGAAAGATTACATTCTAACCAATATATAGTGTTTAAATAATTTTAAAATGAATTAAATTAATTCTTCATAATCAACTCTCAAAAATTAACCAAACAAACTGTATGACTTTGACCGTAACGATATTACATTCGGGCCAATTCGCTTTCATCGTCATAATTAATTTTGTGCTAATTAAGAAGAGCAGCAGTTACTCGCGGCCCATTAAGAGCAGGCTGAGATAATTAATACGACGACGTTTTTCTTCTCCATATTATTTTGTTCGTCCCTTCCATGAAATCCTATGACGAGGAAATATAACTAGGTCAGTTGAAAACCCCAGACTGAATACTCAGGCATTTGCTCTTTCCAACCCGAAATGGCTTTCTCCACTCGCCTCCTCTCCAGATCTACTCGCCAGGTTTCGTTTTAATCCCTTCTATTGTGAATTGATTGATCTCTTTATATAATGAGCAAAAGTTTCACTAAATTATTACGTGTTCGTTTGATTATTGCTGTGTTACAGATATATGTGGGTTTGAATTTTAAAATTTATGTTTTTTTCCAGGTGTATAGTGGACAAAGTATTTTAGTGCGATCGGAATATGCTATTCCAGCTCGTGGCATTGTGAAAGGAGCTGGCTCGAATCCCCCAGCGTTGAAGGGTGATGGTGAGTTTGATGTTATGGTTTTTTTCTCGTGGAATCGTTGATTTTTCTATTCGGTAATTGTGTTTAGAATTTTTTTGACCAATGACGGAATGCGTATCAAATTTTCAGAATTCGTAAGAAATAGGCTGAGAAAGTCTAATATGTTGCATCTTAAAGTTCTCTATTTAAAAAATAGTTCAGCAATTGTAACTTCATCGTACTTCTCTTTTTAGTGTGTCATAATTCTCCATGATCTATACGGTCTAATGTTGTGAAAAACGAGGGGACTGAATTGGGGCTTCCTGTGGTGATTATATAAGGCATGTTCCAGATTCTGGTGCATCATGTTGATTCCCTTTGTCTCTTTATTTTATTTTGCAGTGTCTAGGTTTCATTTCATAAAATATTATGCTGCTTCTGATTATGTTTTTTGCACAATGACTTTTAACCTTATCTCCTTCAATATGTTTTTGATAGGCTTACCTGTATTTGTCTGAATGACTGCCATCTGATGTAAACAGAAAAAGATCTTCAGTGTCATTATTCTCCCTCTTGTTGTTACTCTTTTTTATATTCTTTTTTTACATGTCAGTGTCGCTTATTCCGCAGAATTCTCTGTGCTCATTGACATCAATAGTTTTACGTGCACTGGGAGTCAAGTTTGGTTACAAAGACTGGAAATATGTACACTTTCAGTTATTTTACTTTTTGTATTGTTTGGTACATCATTCAATGTGTGATACCAACCATGTTTGATGTTCAATCATACAGATGATAAATACTTCGGAATTCACAGTCCATTCATATAATAAAAACTTAAATAACTTTAAGTACTTGCATCAATCACGTGGGTGGAAGGGTAAGAAACAGCAGAGATCATCATGGAGTGAATTTGGATGTTCTGAATGAAAATTTGGCATATAAATGAGTTAGTTATCAGTGGTTCTGATACAGAGCGTTGTCTGTTCAATCAAGAAAGTGTTGAGAAACTTTTCCTCTTGCTTTGGTTTTTAGTTTTATCTGAGGATATATTTGTTACTGGTTTCCAGGAGTCTTAACTTCAGATGTTAGTCTAGTAGCAGTGTAGGTGTACGTTGCCTTTTTTCTCTTGAAACTTTGCTTTGTTGGTTGATCCTGTTAGATTCTCAAGTTTCTTTTATTTATTTGCTGTCCGAGATGATTTTTTTCCAACAATTATGTATAAGTGAATGTGATTTTTAAGGTTTTCTGACTCGGTGACTGTTAAGCTTTTTGATGTTTTTAAAGTGAGCTGCTCACTGTTGCACTTTTTTATGAAGAAATGTTGAAGGGCATTTTTCTTGAGGTTAAGAAGAAATTCGACACAGCCATAGGGATTCTCCGAAAAGAGAAGATTACAATAGATCCTGATGATCCGGCTGCAGTGGCTGATTATGCTAAGGTTATGAAGGCTGTTCGGGAAAAGTAAGATGTTGCTGCCTTTATTATAGTGAATTTTGAATGTAATGCCCTGATTAAATTTCCTTCCCTCTTGTCTGACTCATACAAATAAACAGTACTCTTCCACATAAAAACTTAAGTGGAATAACTGATTTTTCATTCCATGTGGACTAAGTGCTGGGTCGTAGTTGACCGTCTATCATTCGGTATACTATTAGTGTAGACCCGGGGCAAGTATAGACCCAGGTTATATTCCACTGTTCCATTCAAATTAATTGTTCTTTAAAGTATTACAAGATTAGAACGTTATAGAAACAAATGTCTGCTAATAGTTTGACCCATTGTGAACATACTCTCTATACATGTCTTTTTGAAGATACAGAGATCACTCATTAAATGTTTTTATCATGTACTTCCTAGAAATAAACCATTGACCAATTTTGTGTCGTCTAGACTTTTCGTCTTCTGCTGCATAATGACTCTCTCATCCTTTTATCCACTTTCCTGTGTATACAACACTTTTAAATACTGTCCGGGTTCTCTTTGATTTTAAGGATGTTACCATGTATAAATTTATTCTCTAATGCGGCTTCTCTTGTGTTTGTAAAATACTCACCGTTCTACCATCTAGTATAATTTGTCGGGCATCCTGATGATTTATGATTTATCCCTAGTCTTCTTTTGTTATCTGGTATGGTTTATCCTGCAGGGCTGATCTTTTCTCTGAGTCACAGAGGATCAAATTCACCATTGAAACACGGACACAAGGCATCCCTGATGCTCGATCCTATTTGCTGGCATTGAAGGACATAAGAGTCAAGTATGTTCTTACATTAAATCTTTGATTCTGTTTTCTTCACGGAGATTACTTTTCTGTGTGATGTCTGTGGATTTTTTTTCTGTGGTCCATGTTTCCTAGAAATGCTCGTAGAAATGAGCAAAATACCCAATTTTTAGATTCCCTAGGCTAAAGTCATGAGATTATGCTAAGCTTGTCGTCGAAAAATTTAGATATTTTTTGTTGATATTTAAATTTTCTTAATGAAATTTCGGTGTGTGAGTTTAATATGAATTTTGTTATTCATTAAGACCCTTGGAACAAATTATATCCGCACTCTTTCGTGTAATCTTGATGACAATCCCAAAACATACAATTTTTAAACCAAAGTGCTTGAACATGGTTCGTCTCTGTGTTGAGGTGCAATAATTGTCCTGACTGGAGAGAGCGATCGAACCACAGGCGTTTGAGCTGTTATATGCTGTTTAAAAGATTTGAGTTGCACTATTACCACAAGCTATAATTTTTGGTAAAGTGACAATTTCTCGGTCCTACAATTAGGATCAGAGCCAAAGTCATGTGTTCGATTCTCATTGATTACAAGGAGTTCAATTATTATGAGGAAGATTGTTGAAGTGCAATGATTGTCTGGGTTGGGTAAGGGATCGAACCATAACGCTTTGGTTGGTATGCGATTTAAAATATCTGAGATGCACCATTACCACCAGCTATAATTTTTTTGTAAAACGGCCAGCGCTCGGTCCTATACTTTAGTCATTGACGGTTCCAAATCTGGATAGTCTATATCTAAACTGATTCGAACCAAAGTTTTGTTATATGAATTGTAGTGGTAAGGAAAAAAGGTGTTGCATATCCTAAGGTTGTGAAACTGATTAATTATTCTATCATTATATTTCAAAATACTAAGAATATTTCACTTTTTATTTATACAAATTGTGCTTAAATTTAATTTATAGAAATCAAGTGGTATAAAGAAGATGAATTAGGTTGAGGTATTTAGTCACCCAAAACTTGAGGACTTTTAGGTTCCACATGGCTCCAATTTCACTTTGCGTTCCTATTTCTAAGGACCAGAATCGAGCTGTAACATATCAGTTTGGGTTCCTGTTTTTGGAGATGGTTCTAGTTTTATTTTATGTTTAAAAAGGAATCATGACAAGGTCTATTTCATTTATAGTTCATCTCGTAATAACCTTTGGCAGGCGTGGTCTCAGTTGACGAACTGGGTGCAGAAGCTATGATGATGGATGCACTGGACTAAAGTTGAGAAAGAACTGAAGAAGCCGCTTCTGAGAAACGATAAGAAGGGAATGGCCCTTCTTACAGCAGAATTTGATAAGATCAACCAAAAGTAAGTGTAGGAATTGGAACTCAAAATTCTTGAAGAATGTAAATATGAAAGTTACAGAAAATCGGAGGGAGAGTGGTCTGGAACGATCTTTTTGGCGGAACGCAAGTATATTACAACTTTGTACTCTTACGTGCTTGATAAAGGTTGATATAATGATTTTGCTCATTCCTACTGATTATGAAGGCTCGGCATCCGTAAAGAAGAGTTGCCCAAATATGAGGAGCAGTTGGAACAGAAAATTGCTAAAGCTCAGCTGGAAGAACTGAAGAAGGATGCTGTTGAGGCCATGGAAACTCAAAAGAAGCGGTACCCCTCTTATTCACACGCGCATCTCTTTATGCAGATTTAGAGGGTTTTTTATTTGAAATTTCGTGTTAAATTTCTGGAAATTTATTTTTGTTTGCTCAAACATTTTTTTGACACCAAACTCTTACAGGGAAGAATTCCAGGATGAGGAAGTGCCCAATGCGAAGTCGTTGGACATCCGAAACTTCCTTTAGAAATGAAACATTTATCTATTTTGTTTTCTTTTGTTATGCATTCTCTCTCTGGAAATCTCCTCGTTGTGTGAGGAGAATGATTCTGCTGACGAAGTGAAAAGTAAGCTAAGAACCATTTCGAATAATATAATAATAGCATGTCGAAATTTACTCGACGTACACATTGAAACTTGGTCATCTGTTGAGCACCTTTCCTTTTATGTAGTTCTCTCTTGAAACAGGCATCAATTATATGCTATGTACTTGAGTGTAATATATACTATGATATTTGGTGTGCGTGTTCTGTTTCTTATTTGGCCACAGTTTCATCTCTGTAAACTTAAGGTTGTGCTATAATCAATAATGTGATTCATTTTAATGGCATGTTTTGTACTTCGAAATTTCATTATGGGTCGTTCCACCATTTTATAAAAAATGAAAAATATAACTAGGCCGAGAGGTTAAATATTATCATTAATTATTCTAGATAGATTCAAATAAATATGTGTGTAAAACCTTGTGTGGGAAATATAGACTTCTCGCCCACCCTACGTAAATAGATCACATTCTTGAAATGTCAAAACATATATAAGGCATATAAAAGTAGCAAATTGGTTACACCTTGACCTTCCATATACAATCATGTCCAATTCCCATGTATATTTATGTTTTGAGCCAGTAGAGCGTCCAATATTTAGCAATCTACCTTCAGATATTGATTATTGGTAATCGAATCGGAATTAGCCATCGTAGAACCCCGAAGAAAAATAGCAAACAAAATCCCTGGTCAACATTGAACGAGTAGTAGTAATTATGGAAATTCAATTTAATTAATAAACGAATTATTCAGGGTTTTAGTTCGATTTTTATGAAATCAATTTCATTCATTCAATTTTTTTTCTCATAATAATTAGTGGATACAATTAATGCAAAAAACAAATTTGAGATCTTTTTTTGTCAAATGCAACTCAATTTAATTATATCACCATCCCGATCTTCCAAGAATAATGTTAAAGGTACAACAAAAATATTGTACATAAATATTTACAACAATTATATCGATTGTTTTGTTATTATCTCATGATATTTATTATTGAATTTATCATGAGATTTTGTATTGAATTTTTGTGTAAAAATTTTTTTTATACAAATTTGATAGTATATGTAGTAGCATTACTCATCACCCAAAGACGCAACCAAACCTTTATCGTAAAATGGGAAGTTATCCAGGATATGATGTGCTCGTGAATAAAGGTATGAATTGAAAATCAATTATCATTCCATTTTTTTTTTTATATGTTAAATACCTCCTCAAAATGTTGGTAATAATATTTTTTATTGAAATAATAATAGTATTAAATCGTAAAAAAAATAAAAAATTAACTTATAGATATATCGCATAAACTCCATTTATGCTCGTATAAAGTGCCTTTAACTTGTAGATATATTATTTGCGCCTGTGGGGGGCTAATATAGTTGCAATATCTATCTAAATATGATAATTGTTATTATTTTGTAATTGATAATTTTTCATATTTTTGTTAAGAGTGATAAGAGTATCTAAAAATTTAAAATTATATGGATAAAAATATGATTGAAAATTTAAAAAGAAAAGCTATTTTAGGGGGAAAAAGTTGTCAATACAGTTAATAAAGTTATAGTTACAAATTTAAATAAGACTTCTTCAAAATAATTAGAAGTTAATTAGTATAATGACCTCAAATTTAATTATATTATAAGATAATACGATAAATTAATAAGAATATAAGATAAATTAATTGTTCAATAAAATATTTTAGATATATCGTATAAACGTCATGTTGATACAAAGGGGCTTTGTAAATTATTATTTTTTATAACGTGAAAATTTGATGTCGTTCTATTTCAACATGTAATGGGTAATTTTTGGATTAACACAATAAACTTAAATCATACTAATCAGATAAATTGTATTGAGCAAACTTTGTACAAGAAGCTCGCCAAAAAAAAAGTATTTGTCGAGAAAATCGAACTTCTAACAACTTGTCAAGCATTCACCAATTTAGACACCTATTTGAAACGGCTTTGTAAATTAATTGTTCACAAAACACAAAACTACGGCTTGAAATAAACTTATATAAATCAAGTAATTTATATCATATATGTGTTTAGGTTCTTCATTTACAATAACTAAAACAAAGTGGTTATGTTTAAATAAGAATAAGTCAGACTCGTTCATATGTTAATATCAAAACTTAGACATAGCCTAACTCTAAAACTAGTTTAATAGAGGATGATTATCTCAGATCATACATATAACTCTCAGATATTTTATTCAACCGATTGGAGCAACTACCATACTTTCTTCACGTCAGGAATAAACATTTGGAGTATGCAGTTTACAAGTAACTCAACTATTAACAGAACGAGAGGTCCATTATAAGTAGTCCAACATGTAACAGTAGAACCTAAGCTCTGATATCACATAAACATAATTTCTGGTTGATTATCTATATAACCACGCAATCCTTAACTAGAAAACATATTACTAATCGTGTATCAATCATAAAATTAGTACAACGATGTATATTGTGCCACGTCAAGTCAATGCCAAATTATTTTAATTCGTTCTTTTAACCACTCTACACAGAATTAATGGTTATTTATTCATATAATATATGTATATATTATATATATATAGAGAGTCAATCCTATATATTTTTTTTAAAAAAAAGTGAATGAAAATATAATGCTTATTATTTAATCCTAGTACATAATGTGATACAAAACAATTTTATAATTATATTTATGGAGTTAATTTTGTCTTCATCATGTGCAATTGATTATTTTATATATAATTTTGATATGTTGTCTATCAATCGTGTTTGTAGTTAAAGTGATATTCAACAAAATATGATGAAACATGTTAAAATTATATATATATATATATATATATATATATATATATATTAAATAAGTGTCATTTCAATTATTGATACATAGATGAACACGATATATACGAGTGTATATACAGTATCATGCTGTGGACCATTAAATCTTTTACAAACACTCACATATACATAAAATGCAACACGGATCATATTCTCAAGTGTAATCATAACAACTTAAACCAATCCACACACATGCAATTTATACGTAAGCATCGATGATAAAATCATATATATCCCATGTTTCTGGACAGTGGAATACTTAAAAAAAAAGGTTATTGGGATGAGCAATCAAAGGCCACTTGTCGATATCGCGTGGGATGAGCTTCACCATAAAAATCATAGTGGCAGACGCACAAAAACCAGAAGAAGAATATTAATTTATATATTTCAAAGGTTCTTTATTTATTAAGGTTTCTTCCTCATTTCGAACAGTATTATTGGGAATTCCTGTGCCGAGACACAACGAATGCACACCCCAAAGGTTGCAGAGATATTCAAGAAACCAACTTCAAAGGTAAAGTTTTTAACTTTTCATTATCTGTCTGCCTCATAAGCTTAGTGCATCAACCCCAGAATTTAAGTTTCCTACTCTCTCTCTTTTTTGGATAAATAAATTCTCTGGTATATACAATTTGCAAAACACACATTGGTTGGTGTGTATGTGTGTCTATATATATATATATATATATTTCATGAGAGTTTTCACAGTCATGTTTAGATCCACGAGTCATGAATTTATTTTTGTTACTTTTGAATATTAATTTCTGTGTTAGAGCAAATGGAAGCTTAATTACCCATCCGTAGATAGATCTGATAATGTTGAATACAATTGAGTTTTAAAATCCATTCATAAATCTTCATCAAGAAATTAAGAGATTAATTAGTAATTTTTTTATTAGGATATTAAATAATATTTTAGTACGTTGAAGTAAGCAGATGCATGGTATTAATTATTGTAAAACTCATGAATATCTAAAAAATGATTTCTTGGATTCATATTCTAGCTAGCCCTTTATTATTTTAAGACTACCATCATAAAATCAAGGGGAAATTGATCAAACACTGTTTTTTTTACCTTCCTTAAAATGCACTTTATATATAATTTGCACTAATTGCCGATCCAATAAAACATAATTATAAAATAAATTAACTTCAGTAAAAAAATAAAATATAATTATAAAAACTTCAGTAAATAATTTGATGTGATATAACCACTTCAACATGATATTATATAATATTTTATATGAAATTTAAAAAATAAAATCACGTTTATATTTTTTAAAACTTATATCCAAACATAACCTAAATTTCTATTCTATAGTTCAACTCAATCATAATCCCCACTTGTAAATCAATATAAACTTATAAAATTACTATACTTTTTAAAAAAAGAACAAAAAAATTTTAACTACACCCTTACATTAATGCAATTCCACGTCCATCCCACTTTTAGGAAATGGCTACTTTTGGCCAATTCGAGAAATGGATATTTCCTCAAAATCGAAAAAAAAATAATAATAATAATAACAAGAAGAAAATGAAATTATTTGTCACGTCACGTTCATTTCTCAATCAAAGTTAACCCTTTATCGAAGGAACATTTTAACTATTAATGGATTTAATAATAAACCATTTAAATTATATATTTTTCTCTTAAAATTTTCTAAATTTTTTCCATTAATATGATTTACAGGATCACCAATTATTTTTTTTTTAAAAAAAAAACTCTAAGAGAAGATCTAATTTTAATAGAGTGGTGCCACAAATATTCCATTGTAATAAGGTTGAATTGAATAAAGGCTGACAGCTTTATATGAAGAGGGATTTTTAATACTTAGGTTAAAAGTCAATGGTTCACATGTGATAACTATCCGAACAAGGATTTCTTGATACTGATTAGCAATTTTTTTATATATATAAATTCAGTATCTTTGAAAAGGTTCACGAGAAAAAGGCAATAAAAAGTTATGATTTATGGGAATCAATAAAATATTGTTCAATATATAAAAAAAAGGACCGATTTATTTTATACTTTTACAAGGATATAGAGTAAGTCTCTTGTGAGACGGGCTCGCAAATCTTTATCTATGAGACGAGTCAACCCTACCGATATTCACTATAAAAAGTAATAATCTTAGCATAAAAAATAATATTTTTTCATGGATGATCCAAATAAGAGATCTGTCTCACAAAATACGATCTGTGACATTATCTCACACATATAAGGATTATTCCATCCTATCCCTGCAGTCAGTGTCTGCAGGGGTACATCCAAGGGCCGGAATTTTTTCTGGCTCAATTTTTTTTTTTCTCATGAAGTGGAATCTCAACAATTGATATGGGATATGGTCACTGTACCCACACCCAAAATCGAACGAACCATGATATAATATATCTTTGCTGACATTGAATATTATATTAATCTGAATTTATTAGCTCTATTCAATTTTAGTTAGTCGGCATACCTTGTTCAATGCATCTAAAATAAAATTTTAAATTGTATCCCATTCCAATGGACAGTGGATGTTATAAATGAGGGCCAATTATTTTAAGGAGTCATTTTTTAAAAAGAAAAAATAGGAAAATTTTTAAGTTGGTAACATGGGAGATGGGGGCTTGTTTGGCTTTAGTTAATTTCTTGAATTTCAGTGCATTGGTTTGTTGGGGTCCGACACTTATAAGCTGTTTCCTTCTCAGACAAACACGCACTTCCTTCCACATACAAAGAACCAAGAAAAAATGTGTCCATTTTAGGAAATTTGGATTTTAAATAACACGAAAGCTTTTATTTTAATTATTATGAGTTGCGATTTCCCAAGATTTTAACTATGTTTCGGTTTTTTCAAAAAAAAAAAAAAGTTTTTGAAAATTTAAATATAATTTATGGAGAGAAAGCTTATAGTTAAAGCAATAATGTTCATACATAACATGGCTTGCAGGCTATTATATTAGCTCGTGGATTTACTCAATGTGCATCGAAGAGTAACGATTGCGGTTGCCGACATCATAAAAAAATTGTAAGTGCATCCAATAAATTATCACTACATGTGCACATTTATATGTAATACTGCTCTAATAGTCAATTAAATTATCTGATAATAAAATCATTTGCTAAAATCGGCATATATATTATATTAATTAAATAAGAAACGTTGGAGTGATAAATAATATAGAACAATTTCGATGAAATGGCTAAGCAGCAATTATAATTATCACTTCATTATTTTTCTTATAAATTTTGATATTATATTTCTAATTAATTTTCTAAAATATAAAATTATATTTAAAAAATGTTTGCTTACTATTTATGCAGAATTTGGATACAAAAATTGCAACTTAAATAAATATATAAGTCCAATTTTTTTAAGTATTTCTATTTTTTTTTAAAAAAAAAGAAGCGATTTTGGCGTCTAGATAATATTAAAAATTCTTTTTGTTTTAAATTTTAAAAAGAATTAGAAGTAAAAGCTAAAAAACCATAAATTTCAGTTTCTAAAAACATATTTAAGTACTTTTTTAAAATGACTTTTGTAACCAAACACTACATTTTTAAGAAAATAGTTTTTTTTTTTATATTTTTAAAAAGTGTTTAATTGTTTTTAAAAAAAGTTTTTGTAAGCATCCACAATAACAAAAATATTTCTTCCAAATATTCGCGGACTTTGTGGTCTTGCTCATCAATAAATTATCTTATTATTCAAATATCTCATATTTCACAATCAAATTTTGTGGTCTTGCTCATCAATAAATTATCTTATTATTCAAATATCTCATATTTCACAATCAAATATTCAACATGCCAAATATTAAGATCTTATTTTCATCTATATTTTAATTAATTTCATCTATAATTTAATATTATATTTTTATGCAAAAATAAAATTAGAAATTATTAGAAAAATTATTTAGTATATAGTAAACGTAATTTTATTTAAAAAATGGTACAACATATGAATACAAACGTTTGACGAATTAGAAATAAAATAACCAAGTGTTTCATAATAAATTAGTCGTTCACTTATCACGACAACATGTTTATCAAACGTGTTCAACGAAGTCGTGACAAAACTGATGATGCACCTGACTATCATGAGCATTTCTTCGAAGGTATTCACCAAATTCCTGGTTTGAACTTTGATTCACTATGAAACTATCTATTTCTTCACAATCTCAAATCAATATTGCATGACCCGTACTCAATAATCATATTGTGTAAAATAACGTACGTATAGATGATTTCTTTAAAATAATGCAGCCTATTGTCTTTTCTTAAATTTCATTTTTTTGGGATCCTGGAGAGAGGAAAAACTCTTCACGAAAGTAGCTCATTCGGATTTATACCACCCGTTAAGTAGTATCTTTTAGTATATTGTATACCGTCCATATGAAAATTAACCTCTATTTCTTTTCCTTTGAAGAAGTCGTACAAAAATACAATTTTTTAAGCACATTGATGTTATTACGAGACCAAACGACTCCAAAAAAAGGCCTGTCATATCCACCACAATTCGGCTGATGCGACCGCCTCAAGCACAGTTGTTGGGTAGCCATGATAGTGTCGTGTGTACTGGGCTCTCCATACGATCAGACAAGTTTTCCAAGCCAAATGCTTGCAATCAAGGCTTTCTAACATGATAGGGAACAATGTCTTTCCTCATGTATTTGAAGCAAACGAACGATGTCAGTTGCATTAGTTTTTATCAAGTATACATGTCCATATGTTTGCATCACATATTGGCAAAAATTGAACAAGCGTTCGAGTGCAGTTGTTTCACCCATCCGCAGGTACTCGTCCAATTGGTCGACATGTCCTCCATATGCCAAATGGCGGATATATGTTCTCCATAAGCCATTTGATGGATAGTCGGCATTCTAAAGCGGCGAAAAACCTTTACTTTTCATCTTCCATCCATTTAAAATATTCATCGAAGGTGATTTTTCAAATAAGTGACTGCGCCTTGAAAAAACCCTTTTTTTATCCATAATCGTCGGAACATTTCATCGGTATATACTGGCTCAACAGAGAAATAATCATTAACAAGTTGAGTGTGTCCAACTACACTTAATTGATACACTTCTTTGTGAATTCCTATAAGAAATTTGCACGAATTCAACCATTCTACGTTGATTGTGTAGTATCGTCATGAATAATCCTTCGCCATGATCCGATGTTGTATGGTTCGTTGTGTCTTGGGAATTGTTTTTTGTGTTAGTTTGACTAGGATCTTGAGAGATTTTAGAACAAATGAAGAGTTTAGTGTAAGAGAGATATGAGATAGATGTAGTATAGAGAATTGTGAATGTTTCATCTCTTACTTGTATACAATTTTTTTTTACGGCTAGTTTATAACGACTAGTTTTGAACAACTAATTTATAAAAAATAAAACCAACTACACAAAATTAAATTACCACAAAACAACATAAATAACATTAATAATAAAAAATGACAGACCACATTGATATTAAAACACATGACAAGAAAACAAAAATTACAAACCATGTTACATCTTCAATCTTTTTTTTAGCTGCTCACATGTCACCCGATGGTTTTGAAGTTGCTCATCTGTCATGCTTCATGTGTCCAATTTGAGGAGTTTATGTGCTTGGATTAGTTGATCCACTTTATTATTGTTATATATTCATCCAAATGTGCTACTGACCGTTGCATAGCTTGACTAATTTCATCAATTTGAGTCACTCTAATTTCTTTGCCTTTCCTCTTTGTGAGCTTCTGTCTCATTGGACGAGATTGAACTTAGTTATACTCCAAATCAACAGTTGTGTTAGCCTCAGATGAGTCAGTATGCACACCTGGTGACCTGGTGATTCGGAGGTCATTGCTTTCTTTACAGACCGTAGCCCTTAGGATTGAGGAGTGTACGTCAGATTATCTTTTACAATCCTCCACACATGTTCATATTGGAAAGTAGATTTAAAGGTATTCTTGTATTCTTCGTGAGACCACATCATCAAACCCTCGTCACTACGTCCGTTTGATTGATCAGTGTATCATTATTGTAGATTCTATCATATCTATTCACGATCATTTTCACCGAAGCCCAATGTGTTTTTGCTTTGTCTGAAGTTCTCTTTTTATCTCTCTTGTCTCGATTGATATTGTAGTACACTGCCACTCGTTTTAAAAAAGACTCACTCTTCTTGGCATTACCAACTGTTTGGTCTTCACTCATGATTGTGTATGCTATTGCAAAGAGCTTATCGTCTGCTACTGTCCACGTTGTTCGCTTGCCATGATATACATCTGAGTCTTGGCCCGTCTCGCTTGTCTGATTGAGAGTTATATTTTCAATTCTTATTTGGGACGATTGTGAATTTGGTACTTCATAAGGTGTTTCTATCCCTTTATTATTGTCACTTGTATCAACACTAGCATTTCTCAATTCATTTGTTTGAATCACCGGTTATTGAAGTTGATTAATTCTACTAGGAGATGTAGCTTGCATAAAATATTGACTAATCTCTCAATATTCTAGGAGACATGTATTCCATGAAGTTAGAGTGTGTTACTCTGAGAAATTTGGATAACTTTGGATATATAGTCTACATTTTTTATAAACACAATGTTTAGTGGGGAAAAAAAAGCATGCAAAACAATGATGGATATTTTGAGTGCATTATGAATATTCTTTTATGTTAGATTATTTGTAGCTGTAGAGCTAGATGAAGCACCTAACTAGTTTGACTTTAAAAAGTACAACGACCCACCGTGGTTTTCGTCACGCGCCGTCGCGCTAACACTCACGCTTCCATTTACTGCAAATTATTGTTCCAATACTTGCCGTGATTGCTCAAACTTTGCCTATAGAAACATTGTTTTAACATGAAGAAGCTCAAAAAAAGAAACCACCACCAGCAACCAGAGGTAATGTTGCTTCCTTTTGGGTAATCTTTCAATTACTATTTTCTTTTAATTTTTGACTTGAGAAAGATTGCAGAGGAATTGGGCTGAAATATTGTGTTTGGGTTGCACGTGCCTGCAGCTTTCTTGGCGGCGCGTGGTTATGCGCAAGTGGCTCAACATCGCTGCCAGCAACTCCGATTACTCTGCTGATACTGAAACTGAATCTGAATCTGAATCTGATCAAGGTCCTTTTTTCCCATCATACGGCGTCGATTTACTCATGCCTTGGACATATTTTCGTCAACTTATCTGTTTTTACAGAATCTTGTGATTGGCCAAAAGAATCGAGATTCAAGAATGACGTATCCGATGGAGTTCAGCTCGATGTTGATGGTATTGTTTTTTATACTTCTTTTCGAAGGTCTCGAAGAGCTTAACTCTTGTGCTACTCGACTAATTTGATCAAAGAGTTTTTGGATAAGAACTAAATATGAGGCGCCTTGCTAAGATATGCCCGAATTGCTCACTTTACCTAATTACCTTTTGGATTTTAATAATCTTTATTTCTACCAAGAGTTAAAGATTCTTGTTATACATTTTTCGAATTTACCATGGAAATCTCTGAAGTTTCACAATTTATTGATCTTAGCAATTAATTTTACTGTTTTGGGGTATTGATGTGCAAGTATCAAGAATCTGACTTTTATAGCCAGCCAGCCAGCAAATGTCTTATTTGATGATGCATTGAATAGGCAGAGCAATTTGAGTTACCACATAGTAATGAAGAACAAAGGCTTGGTGTATCAATGTGGTTAAATGAACTGCTTTTTCTTCATCTTAAAAAATAATCTTGAACTTATTAAATTTGCTCCATTTTCACGTAGAGCTTAAGAATCTGGACTTGCATAGGCTTCGCCCTTAAGAAATAGTTCTTGACCGATATTTAGTTTCCCAAGTTAAGTGATGATGATGTACACTTTTGATGTGGTATTAGAAATATGATTTGTGAATTTATGGTTATTTTACAAGCATGGCATGTGCATTATTTTCATTTGGATGTTCACGTGTGTACTGCATTTCAGAGTACCCGTTTATCTGTGTAAATTCAGGCTTCTTATCTTTTATATAATGTAGTTAAGTGTTTCTTTATATCCAACTTTCAAAGTTGAACTCTAGTTGTGATTTATGTTGCTTGTACAATCATTCAATTTCAGAGGCACTTCCCATCTTAAGAAGACGAAAATCAGAGACATTTAGATCTCAGTATATTAACACAAAGGAAATCAGGTATTCTTTCCGTGCATCTGTTATATCATATCTCATCCTAGTATTATATTCATACGAAAGCTTCTCAAATTTAGTAAGGCTGCGAGAGTTGAGAAAGATTTTAATTTCCACGATCTTGTCTTCAATTGAGTAGGTTATGCGCTGGCACATGGAATGTTGGGGGAAATGTTCCTTCTGATAATCTGGATCTTGATGGCTGGTTAGATATTGATGATCCTGCTGATATTTATGTAATTGGGTGAGTTCATTATTTTTTTAATAAATTCCCTTGATTTGATATCTACAGTACTTGCAGTCAATCCTGCGCTTCCATTTTCATTTTTTGTTTTGTTTTTACTGTAAAATATTGCTGTTGGTTCTAATGCTAGATGTCTTTTCCGTGCCGCCACACTTTATGAACCTTCAGTTTTCAGGAGATCATACCATTAAATGCTGGTAATATATTTGGTGCTGAAGATAGTCGTCCAGTTTCAACATGGGAAAACATTATTCGGGAAACTCTGAACAGAGTTCCACCAGCGACCAAGTTTAAATGCTACAGTGATCCTCCTTCTCCTTCAAAATTTAGGCCACATGATGATGCCCCAATTATTGAAGATGAAATAGCTCTCGAGTCTGACAGTGACATTGAGGAGGAAATTTATCCTGTGAATGAAGAAGCAAGCGGATTTGATGAAATCAAGGATGGAAAGGTCGGAGAGAAGTTGCTTGATGTCGAATCCTGTATCTCAAACGACAATGATAGCTTTGGAAATTCAGTTGAAAAGGAGTTGTGTCGAGAATCTTCTTCTTCAAAGAGGTTGGACAGATTGAACTGCTTAAAAACAGAGAATTCCGAGGAAAAAGTGGAAGCCCCGAGTACCCAGTATACCAAGAAATTAACCAAAACACTTAGTGGGACAGAAAGGATAGGCTTAAGCTGGCCAGAGCGACCTCTACATCTTTTAGCTCCACATGTTTTCGAGAGATCAAGTTCCATGAAATCTCATGTATCTCTCAAAGCCCCCAAATCATTCAGAACATACAATTCTTTTAAATCAAACATGATGCCCGGAAATAGAATACGATCTGATATAGCTTCTCTTGTGGAACTTGACCTTGAACGTTTAATAAATCGAAAAAGAAGGCCCCCATATGTCAGGATATTAAGCAAGCAAATGGTTGGAGTTTTTATTACTATATGGGTCCGCCGGAGCATGAGAAGGCATATACAAAATGTGAGTGTGTCAACTGTTGGAGTTGGTGTTATGGGCTACATTGGTAATAAGGTTTGTTTGTTTTTCCAAAACTTGGTTGCATTTTGGTATACACTTTTTTGTTTAGTTGTCTTTACACTATTCTTTGAAAGAACAATAATTTGAAATTGTTCCTGTTCTTGCAACTGATTGTCATTGTTTGACTTGAAACCCACAAGACACGCATCCATTGTCTGTTTGTGTCTTGAGTAGTAATCATATTTGTCTTCATCAATATGTCATCTATATAGAACACAGAGTAAATAATCTGGCATCAGAGTCCCTTCCCTTTGCACTTTTTGGAAAATGAGGTAATAAATAATATTTGATTTTTTTAGGAATGAGAAATAGGTTTGGATAAATTAAAAATAATCATTGCGTAGGATTTCGTTTTTGGATGGAAAATCCACTTAAACATAGCATTTCCTTAAGGATTATAATTCTCGTGTGGAAGTTCTGGATTATTAACTACCAAATCATTTATTTATTTGAAGACCTCTTTATTTAAAGTCCATAAACTAACAAGAACGGAAATTCACACAAAATAAAATACCTAAATATATCAGTCTATAATATTGTTTACAGAGTTGGTCTTCATGAGATCCCTCGATGTATACTTTGAAGATCAGGGAAAATTAATGATACTGAAAACATGACACTATTCTTTATCTCTGCTACTTTATCCAACACTAAAGCTATTCTCAGTTATGTAAATATGATGAATGTTCTTGTTTCTTTCAGGGATCCATATCAGTTAGCATGTCTATATATCAGACAATCTTCTGTTTTGTCTGTAGTCATTTGACATCAGGCGAGAGAGAGGTTGATGTGGTTAAAAGAAATGCTGATGTTCTGGAGATACGTAGGCGTACAAGATTTAGTTCAATCTTTTCAGTTGGCCTTCATAAAAGCATCTACGACCATGAGTTAGTTCACCAGTTCCTATATCAGTTGCTTTTCTCCCCTTCTCACTTTTTTGTCTATAATTTATATATTACTAGGAACATCTGCTCATTTTTCTTTCGGATGACATATGATGTGTATAAACAATGAATCGGATATAATAGTGTTGACTTGAGAGATAACACAGCACAACAGAACAGAGGATTTACATGTTCGATGGTTCAATAATGAATGACTATAAACTCCATATGGTTCAAACTCCGATAATTTCTCTTACAATCGTCACCCCTCTCTATATGTGAAAATAATTCAGGATAAATTTTGCAGAAAATGTTCTTTTACCTAAATCAGAAAATTTTCTTTTAACTAAATCACAATATTTTACTTCTCGAGTTCCTGGGTTTTCCTTTTAATGAGTGAGTTCCCATCTAGTTCATGATCTACTTGAAATCAATGAATTTGTTTCTTACTTGTATCTTTTGGTCTTGATTAATGAAAGGGTGCACTAAGCATGCATTTTATTTAATTCTCACAATCAAAATGGTTTGATGTTGTCCAGGGAGAAATCCTTGGCTGGCTCATCAAAAACTCATTTGGGCTATTTGGAGGTGTTAAACTTTGGTCAGGTCGTTTAACCTCGCATTGTTATCAAAATCCACCACGAGTACTCTTGGGTCGCACCATCTGCTATTAATATATATGTTATTTAGTGAGAAAACTTTTTCATTTGCTGATTCTTTCTATAAGGTTATTCAGAGATATTCATATTTTGGGTTCTAATCGTTTCATTTAATATAACTGTAAAATGATAGCTGTGCAAAAACTTATCTTCCTATTATGACAGTGAATTTACTTGTATGAATGATTGCTTAATATTTTCCTTTTCCATATGTTGTTCCTCTCAAAGTATTTATATCTGAAACAGAAACAAGTTGGAGTATTTTCGTATTTAAATATGAATGGCGGCAAATTTCATCTGGTTTCAGGAGAGTAATCTGGCTTGGTGACCTAAACTACCGTATCAATTTGTCTTATGATCAAACAAGAAAGCTAATATCCCAAAAGAACTGGTCCAAGTTAATTGAGTCGGACCAGGTGAATGTAGACGTGTTCTTGTTTCTTTGTCACCTATTCAATTTGTTTTTTCATCTACAAGTGCTATTGTGATGAATTTTTTATGCATTGCTTGAAATATTTTCCTTTCTTGTCAATTTGAAAGACATTGCATCTCCTAGTCAGCGTGATACCATGTACCTACTTGCATATGCATAAAGGTAATAAAGAATCGCATGGCATGCTCCTGTAGTTAAGCTACAAAGACAAAAGGGAAAAAATTGCACTTTAGAAAAATTTTGAATCATACAACAGCCGCCAATTAGCGATTTATGCAGCTACATGTCTTATCAGCATCTAGATCAAATTCCTGTTCCATTGTGCATAAATAAGCCCTAGTAGCTAACAATGAATGACTAAGTAGAACAAGAGTACAAGACCTTCTTGACTGAAGCCTCTGAAATTTTTTTATATTCACAAAGAATTCAACTGCAAGCATAAGCACTAATTCATTTAACTCACGCCAAATTTAGCAACAAGAATTCTGAATAAGAATGAATATGATAGTGTTGAGAATGTCAGCCAAACTGTTTTATTTAGTGGCATACTTTGATCAAAATCGACAACTATGGCATGTTTCAGGTCCATTTTTTGGCTATCTTCTGACATTGATTTGTTGCATCGACTTAGTTGGATCTTTCTCCTGATATACCAACAATCTCCTCCATTTGCAGCTTTGCAAAGAATTAAGGAAAGGTCGTGCATTTGATGGATGGTCCGAAGGTACTTTGAACTTTGCTCCAACTTACAAATATGAATTGAATTCTGAATCTTACTGTGGAGAGGATCCTAGGACTGGGAGGCGAACTCCAGCATGGTATGTGTTTTACCTTTTCCGTTCTAAACAAAACATCCGAGAAACTATTTATGGGTCTGTTGGGCATTAATCTTTAGAATTAGCTTGAACCTCCAGCTTCGAAAAATTCCCTCTTTCTCTGACTTTTCATCCTTAACCACGTGAATTTTTTTTCTTATCTTTTATCAAGAACTTTCTTGCAATGGAAATATAGTCCGTCTCTGGGTTTTTCCTTTCTCTGTCTCTTTTTTCCTTCGCTGTCTCTGTATACATGTTTTAGAAATTATTTCTCGTAACCAGAATCTCGCAAAGCTTAAACTTTCTTGCTTTAAAAAAATTGTTTTAAAAAATATGCTCCTTAAATTGTCTTGTATTTCCATTTTGTTCAGGTGTGATCGCATCCTAACTTTTGGAACAGGAATGAGGCAACTAAGCTACAGGAGATCCGAACTAAAACTGTCTGACCACCGTCCTGTGTCTGCCACTTTCTTGGTTGAGGTCGAAGTATTCTCCCCAAGGAAATTGCAGCGAGCACTCACTTTTACTGATGCGGAAATCGAAGAACAGGATATCGTCACGGACATTGGACCCGGTAGTGCAATGAGATGGCTACAATCAGGAGAGGTAGGTAGCTGCAATCTGAGGAAAACTAGGACAGAAGTCTTGATTTTCGTCTATGTACACAAGTTGGTAGTTCAAGTCATTGTTGAAAAACTTAACTGATAAAGTACAATGTGGAAGTTTTCATAAAATTTTAACATGTTAATGCTGTAGTTTGGGTTTGGTTATGATTAAACTACAGTTACTCTTGAAACTTTTACTCGATACAGCAGCAAGAGAGCTCTTATTATAAAACTAGAGAGACTTAACTTAATATTTTATCAGTCTCTTATTATTTGATTCTGTTGTTGCAATGATCAATTTATGCCAAGTTTTTAGAGAACTTATCGGATTGATGATGAATAATTAATGTTATTGCTGAATCAGGATGCATCATATCTGGGGCGTTGATAATGTCTGACCGGTGAAACCTGTGGACAGAGTGTCCAATGGACTATCATCGAGTGATGGAGCCCTGTGTGCTACAATCGCGCACTTTTTATTCTTTATGCATCCGCAGCTGAAGTTTTATCTCAAGTGGTTAGTCTCTCAGAAAATTGCTTTCCGCTGCGTATGTATATTTCCATCTCTTGTCATCAGTAATTGAAATGTAAGCTGAAGAATAAGTATATGGAAGGCTTGTGACTGATGTCGATTTTCACTCTATATATGTTGTGGTATTATCGGAAAATTGTTAGCACTCTTTTATTTGCAGGTTGTTAATGTGTAAAGCAGTAAACTCGACTTCGATAGGTACTAACTTGGATCGGAGTCTAACCAAAAAAGGTCTCAATGTCTTACACTTACCAACACCTCACCAATACACAAAGGAAGCATTAGCTCCAAACCTCCAATCACCATAATTTGATTCTTTGGGTCACTCAAAATACCGGGATATTCTTTTGTATGAGTAGGGATGTCAAAACGAGTTGACGAGATGGGCCAGCCTGCAACACCCAACTAAGCCCAACTTGTCCTGGGCTGCGGATTAGTCCGTCTAATTTTTTTATTAAAAAATAATTGAAAAAATACTAATTTTTAAATAAAAATTTCTAAAAACATTTGAAATGTTAAACATTCACATAATCTCATATATTTACAAACATAATTATGTGGATTCTATAGATTTTGTTACAAGATTTTTATAGAATTTTGTAAAATTTTTATAGTATTCTATAAATTTTGTACCTAATTATAATATATTATTTTATATTAATTTTTTGAAATAATAATTAATTGAAATAGATAACATATTCAGTTTGAAATTTTTTTTAAATCTTATATTAGTAAATAAATTTAATTATTAAAAAATTAAATCATTAATCTTTACATGTATATGTGGATTAGTACGTATATTTGTAAATTTTAAAATAGTAATTTGTAACATTGTGTTTGAAACTAATATATATATATATATATATATATATATATATATATATATATATATATATATATATTATTGTTAATAATATGACCTACTCTTACAATGTTTTTTTTATAAAAAAATAGTTAATATTATGACAAAACAATGTATTAACTTTTAATTATATAATAGAAATAAATATAATTTAAATAAATGCATTTATTTAAGCACACAATTTTATTATAATGAAGATATGATTGGAAGTGTTTAAGTCAGTTGCTTGTTGAATAAATGACATAACTAATAATTGAATAGGTATCTTGTGAGATGGTCTCGCGAATTTTTAGCTTTTTCATACGCATGTATCAAAGATAGAGAAGTATGTTACAAGAATTAGTTTTCAAGAACTGACCAACTTAACTTCAAATTTTTGCAATGAAAGCGTAGTTGGTTTTGGCGAAAATGGAATGACGTACAAAACATCTAATCCAAATGGCTGCTCCCTTGCCATCAAAAAGCTCTATTCTTCAAGAAACTCAGACGATATATTTGTCTCTTGGTACACAACGGCATCCCAATTCGTTACCTCTGATAGGTTCTGCATTGAAAAGGATGAAAGACTTTTGGTTTACAAGTATGCAAAATGGAACTCTCTACAATTGCCTACATCAAAGCATAAAAGGGGGAAGCATCATGGAATGGCCATTGAGAGTGAAAATTTCGATTGGTGTTGCAAATGGACAGAATCCTCATGGCAACAAAAAATCGAATTGCATCTTGCTAGATCATAAATTCGAGCCTTGGACTCCCAATTTCTAGGAAGCAAAGTTCATGAACCAAGCAACTGTTGATTCGAGCAACAGTTTGATAACAAGTTTTGGTTCCTTGTTACAGCTCAACTGTTATAATGAGAAGGATGTGTATTGCTTCGGACTTGTACCACTTGAGCTAATAACAGGAAGGGAATGGTGTGATACAGATTTGGAAGACAGTTTCCTAATGGCTTTCTTGGGCAAAGATTTGATGAAATGATTGTGCAATTTTATGAAGTGGCAAATGATTGTGTGAACCCAAAAACGGAGCAAAGGCCAACAATGCTTCACGTGGGACAGTGAAATATCAATTCTAACTAATCAAGATTTAACAAATGTACCCAAAACTTGGTGGGTGCGGGGGTTCTGTAGTTTGCAGTGGAGTTTTATCTCTGTACTTCCTAGATCATATTGTATTCTGGGGAGTGAGTTTTTATTTTGCTTATCAATATCGATAATGGAATGTTTCTCAACACTCAACAGCTTTGTCATGGACTAGTTAGCGTAGGCCAGCCGTTGATTGTTTTTTATGTAGGAATTTCCACAGTTTGAATTTTATTGATAAAAATTAGTTTTGGATTTTTCTTCTCCGTATCAGGTATGATAATAATCTTGAAACACAATGGCGGTGACTACGATGATCAAAATTGTTTCAAGACAACGAATAGCCTAAAATAAGATTTATATTTATAATATCATGAGACTGATATATTACCATTCAGTCTTTCATCATTGGATCTGGCATAGAGGAAGCAATCTGGGAAGATGGAAGTTTAATCAAGTACAGTTCCATTAGTATAATAAATAGGAAAATGGACTAATCCTCGGTTCCTGCAGGAATAGAACTCCACAGCTAGGTTGGCAACTGCAAACTCGGTTCAAATTTCATTCGAATTCCATCCAGTTAACATTACAACTGGGATATCAGTACTCAAATGTGTAGCAGTTGCAGAATTGATTGTGCATCAACACTGTTATTCATTAATATTCAACTGCATATAAAACTAGATTGTAACAGAGAAATCTATTAAAGATACATAATTCCATACATAATCAAAGAATTTTCACTATAAATTGCGATCAAGGAGCTAATGCAAAACAGTGATCAAATCCTTTCCGAGCACCAATACTCTGTTAACATATAATCTCATTTCTCAAATTCCAAAAGAATCGAAGATGTGGCGACTATCTATATCCTTTGTGTGTGAAGCATCAATTGCAGAAGAAATGCTTATACCTTGTCCTCTGGTTCAGACGACTCTAATAAACCTCCCTGTTTTTGCTGACTACTTCTTGAAATTGAAAGGCTGCGTCGTTCTTTACCCCCAGGTTTGGACGAGGCATTTCCATACCAGATCATTCCAACAACCGCAATGATCATGCCGAAAACAACGTGTAAATTAAGCCCCTCTTTTCCAAAAAATAAGAACCCTAGGATCAGTACAAGGATGGTCTTCATATGGCCAAGGACTTGGAATGAAACAGCTGTGAATCTGCCGATGCAGATGAATTGGCTGAGATTTGTTCCAACCGCAATGGTACACGATGCAACTAAAAATGCCTACGCACAAAAAACGAGGGGATCACGAGTGGCGTAGTTCCAGACATGTGACAGCTTTTAAGTTAAACAAAAGGCGACCTCTTTAATGATAAGTAAGAAAGTTCTAGAGTACTGAGCAGTTGGCACCAATGAAAATAAATTTTGTTTCTACAAGGCCAAAACTTCACCATAGTATAAAGAAAAAAAATTAATGAGAATAACTTATGGAGAACTTACCACAGACGGTAAATTAAAGTTGAAGGCATCAATTCTTTTGTTTGTCAACCAATAATCCAGAAAGGGGCCCAACAGCAGTAGAGTCCCAGCCTGCGCTGGAGCAGTGTGCCCCAGCAGATTGAAAGAACTGAGGGAATACTTCCTTTGAAGGAAATGAACATACTGAAAATATTTATCAATAATCACGTTGTTGTCATGAAAAACATCATATATAAGTACACATGCCATTCAACTGAGAAAGGATACAATCGGAAACAAATGCACTGGTATAAAAACTGGACAGTCATAAATAAATAAAAGCACCCAGAAATTCTACACTGCCACAAGGTATATGTTATCAATCACGCATTTTTAGTTTGACCAAGTTCATGCCATGTCGAGATGATTAATAAAGCTCTTCTACCATTGAATGAAAATTTCATACTTCCTCAGTTATCAGGTGGAGAACTTACATATTGTTGCAGTGATGTACTCCACACTGCAATAAATGCAGCAACAAACCCTTTGGTATTAACGCTCACATCTGTAACTGTGCAGACAGCAACACCAAGAAGCACAACCATGATGCTTAGTTTTGTGTCTCTGGAATATCGTATCTTGTCAAACACGACTTCCAGTAAGCATGAAACAGGGATCATACTCAGTTTTGCAATCTGGCATTTACACAAGATAAATTATTACCATTGGCATCACAAAGAAAAAAAGTGAAGACACAGGTAAAATTGTCTCCACTTTCTTTCTTCTTTCATTTGAAAAAAAGAAAAGAGCATAAAAAATTACCTGGTAGAACCCCACAGAATTCCACATTAAACTAACATTCATCCCAACAATAGAGAAATTTGCAAACAGAATGAATCTCAGAAGCTCTGGATAGGGCAGATGAGAAGCTTGGATGTAACCCAGCCATCTAAGAACCAACGTCATGAAAGTTGTTGTAGCAAAATGTAAGCCGGTTAAAGTTGTTGCTGCACGAATTGTATTAATCAAATGGTCACACTCGCATCACAATATTAATCAAACGGTCAAACTTGCATTACAAGAAATGTGCCAAAGTAAAACAATAGAAAAAAATTTGCATGAAGTCTAGTAGTCAACCAAAACATATAACAAATTTGTCATTATATTCTTACTTCGAGCACAAATTTTTTACACGAAAATCACCATCAACAGAGTATAAGTTGTCTTTTATTTTATCCGGATCAAACTATCCTCACTTCCAATTTAGATTGTCAGTATCATCACATGGGTTCCTCGATCCTTCGGCAATTCTCTGGCACCAAGGATCATAATCAATTG
The DNA here is from genome assembly GCF_022965805.1 of Primulina eburnea. Lineage (NCBI taxonomy): Eukaryota > Viridiplantae > Streptophyta > Magnoliopsida > Lamiales > Gesneriaceae > Primulina > Primulina eburnea. Next base: position 64,973,448 of record NC_133101.1, on the reverse strand, counting down.
TTTATGATATTAATTACGTCTTTTATTTTTCTGAATTTCTATATAACAACTTTCAATCTAATCCTAGCACGATTTATAATCCCCAAGGTAGAATTAATGGCCATTGCACACAAGCACGTATATAAACATAACAATTGAGTACCATTTTTACATGGCATTTCATCAAGCTAGCTCATTTTTCAAAGTAATGTATGAGCATAACACTGCCCAAGATCAGTCTAAGTATGTGTCTCTAATGAAACATTCAAAACAAGAAGTTGAACCCTTCAGCTTAAATTGCTTTAAAATTCTCACTAAGAGATTAATTAGCAAACTATGTCATGACGAAAAATAAACATATCAAAAAATTCCAAGGAGATTTTTTTCCCACGCTAGTAGTTCTACTATTTAGGTCAGCATCATGGATCGTAATTCCAGCATTCAAGTTAGAAAAATAATCTAAATTCCATGAAGATGGAAAATATATGGGGAAGGACTGGACACAATTCCATCCATCAAATCCTTTATGGAAGATTGCCGTGAAAAAGAAAAAGAAAAAGAAAAAATAAGTATCCAACATACCCTTTAACAATCATTCTTGCTGGGTGAACAAAGTAAAATCTAAATCTAATCTAAAAACCTAAAAAACCCACTCAATTTAATAAAAAAGTTACCGAGGGAATTAAAACTATACCATGTAAAAGTGCAACTCTGGTCATATGTAACTTAAACAGTTATCCAATATATCACAAACAGCAAGTAAAGATTCTCTCTGAGTCCAGCTAAGAAAATTACCAAAGCTGAAGCCATAAGTAGCCATTAATGCCTTGTTGACAATGATGATCCCTACTGAAGTGACTACATTAAACATCCATGCAGCCGCGTCAACGGAAGCCTTCTGATCAGCTTTGCTTGTAGGTGCCATCTGATAATTTTCCCTTTTGGATATGCAATTAATACAAAATTACCCTGTCAAGGCCATAAAGCTACTTATTACAACAGATCTGCAAATAGTCCAAGATTTCTCCTACAAGATTCCTGCACAAAGAAATATTAGAATTAACAAAAGGCCAACTATTAAATTCTTCATCAACTTAATCTAAAAGAAAATTTCCCTCATTAATTAAAGCTGTTTATTCTGAAATAGACATTGATAAAAAGTAACGGAAAAGTAAACATCATTTGATCACAACCCAATCATCGGTTATCAATCAAATCCACATTTTTTTTTGTTTTTTTCAAAATTTAATTGGACCTAGTTTTCGTAAGCAATAGAACAGTAAGAATAACCACAAATCACATCAATTCATTACATAATTAACCTAAAATTAAGCGAGAAAACTACATGAATAAAATCACGAGATTTGAAACTCAGTTAAAATGCTGCCAACATCCGATCTAAAATCCTCAAAACCCTATTTTTCCCAAGATCGCACTCAATTGAGTAAAAGATCAGTAATTACTTACCAAATTAGAGATCCAATCAGGATTCGACCAAAAATCAAGTTCAGACAAATTTTTTTAAAAAAAAAATCTAACATCTTGATAAAAAAAAAAAATCTAACATCTTGAATGTTAATTTGAACGAATACCAAAAGAAGAAGAACGTACACTTTATAAGCTTGGGAAAGAAAGCAACTTTTTGAATATTCACTGATTTGCACAAATTGTGTGAATGGAATTTGTATGTTGGCGTTTGATCTGATGTTGAACAGAATGACAAGTCTTAGTTGGCAAAAACTCTTATTTATCTTTTTTATTATACTTTGTAATAATAATAATAATAATAATAATAATAATAATAATAATAATAATAATAAAATAGAGATCGAACATTAGGTTTAAACTCAATGATATGTGTCTTTCAGAAAGTCTTTAAAATTCTGAGAACTTTTGTTTCATTTTTTTTATCTTTTTAAAAAAAATAAATTTCAGCGATTGCATATAATATAATATAAAAAAATCAAATCAAAACCTGATATAATTATGACTTCGACTCCCTTCATTTGTGATAAATATGTCGACTAAAAGTTATCGTTTAATTTTATGGATGAGAATTATTATAATTACTCAAAAATAAATTTATTCATTACAAATATTTTTATCAATTTTACTCTCAAAAAGTTCAAGGAAAGCTTATTTTTATCATTTTTATTTATTCAAAAAAAGTTATCTAACTTTCTTAAACTATGACTTGTTTTGATGTTCATGTTGCTATTGTAAACTTATTCATATACATAAAAAAATGTCTACAATAAATTTAATATTATCATGTAGATCTTATGATATAAAATTTATATTTATCCAAAAAACCTTTCAAGTTAATCTTCCCATCATTTCTGTCAAGGTCGGGGTAATGAGATAGACACACACTTGTATGAAACGCTCTCACGTGTTGTATTTTGTAATACGAATATCTTATTTAGGTCATACATGAAAAAATTTACTTTTTATGCTAAAAGTATTATTTTTTATTGTGAATATCGGTAGGATTGATCCATCTCACAGATAAAGATTCGTGAAACCGTCTCACAAAAGACCTACTCAATGGTATCTCTAATGATCCATAATTATTTTACAAATTTTGAATCATTGAATATCCTTTTAATAGCATGAAATAATCGAAATGAGATACCAGACGTACAAATACAAACAAACAAACAAACAGCCGAAGTAACCAACGAATACGAGTACAGCTCAAACAAATTCTTCTGAACCTAGAAGACAAATTCCACCAAGAACATGAAGAGATTCAACAAAATCACAAGCTTATATACCCGAAGAAGCATTTGGAAAGGAAAAAAATTAATAAAAAGAGAATCAAGAACCGAAGAAGACAAGCAGCAACTCCGTTTATATAATTCCCTCCATATCTGCATTTGGAAACAAGTTCAAATATGTCATCAGATTGATTCACACAACTCCTTCATTCTATAGCCTTCGTTCATCAGGAAGATAACAGATTATACCTCATGCTTTCTATCTATGGAAGGATAAAAGATCATTTCCATCAAGGGTCCCAAAATCAGTTGCATGTGGTTCTGTTCCAAATGAGGACACAGTTTTGCGATTTTATCTTCTCGAATCAGGATTAACATCCAGCTGAGATGGGGATGATGATGTCCGATTGTGAAATCTTCTTCCTGCATGGGAAGCTAAGTACTCGAGTGCCATGACAATGTCGCTGATAAGGGGGCGGAAACTTGCTTGTTCCTGGAGGCACATTGAAGTAATTGCAACTGCATGGTGCAGGCTCCGGACCGAGAATCGTCCTTCGAGTAGAGGGTCCACCATCTCGACGAACTTCCTCCGGTCCTTCAGATATTGTCGTGACTGTAAATATAACACGAGTAAGCGGTGTTATGTCTACAAGAATTGAGATAGAATTATGCCAGAATAGTCAGAATTTTTGTGCCCATTATATTATAGACAGTGAAATGCAAACTCACCCACACCACCAGATTTTGCTCTCCTGGCTTCCTGGTGCAGTCAATAGCCTTGCGTCCAGTGATTAGCTCCAACAGAACAACACCGAAGCTGTAGATATCAGATTTTAGAGTCAGTTTGCCACTCATGGCGTACTCGGGGGCACAATATCCATAGGTTCCCATTACTCGAGTTGAAACATGAGTGTTGTCACCAACAGGTCCAAGTTTCGCAAGTCCAAAATCTGACAGTTTAACATTGAAGTCGTTGTCCAAAAGTATGTTCGAAGATTTAAGGTCACGGTAGATTACGGGGGGATTTGCTTTGCAGTGAAGATATTCAAGGCCATGAGCTGCACCAACAGCAATCCTCAGACGTTTGCTCCAACTCAGAGGCTCTTGACTGGGCTCTAGATCTGATACCGGAATGGAACATATACATTAGTAACATATCTATGGCTAAGCAAGACACGACATCCCTGAGCAATGGTCTAAAGCTATTTTAATTAAATTAAAACTGATTTTGATGACACCGCACATTCATAACCATGCTAAAACTTCAATATTCATTTGTCTCCATGGATATAAAACATGTTAAACTTCCCAAAAACCAGAGAACCATAACTTAAATGACTCTGGAGGAAATTTAAATGAAAAATATATCATCGATTACCAAATAGATGATTTTCAAGGCTACCCATTGGCATGTATTCATAAACCAGGAGTCTCTGATCGCCATCAGCACAATACCCAATCAAATTCACGAGGTTTGAATGGTGCAGCAAGCTTAACATAAGAACCTCCACAATGAATTCTTGATTCCCTTGAAGGCCATCGAGGTTAAGTTGCTTCACTGCAACAATCTGACCATAATTCCAAAAAATAAAATAAAATGAGCACAGTTTGCAGTATAGTCGACAGTGCCGCAATGTAAAAAGCAAATTTCTCTCAACAACTTCCAAGAATTGATTTATCATTCATTATATGCTATACAAATTCAGAATCAGAAGAAAAGGAGAGCTTGCCATGCTAGATTCTAGGCGGCCTTTATATACGCTTCCAAAACCACCTTCACCAATCAAGTTCGCTTCCCTGAAATTTTGAGTGGCCGTGGCAAGTTCCTTAAACGCGAAGCTTCTCGCCACACTGCCTGTTGGCTCATTGCTGTCCTTGCCTTTAGGCGTCATCACAGAGTTTCCTTTCTTCCCTTTCTCTAAAGAAGTCGACAGAAGCAAAACGGAAGAAAAAAGACCCAAAGAAGATCATTATAAACGACAGTGTCACCAAAGGCAAATCGAAATTTTGTTTGAAGAGGGCAGAGAAGGGGGTCCCCGGATTAATTCAATGAATTTGTGGGACGAAACTTGTATTTTCAAAAAATTACGCAAATCGTATTTCTTTCCTTTTGATGAGTATCAAGATGCCAAATTCAAATTTTAAATGTTGTAACTATCATCATATATGTATCATAATAAACATTGTCTTTCCTTTCCCATGAAATGTTTTTCCAAAGCATTCACTAGAGACGAAATAAACATAAATGTACATGTAAACGAACTCATTGCATGAAAGCAATAGAGGCATAGAAATTCAGAACGAAAAAAGATTGAGAAAACAAATAAACAAAAAAAATACCAGAAGCATCATTGGATCTTGGAGCCATATCTGCGTCATAATCCCTCACATCCTTTGTTCGAAGGCTCATGCAAGAAAAGCAACTCATCTCTTGCCCCACCAATCTCTCCTCCTCCTTATAAATTCTCTCCTCTCACAAAGTTTGAGTCTTTCAAACTAAATAAAGAATATCAGTAGACAGACAGTTTCACCTCAATTATCCCAAATCAAACTCCACAGTCCATATTAATCGACCAAATTAAGACGCCATCAACACAAAGAAAAAATTAAGATAAAAACAGGGAAAAAATATACAATACTATTCAAGAGAGAGAATTATTAAATGCTCCCACCCCTTCCACAGAATTCAAGAAACGCAAATCCAGATGAACGATTACTTTAACATAGATTCCTCCCCTCAAATATCAAAACAAACGACGGTTAACATTCTAACACAAAACCCACCTTACCCCAAGAAAATACGATAATATGCTACCACAAAAGATCGCAACTTTTGAGGTAAAAATACTTCAAACTGCGACATCAACAAAATATTATGAAAAACCCATGATTTTTCAGTTCATGGGTCTTCTAAGAAAACCGAAAACAAGACTTTTTCCTTTTTTCCCCTATATTTAGCTCAATATTTCGTTACATCCACCCATGCCACCCCCTCTTTTAGCGCTCACCTTAACGGTAATAATGCCATCCCTTGTCTTTATTTTCTCCGAGTCGAGAAATGAGATACGGTCCAGAGGGAACAGTCGGCAGGTCGTACACATCAACATCAGCATCAGCATCTACAGGTGGCCTTTCTTACCAAGCTTCCAGCGCGGCAGATCCTGTGCTACTGAGGCGACACTTGGATCATAACTGATTGGCAGACATTATTTCCTCTCAAAACGCAAGTAAAATATTTCGATTCACCAGTTATCTGGAGCATTTTGTGGGCCATTTTGGAAAATTCAACGTGATTGTTGCGGGTCGCTCTCTTCCACAGCTAGCATTTAAACGCTTTGGCGAGGACTGAGAATGGATTTATCCTCAAGTTAGTTGGCTTCAAACTAATTATATGTGCCATTGATGTGACAATCCGTGAGGATTTAATGATGTGGTGGCCATTTTACGATGACAGTAATTTAATATAAATTCAATGGAATTTGATTTTCCTAAAAAAAATTGATAGAAGAGAGTAGATGATATATATATATATATATATATATATATATATATATATATATATATATATATATATATATATATATATGTGTGTGTGTGTGTGTGTGTGTGTATCATATTTGAAATAAAAGATAATATTTTATAAAAAATATAATGTTTTTCTATTAATCAAGTAAGATAAAAATTATGACTCACAAAATTAACATATCATATGAAGTTTTGTATTAAGAAAAAGATTAAGAACTTTAAGATAATAATATTCCGTATGTATATAATTTTTTAAATACAGGAGATTGGTCAACCCTACTGATATTCACAATAAAAAATAATATTTTTAGCATAAAAGTAATATTTTTAGCATAAAAAATAATAATTTTCTATGGATGACCTAAATAAGAGATCGGTCTCATAAAATACAACCTGTGAGATCGTCTCACACAAATTTTTATCAATAATATTATGCAATACCAAATCTGAGCGGAATCAACAACATGCATCATGCAATGTTACAAGAGTTTCTTTTAACTAATTGTCACACATTTGGGATGTGATATGAGAACGATATTGACGTGTAATGTGAATGATAAAAAATATATATTAGATATAAAATGTGATTAATTATATGGTGTTTGTTGAATGATTGTTCGAGTGTTGGTGGAGCAACGTCTTAAAATATAATTCACGTAATTTAAGATTTTTATTGGCAAAAAAATTCAGATGATCGTTGCTATATTAATAAGCTTATATTTTATCCTCGTGACTAAAAATGTTGATTAAGATTAAAAATATTGTGAGAACACATATAAATGGTATTGACTAATATTCAAATCAATCACATTCTAAATATTTTGAGTTTTATATTTTAAAAGATTTGAGTTAAATGATTGTATGGGTACAATAATTTTTCAAATTTGATAGAGAAATCGAAACGTGATGTTTGAGCTATTGAACGATTTAAAAGATTTAAATCGTATCATAAATATCGGCTATAGTATTTGATAAAACAGCAAACGACCGGCCTTACAAATTGTATCAGATTTAAGGTTACGAATTCGATTCTCATTTATTGCAAGAAGTACAATTATTAATAAGGAAATTGTTGATTGCATGCAATCGAAATATAACGCTTGAATTGTTATACAATTTATAAGATTTTGTATTGATATCACAAATTATAGTTTGTGGTTGAAAGACAAATGTTTGGACGCATGAATTATAGAATTAAATTTAGTTGATTGTGTATGACATATTAGTAAAAATACTGAATGAAATGGAACAGTTTTTCGAATTAATTAATAATATGAGGGTATAATTGAAGGAGCAAAATTATATAATATAATTTAAGAAAGTGTATGGAGGAATGGACATGATAGGATTTTGGAATTAATACATGCGTTAATAAAATATATATTTTTACATTAATTAAAAGATTAATTGTTGTGGCTTCTTAATATAAAATATTCTTTATGTTTTTTTTCAAAAGATATTGACAAGTTAACAAGATTTTTCAGCAACGTTGGTCAACTAGACATTAATGTATATCTTTTTAATTTTTTTGAAATTTATCACAATTATGAACAACCCCAAATAAATGTAAAAATTAACTACTCATTTTAACTTTTTTACATATCTAACATATTAATCCCTCCATTTAAAAAATTAATAAAAAATATGTTAAAATTCTAAAATCTCTATAACATTCCAAATTTACCATTTATTAATATTATTTATTCAAATTATATTTTAAAATTTTTTATAATTATTTTCTTGAGAATTTTTCATAATTTTTAAATTAAATAGAAATTTTTAGTATTCGACAAATTTGATTACACCTAAGCTATTTTTATTCATGTGATAATATTTTCAATTAAATTATATATATATATATATATATATATATAGATATTAAAATTAAAATTTTACTAAAATAAAATTAATTAAGATGCAATTAAATTTGATAGTAATTTTAAATCAAAATTTTCAAATATTAAAAATTTAATCTAAATAATTATGATCAAGTTATTTATGTAATCAAATTAAAATGATAGAAAAACCGTTAGATTTTTGTATTTTAAATTAAAATAAAATATTATACGAATAAAAACAATTAAAGTGAAACATCTAAAAAAATTGAAAGTATTAAATTTACCGTTTATATAAGTAATATTAATAAATGAGTATATTTTGAATGTTTTAGAGTTTTTGGATTACATATATTTTCTATGTAAATCAAATTTATCAAATACTAAGAATGCGAAAACTTCTCGAGAAAAAATTATGAAAACATTAAAAATTTAAATTTGTATAAATATTATTAATAAAACGGTAAATTTGAAATGTTATAGAGAATTTTGAATTATAAAAAATTATTACTTTTTTTTAATAGAAAGGGTAATATGTCGTATATATAAAAATGTTAAGGTATATTTGTTCTTTTCATATTTTATTTGGAGCTTCTTGTAATTGTGATAAACTTCCAGGGAGGTCAATATAATAACCCTTTATAAAATATGTAAGTTGAATTGACAATTTCTCAACCTGTCAAAATGATTGGACAGAAGCACTACGATGTATTGTAGGTCAGCTCGCCCCAATTTACCAAATTACACATAAAATTGATTAGATACATCGAATCAACCTGCCACATCACCCAGAAATAGATAGTTGAATTGATAATTTAAGCCACAAAAATGACAAACCAGCCTGCCTCACTGGTCTGTTTTAACATTTCTAGTTCTCCTAACTATATATATATGGAAAAATGTCTTCTCTGTGCATATTGAACTCTTCATTGATGATTATAAACAATTTAGAAACCAAAACATACAAAATATTAATAAAACTAACAATATAGAAAATGAAAATAAAAAGACTATTCAGTACCAGCAACAGAAAATATATTTGACAGGAAACAAATTATCTATCACCACAAGAGCATGGTACAGTTTGGTCTCAAAACATGGGAAATCAACTCTGATAAAACAGAATCTTCACTTGGTTTTGTTGGATCAAACGATGATGTCTCGGTATCAAAGTTCCCCATGATTAATACACTAAATATTCTTTCGTTTCAACGAAGAAAAATTTTATACATGATCTGTACATCTGTCCCCTAAACTAACATCAATCTGCAGCACCAAATAGAAAATCTAAATTCAGTTCCAAATGTCAAGATTCCTTCAAAAATGAAAAATCAATAGCACTCAAAGCTGTAACGCCAAGTCTGGCTGCTGCTTTGGGGAACCAATTTGTAAACTAGAACTAGGAGAAACAGCTGGAACTCTTAAATTCAGGTCCGGAGGAACTGAAAGATTGCGCCACTGTTGCATTGGCAATTCCTGCCAAGATGGTTTTTCAGAATTCCAAGTTTCAGTTTCCGCACGTAATTCGGGGATTTTACCTTGTTCTTTGGGATATTCAGCCGGTAGAGTACCCCAACTCTCTGGTAAATTATCCTCCACATTTACAGGAATGGTTTCAACCATTTGAGGGGGGAATGAGACCCCTGCAGCAGATAAATGGTATCCATGCATACCAGAAAAGCCGTTTCTTTGAGGATGATAAACAGGTTTCTGTTGCACCGGAAATTGCACTCTCCGAGAAGAAGCATCACCACCCTGAACAGATGGTTCATTTCGGCTGTTCAGTTTCCGAACAGCCTCAGCGATTCCTTTAGAAGCAAATGCATAATTTAAGTCGGAAGTCGAGGGTGTTGCAGGTTTTCTTGAGCCACCATCAGTATTATTCGACGGTCTCCGATTCTCAGATGAAAAAAGCGATGGGTGTGAAGGTGCTTCACCAACCCAACCAGGGCCATATTTTACCCCATCAGGTAACACAGATTCGATTTTTTTTGAGGCAATTTTCCAGGCTACAGGCCCAAGATTCGCAGAATACCTAGCAAGACTTCTTGCATAAGCAAGGGGGTCATTAAGACCGACCTGTAAGTTCAAAACAGGTGTTACTGGAAAACATCCCGGCAGTTGTCCAAATATTTAATTACATAATTTTTGAACCAGGATGTGGGGATAGTAAGCTCGTGCAAAATTACCAAAACAACAATTAATAAGTGAAATTCTGAAAATTATTTAGTCCAACTCATTTCAAATTTCGTGACATTAAATTCGGTGAAGAATAATTTCCAAAATCAAGAGTGTGTCTTCCCACTCGTGAGAAAAAACAAAAAACAAAAACTCTGCGGGCCAATTTAAATATTTAAAAGTCTTCCACCCTTTAAAAAGGCTAAATATCAATGATGCGATACCACTAATTTAATACATCGTGCAACATAATACAGTATGTATAGTTTAAAATGTCTCAATCAAAAAATAAATCAAATGTCGGCCGCTGCCTTATTTTGCATTTTGCCAAAAACAAAACCAATTACAGCCATGATAATTTCAAGTTTGTGCATATACGTACCGGCACCAAGCGCTTCACATCTCCAATAGAAGACGACAAAACAAGCGGTTCGTTGCCATAAGACAAGGGATGAAATTGCCCGTAAGTATGTCGCCTATTCTCATCCACAATGAAATGTTTCTTTCCATATTTCATGTCAGCCGTTAAAATGGATGCTGTGAATAGGAAAAGAGAAGGGCAAGGTCAAAACAAAATACACCAAATGTGTTGGTCCTTGATAATCAATACCATTTATACAAACCAACCTGGAAATTCACCATTCCAATCAGTGGACAATTCATAGCAGTTTTCACCATTTCTCAACCGAAGGGTCGACACGAAAGGGTCAATGGAACGATAAGTATATGATGGAGGTGCTTTTCTTAGGTTGTATGAATTAGATCCAATTGCTCTACCTTCTCCACTAGCAAGAGTTGCACCTGAAGAAATATCAGGACCAACACGATCTATTGGAGATGTTTCAACAGTTTTCTTTGGGTTCTTTCCCGGGGGTCTACCCCTTCGCACAACCTTGGGCTGTGGTCGACCATCATCACCCTCATGCCTGAGATTTTCAAAGTCTCTCATAGCAAGATCTTGGATAGATCGTGCCTAGCATGACCAATTATTCAGATAAAGAGCTGGATGCCACGAACAGAGGGAATCAAAGTATGTGAGGATTCACAAACCTGCCGATAATAGATGCTGTCTGGAGGGTTGTATGTCATGGCATTTGAACATATCAAAAGCACATCTGCCTGGAATCACAAGTGAGAAAAATTCATGCTTATATTAGAGTTTGCTATATTTTTAAAAAAACACCACTATTAGCATACTAGGACTAAGGAAAAAAGACACTAATGAAGAGAAAAAATCTTTGAACAATTCCTTAAGTTTATCGGCAAGAACTGAAGCAAATGATCACAGGAAAGATATGACGTAAAAAATGCTCGTCTTGTTTACATTGTTTTAGTTCTGAGTGATGAGTAACACTTTATAAACAAGTTAGTTCAGGATATCATCCACGAAGAACTGCAAGTAATTTTCTTTTTGTTATAGCTTGTGTGGCAAACGAACTTAATATATATTTTACAAAATTAATGGTCGCCAAACAGGCATGCTTTTTCTGTGTTCAAGTCCAATGCAGAATACATAAGCACTCCAGCTTCTTCGACTAAATATTTCACGAAAAATAGATGTCATCTAACTTAAGAATATTAGTTAGACTTGAACCACCTTCAGATTTTTTTTCAAGTCTAACAGATGATTCAAACCATAATACCCACAGAATGACTAAAGAAGCCCAAAGCTCAATGCAAAATACTGCCTCAGGCTATCTCTTCAACCCATTACCAAGCAATATAGGGAAGAGGTTACTGTCTTGAGTAAAAATAGTTCGGGATATGTTTAAACATAATAGTAATACCCTTACAGGAAGAAGGAGACATATGAGAAGTTAACTAAGTGCACATGCATCATTGGAAAATCTCAACACCTTCCCCCATTCCACAAACTTGAAAACCACCAGAACAGAGTAATAATCATCTCTCTAAAAGAAAACCGCTGTAAGCTGAGATAATCAGCTTGGATAATCAGATCAGGAAACCAACCTCCAGTTCTTCCAAGCTTTTATAAGCTCCGCTATCAAGTTTCTTGTTCACAGTCCCAAAATCCATAGGCTGCTTTATTATCTCATGGTAGTCGGGTAGCTGCAACAAAATTCAATCGGCATTAGCTCCACATAATATAGGATGACATGTCATCAGTAAAGAAAATGTCAGCACCTCATCGGGATCCACAGGCTCTGAGAATGCCCCACGAGTGTCCTTCCTACATTACAATCATCCAATAAAGACGACACTGAGAAACGAGAACTGGAATACCCAAAATGGAATAGTACGATATTGACAAATATAAATAATAAATATCTAAAAAAGAATAATAACACAAAAAACATACTTTTGAAGCCTCTGAAGAATAAAGACCAACAACTTTTTGTCTGGCAAAGGTGTTACGGAAACAGATTCCAACGGCCACCCTGTCCCCATAAAATTAAATGAAATCATCACAATCACATCAAAAAATAAAATCCCAATTCTCCGTGTTAATATTTAGACTTTAGAAGAATGTTTTAAATTCCAAAATAAAGAAGGGCAATGAAAAGAACCATTTGGATTGTCGGTCGTTTTCACAAACTTTTTTTCCTGCAAAAATTAACGGAACCATCGTTATTTTGATCACACTAGACATGCCCGTAAATTAGGCAATTTTTTTAATAGAAATCATTGAGAATAAATAAGAGGCAGAATGAATAAAGGCAGTAAATACACAGTCAATGTAACAGCAGCATCAGCAAGTACAAAAGAAAAAAATCCTCCACGTATTTATCAACGTAAGGACAAATCTGATGTTTTTTTTATCAAGAATGATGAGTATATAATAATTAATTCAGTTGAAGGATGGTCTACATAAAATAAAGGTCAACTAGATTAAATACAAGTAATATCTATTATACATAGAAGAAAAAAATGAAGAAACCCATATACAAAAGAATTTAAAAAACAAGAAAATATATAGAAACAAGAAAGAGTGGAAAGAATTCATGAAATCCAGATGTCATTAAAAGAAAATAAAAGCAAACAAAATTAAAAAAAAAATTAAGTTGAGCAAAAGCAAAGATAAATTTGACTGGTCAAAATAAATAGTATTTCTATTGCAGATCTTTGGAAGTCAGTGTAGCCACCACCCGAATAAATCCTTAAAAGAAACGTTAACAATTTCTTTCGCGCGAAATCCCAAAAGTCCCTTCAAATCCCACCCACTAGTTCAAAAACAAACGATTTTATTCTGCATTCCAAATCCCACCCGCCAGTTCAAAAAACAAACGATTTTATTCTGCATTCCAAATCCCAAAAATAGAAAATTTATTATTTACAAAAAAGCATCAACGGTTGAGGAACCGATGAAGAAAATTTTGAACTGTTGGAGTAGATAAAAATAAAAATAAAAAATCTAAGCTTTCAATTACTCACCAAAACAAGAGGAGTTTTAAAGAAAAATCTCATAGAAAACCCAAATCGAAATCAAAATCAACTACCACAAATTTTCCAAGAAATCCAAATTTACTCACCTGGTCAGAAACGGCAACGGTAGATCCACCATCAACGGCATTGATCCTGCGTTTCTTCCCATTTCCCTCTGGCTCCTCCGATTCCGGGTCTGAATCAGAACCTGGCCCCGACCCAGAGCCGGATCCTGAACCGCACTCAGTAGAATCCAGTTGGTTTTTCTGCCCAATCTTGTCACCAGATATAGGCAAACGAACGACAAGCTTCACCTTTTTCTCCTTCCTCTCATCATCTTCGTCTGATTCATCAAAATTACTGAAATTAGGGTTATGGCGCGTGGATCGACGGGTGTGTGCGGGGGTGGAGTCTTGAATAATGGGTTTTGGAGGGGAAGAGAGATGAGGGGTTTTGGAGGGGCGGCCCTTCTTACGCTTCACCTCCATTGCTGCTGCCGCCGCCGCCGCCGCCGCCGCCTTGCTTTACCCGTTGCTTTCGCCTTGGGGACTGGGTACTTCCTTTTTCGTACTATTTTTATTTATTTATTTTGTTGAGAAATTATAAAACGTGAGAGTTTCGTACGTGAGAACGGAAACGACGAGCACTGGTTCTCAGCTCTATGTGGGGTCTCTCGCAGGCTCCACGCCTTCCCTATTAGCATTCTGTAAATCGCGTTTTAAGTTCAAACACGCTTAATCATATCGTGTTTAAGCTTAAATACGTTTAACCTTGAGGTTGACGTGGACTCTTATCATTAATATTCTCAAATAATAATAACTTGTAAAAAAGTTTGATCATCGTTTTTAGTTTCAACCTCAATTCTTGATATGAATTTTACGTTTTTTTTAATGATAAAGTTTTTAAAAAATATATAATATCAACTAAAAAGTCATGAATATTTATTTAATAATACTACATACTACTTGATAAATAGTTTATTTTTAATATAGTAGAAAACTGTGTGTTTTTTAAGACTTGAAAATTTATTTATTTAATTTTAAATTTATGGTATTTCTATCGTTTGACCTCTTGTTTGACTAAAAATAATTAAAAATATAAGAAGCTTAAATTTATATTAAACATGCCTAATCTTGAAAAGTTTGAAACTTAAATATGATGCCTTGCACTTTTTTATTGCTTGTACTACTTTATAGTCCATATATATGATTTTTGAGGTTATAATATATCAGCATGATACGAATATATCTGCATGATACGACCTAACATTTTACCTCTTGTATCTGTGAGTATATTTCTTTTTAGACGAATCAATTCGATTCATATTTAAAATAAAAACTATATTTTTAGTATAAAATATAATATTTTTCTTAAATCGAGTATCAGTGGCTCACATGAGTTTTTGTGTTTATCTGTTTGATATTTTTTATTACGATGAAACTCGTTTGTTTGATATTGATAATACGAGGCTTAGTTTTAATACTTTTTGTATTAATCGTAAATTTTTATGAATAAACACCAAATTAGTTTTGATGTGTTGTTCATTCATTGTGTTCACCTCTGTATCCATCAATGAAGTGTCGTTCATCTATTAAATATGTAATTTAAATATGCTTCATCACATTCAATAGATGAGTGACACATTATTGATGAACATGATAAATGAACACCATATCAAAACTCTCTTTATAAATACTCTTTCCGAAATTAAATTACACCGAGTAAATATTAAATGCACAAAATCTATAATTTTTTTTCTTTCTTTCTTCTTTAAGCAAACTAGAAGTCTAATTATACACACATGAATCCAATTAACATGCCCACAAAAATAGGACCATATTGAATATTTGAGGGCAAACTTTTTTAAAAATATAAAATTGCATAAAATTTACCCTCATTTAACATGCGTTTTTTTTTTTGTCAAATATTCTTTTGACCTGGAAATAGGCTTGCACGGTCAATGAGAGAGATGATTTGTTCATAAGTAAATTTTTTGTGATACAGTCTCATTGAAAAAAAACCGCTTGAAAATACATTCCCTATTCTCATCTCAAATATATGAAATTCATATTATTATTTTTCTATTATCTCAAATATATAGCTTAATCTCTATATTTAGTGTTATTTTTATTCTACTTTTATAATATTAATATTTGTGAAAAACAAACAAGTCTGATATTTGAGAGCAAATAGTATAATATAATCTCGTCAAAAACTATCTTTGATGGACACTACCAAATGTATGTGATTCGTCCAAATATATCTTCTTTTGGATTTAAATAGTTTAACTTGATTTTTGTTTGGTATGTTTGTCGGTAAATTTTCTTTTATCGGTTTTTAGAAATAAATAAAAATTAGTAAAAGTCGCTTAAAAATATATGGCATATTTAACGGCATAAGCCAGGGGCCAATTAACAATTTGTTAAAAACGGAGGATCGATTTGCTATACCAGCATTATTTCTTTTTCTGCTGTGTCGATCGGACAATTCCAATGCCTTTTCATCATCACTGATTGAAAAGCAACAGGATTTTTCAGTAGTTTCTTGTTCGATTTTGTCGGAAATGCTAACGAGGTGATGCAAAGGATCGAAAAATGGCGGCTGTAGTTAATATGGAACAATTCGAGGCGTATTTCCAAAGGGCGGATTTGGATCGGGATGGAAGAATCAGCGGAGCTGAAGCTGTTAGTTTCTTCCAGGGATCCAATTTACCCAAAGAAGTCCTTGCTCAGGTTGGTTTCTTACGATAACTTTTATTTGATTCCTGGATTGTTTGTTGGCGAATACATTCGCCGTTATGTGTGATTTGCCGTGTCCATTTTTTGCTCTTTGGAGATGGAAAGTGTTAGTATCGTGCTAAATGATCGTGAGTTTTGGTGTTTGTTTGAATTAGAAAGAGTTGAACAAGAAGTTACCCGATCTAGCTGATTTTTGGATTCAATTGGGGCATAATCTTCAACCTGCCTAATTCTTGAGAAATTAGTACTCGAATTTTATTAGGTTTCTTCTAATTGGAAAATGAAATTTTATTGCGAAAATCATGTAGATTATGTAAGCTGTAGATATGAAGCTCCTCAATAAATCTTTATCTAAACAAGCTTCAATGATGGAGCAGATCTCCATCAAATCAAACAGTCATTTATAATCAAAGCACATAAATATCGAACTGCGCTGACATTGAGGTTACTCGGAGGGCTTATATTCACCACCTACCTCTTTACTCACCTTTGATTTCGAAAGAAGGGAAAGTAACCTGTTGAATATATATTGTGATTTGTGACAATAGCTAACTTCAAACATCAAAACTTCTGCACCATTACTCTTGTTTTTTGTGGTAATTCCATCTAAGGGTACAGCCTGCTTCATGGTCTTTAGACTTATTTTCTTGTGGGATGGATTGAGCTCAACAGTTTTGATAATCCTCTTCATGTTTGGACCTCTGTTAATGGATAACAGAGATTGTATGGTGTGATCATCACAAGCTATTTATTAAGTATTTGCCTCAGAAATCTGATTTTGTCAACAAAAATGGCTCTTTAGATATACATCTGATAGTTTATTTTTGTTGCAGATATGGATGCATGCTGACCAAAATCACATTGGTTACCTCAGCCGTCCTGAATTTTATAATGCACTTAAACTCGTAACAGTAGCTCAAAGCAAGCGAGAATTGACCCCAGAGATTGTGAAAGCAGCATTGTTTGGCCCTGCTTCTGCCAAAATCCCAGCTCCGCGGATAAACCTTGCAGCCACACCTGTGCCACCGTCAAAACCAGCGGCTTCTGTACCTTCTCCACAGGTGGGTGCACCTCCGCTACAATCATCTCAAAACTTTGGACTCAGAGAGCTGGCTCCGTCGAGTACCAGTGTCAACCAGCAGTTTGGACAGGCACCTTTAACTGCTGTCATGAACCCGCAGTTTGGACTGACACCTTCAAGTCATGGCAGGAACCAGCAGTTTAGGCAGGTACAGCCAGGTATGAGCATGCCATTGGGGCAGGCTCAACCTTCAAGCACAAGTATGAACCTACATGGTGGACAGTTACAACCTTCAAGTACAGGAAACCAACAATTTGGACAGGCACCTTCTAGCACAAATATGAACCAGCAGTTTTTCCCTGCTCAAAGTAACCTGTCAATACGACCTCCTTTATCAATGCCTGCTGCTCCTGTGACACATCCACCACAGGGTGCTGGTACCCCAAATATTTCTACTGGTGATAGCATGTTGGGTTCTGGTCTTCCATACTCAAACAATGATTGGCTAGGTGCTAAAACTGGAGCAGCTTCCAGTGGACCAGTATCACAGGTCTTAAACAGAGGAACTAGTCCATCCATTCCTCCAGGAGCTCCAAATCTAATTTCTACATTTTCCTCAACAACTGTTAAAGATCCTAAAGCGATAGTTGGTTCAGGAAATGGATCTATGATGGACCCAATGTTTGGAGGGGATGTGTTCTCTAGCAACCAATCTTCACCTCCGCAGGTTTCCTCCACACCACAAAGTTTTGTGAGTAGTATTCCTACCTCGTCTGCAATTGTTACTGCGAGTTCCATCTCTCAGCCTTCGATGAAACCGGATCCATTTGAAGCCTTACAGAGCACTCTCACTAAACCATCTACTGGCGGTCAGGCTCTGCAGACACCTTCTCTCTCAAAACTCAATCATCAGGTTCCCACTGGAGTAACTTCCTCAGTCTTGTCATCTGGAGTCCCAGATGGTGTGGGAACTTCTACATCAGAGCTGTCCCAGATCTCTTGGCCGAAAATGACACGTGCTAACATTCAAAAGTATGTAAAATTATTTTTGAATGTAGACACCGACAGAGATGAGAGAGTCACTGGTGAGCAAGCGCGCAACCTATTCTTTAGTTGGAGACTACCAAGAGGTATAAAACACCGCTCTTTTATTTCACTCTTTTGATTATTTTTTTATGATCTAAATTCCGGTCTTTATTTGTGAGAATCGGAGGCTACCAAAAGGTTCGGACTTCGGAGTATTACTTTTTATTCCGCTTCTTGCATTTTTTTAAGACTTGACATTTTGGTGTCTTTATGATATTTTTGGCCTTTGGTCTGTTTTTGGATCCTTTGTTGATCCTTCTTGAGTTGAAGGTTCACGCCATACGCGCCCTTTGTTTCAGATGTTAATGTGCCTTGCCCTTAATCATTTCAAATTTTCATTTCTCTAGTAACTTTCTTCTCTTGTAAAGGGACACTCTTGAATTTATCGACTGTCATGGCTTTATGTATCATCTGGACTACCTGTTTGCTGATTATTTAGTTGTACATATGCACTACCAGTCACTGTTTGAAACTTAAGACA
Source organism: Primulina eburnea (assembly GCF_022965805.1). NCBI lineage: Eukaryota > Viridiplantae > Streptophyta > Magnoliopsida > Lamiales > Gesneriaceae > Primulina > Primulina eburnea. The sequence goes on along the minus strand of NC_133101.1, from coordinate 64,954,501 downwards.
AGGACCTATATTCTAGTTAATATGCTCGGGACTCGAACTTCAGATAATGGCCTTGAGAGATATTATGTTCGGATGAGTTGCTCCTGTGGAGTCTCTTGAAGGCTGTATGTATTCTCAGTATTAGATGAACTCTTGTTATTGAGTTGGGAAGAGCAGTTTGTCTGATCCTTGTTGGTTAGCTTTTGTATGGGAAAATAATCAGATCTGATCACTTTGGCCTTTATATGGATCTAGTTTATCCAATGAAAAGGGTGGAACTAACAGCACCCTGCCATTTTAATATGGTTGCATTGTATTTTTTTCCTTTTATGAAGTGATGTCAATGGCGTATGAGTCTTAAACTCTTTTAGCATTTGCGTGTAGTTTTATGGTTCAACTTAGCCGACCTATGGTTTAATTATAGCAAAATATGGAAACTACAATGTTGTCTGGTCCAGATCCTTAAGTTTCCAAGCAGATCCCCTAGTCATCTGCTTTCAAGAATCTGGCACCACACAACGATCTACACTTAATTATATCAAATTTTTATATGAAATCATTCTTATTTATGTTATTTGTGACCTTTTCCAGAGGTTTTAAAGCAGGTTTGGGATTTGTCGGATCAAGATAATGATAGTGCACTTTCTTTGAGGGAGTTTTGCATTGCTCTCTATTTAATGGAGCGGTACAGAGAAGGCCACACCCTTCCGCCTATGCTTCCTAACAGTGTCATGCTTGACGAAAATCTGTTGGCTTTGGCTGGTCCACCCACTGGTTTCGGAGGCACTGGGTGGGGCCCTTCTTCTGGTATTGGTTTGCTTTCCTCTTCATTTGAATTTCATTTCTATCATTTTTTTAAATCTTGTGTTCTTTGCTTTTAGGCTTAAGACCACCGCAGGGTTTACCTGGTGCCCAACCTGTTGCACCTGTTGGTGTGAGACCTCCAGTGCAGCCAATGTACTCTCATGCTGATGGATCAATACAAACCAATCAACAAAATGCTAGGGGTCCTGTGATAGATAATTTTCATGCTAACGAACCCAGTAATGTGGGGGAGAATTTTTTTGATTCTAAGGATCGGGAGCCTAAGGAAAACAATGAAAAGGTACCTTTTCATTCTTCCTCTAACTTCTTTTTCTGTAGCAATGTTGAATTATGCACAGGACTAAGTTTTGGCTTGCTGCTTTGAATGATCGTGACCTGAATGGCTTTCATATTATCCTTTCTTACAACTGAATTCCTTGTGAGTGAATGAAGTTTTAGCTTGCTGAAAAATGAAATGAAAATAGGAAAAAAGGTTACAATTTTGTTCACGCATTTACACTTCAAGAGACATAAGGTAGTATAATTTGATAAAAATAGTCAATAACTTTATGATACATAAGCCATATAATAAATTCAGATTTGTGTGCGTAAAGTTTTTTTAATTGTCCAAAAGAAACTACTTCTAGCGATTATGTGAATAAATATTCGAGAATGAGTAATACTAAATTAAGTTGGCTTTGGTAACTTTTGGATTACAGAAAAAAAATTAGACAAACCTGTAAAATTGAAAAAGAGTAAATTACTTAAAAGTTGTCAGACTTCTCATCTAAATAATTAGTTTGAAATCATTTATATGTTACAATTTTATGTTGGAAAAAAAATTTCATTCATCAGAATTTGGATTAATGAAGCATACAATGGCCCATGCGATTTTCCTCTTGTTCTTTGCAGACTTCTGCAAGGATTTGATTTCTCCTTCGCCCCTGCTGTTTTTCATAGCTAAATCGAGTTTTTTTTCAATATAACGGAGAAGAAAATTTATGATAATTCTTATAATACTGGCTGATTGTTTTTTTATTATTGATAGGTTGAAAACAAGGAAGACATGCTTTTGGATTCCAAGGAGAAGCTCGTATTCTACCGAGCTAAAATGCAAGACCTCGTGAGTTACTATACAGGAACACTTCCTTTAGTTTCATTATTGTAGAGTCACAATTGTATTTGGGTTAACTTCCTTTTTACCCTGGGAAAAAAATTAATATTTTGAAAACAAAATACACTGAAGGACATTGCTAGGTCGCTTTTTCTGTACTTTGATTTCCTTGTTTATCCAAAATTACCTCTCAGGTTTTGTACAAAAGTAGATGTGATAATCGCCTCAATGAAATTACAGAAAGAGCTAGAGCAGACAAGGGCGAGGTATGCTTTGAAATCGAAGAAATATGCTTCACCATTGAACTTGCACCTTTTTTCCAATTTACTTTGGGTCTCTGCGTATTTTACTTTTACATTATGAAAATAAATTCACTAAATTTTCAGTCAGAGTTGCTGGAAAAGAAATATCAAGAGAAGTACAAGCAAGTTGCTGAAATTCATTCCAAATTAACTATTGAAGAAGCTTCATTTCGTGAAATTCAGGTAACTCGCATGGGTCCTTTAAGTGGCGCAATGTTTATCCAATTTTTTTCTTGGTTGGCTGAGCCAGCATGCTATTCAATATCAATATAGAAATCGGTGGAAGAATTTCATTAAGGTGGAAATTGTAGGAGGGTATTGGTTGATATGGAAATTTTTACATGTTCCATTTTATGGTAATATTTTCTGTAATATTGGTCACCAGGAAACAACTATCCACTGATATTCTGGAAAATTATGAGAAACTTGTATGCTTCCGGCACTGCACCTTCTCCAAGCTAACCTACTACTTCTGCAATCAATGCTACCTCCGAAGGCCAATAACTACTTTTGACTACATTCTTGTTTCCTGCCCTTCTCTCCTCCCAAACCACGGCCACTGACATCTCCTAAGTCCAGTCTCTACCCTGGTCCCAGCTAAATTCACAATGACCTTCCTCAACCCATTCATGATCAGCCTCTACTGTGTCAGCCACCTTGCTGTCATCTTCATGCAATGACTCGAGTATTCATGCAAAGACTCGAGTATAGTTTGCACTTATTCCATTAGGTTTGTTTGGTTTTGTTTTTGGAGTCTTGGGCAAAGAGTTTTGGAGAAGGAAATAATATGTACTTGGTTTGGTTTTAGGTAGGGATGTAAACAAACCAAACCGTTCGTGAGCTATTCGGAGCTCGGCTCGATAAAAAGCTTGTTTGAGTTCGTTTGTTAATCATATCAAATCAAGCTCAAGCTCGATTTTGAGCTCGACAACTTAATCAAAACAAGCTCAAGCCTAAGCGTATTCGGCTCGTGAGCTCGCAAACATGTTCGTTAATAGGCTCGCGAGCTAGAACTCGGCTCGTTTAGGTGGCTTGTCAGCTCGAGCTTGACTCATTTGTTGAATTGACAAATAAAAATATTAGTACTAATAAAAGATAAACTTGTATGTCTAAGATAAAATTGAATTTGTTCATAGATATATTTAATTTTAACAAGCTCGAATCAAGCTCAAATTCGAGCTCAATTGTATGTTTTACGAGCTCGAAAACGAGCCGAGCTCAAGTTAGGCTTGTTAAATATGATAAACGAGCAATTAATAAACCAAGCTCGAGCCCGACCTGATTAACATCATAAACGAGCTTTTAACGAGTCGAACTCGAGCTTTTCACAAGTTTAGTAATTTCAAGATAAGTCGAATTCTAGCCTGATGATAAAAACTCGAATAAAGCTCGAGTTTGAGTTCGAGCTCTATCAATCTTAAACGAGTCAAACTCAAGCCAGACGATAAAAGCTCGAATCAAGTCGCTCGAGCTTGAGCTTGAATTAATCTTAAACGAGTCAAGCTCAAGCCTGATACTGTTCGGCTTGGTTTGGATCATTTACCTCCCTAGTTTTAGGAAAACAAAATTGCTAGTGTGGATGTTATCAGAAACTGTTTGATAAAATTATTTGAAATATTAAATAATCTCGTTTTTAGTTATAGTACGATATAATAATAAATTGAAAATGATGAAAAGTTGAGTTAGAAGTAATTATAATATTGGAGATGTAAAAATGAGTGATTTATTTTGGAGAAAGAAAACGAAGTTAATGACAGCGGTTGTGAAAATGTGTTGTTGAACAAGTATTTGTTTGTGAATTTACCTCTATAGTTTTTTCTTATCATAAGTTTTTGAATTGATTTTATTTAAGAAAGAAAAGAACCAAAATTTGGTGAATGTGAGTTGAATGCCAACTTTGAGTTGGTCATATCAAACACACAACCTTACTCTACAATTATTGTGTCCATTCATAATAACTGCATAAAATTACTGCCTAAAACCCATCCCGGCTCTCCAAGAATCATTTGACATTGAGTACTATGTATTGCATGTTTAGGCAAGGAAGATGGAGTTACAGCAGGCAATTGTAAAAATGGAACAGGGTGGAAGTGCAGATGGTATCCTTCAGGTTGTTATTGCATGTATGCTAGGATGCATATTTGGGTTTTACAACCTGTGTACAGTTTTTGATGAACTTTTTGGTTTGTCTAGGTGCGTGCTGATCGTATTCAATCAGATCTTGAGGAACTATTGAAGGCATTGGCTGATCAGGTCAAGAAATTTGATGTACAGATAAAGTCATCTGCATTAATCGAGCTTCCCCCTGGTAATCCTTTCAACTAATGTTTTCCCGTGGTTTTATTTTCTTGTTGTTCACATCTCATTTTTTTTGTTAGCCAGACACTTAGTGCATGAATGGTATGAATGAATGTAATAAGAAATGAATGGAATCAATATTGGAATGGAATGAAGATGTTTCATTCCAATTATTGGTACCGAAAGAAATGAAAAAAGAATGTAATGAAATTATTTTAATAATAAAATATTTTTTAATTAAAAATTCAAAATAATAGCTTGCTCAAGAAATATTCTTGTTATTGTTATTATTATTATTGTTAAAATAATAATTATTGATTCTTTATTAATTATTTTAAAATTAACGTTATGACCTATATTTTTAATATTTTATTTGATAAAATAGCTATCATTCAATGAAATATTATAATAATCATTATCAAATAAATATTTATTTTATGTTTTTATTTTTATTATATATTTATATATTAATATTATTATCATGATTATTGACTTGTTATTATATTATTTTAATTATTAATATTAACATCATTATTAAGTTTGCATCATTTTATTATTAATAAAGGTATATATATTTTTTTTTATTGTTTGTATATTTATTATATAATGTTTTATGTATTATTATTATTATTATTATTATTATTATTATTATTTTAAATTTTAATGATTATGATGAATATATTGATTTAAATTAGTTAAATTAAATAATGTAATTTTTTTGTAAAATTGGTAAGAATTGTTTGTGGGAATGTTAATTCCCATCTAAAATGTATGGAATGATAGGATTGGTCATTTCCGTTGGACTTACCAAGCATGGTATATGGAATGCTCATTCCCATTGGACCTACCAAGCATGTCCTTGGTATTTTTGTTGCATCTCTTCATATTGATCCAAGAATTTATATATAATTTAACTCTTTGAAGATTGTCTTCTCAGTGTTGCTATGCATTGATGTAACTAGATGGATGTCAAACTAAAAACTAGTATATTATTAGGTTGTAAAACTTGATGCCTCTGCGCTTTCAGAACTCACCCAAAAAAATTAATCACTTCTTATGTAAATCATTGTTATATGAACTTGAGAGAAGCCCTTTCCTTGTGGGTAAATAGGTAATCATGATGAGTATAAATTGGAAAGATGCACTGTACATCTCTTCCATCTTTATGCAGTTTCTAGGGGCATACAATGCATACATTCTATATATAAAAATGCAATTTAACCTTTCTAAGCTGGTTGGAGGGTTTCTGGTTGATCACTTTTGTAAATAATCCAACGACCAATTTTTCACATTCAATCTCAAAAACTTAGTAGTAGGCAAACTTCCTTATCTTTGAGGGATTGAAGAACAAGTATTTCTTTCGTGTATGGTTCCTATTTATGATGTCGAACTGATTATTTTTCAAGGTTGGCAACCTGGGATCCCAGAGGTAGCAGAGATTTGGGATGAAGAGTGGGACAAATTTGAAGATGAAGGTTTGACATCTTTTGCTCATTTCCTAACATTTTGCTCTTCTCATTGGCACCGGTTTCTTTGTCCACCTGCACAACTGTAAATAATATCCTTATTGTGTGGGACATGGCTTATTTGTTACTGCCAGGATTTTCATTCGATCTTACTGCTCCTGCAAATGAAAAGCCAGAATCCATTCAGAGAGAAAATTCTTCCCCAACCCCGACATTATCCCCTGAATCAGTGCCAAATGGTGATGCAACACCTGAAAAATTCTTCAGTGTGGAGCCTAGTGCCTTTGAGACAGGATCAATATTCAGCGCAGAAGAATCAAACAGCCCCCAAGGAAGTCCAGGGAGGCAAGCATATGATAGTCCATCACCAGAATCTTCGGAGAACCATTTCCGGAAAAGCTCTGACGGAGATGCTGAGACTAGCAGGTTTTTTGTGTTTCATCTCTATACAAAATCACATTAAAACAGCTTTTTTGTATTTTGCCAGTAGTGTGAAGGTCTCAACGCTAACTCTTTCCTTGCTGGCTTGCCTTTTGTTCTTGTTTGGCTCCTCAGAAGCTTTGAAGAAACAACTTGGGGTAATTTTGATAATAATGACGATATTGATTCGGTCTGGGGCTTCAACGCTAAGGCAAGTGTCCTTGGTTGTGCAATGTCATATTATGTTTGTGACCAAAAAGTTTACGCTCGATCGAGAATGACCGCATGGAATGGAGTTGTATGTCCGAACAGTTTACATGGTTCTTTTTTTTACCTGGCAGGAATCGGATCATGGGAGGCACGAAGAGAAATATTTCTTCGGTTCTAATGATTTTGGTGCAAGTCCAGACAAAACCAATTCCCCTCAAGCCAGTAGTTCGTTTCAGAATAATGGCCTCTATACCTTTGAGGATTCGGTTACTGGAACTCCGGCGTCAAGGGCTGGCAATTCCCCTTCAAGATACAGCATTGAATCGAAAGATCCTTTCTTTGACAATTTTTCAAGGTATGACTCCTTCAATGTGCAAGATTCAGACCCTTCTCCCCATCGGAAAAACCTCACTAGGTTCGACTCTGTAAGTAGCACGGGTGGTTTCGATCACAGCCGTGAATTTTCATTTGACGATTCTGATCCATTTGCCTCGAGTGGTCCATTTAAGGTTTCTTCTGAAACTACCAAAAAAGATTCTGAAAAATGGGGCGGTTTCTAGCTCTTGTCATCATATTATATTCTTGGATATATACACGAGCCTTGGTACATCAGATCTTATCAGCGTTTGATCGTGCAGACACATTATAGTTGACACCCGATGGCTTTTATAGGTATCATTATTTCATCATCTGATATCGAATATTGCTCATACAAGTCATTGACACAAAAGTTCCATACCTTTAGGACGACCTATCATTTTTGTCCGAGCATACTTGTTTTAAGTCTCGTCTTTATGGATGTCTGCGAATGAATTTTCTGCGAAAAAACATTTCTTTGTATATTTCATTATATTGCAATATTTGTGTGTGGTTTTTCTACATTTTATATCTTCACCTGTCACTTTTACCTTCTGTCTCCTGTTACCTGTATGATCCTGAATTGTGTGTTTATACAATATTTTTTTAAATATATAACTTATAAGTGGTTTTCTTTAATTTATTTAAATAGATTTTGAGTTTTAAATTTTTTTATTATAGATCATGGATTTAATTTGATAGTGGCATTTGTGTAAAATTATATTAATGAAATTGTTTTTTTTATTTACTTAAAAAATTTTGCCCCAGATATGGATTTAATAAGAGAGTGTGTAAAATTGGTTTTTTTCCCCTTATCTTGAATCACAAGTCTTTGTAGTGTAAGACTTAAAAGAGAAATATTTTTAAAAAAATACAATTGGTCCAACTATTCTCGACTCTTGTTACTTAATATTTCACTTTCACATGCACACACATCAATATAATCAAGAGGCAAAGACGGTGTATCATATTATGCGTCGTATTAACTTGAGCAAGATCACCTGTCAATTGAGTTGACAAGGTTTTTCGGTTATATTTAAGAACATGTTCGATATATAAAACAATGTCATATATCATAAATATGAAGATTGTGGATATTTTTGGAAATTTAAATGATTAGGGAGCCCAAATAAACATTTGGAGGAATAAAAAATGTGGAGAAATTTATGTTCTAGGGAGAAGAGTTATTAATAATTTGCTTTATATGTATATCAATATTTTCTTTTTATTTTTTCTTACTATTTCAATTAAAAAATTAATAATATATTTCATTTTAAATTTTGTTTAAAAAACTATTTTTATTTTTATTTTTTTACGAAATACGTGTATTGTGTGTGTAATGAGTGTCTCGATCGTTAATATATATATAAACCCGATTTTTCAAGTAAACACATTTCTGTCTAAATTATAATAAAAATTTACATTCACATTTTTAGAAATTATAATTATAAAAATTAATATAATAGGCAGCAGAGTATTGTGTGTGTGTGTGCGCGTTGTGACGTGAATCAACAAACCTTAAACTTCGTCAGCTCAGTGTGTATTTTATACGGGACAATAAAAAATATACGACTCATTTTAAATTTAATTAATACAAAGGGATTTTGACTTTTTAAAATCGAAAAAAGAGAGTTGACTGCTATTAATTAGGTGAGTTCATTTATTAGGTCATTAATTAGATAGTTCTGGCTATTGTCTCGAGTGGGTCGAGATGCCTCGACCCATAGTGGGTCTAGGTGGCATATTTATAATATAGCATATTTCTTTAAATTCATACTATTGTCTATAATATAATAATCTTATCTAGGTTTTGTAGGTTATACGATCAAGAGAAGACGTGGAAGGAAAAAACAAAACAGATTTCCATCTGTAGGAGAATTTGGTAGAAGATAAGATTGAATGATATGTAATTTGTTTGAATTTAAATATAATCAATTTGATTTTATTAATATGTAATGTGTTTGTGGTGAATTTTTAATTTTGGTGTGGGTCGAAGTGAACAAGATTGTAATGTGTGTAGTAAATTTTTAAATTTGGGTCGTACGAGTGGTAAATTATTTCAATTTCGGGACGAGTAGGGTCGAGTGATAATGTTAGAAGTTTGGTTTAGGATTTTGTTTAGGGTTTGGGTCGAGATGGTCGAGTAGGTAGGAAATTTTTGATATTTTTGAGTTTTAATCATTTTATAATATATAATTCACTTTATATATGATTAGAATGTAATATATATATAAAAATCTATTTGTGTAAACATTAGTTATATGTTATAATTTAAGTATGGTAGTTAAAAAATTCATAACAAGTGGAAGAATTTATCTCTTATTCTAACAATGTGGGTTGAATTTATACTCGACTAAAAATCTTAACAAATTTTATAATTCCACTGAAATTCATAACAAATTTTATAATAATAGAACTAAAAAAATGCATAACAAATTTCATTACATATTCACTTTAATGAATGCATATCGAAGCATATGAAATTAATGTTTATTGTATATAAACATTAACAAATTTTATAATTCTACTAAAATTCTTAACAGATTTTATAATAATATAATTAAAAAATTCATAACAAATTTCATTACATGTTCACTTTAATGTAATGAATGTATATCAAAACATATGAAATTAATGTTTATTGTATATAAACATTAACAAATTTTTTAAATTATACTAAAATTTTTAACAAATTTTATAATAATATGCTTCTCGACCCATTTATTACAATATATTAAAATCTATATAGATTTTACAGTATATATATATATATATATATATATCTTATGGGTCGAGAAGCCAAAATTATGCTTCTCGACCCATCTCAACCCACGCTACCCACCAAAATTGGGTCGCGTGGGTCGAGTATAATCTCGATCCAATTTTGTGACGAGTCATAACCCTCGACCCAGTTTTGATTGGAATTGTTATAATACTTAGCATATAAAATTAAATTACCAAATTGAGTGTACTGCACCAAATATTCTATCTCTTTTTTATTTAAAAATGATACAATCTTCTTACATATTTAACGTATCTTGATCATAAAGTTAACTTGCATTCAAAAAATTGATTCCTTCTAAGTTTAGCGGGAAAGTAAACTTATATAAAAAATAAACAAAAAAGATTATTAGTTGTATAAATTTAAAACAAAACAAAATTATTAATTGTAAAAAGTTAAAATTAATGAGTCGCGAAGTCTTCACGTCACGACCCCGGATGATGAAGCCCACGACCCTAAGTCTTGGGTATGAAGCACTTGTGCTTCACAAAGTAGGGTGGTACCCAATTTTGGGTTGTGAAGTTCAACTTTGGGTGGCGAAGCACAAGCACCAAGTGCTTCACGACCCAGAAGCCAAGGGTCGACTTCACGACCCATGGTTTCAGGATCCAGGGTGAATCTTTTTACTTTGGATTGTGAATATTGACGAGATTCAATAAATTTCATATCTAAAAAAATAAATTTTTTACCAATACGTGATTTTTTTGTTGGATTTGTTATAGAAGAATAACTTGTAGACTCATTGTTAATTGTTAGCCAAAAAATGAGAGCATGGAAGGTTGAGAAGAGAAAAACAATTTTGTGAAGAGTCGAGAAAAATTGAGTCGAGTAAATTTTTTTATTTAATTATATTATAAATTTTATTATATAAAAATTAAAATATACTAATAAAAAAATAGTTTTAAACCAAAAATAAAAAAATAAAGAGTAAGTCTCATGTGAGATCGTCTCACGGATCTTAATCTGTGAGACGGGTCAACTCTACCCATATTTACAATAAAAAGTAATATTCTTAGCATAAAAAGTGATACTTTTTCATTGATAATCCAAATAAGATATCCGTCTCACAAATACGAACTCGTAAGATCAGTCTCACACAAACTTTCGTCGAAAATAAATTACATTGACTCCTCTTTCTTAATAAACTCTTGCGTCACTTCCGTTTTCCTCATTTCCCCTATTTTATACTCTCCATTCATTCCATTCTGTTCCCTTCATCTTCGACGAACCCTAGCTTCAATCTTTGCCTTTGATCTTTTCCGCGCTACTATCCCTCAGTAATCATCTCATTCACCATGGCTTCACGGAGGCTGCTAGCCTCATTCCTCCGATCCGCCGCTAGCCGTGCTTCTAGATCCCCATTCTCAGCCGTCCCCAAGACGCGGACACATCGCCCCGCTCCCTGTTGGCTACTTCCTTCACCGCTTCGCCGCTCACTACGCGACGTCATCCGCGGCTTCCACACCTTCAGCTCCACCCCCGTCCAAGAGTGAAACCGGAGGGAAAATCATCGACGAGTTTACTGGTCAGGGCTCGATTGGGAAGGTATGTCAGGTTATCGGAGCCGTTGTCGATGTGAGATTTGAAGAAGGTTTGCCTCCAATTTTGACGGCTTTGGAGGTTTTGGATAATCAGATCAGGCTTGTTTTGGAGGTGGCGCAGCACTTGGGTGAGAGTGTGGTGAGATGTATTGCTATGGATGGGACTGAAGGGTTGGTTCGAGGCCAGCGAGTGCTTAACACTGGTTCCCCCATCACCGTGAGCGACATTATTTTTCCTTTGATGCTTGGATACGCTGGTGTTCCTGTTCCTATTTACAGTTAATCGGATTGTTGATTGGTCTTTTAACTTCACGTACAACGACTATTCCTTTCAATCCTTCCATAGATTTTGGTTGGGAGAGTAAGGAAAAAAATTAAGCTTTGCCGTCTGTGAATTAAAGCCAATGATTTTGCATTTCCCAATTACAAAACTTGGAGTTTCTTTTCCAGTTTATGCTGAATATGAGAAAATTTGTAAGCTTTTCCGTTTCAGACTGTAGCTAATGATTATGTTATCAAAAACCAAACACGGAATTGGTGCGTCCATGTATGAAGTTAGGATATTTTATACCATATATGCATGCGATGTATTTAGTTATGATTTTTATTCACTTTGTTGAATCATAGGTGCCTGTTGGCCGAGCCACTCTTGGTCGTATTATCAATGTCATTGGGGAGCCTATAGATCATAGAGGCGACATTAGTAAGTGACGTGCTGCCTTTTAGCTGCAACCACTTAAGTGATTAAAGGCGGTTTCCCCTTTGCTAACAAATGAACAATGTTGCAGAAACTGAACACTTTTTACCAATTCACCGCGAAGCTCCTGCCTTTGTGGAGCAAGCAACAGAGCAACAAATTCTTGTCACGGGTATCAAGGTGATTTCTGAATTCTAATCAATCTAATCGTGACACATGTTCTCATTGATATGTTTTCCTTACTTCCCTTCATTCAACCGCTTTATGTGAATTTTATGTTTATAGATACACATTACTTTTTTCCTAACTCAGGTTGTTGACCTTCTTGCACCTTACCAAAGAGGAGGGAAAATTGGGCTGTTTGGTGGTGCTGGTGTAGGAAAGACTGTACTTATTATGGAACTGATTAACAACGTTGCAAAAGCTCATGGTTGGTTCCTAGTTGATGCGATATGTGTTAAATCTTTGGTTGCATATGTTTATCTCACTTCTGCATAATTTTATTGCAGGTGGTTTCTCTGTCTTTGCCGGTGTGGGAGAACGTACCCGAGAGGGTAATGATTTGTACAGAGAAATGATTGAGAGTGGTGTCATTAAGCTAGGTGACAAGCAGGTTCACACCCACTTTGATCAATTTCCTCTCTGGTTTGATGTTACTTTTTATCCCATTATGTTTTCTCCTTTTTCTTGTTATTAGGCTGATAGCAAATGTGCTCTGGTCTACGGTCAAATGAATGAACCCCCTGGTGCTCGTGCTCGAGTCGGACTGACTGGACTGACTGTGGCTGAACATTTTCGAGATGCGGAAGGGCAAGATGTGCTCCTCTTCATTGACAACATTTTCCGTTTTACCCAGGTGGTTGCATGCTCAAAATCATTCTCAAAATGGTTCTTTATGTTCATGACATGTGTTACTAATTTTTTTAATCATTACCAGGCTTGTGTTGCTGTGGTTTTTTAACCATTTTTGTTATGACTCATACAGGCTAACTCGGAAGTATCCGCTTTGCTTGGACGGATCCCATCTGCTGTTGGTTATCAACCTACTTTGGCTACAGATCTTGGTGGCCTTCAAGAACGTATTACTACAACCAAGAAAGGTTCAATTACATCCGTCCAAGCCATTTATGTGCCAGCTGATGACTTGACAGATCCAGCTCCTGCAACAACCTTTGCTCACTTGGATGCCACGACTGTGTTATCTCGACAGGTATAGATGCTTTCTTTAAGTTACTAAAGGAAACATTGTTCGACTGTTCATGACTTGATTGTTTTTATTCTTGTTATTTGAATCAGATTTCTGAGCTTGGTATCTATCCTGCTGTCGATCCTTTGGACTCAACATCTCGAATGCTTTCTCCTCACATCCTGGGGGAGGAACATTACAATACTGCTCGTGGTGTACAGAAAGTCCTTCAAAATTACAAGAATCTTCAAGATATTATTGCTATTCTTGGAATGGATGAGCTCAGCGAAGATGACAAATTGACTGTTGCCCGTGCCCGCAAAATTCAGCGGTTCTTGAGCCAGCCTTTTCATGTTGCAGAAGTTTTTACTGGTGCCCCCGGGAAGTATGTGGAGTTGAAAGAAAGTATTACAAGCTTTCAGGTAAAGTGTTGTCCTTTTAAGCTTATGCTAGGCTCGCTCTACTCATTTCTACTATTTTTATCACTTCACCTGGACTTGCAGAGTTATACCCAATATTGTAGGACATGATGTGTCTGATCATTGATGTATTTTCTAAGATTGAATGTCTAACTCTCCTCGCTGTCAGAGCTTTTGTGCGCTTCATGTTCATATCTTATTAATTTTTTTGGTGAATGTAAAAAAAGGTCTATAGAGTAGAATTAAATTTATTATGCATAAGTAAATTAAATAAACATTCAAAATTAAAAACATGAGAAAATTTAGTGTGTAGAATGTAGGTCGGTTCTTTTTGGCAATTGTTGTATGTGAGATAGCAAAGAGACAAAATGGATAAAGAAACCATTCTTTTAATTACGTGGATGCACATATGAGCGTCTTCTTCAGGCCCTTACTCAATGATCATCCCCTGTCGAACATGGTCCTATTTGTTTTGCTAGTGTCATTACAGGTTTTTTGTGATTATTGGTTAACCATTGCTTATGACTTTCAGTAATATGATATCTTCGTTCATACTGCCTCCTTTACTGTCTGTATTTTGGATCTGCTTTGGTCAAATTGTCATCAGTTTTCACATTGACATGCGGTGTTATTACTTTTAACAGGGAGTATTAGATGGAAAGTATGATGATCTTTCCGAACAATCATTTTACATGGTAGGAGGAATTGAAGAGGTAATTGCCAAGGCCGAGAAGATTGCCAAGGAATCTGCTGCTTAGATACATCAGAGTCTCGATGACTTCCTCTTCTCCCCCTCTGCTGATATTTTCGAAAATAATTTAGTTCATGGCAGTAACACCAGCATAAAGAGTTTTTGGACTAAATTTTCGGACTTTTTTTTTTCTGTCTTGTGTGGCTGTGCTAGTCATACGGTGGTGGAGCTAAACCTCCCTCCCTGCCGAGCCCCCATCTGTTTTAGTACGTCAATCAATAAGGGAGTTAAGACTGGGACGAACGTAGTATACTTTTGTCACATTTATTTCCAGAGCTATTGGTTGCTCTCACTGGGGAAGGTTTTCTACTATGTTTTTATCAATTTGCACGTTCTGATTTCTGAGTATCAACGTGGTCGATGCATTGTGAGACTACCTTCTTGATTGCATCTTGAAAAAATTCTTTTCATTTTGCCGTCTCTCACGTGCTCTCATTCATGCTGCAACAATATGACTGGGAACAGACAACTTGACCTCGAATTCAGGGTTCAGTTCTTGAAATCTAAGACAAGCCGAACGTTTAAGTTTGGTAGCAACCACACATCACTCGTGTGCTAGTTCTTGTTCCAACTCTTAGAAATAAAACCATTAAGTAGATGCCATTAGGAGGGAATACAGCCCTGGCCTAAGTAACGGTCTAAAACTTGTCTGCCAATGCCAAGATTTGTGAGTATAATCAAATGCGATGTTAGTTTGTATATAGTGTATCATGTTGCTAAATGTGACAAAACCGATGTCTACCAACACTGGATAGCGTTCTTGATGTACAATACGTTCTTTTGGCCTCAATGTCTTTTCAAAATAACATAATGATCATCGTGGTCTTGATAGTTAATCAAAACACCGTGATAAAAAAAAAATTCTATCATAGCATGATCTCAATTTTAAAAATAAATTTTTAGATTTGTAGTCCGGCTTGATTGATTTTTTATTATTTTTTTTGGGTGTTAAAAATTGTCTATTTTGAATTAAATGGTTTTGCAAATTATAATTGAATATTTTTTGGAGTCTTTTTGGGGGCCATTTCAAGTTAAAAATTGAACCCATTGGATGATCTCAGCGAGGATGAAAATTTTGACTGTTGCCGTGCTCGTAAATTCAAAGGTTCTTGAGCGAGCCAGCCTTCCATATCGAGGAAGTTTTCAAAGGCGCCGAAGGAATGTGTGTGGAGTTGCAAAAGAGCATTACCGGCTTTCGGGTAAAATACTATTTTCTTTAAATTCTATGATACGACCGTCAACTTTCAGTTCTGTGCTCTATATATCATGTGACGGAACATGAGACTTAAAGCATACTTGAAACTTCATTGTGCTATGTTTTGCAAGGGGGGTAATGGATGAGAATACGATCATCTATCTGAACATTTCTTTTACATGGTCGTAGGAATGGAAGAGGTGATTGCCAAGGCCGAGAAGATTGCCCGGAATCCGCTGCTTCGATACATAACTACGAAATAATTTAGTTGGTGGCAAAGCTGCTGCACTACTTGAAACAATAAAATAGTAGCCTTATTTTAAGTAGCACATTCTCAACGAAAGCACAAATATGAAGATTTGAATTCAAACGTATACAAACAGAAGAACCTGTAAAATCCATCTCAGAAAAATTTAAGTACCACTGGGTATAGTTGGAAACTTTAAGATAAAGTGCAGTTTTGCGGCGTAGTAACCAAACAAAATGGCATACGGTTGCTACTTTGGGATCATTCAAATTTATGCATGAGAAGCACAAATATTATTATGGATTTCTCATTTGAAGGGTCTGCAAAAATGGGTGAAGCTTCAAGTTTCTTCGTGTACGTGTCCAACAATTCATCCATCACTTGCAAAATGATTCATTAGCAATCCCTCAAAGACGGCTCTGTGGTACATCGAGCGGGCAGAAAAGCTGGTCAAGGTTAGTTTTCCTGGATATTTTAGTATTTCTGTTCTTTCGATAATGAAACTTAATTTGATTCCCCTCTTATCATTGCCTTTAATTCTTGTGGGATGGTGAAATATAATAGGAAGTTGAATGAGTCCATCTTTGCTTCACTAAGCGTTCCCTGCAATAATATCAGTGATAGAGGTTTATTGGTGTCAATGTGTAATGCAGCAAAAAAATTGGGTTTTAAAATCAGTTTATCGACAAACTGCTTTATGTATGATTGATGTAACACGGAGTACATCAAGAAATTGGGAGACAAATTTTCCATAAAAATATATTTGGCTTTACCTTCTTGGCCATGTCCATGAGGCAGCAACAACCTAAAATATCTAACTCTATTGGAGTCGTGAAAGTTGTCTCAGAACCCATAAGACTTGGGACTGCAGGGACAAGAAGGTCCATTAGTCCCCCCGAAATCAGCTCCTCCGCCCTAGCTTCTAGATAAGACTCGATATCTTTAGCATACGGATTCAAATATGCATCAAAAAGTTGTTTTGTAGCTCGAGTACATGCCAAAGATGTTTCATCCGACAATGCTTTGAGCATTGCGCCAAAGAACCCATGCTTCTGCAGGTTTGTTTGCGTTTCCTTGTTTGTCTTTTTAGTCATCTTTAATTTTTTAAAGTAGAAGTTATAATCAAAAAGAGCATACGAAACCTTGGAAATGTGATTGTGCCACATTGTTTGTAATATTCTGTCATCATGTCCTATTTTTCTTGGTGCAGAATGTGCCTTCTGCGAGACTACTCAGGTTTCTGCGTGAGCATAGATCGGAGTGGGCTGACATATAGCATCGATGCTCACTCAGCTGCTGCGGTCAAAATGGGTCCCTGTACTTTGTTAGGGTGGGAGTTGGTAACTTTGGGGTCAAGTTATTCTTCCTTAGGCTCAGACTATTGAGCACGAAGATGCCAGTGTTGTGAATTAATTAGTTCACGCATATAGACACCTTATCTTTCGTTTGGCCAATTAAATCCAATGCTTTTATAATATAGTATGTGCTAATATAACTTGGTATCAGCCCTTAGTCACTTTACAATACAAATTTTTCTGCATCTTCTTCTGCTTAATAGCTGCTGGAGGTAATCAAATTGGAAGGTGTTGGCCATTCTCCTGAAGATGCGATGCTGCGGAGGGACGTGGTTCTCTTGCAGGTAAATTTTGTCCTCTACTCTGTAGGACATTATTTGAAAAGAATGAGCACTAGACTTTAAGTTAGATCCTATTTTTTTTCCAAATGTCTTTGAAAAAATTGGAAGGTGTAGGCCATTGTCCTGAAGATGCGATGCTGCCGAGGGACGTGGCTGCTTTCGAACCAAACAATGTGCAAATCTTCTTGTTTTGTCATCTACTTTTACCCAATTAAAAATTGGCTCTTTCTTTCACAGAAATTTCATAGAGATCTTCCTCCAACACCAGTGTCTGCATATGGTCTATCGAAAGAAACGGCCACGGTTCCAGGTCCTACGTTCGAAACTTTGCATGGATTAACCCACACCCACATAACATGGTAAAACAATCCTCCATCCAAGCATATTTTGCCTTGGGATCTCACCATTCCGACTGCCATACCTCACTCAAGAGCCGGCATTCCCACGGTCTGATTCAAAGACCAAGGCCCATCTTGGACTAAGAAACAATATCACTACCACAACTTGCAACATCAGGGTATACTATGGTACCATGATCATGCGATGGGAAATACTAGCAGAAAGCCTAGTACATTGATCTCAAATATCCATCTCCAAACCCATCAAGTGCAATTTTAAAAATTGAGATAAATTTAAAAAATAATATTTCCTAGTTTTCTACCTCTAATTTATAGTGATTCTCGAATATTATTAATCAACCGAGTGTGTAATATTGGATTGATTCAATTATCTGGATGCATGCACAAAAGTAATCCATATGATAAAATCAATTTCTGGCTCAACCTAACAACATGATCTGCCAGTCCACAAAAAATTTATTGACTTCTTCGCTTACGCTTCGAATTTTGAACACGTGTTAAAATACTTTTTCCAAAGAGGAAAAAAAATAAGTATGAAGCCGAGAATAGTAAAATGCAATGTTCATACTTCGAAAATGCAGATAAACAAAATAATACATTATATGGAAAACAAAAAGACTTTTCATATTTTTTTATTATTTACAATTCAATTGTAGCGATTCCGCTCGTGATTGGTGTTGAATTTTCCAAACACAAAGTCGGATTATATGCATTTAAGTCCAAAGCCCACATGCATTATTATACATGACCGGAATCTATTGGATCCACGCCGTGATTAACGTTATTAGTCATTTTCACCCAGCATGACAAAACATCATTAACGGAATATTTATTATCGCTCTAATCATTTCAAGGATGTCAAAAACTTGTACGAGACGGTCTTATAGGTCGTATTTTGTTAGACAGATCTCTTATTTGGGTAATCCATGAAAAAATAGTACTTTTTATGCTAAGAGTATTATTTTTTATTGTGAATAACGATAGGGTTGACTCATAATTCGATCATCTCACAAAAGACCTACTCTTCAAAGATTCCTATCTAATTATAAATTCTCACTTTTAATTCAAGCATATCCACCCCAAATAAAATGATTTACCAATAATATGTCCCTCTTCGTTAAGCGGTTTTACTTCAAAATATATGAAATCATTTACTTATTTGGGTGATGTCGAAATCATTTATTTGTTCCGTAAACTATATTTTGTTTGTTTTAAAAAATATTCATAATCTGAAGACTTTTGATAATAAACTTAGAATAAGTCTCTTGTAAAACGAGCTTATCAATCTTTATCTATGAGACGGGTCAACACTACTGATATTCAAGATAAAAAGTAATTCTCTTAGTATAAAAAGTAATATTTTTTCATAGATGACCCAAATAAAATATCCGTCTCACAAAATACGAACCGTGAGACTGTCTCAGATAAATTTTTGTCATAAACCTATGGGTTTCAAGCACATCAATAGAGCGATAGGATTATTATTATTATTATTTAATAATGTGTGAACACAACAACAAGCCATTGTGGTCGTTCGCTAGCTAAAACACAAATACAAGGTTGTCCCCACAAAGACAAAAAAGTCGGGGAGATGAAAAATGTAACCTAGTTAATTCTAGCTCAATTGGTCTTTTTTATTATTATTTAATTTAATTGACGCCCAAATTGAAACATATTTCTAGTTAAATTCTAGTCGAGAAGTGTTTTGATTTCTTCAAGATCGAGCTCATTTTTTGTAATATTGCTAATTATACCCTTTAAAAATTTATATAGATAGTACTTGCCATAATATTTCGTATTAACATTAACTAGTGATTTGAATAAGATCGAAAAAATAAAATTAATAAATACTAATTGATAATAATAGTGCATTTTCTAATATATATAATATTAAAAGAAACTCAAGTAATTGTCCATATTATCAATATTTTGATGGTTGATGGTTACCAAAACGAGAATAACTAGAATTGTCAAAGAAGGTCCCGTTTTTCAAAATTGCGATCTTTATTTGACCCCTCAATCTCAATCTCAATCTCAATCTCAATCTCATATATCCCACAACTCCCAACCATTAACAAGCCTCAAACCTCCATAAAAACGTACCCATTTCTCAATCTTTCATCCGTTATATATTTTAATTATCGTAGGAATTTTTGACCAAGAAAATTTGGGTCCGAATTGATAATAATGGGGAATAGTTTGGGAGGAAGAAAGAGCGTAAAAGTGATGAAAATCAACGGAGAAACGTTCAAATTGAAGGCTCCTGTGCAAGCCGGTTCGGTTTTGAAAAATTACCCCGGCTACGTCTTGTTGGAGTCGGAGGCGGTGAAGCATTACGGCGTCCGGGCAAAGCCGTTGGAGCCTGGGCAGGAGCTGAAGCCGAAAAGGTTGTATTTTCTGGTGGAGCTGCCTAAGTTTCCTGAAGAGAGGGTCACTCGGAGGGTGCGTTCGGGGATTCAAATGAGCGCCAAGGATCGGCTCGAGAGCTTGCTGCTGGCACGGCGATCGTCTTCTGATCTTTCGATTATGAAGCAGCCGAGCATCGCGTTGGAGGAGCAGGAAAAACGAGAGAGCGGAGGAGGAGTGAGGGTGAAGGTGAGGTTGCCCAAGGTCGAAGTGGAGAGGCTGATGGCGGAGAGTAAGAGCGAGGATGAGGTGGCGGAGAAAATCATTAGCCTGTACATGGGGAGCGGCAGCGTTCCACCGGCATGTGGAGAATTGCAGCGGCGGGATCTTGACGCCGTTAAACCAGGCCCCAAAACTCGAGAGGTTTGTTTTTACTCATTATCCCAATTACTACCATCACTATAATAATCGTAATTTGTTCAAGAAAAGTCTACAGGGTTTCCCATTTGGAAGAAAATATTTTTCTTATTAATTATTATTTAATAAGGTTGGTTGACATTGTCCAATTGACCAACTGTGAATATTATACGTACGGTTTTATGAGTTAATTTTTTCAGAGTTTTGTGAGACAGAATTTTTATTTAAATTATTTTTAAAAAAAATAAATTATTATAAAAAAATATTATTTATTATTATAAATATGAATATGATTGATTCATATAGTTATCACTGACAATTACAAACTTTTTTTGCGAGGATAAAACGTTTTCGGCTTCAATTCAAAGAAGTAATTACAAATGTCGTAAATGTCATACGATGGAACCCGAAAACTTTATAGATTCATTTGTTCGATATTTGTATCTGCATGAGCTTTTCTAACTACATAAATATTTCGTAAAATTCTTATAGTTGAATAATTAAATTTTGGTAAAATAATACTTTTTCTCAAAAACAAATTATTTAATTGTTGAATAAATAAATTCTAAAATAACTACACATTAACCTATTCTTCAACTTTAGAAAGTTAATATTAAAGACTTTAATTTAATTCATCAAATTTAGGCAATATGGGTGAAATACATGATTAATCCAACGACTATAATATGTTGGATATGTGTTTCAATTATATATTATAATGTATTGAGGTTTTTGACGATTTTAACTTTTTTCCTTTTTTTTTTCATTTTCTGCAGAAACGAGTAGGGATTTATGCCAATAAATGAAGGAGAGATCCAACTCGCTGTGGCGTAGCCGAGGCCAAACTCGAGTTGTGAGAATGAATTAATTATTAAATATCCAAGATTTTGTATTATCCCTTCGAATTTCCCTCGAGAATTCTCAGCAATCAGTATAAAAGCTTGGTTACTTTTGTATATTAAAAATAAAAACTCGATGTTTAAGATGCTGAGGTTTTCATTTTTAAAAAAAAAAAAACATAAAATAATGCTGAGGTTTTCAGTTTCATTGTGGGAATTATGAGAGAGTATGTATTATTTTAGATTTTGCAAGGTTGTATTTGAACAGGAGGATTCATATTATCCATTTTACTCAAAATTATAATGAAATATTTAAATTTCATTAAGTTGTTCAAATAAACGTAATTATTTGCTTCAATTTCAAACTCCCTTTCCAATCCAGTTATTTGAAATTATACCATAAATTCAAATATCTCAATTCAAACGTAATCTAAAAAATAATATTTTTTTCATTGATAATTCAAATAGAATATTTGTCTCACGAATTAGCTTCATTTTTCAATTTTCCGACATGGGATAAAAAATATATATGTAAATTCCATGAATTTGCGTCTAACGACTTTCCTAAATATAATGTACGTAGTTTCTCTCCTAATTGCCTACTCAGAAGTTATTTTAATATGCTGTGTAATGTATTAAAGCAGATTTAAGTAAATTATGATGTCAAAAAATTGTAAAAAGATACTCCATTTGTTTCAAATATATAAGTTTATTGTTTTTCATATATATTAAGAAAAAAATCGTAGCTTCAAAAAAAAAAGAAAAAAAATCATTGGAATTTTTTTTTACAATCACAATTCAAATTTTATCCTTATTTATTTTATTCAAAAAAAGTTGCATGTTTTCTGAGACTTATTTCATTGAGATATATTGATAATAGCATGAAAAAATAATTATAAATATAGAAATTATAATATATGTTTGAGATAATAAAAAAATAAAATGAAATCTATTAAGACAAGAAATATCGTGTGAACCTATTTATTTATATTCTATAAAATTAATTTGGGCTCGCACAATTATTGGAATGATAATTAATAAATAACTAATTTCTTTACAACTTGAGAGTTGGTGAGTATTTCGTTTTTCGTTAGGCGAGGTAGGCGGGGATGGTGGGTGACCAAGTTGGAGGAGGTAGTTTTGTGCATATATACATAATTAATGTATTTTCTTTTTTAAAAAATAGATTTATTATTATTTTATTTTATTTTATTTTAATGCAGAAAATTTTGTGATGAAGTAAAGTTCACAGATTTTGTGGGTATATTTCTTTATTTTTCTTGGCAGGTGAATGGTGGTGTCATGTTCGTTTCGAAATTAATATATAAATGATTTTAAGAAAAATCTTGTTAAATAAGAGGTTGAAATATATGTCAATCAACAAAAATACTTGAAATCCTCCATAATTCAATTTTTTGAGACGAATATCTTAATCGACTCAATCCATGAAAATTCTTACTTTTTATTATAAAAATATTATTTTTCACTATATACATCAATGAGACTGTCTCACTAGACGTCTGCGGCTCATATTAGTCAAGATATATGAGAAATTGAGTGCAACGAACTTGATATATAATGTAAGGATTGTATCTTAAGTTTTTAATTGTTCCATGTTTATATATTTTAAATTCAAAAAGTGGGTCTTAATGCTTCGTATAATATAGTCAGTCACTTACTTTGTCAAATAAATTTTACATTTGAGAATTTAAAAACTAAATCTGATTTCTTCCATTATATTTTACTTTAATTTTTTCCACGCAGAGAAAGAAAGAAAGAGAGAAAAAACTCGCTAGCGATCTCAGCTTAACAAGATTCAAACTCCGACACACAAATTGACTTTAACTCATTGTAATCTCTTATACTGTTATAATTAATTGATTATAAGTTCGGCTTAGTTCCAAATTCCAATACCTGTGGCAATTATAAATAAGCACATGCACTTGTTTATTGAATTGGGGTGTATAATTTTTATTTTTTTAACATATGTTTGTAGTGATATTATGTAAAATAATTCATAATAGAGTATGATTTAAAAAAAAAAAAAATAAGATAGGACAATGATATTAAGGTATTGATAAACTATACGAATATAATGAAACAAAAAATTACTTAAAACCCTAACATAAATAATTTCAAATTTAAAACTCACCTAGCATTAGGTATTATTTTTCTGCAAAAACTATTTAATAATTTTTCATACCATAAAAAGTTCAATTTCATTTCACCAACATGCTTTACTTATTTGATTAATAAATCACTTACCATTTTTTCCCGTGAGAGCCTGATAAATTGTTTTTTTATAACGATAGAATGGATCTCTTGGAAAAAAATTAATTTGTCGGAGTTTTGGATTTATTATTTGTTTAACAAAAAATTTAAAAAAAAATATGTAAGCATTGAGACATAGATAATGATAATTGTGAAGACCAGAAACTTTAATGGCAATAATTATGTATTTTGTGAGAATTCTATATAAAAAAAAGCATATTTGTTTGCTTTAAAAATAGAAATTCTGAAATTTGAAATGATATTTATTTTAATTTGAAATCATAATTTGTTTAATTAGTTGCTTGTTAAACATAAAGGGTTGGTGAAATAAAGGCAATGCACAGATCTCACCTGCCAGTCAAATATTTTCACACGTGTTCCATGAAAATATTTGTTCCTCACACGCGTGAGCCAATCCTATAAAAATCTGCCCTATAACCAACCTACCCAGCAGCAATCGCTTCAGCCTTCGACCATTCTTACAACTTTATCTTCCCAAGCTTCCCTTCCTCAAATACTTGAAGATTCTGATCCATCCCGAGATTTTGATGATTCGAGACATGATAATATTGATTTTGAGGTTGCAGCCCTGCTGTGCAGCAACTCTCTTTCAGGTGATGACTTCGGTTTATCGCTGGGTGGTGTTGTGTCGATCGATAGGCTCCGACCAGGGTGAGTGGTTTCCATGCTTTCCTTGTCAAGTGAGCAGTCCAATCGCGATTTACCTCTGATTCGTTGTCTGTTCGACCTTAAATTTTACAAAACCCTAATCAATTCTTATTTTATTTTTCATATAAAATAAAGATCGTTCTTTCTTATGCTTTTACACACCATTCATCTAAATCTGCAGGCTAGCTTTTTCGTCACAAGACATGTAACGTAATAAAGAACAACATTTATGGTCCGATTTTAGATTTTGATTGTCCCAGGTTCTTGGATGGATATTTTGTCCAAAAAGATTTTTTTAGGGGGAACCGCGTGCTTTCTGCTTACGAGTCTCTTTTCAATATACTTTAAATATAGTGGCTATATATATTAGAATTAGAAAATTTTCAAATTTTTGTTAATTTTTTAAAGAATCAGTACTGAATTTTTAGCATTCCTTCTCAATACACAAATCTGAGTTTTCTGCATCTGCTCTGCCATGCATATATATCGCATATGCCATCTACCATTCTCTTAATATACATACAAAAAAAGGATAACATTTTTTCTTGGAAAATCACGAAGCTTTAAACTTTGTAATTAGTTCAGAATCAATCTTATTATTATGTAGAAACTCGAAATATATTTTTCAATCCAAATATGAAAGTAGCTAGCTAGGGTTCATTAAAACTAAATATTCAAGGTTGAAATGACAACGAACGTGAGGTATAAATAGCAAGGATTGCTGATTTGCCAAGGCTTCGCATGGAAATCAATACCTTAATTAAATTTGTTTTGGGAAGCAAAAAAGGAAGAATCAAGAGCCCTGAAATCAACAGCTAGCGAGCTCCAAATGTGAAGATCATCAAGATTATTTTGTGAATATTCATATGCACCGATATTGATACATATTCGTGTATGGCTGGCTACTCGACCAGGTATGAGTTAAGATCACTATAGATATCGCTTGCCATTTATTCACGAGACTCTTTCAAAATGGAACATGTACAACCTAGACTCAAATGTAAAAGTTAAATTATATTTAGAATACCCCGAATTCATATTTATAATATTATTCTAATAAATATTTTAAATATTAATTAAAATAGCTAGTAAGTAATCATCTTATTATATAATGGAAGCGAAAAATAGTTATTAAATATTATATAATGATCAAAATGTTTGTAACTTTTTTTTTTTTTTCAAATTTTTGGCGGATGCATTTTCTTCTTGATTTAACTAGCTAATTCATAATTGAAGGTTTAATTTCTTCTTCATTAACAGTCTTATACATTAATGATTAATTAAGTTGTTGGTTATCATTGTCATTAAATAGATTAATCAAATCTTCGATATTGTTTCTACCTGGTCTCATTAATTGTTGATAGTACAATTGTACAAAGTCATTTATCACAACCTATAATAATTATATTGAATTTTTGCTTCTCTCTGTTTCCTTGAAATGTTAAATCATACAGATATTTCTAGCTGCTTATATTTTCTTCTTTTAATAGAATATTATATGTTTGAGTTAGATATAGTGTTAGATACTAAAATCAAAATTTTAGAGGCATTACTTTGAATGGATATAAATTTATCAAGATTCATTCACATCCACTCCATATATCAAAAAGTACTGTATCAATGCTCATAAAAGAAAGAATAGGTTAGGATTTGGGAAAATATGATTCAACGGATTATAATAAGTAATTAGGTTTACGTTACCTACTTGAGTTCATTTCAAGATTATTGGATAAATTACAAGTTAAAAACAATAGGGGCCGGGCAACTATGCAGTAGCAAGCCGGCGGAAGTTTAAAAGCTTGGCTAAATAATTCTCCTTAGCTAGTTAGGACTACTCATAGAACTAAGGCAAATCTTTCAATGAAACTGCAAGAGAAAATTACCAAAATCATCGCATAAATCGGTCTTTTTCTTCTTGTTGTTTTTTGGGTTTTGGTAATTCCAGTTATCAAATTTTAGTTTTAGTCATGCATTTTAAATTTTTTTCTTTTAGTCCTATTTTGATAGAGTACTATTTTTTTTCCAATTCGTCTTGGTTATTCCTTAAGGACTTGATAGATTATTCTTCAAATTCCAAATCCTGATTTACCTGCCCACGTAAGAAAATAACAAAGAGAATTATGTGATCTATTATACCAATTATATGTGCCAAATTTAATTAACTCATATTTAAGTTAACGACATATTATTAGATATTTAATTATTTGTTATTTTAAATATAAAATGTCAAGAGTATTATGAAATTTAATTCATTTTTATTGACTTGGCCAATGTTAGGATTGATCAGGATTATAAGTGTAAGAAAGTCAAGATACTCATGAGTGACTCGTCAAAACTCGACTCAAGTTTGAACCCTATAATGTTTCAAGCTTGAGGTCGAGTTATGCTATAAATTGTTTTGAACTTCGAGTTCGAGCTTAAAATTAATAAATACTCGATTGAGTTCGAGTCGAGCTTCAAATCTACATACTTGAGCTCGACTTCGAAGCGCGACTCGACTCGAATAATTATCACCCCCTACTAGTAGCCATGTCTGTTACATTTAAACGACAAACGTATTTTTTTTCCCAGGTCCGCATTGTAGGATGGGGTAAAATTTTGGCCTTTTAACCCTATCCTGCTATCCACCAACTCTTACCCGAATCCTGTGTTTTGACCCTGATCCGGATCTATAGGTTACGTTTTGTACATGTATTGACTTCAAAAATTTTAAAATATTGACTGAAATTTTGATTTTAAAAAGATATAATCCATTATTTGTCTTTATTTATTTTGGTATTTTGCATAAGCTTTGACAGAGAAATACTATGGATCGTAAGTATTGGTGAATTTTTTAATTTTATTTCCTTATTTTGTTTGGAAGAGGAAAATGGGCGCCCCCCACCCCAGACTCGACTCATGTTGTGGAAAGTGGATTTTGAAGCCTTCGAGTCGTGTATGGTCAACAATAGATCCGATTAGGACATATTTTACACGGGCTGACCCAATCCAATATCTAAGGATATAGATCCGGATCTTATTTTAGACGATTCAATCCAAAACACCTTGGATCACTTTCAGAATCGTTAAGGCCCATTTTGAATATATATATATATATATATATATATATATATATATATATACTACGTCTTCTGTGGGTCATCTCACGGATTTATATTCGTAAGACGAATCAACTCAGTACACATTAGCAATAAAAAATAATATTTTTTCATAAGTCGGATCGGATATTTGTTTCACAAAATTGACCTATGAGACGGTATCGTAAGAGTTTTTGTAATATACATATATATGAATAATATTATTAAATAAATTTGGAACAATGGCTGGGGCATTAAATCTCATCTGATATTGGAATGGACCGAACAAAGACTATAAAGTTGCAAATTAAAGGACTACTGATTCATAACCTCCGATCGGCTTCTTATGTGTACGTGATCAAGTGTGGATTAATCAACAAGAGGAATCAATTCAAATCTCTGCAATGAATTTTTTTAATAATTATTGCTTTTCAGCATATATATATATATATATATATATATATATATATATATATATAATATTTTAAATTTAATTTGTTCGCCAGAATAATCAGCAACCAAATTTCTTTGTAAAATGGACCTACAACATGGAGACCCGCTTGTATTGGTAACCACAGATTTTTTTCTTGTGTGTGTGCTGGACTGGACCATCTTACTCGTCAAATTTCAAGCCCATATTGCTTATTTAATTATACAAATCGACTTCACGTATGTTAAATAAACGTCCATTTATAATTATTATGATGGCTATTTATTGTGATCAACTAAGAAAAACAGACGTTTTCTATATCTTCAAATTTTGTCTTACTTTGATTTATTTCCGGTTAAGATAGGCCTGGATTGATGTATTTTATTTGAAGGGAATGATTTGATTTGAATAAGTATTTGAGTAATGGATTTAAAAATTTAACTTGATCTTGGCTTGAAATTGTCTATCCAAGTTCTTAATCTCAAATACATGAATCTAAGCATAACCTTGAAGGAAATGTTTTCAGACATATCTTTTTTGTTAATCCTTATGATTGATTTTTATTAATAAAAGGCAGCCCACCGATTTTTATTGTTACATTGGACATATATATCATGGATACAAACTCGTAGGTTTTATTTATGTGTATTACTTTATATTTTCAGTAAACATTCGCATGTCTAATCTCATAACACAAAAACTCAAATGAGATCGTCTCACAGATCAATTTTATAAAACGGATCTTTGACCCGATACAACTCATAAAAAAATATTATTTTTTGTTGTATATATCATCGATTCGACTCATCTCAAATATATTCCAATCATTATCTCGGTTCTATTATTGATTGGAAGGTGCATTAATTATTATTGATATAGGATGGATTGATATTTTAGTAAAAGCAACTATTTTTCAGCCTTTTGCCCCCAAACCCACCTTTTATGGTCCCAACCCCATTGATGGCCCCCTTCCTCTATACCATGTCTGTTGTTCACCCTACAATGATCGTGACCTATCGTTCTCTCCATATACAATCCAATGATCCACGCACACAAACATATTATATAGTGAATCATACAAACCATTCAATATATAATTTCTATATAAGAAATCTGAATGGTTTCATACACTAACAACAATGACCGCTTGAACATCTCTCTCGGCCTCAGCAGGTTTGGGAGCATCCTTGGTCAAGAACCTTTCCATATTCAATGTACTGAGATAGAAAAGCATCTTCTGTTGTCACGTCTTGAAATTCGACCCGTCATATTTCTCTGGTTTGTCAGCATGGTTCATTGTCATCGTAGCAGCACGAGAAGTAACGTCACGTGCTAACACCTTAATATCAAGATGAATGACCTTTGATACATTTAAATTATTTGAACAACTTCCCATATCTGAAACACAAATCATATAATGAAAATTTCAAACACTGAATATGTTTAAGTTTGTTGGAAGAAATGGAGGTATATAATCGAAATTCTGATAATGGATTACATGATATTACAATTGTAAATTACAACACATTGAATAATATAGTAAATTAAACTTCATAAGATATTGAAACGGTGGAACCAATGCACATCGATCCTACATAGATAAAGTTAATATAAAATGGAATCAAACTGAGGCGAGGCATGTTATATTTTACAGTTTTCTTAAAACATATTTGTCCTCTCATACGATGCTTCGAGGTTCAATAATGATTGTTTCTCGTGATACAAAGATGATACATGCAACAACTTATAAATCTGATTCGATGAGAATCGAATCATGTAGTCTTATAAGGCATTTGAAGCTCAGAAGCAAGCGCTAGCATAAACTGATCAGACTGGCTAATACGTACTATTGGATTAATGTTTGATACATGGGATCGATATTTGTGATGTGTTAATTACGGATTAATTTTGAAACTTTAAAATTGGATATTGCCATTAAAAAATATATATAATTTCAGACAGCATCATATGCAGAGCTCATTGGACAAGTGATAATAACAATTATTACTCAAAATCAAAGCACCGAAACCCTAATAGAGATAACAGAATCGACGATAAAAATGTGACTAAAAACAACAAAAATAGTTAATTTAATACAGAAGGGCTCCATCTCTCCTTTTGTCTTGCCAAACTTTTCTTTCTCAATATCGCCACGCCAACTTGGATTCCTATCCCTTCAATAATAGCTCAACCTCCAAGATCTTTAATGTTTATTTTTCATCGGATTTAATTTTATTTTGTGATGGATAAATTATTTGAATCCCTAACTTGCATTTCGTAGGGTTGGTCACAACCTTGAGAGTGTCACATGCGAGAAGTAACTTGATTTGTAATATTCTCTGTTTTTCTAAAATAAAAATAAACACTTGACCGGACACCGGCATGTTCCACGTTGTACGACGGCGGGAGATTAATATTCTCTAATTATATACATCAAGTTCAACTCGATATTAATTTTATCACTTACAATTTTGGATTAATTTGGGTGTTTCAATTCAAAATAATAATAAATTATAATATTGATAGATTAATAATCGTGACTCCACAATTAGATATGAACTCATCTTTGACAACCATTGAGTAATCAAATATGTTATTCGTATGTACCGTGTGGCCTCATAATTTTAAAACCTTGTATCTTTTCGTGTTTAATTATAGACACACAACTCGTGTGTCTTTTGCTTAATCATGAATCAAACAAAAATGTTAAATTCACGGATTTTATATATTCAAATGTACATTTGTATGCACTTTTGATTATTTTAATTAATGAATGGACAAAAATACCCAATATATTCTTTATTAAATAAAAATGTTTATAAAATCTTATTTCATTTAATTCTACAAATCACTGATTGATTTTTTGAATATCTTAAAAAATAATTAATTATGTTTAAAATATGTGAAAATGAATTGTCGCGTACTTGATATAATATATGACGTAATGTATAATTAATAGACTTTTATAGCCAATGACCATTTGGTAAAATGGCATCACCTCTCCGAAATTGGTGGTGATGAAAGTCTACAGGTGAAATACAAAGCTAGTAAATATTGCGTTCGCATACGTGCGTGTTGTTCCCTTTTAATACGACACCATATTATCTCCATCTTTGGAATTTGGATCGTTGGATTTGCCAAAATACTTGACATGTTATAATATTGTACCCAATGGGCGATTCTATTTTATATTTTACTAGGACTATGTATATCCATATCAAAATTAATAAAAATTGACTTAGAAGTCCATAAGATTATATCACTCAATAAACAATTTTTTTGAAATGGAACATATATTAGGCTTATAATATGACATCGGTCTTTGATACAACTAAAAATGGATATAATGATCCATCATATC
The DNA here is from genome assembly GCF_022965805.1 of Primulina eburnea. NCBI lineage: Eukaryota > Viridiplantae > Streptophyta > Magnoliopsida > Lamiales > Gesneriaceae > Primulina > Primulina eburnea. The sequence continues at coordinate 64,923,328 of NC_133101.1, read as the reverse complement.
AATGTCGATAATTGTAATTGTAGGTTGAATCAAGGTGTACGATACATACACTAAAATGCAGACGTCACGTTCTCAAGAGATCCACAAAATTACAAATTTCTCAATTTCGTATAGTTGTTTGTAGCATGACAATAGATGAGGTTGTCCCATTATGGGTGATACGTTTCCTGGTATTCAATCCTTATTTTGTTTCGATTTGTGAAGCATATCAAGAGACTTAATTCCATGAGATATTCTTCACGCAGTAACTAGTCGAGAAATATGTCAAACATCAACAAATTTTTATATACTCAAACAACTAGAAAACCAAAATGAAGCAGTATAAATATATATGTTCCACGCACGCAGTCTCAAAATAACATAGAATTTTCCGTCCGGTAAACAATCTTCATATATCAAAACCACCAACAAAATTCTTGCACTCAAACAGAAGTGGAAACCAAAAACAAAAAATCAAGCAGTTTTCTTGTTCATCTTCTGCACAAGACTTCTCATTTGAAATCTCCAAATGAGGAAATAAACCAAACCCAAACCAATCAACACAAAAATCCACACATTCTCCTCCTTACTCTCCGACTCTGATTCCACCTCAACTATACTAAATTCGCCCCTTTCCGAATCTTCCATCATCCCTTCATTCACATGCCCATATAATACATACACCCTGTTCTCTGCCCCCACCGCAACCGCACTCGCCTGCCGCTCCTCCAACAGCGGCGTTTCGTCGAACACAACGCCCTCGCTCCAGCTATCGTCACTCTTGATGAAGTACAGCTTGTGCCTCGACACCACAAGAACGACGCCGTCTGGCCTCACGGCCATCCCATCGGCCGCCGTTAAGTCCCTGTTCAATATAACCCTTCTCGCCGTTCCGTCCTCGGCGTCAACTTTGTACAGCTTCCCAGTGTTTGATTGAGTGACCAAAAGGTATCCCTTGGTGTTGTAAACGATTCCGTTTAGGCCGCAGTCCCGGTAGAACGCCGTGGTGTCCACGGCTTGGGATTTGAAGACCTTGGATTCTGAGAGGGTGGAGACATCGCCGTGCTCGTTGACTTTGAATATGACGTCGTTAGCTGAGTCGGTGACATATGCGTTACCGGAGAAATCAACGGCGACGTCGTTGGCAACCGCGGCGGAAGGGAGGTGGGTGAGGGATAGAATCCGGAAGGTGGGGAGGTGGTAGGATGCGAGGGCGTTGAAGAGAGGGGCTGTACGGTGGACGACGGCGAGGAGGCGGTCGTGATTGGGGTCAAGGGCGATCCCGAGGAAGGAAGAGTTGGATGGGATGGTGAATTCGGAAGTAAGGGCAGATGTGACCCCCGCGTCGGAGACGGAGATGAGCTCGCGGAGGCGCGTGGAGCCCACGACGAAGTGATCAGACTTGGGGTCCCAGGTGAAGGACTCCGGGTAGAGGCCCGGCCAACGGAAATTGATGACGTGCGGCTTCCGGGAGTCTGTTGCTCTGACGAGGAAAACAAGGACGAGGGTCACGAGGATGGATTTGAACATGTTTGGACGCTGTAGGATCTGATCCGATCTCATCGGATGGTTGAATCTATTGTTGATTATATCTGATTAGAATTAGACTTTAATTCCCCGAATACTTCCTCCGCAAAACATTAATATCTAAAAATTATAACTTTTAAATAAATAAAATGTTCCCTCAAAATTCAATTCTACGTGATAATTAAAATTTTCAAAACATGTTCGAAAATTATCTGTTTTTCACTTGAAATATGATATCTAAAAACTGGTTTAAATGGAAAAATAAATAGCAATAATATTGTGAAAGTTGAACAAAAAAATTAGTATTAAGGATTCGTATCAAACAATAATATACGTAGGATTCATAATAAATTATGACAAACACAATATATGCACAATCCCAAACAAAAAAATCATAATAAAAATTCAAGTAAAGAAAACGAAATAGAGAAAATAATTAAAATCAAATCTCACTAACTTTCATGGAAGATGAGGACATCGCTAGTTCTTTGCATAGATAGATAGATCTGTCGTAGATATTGGGAAGAGGAGAGGAAAAGTGCGTGTGAGCAATGAAAGTAGGGGACGAAGATGGAGGAGACGAGGAAAACAAGACACGTTTTTTAAATAAAATGAATTTAAAAAATTCATATAAAACGGTATTTAATTTTGTACAACAAATATCATACTCAATACATTAAAAAAAAAAAAATGAGTTTATACTTCAAATATTTATAATTGTCTCACATGAGACATATTCAAAAAAATCTTGTTTATATTTATAATAATAAGTAAAAAAAATTTGTATAAAAAGTAATATTTTTAATGGATAATTCAAATAAAACGTTTGTTTATTAAACTTGACTCGAAATCACAATGAAAAATTATATTGAGTGATTTGCTTTTATGACCCTCGGTTCTTTGGATAAATTTAATTTAATTGATAAAAAAGACGCTGGTGATGACTCATATTCACTATTTCTATATGCAATTTATAATATTTTGGTATATATCAAAATTCACGAAAAAATATAAATTTTAAAATTAAATATAATACTAATTTCGATATGATATGATATTAAAAAAATTGGTATCTTAATATGACATTAAAAAAAATTCTATATTCCGATGTAAATGACACTAATTTTTTTTAAAAAAATTTCGATATAATCTTTTGAAAATTTTGATCTATCAGACCCAACAAGGGCCTAATTATGACGTAGTAGAATATGCTCGTCCATTTTGTCACGCTCCTAGTATAAACTAGAAAGATAATAATTAATATAATACGTGTGACGTGGAGTCGTCTTCGACTCTTCATGGCCTATGACGTGTATTTATCTATTCTCACAAATTCTCATTTAATTTAAATTTCAAAATAAATCGATTTATTTCATCAAGAGCAATAGTTGGGAGATACCATTCGATCAAAAAGCTTTCTATTCTTTTTATCATGTTATTTTTCAATTGGTTTAATTTTTTAGATTATTTTGTGAAGAAAATATTGATTTAAAGATTTTGTAGATGACTAGATAATTGAAGAGAATATTATGTTGAATATATATTTTGATAGAGAGATATTGTATTGTTCGATATGAGGAGATAATGTGAAAATTTTTGTGTGTCTTGGATATTATGAGTTCTCTATATATTAGAGTTACAGTTCATTTTGAAGATTGTCGAGAATGGTCATGTGTGGTCGAGAAAGAATGATGAGATTTCAAGGTAAAATATTTCAGAGCTGATTTGTTGATTGTTATTTCTATTCACTATTTTTCGGGAGAAAAATGTGAGTTTTAGGAAGCGAGTGGTATTTTTTGTATATAACATATTTTATGTTGTGAACTTATCAGGTTGGTTGGGTGCGAAAATCAACTAGTGACAACGAATATGTTCAATCCGTGTCATGACAATTGCTTAGACAAGATTCGAACAATGTCATTTATCATTTAGTTTTGAGAAATTTTCTATTGTTGATGTTGCAGAAGAGTTCACCGATTGATGATTCATTTCTCGGAAGAAAAAGATGACGTTTTCGCTAAAGAACAATCTCCATGTTATTGAAGGGAGTTCGAGTTGATGATATTGAAGAGGAGTGATGCTTTTCAGGTGATGTCTACTAAATGTGTTCGCATAAAGAAGTCATTAGAATGAGATAGTCTTTTATCCTTCAATTTAGAATGGCTAAAGTAATGCAACATTGCTCAATTAAGATTACGAAATTCATGATTTGCAATTCATTTATCTATTAATAAATCATCTCCTAAAATATATTTTAATTTAAAATTTTGCTAATTTCAATTTTAAATAGTGTATTCGATTTAAGTTGTAATATACAAAGTTTTATAGGGCACTTAAAAAATAATAATTAAACTCATGATTTATAAGAAAATGAAAAAAAAAGGTAAAAAAAAAGACATCTTTTGTCATGTGCAAAAAATAAAAATAAAAAAAAAATAAACATACAAGCAGAGTAATTGTCAAATTATTTGAATATAGGAGATATCAACGACTATGGGAAAGCAGACTTTATCTCTCTCTCAAGTCTTATCTCGTTCCTTCTAAAGAAAAGGCTCCAATTTGCTTTTTGCCAAAAAAGTCCAACATTCACTAAAAGCTATTTGGAAAAGATACTGTGATTTCGAAGGCACATAGCCCCCCACCCCCATTGTCTTCATTTTCTGGGCATTTTGTTATTTCCTTTGATTACTAGATTGAAAAGTGAATTTCAAATTTCGAGAATTCGGAGGAGATTTGATTTCTAGATTGAAAATTATATTTCAAATTTCAAGATTTATACTATTAATCATTTATAATAAATGGATAACTCTAATCTTTCGACAACTTGAGTCAAACCTTATATTATACTAGTTATTCTGCATAAGCGATGGTTGTGTGTACGGTCTTTTTTATCATTATCGATGGACTAAAGTGAAATTTCACAAATTATGGAGGGACTAAATTGATATTTGAATTGTTGAAATAAAAAAAATAAAAGTGTGTGTTGAAATTAAAAAAAAAAAAAAACCAAAGTGCAATATTAGTATCATATAAAGGTAAAGTTGGAAGAAAAAGTTGTGTCTTTCCTAGTCATGTCTTCATCCTTAATAAAATAGAATAGATAAAGAATAATATAATTTAGGATTCACACAAACATTGATAAATAAATCTTGGAAAGTAAAAAGGAAAAGCAAGAAGACACTAAATTACATGGAATTTAAAAACAAAGCCTAGTTTACACGAAGGGAAAAAGTCTTGAATAATCTCTTGTGCTTCCAGGTTTTCCTCTATTTTGTTCCCCTTTAAACAAGACCAGTCAACATTATTTCCTCCCTTGATCTTACTTTGCATGATTTCTTGGCTTTAAATTGGGCATAATCCTTAAATCAGGGATAATCTTTGTCAACTATCAATACTGCCTCCAAATTCTTGGGAAGGAATAAAATTTTCTACGTTTGTTCTCAAAATCCAAAGTTAGCGACAAAGTATATGATTTGATAATGACATCAAACATTTGAATTTATCTTCGACCATCGATCGATAAATGTCTTGAATTAATTGGTCCGAGAATCTTATAGCCCCAGAAGTATGTAATATACCAGAGTGATTGGTAAAGCGATCAGCATTCCAAATATAACCCTGAAATCACAGAAAAGGTGTGAAAGAATAAATCATTTCCTAGAAACAGGAAGATTGATCATGTGAAATCAAATCAATCAAATTTAACTTGGTCCTTGCGTCTAGAAAATTTTCTTACATGGTGCTAAGAATAGCTGGATGAACATTATATTCTTTTGCGAACACAAACGGAACAATCCCTTGTGGTAGTGCAGCCTAATGGATAAGAATATGTCAGGGAACAAAAAACATTGCAGCACGAGGATTTTCTTGAAGCTAACGCACGCAGCAGATTAAATGAATCTGAAATACAATAAATATGTCGCTTACATGTATAAAAAAAGTTATAGATTCTTGAAGTTCTAATCAAAGAACCATCGTTTACTGAGAAGCAGCAGTTCCCAACATTTAAAATAAGTAAGATTATGTCATTTTTCCCCATTTACAAGCTGGCGCATGGTCCCCAACAGCCGAGTCCCAAGAGCATATGGTGTGAAAAATTTGAACCGTTGGATAGTAGTTTAAAATATAAGAATATTGTTGAATGTTGATCCATCTTTCACGTCTCAAACTAGAAAAATGGTGTCTTCGACCCGTTATTATTGCATGCATAATCATGTAAAAATTTCACTGTAAAATCTTAATGTGAAAGCAAAAGTCACCTGCACAATTGCGACGTGGAGGAGGGTACCACGAAGGCCAATGGCTATCGCAGCCACAGCCATTACTGCCGGACCTGTGAGAAATCTCACAGCCATGGCAAAGCCCGCCACGGTGTTTCCACATGCTATCAGCTTCGGTTGAAGGGCCATAAACAAACCTGTAAAGCAATACAAAAATCGGTCAAACCTAATTCCAACCTGTAAAATCCCAACCAACCACCAGTGTTACTATGGCACATTTTGGTTAAAGGGATCCAGCATCCGTCGAGTTCAGGACCGCAAGTATATTATGCTTATCGATCGGCCCCATATGTCGGGTTGCTTTCTTACAAGTTATTGCTTTTTTTTTAAAAAAAAAAAGTTGTTTATATCATCGTATTTTCATGCCCAAGAATTAACGGCCAGAACTTTTGCAGTAAAGGAACTCTGAAACATTTAATTCTAAAACTTTCAAGAAAAATCTTGTCAGAAATAAGTAGCATTCTGATGGGGTAAATATCTAGTCCAAGAATCTGAGTACGTACTCACCTAAGCTAAACATGGCCATGCCGAGGCCAGCATCAGAAAGTATAGAGATTGATTGTGCTACAATTTTAGGCATGTGCACACCCCACCTGAAATCAAACATCTCCATAGTTAAGGACTCAAATGTTTTACCAGTTATCAATTTATATTCTTGATTGGATTAATCTTACCTGAATGATATTAGAGACCAGATAAGACCAATGAGGCTGGAATAAGTGTTGGGATTTCGAATAAGTTTACGCCAAACCATGATCAAGATTAGGCGAGTCATGACACTTGTTGGCGGCATATGTTTAACGCCGGCTGTCTTTGGGTCTAGCTCAGTGGTGGAGCTTGACCCCAGTTTTGACTGCGCTGTGAGACCTTCCTTATCTCTGTCATCACTTCCATGATCTCTGCCTCCACCACCAAAGCTAAAATCTTCTCCACCGAAGTCCCCAGTTTGCGGAACAGCTAGAATAAGGAAATAATTCAAAAACTTGTGAGCAATGTTTTTCAAAATGTTTAATCTCTTAAGCTAATGAATGGCGCTCACGTTTTCCTCTTTATCATTAAAAACAAATAAATCTCACCTTTAGATCCTCCATTTTGAGGTGTATCATTAACCAACAACTTGATTTCCTTGGCAGCTGGATCAGACCGTCCGGATTGCTCGGAAGCACCGAAATCCGGTCCCCCAAAAACGTGTAGGCCACCACCGCCGGCACCTCCTTCAGACACCGGCGAAGCGCTCGAGCTCCACACAAACATGTGAAGCTCTTTAGCATCGTGATTTGCTTTACTGCCTTGATTCTGAATCTGGGGCTGATGGGTTTTCCCTGCTCTTGGAATAGTGGACGAAATTTCAGGATTTGGAGCAGGATAAGAAGTTGGAACAGTCTGTGTGGGATAGTAACCGAATCTTGGCGAGCTCATTTGAGCCCCTGGAGCGCAGGTTTCTTCAAAATTCGAAGGCCTTGGAGTTGGACCCCTGGATGATTGAACCGAGTACATTTCAGCTACGTTGAAATTAGACAATCTGTTCGTATCAGCTTGAGCAAAATTAGACAGCCTCCCTGGAAATCCCATCATCGAATAAAAATCTGAATGGTTGAAATTGGACCCTCTTGGAGTTGGATTTCTTGAAGAGCTCAAACTGTAAATTTCAGCCCCTGTTAAATTCGAAGGACGGGGAGAAATCCCTGCGAAGGAACCAGGCCCGAGTGAACGCCTCGAAGCATTAGATTTCCTGACGGTAACATGAAGCTTGCCATCATTTCCAATCTCCGCCTCTGTTTCAAGAAAATCTTGCCCATCCAAAGAGACGACATCGGATTCAACCTTAAAGGATACGATTGAAGCAGCTGTCTCAGGAAACTGCTCCATTATCAGCATTTTGGCGCCACGGTACTCAAACAAAAACAGCAGTAAAGTGTACCAAATGATGCATTGGAGCACCACGATCTGCACCATGAGGCTGCCAGAGTACTCTCCATACATGGCGATCAGCAACGGAATCCCCATTACAAGAGTGTTCGGAAGAGTTGCAAGAGAGAAAATGGTTATGGCCCATTCCAAGCTGCCATTTTTGGTGAAATTTGCCCACAACCCAAGAAGTACCAGCATTATAATCTTTTGAAGCGTGTCAGCAGCGATAAATCTGAAGTTCATGGCATATATATCATTGGAGGAAATGAAGTGGAAAGACAGAAGTGGGACTGCAAAAATGGCGACGAATCGGTTGATGCCAGAGCATTGATCCGGAGAAAAGATTTTCCACCATCGGACGGAGCCGTAGGCCAAGATCATGGCCACATAGAGAGGAACCATAGCAGTTAAAACAACGTAAAGATCATGCCAGGTAATCATTTTCTCTGTTTTTTTTCAAGAACGACGAACTAAATTTCTCCCAAAAAAACAAATTTTGACAAATATTTTCGAGTCGGGTTGGTGATATAGGGGAGGAGTAGGGTAGAAAGGCGAACAAGAGACCTTTTACTTAATTATCACTCATCAAAGGGATACATGCTCCTTTTTCAGCTGTGGAAAGAGAGCAGTGTCTTTCCACACCTCAAAGAGAGAGAGAGAGTGGGGTGTTCGGAAATAAAGGTGGTGTAAATTACAGAAGATTGAGAATATACATAGAGAGAGAAGTGGAACCTTTCTTTTTCTTTTTCTTTTTCTTTTTAGGGTGATTTGAAGTGGCTGGGATATGACATCTGAGGTGGTGTTTTTATTTTTAATTTTTTCCATTAAATTTTGCGAGTTCTGAGTCCAATCAGATTTGAATAGTTAGATTAATACAAGAGTCGAATCCGAACTCACCCCTCATCACTCTACCTCAGCTCGAGTTGCACTGTTTTTTCCCAATAAGCATGGGAAGGTCAAGTGTTGCTTGCATGTGGTCTGCTCATTCAATTTGTGTTCGATCGAAAAGCATGATCAAGATTCTCACTCAAGATTTCTCAACTTATTCACTTGTCCATAATTACACCATAATCCATTTGTTTACGACAATCGATTGGTTCTCCATTGCTTTGTCCACTTATGTCACGTTTGTCGGATAACCCACACCCCCACACTAGTTTGTGGAAATCAGTAAAGTACTCAAGCTTGCCCAATTATATACCAGTGAAGCTTCTTTTCATAGTCCTATCTAAAATTATTTTTTGTTTGGACTTTTGTTTGACTCGTAAAGATACTCGGATCTATAAATCAGATTATGTAGTATATGATCCCAACCAATGATATCGAAGAAGTTTCATTATTTGATTTGATTATTTCAACTATTTGATTTTCATTCTAGATTTTTAGTTTTCTTTTTTTTTTTTTAAATAAAATAAAATAAAATAAAAACAACCCAATTGTAATGTTTTGATTACTAACACGACATAATAATTAAATTATATAATGGGAGTTGAAATGCTTAACCACCTATAATCCAATTATTTACTAATTGATCATCACCAAATCTTGAGAAAATTTAAAAGGCAAAAACTTGTGTGAGACGGTCTCACGGGTCGTATTTTGTGAGACAAATCTCTTATTTTGGTCATCCATGAAAAAGTATTACTTTTTATGCTAAGAGTATTACTTTTTATTGTGAATATTGGTAAAATTAACCCTTCTCACCTGTAAAAATTCTTGAGACGATCTCACATAGACCTACTCAATTTAAAATACATGTGCAGTATATAACCAAAATTAAAATAAATGAATATCAATCTATACTTATACTATATATAAATGTTGATGTCATTAATAGGCCCCAGTTTGTGATACCATTAAAATATCCTATTCGTTTATATAAGTAGTATTTTTCATATACTTTATTCACAACTACAATATATAATCCACTTAAAAATCCAAAAATTCATATATTATATTTACAAATCACATATATAATATAATTACATCATCTTTATCCAAATAATAATTAAAAATTATAAAAAATATTTTATAAATCAACTCTATTTATTAATAATCATAAATTCATTATTTTTTTTACATAATAGTCATTGTTTTATTCATACATCACATGTACTTGGACTTTTTTCGCTGGTAATAATAAATCATCCAAGAAGAATAATCCAAATCTCTTTTCTCCGTACAAGCTAGATGGTAGGAAGTAATTTGACAGTGGGCCCAATGGACTGCCAACCCACAATGCAATTAGGCCCACATTCACCTTTTGTTTTCAATGTACCATTTCTATGGACTTCAATTAGGCCCACACAGATATGTTTAGATATAATTATTTTTTAAAATAAAATAAAATAAACGAGAGACTAATTGTGTAGCAATCTTGGTCATATTACATATATCATTTCAATAAATATTAATTTCTACTCTGATAATAATTATTATATACGAACATAAATATTGTCAACTGCTATTATGGTACTATATTTGACATCAATGAGGGAAATTATGGATGACAGCACCACAAATCAAGAATGTTGTCAAGTTCGAGATGGTTGTTCAAGTAAGTACGATAACAAATGGTTATCAGTTCAATTTACCTTATCAAAACTTTATTTAATATAGTTTACAGGTTATTGTGTTAAGCTCGATATTTACCCAAATGTGCACCCGATGATATATTATGACTTCAGGTTTTTAAAAAAAGGAAAAATAAAGAATACCCCATAGACTTTATGCATGTCCAAATTCCAGCTTGAAATATGAAAGGGAAAATAAAAAAGAAGAACGTAATTCAGAATCCAAAATAAAGCCAAAATCCCTCGGACAATTTGTAAGGGTTCGTTTGCTTGGATTGATGAAATTGTATAGATAAATATTTGAGTTAGATGTGGAATGATATTGAATAAATAATGATATGTTTGATTTAATTGATTAAATTTGGGATGAAATGATAAGTTAATAAGATATTTTTTAAAATTAAAGTATAAATTTAACTCAATAATCTAATCGATTTGTTGTGAATAATTAATTATTTGAATGATGTGATACAAATTGTGACCAAATATTTTATTAAATTGATCATATAATAAAGCCAACTAATTCTAAACCACCTAAGTATACAAAAATGCTAAATCTACAATATCAAAATCACACTGAAAAATTTAAAAATAATGCTAAAATAAAAAATATGCATGGATTGAAAATAGGCTTAGTGGTTCTTGAAATTTAAATTATGTTTACACTAAAAGCTTATTTCCCCATTAATATAGTCGGGAAACTATTTTATTTGGCGCATGTCGATTACTAGTGTTTATATAAATTTAAACCTATAACTTATTGATCTAAGGCTCAGCAAATTAATGGATCTAATTAAAGTCACACCTGCCCATTTTCGTAAAAAAAACACGAAATTTTCATGAGATTGTTTATGTGTAGGATCACAACTCCTTAAAAATATTACTTTTATTTTAAAATTATTATTTTTTATTGTAATTATCGATCGAGTTGATTAGTGTACGAATATAAATTCGTGCATGCTTAAACAAAACTTGATGCATGCACACACCAATATTTCTCTGTTTCTCAAAACGTTCCTTGTATCTACGCTTATTGTGGTGATTATTTTCTATCACATGTTGAGTAAAATTCGATAAAAGCAAACGTGAATGACAAATCTTGGATCCATCTTATCCTGTGTTGCAACTGCCCACATGGGTGGGATGAAATCAAAGAGGGTGTTGTATCCAATCTAACCTTTTAATGACTTTTATGGAATTTTACACATCTAGAAGTATTCAATCTAAAACTTTTAATGACTCTCTATCTTTTTAGTGGTATTCAACATGGATTTTGGTTAGAGTTTAAAAAGTCAGTGTTATTCAAACTTGACTTTTTTAAAACTCTCCAAAAGTTCACAAAGTATCTAAAAATTCATAAATTTCAAACAGGATTCTTATCTTTATTATTCATGTACAAAAGCTTTATGTACAATTGCAGAACAATCTAAATATTCTTCCTCCCTTACCAAAGATTTTGATGGACTTTCTTTTTTGAAAATACGCTATCTCTCTTCTATCTCACGCCAATCTCTAGGTTCTTCACTCTCTCAATTGATTGATCCTTTTGAATTTATATATTGCCCATATTATGTGTAAAAATAGTAATTGTTTTTTTTTTTTCTTGAATCATTATGATTATTGTATTTCATAAATTTTCTTTCATCTCATAAAAACGATGAATGATCCGACATGTAATGAATTGTGTTTTTTCTTGAATCATTATAATAATTATTGAAAAAACTTAGGAGTACTTCAGTATTCATATTATTCTTTCTTATGCTATACAGTAAATGATTTAAGAGCCATAGTTTTTTCTTAGTGTAGGATATAATTTTAGAGTTCTATTTTCTTGATTGTCATTCTCAAATTAATTAAGATGGTCCTTTAATTGAACTTCTCTAAATAAAATTGAATCTTTTAGAATTTTTTTCGATATAGAGAGGAAAAGAAAAAAATTAAATGATGAAAAGTGAAATGATATAAGTGCAATTATGTACATGATAAATGTGAAAGTTGTACACAGCTAAGTGTTTTTAATTATTTTTGTGATGTGGCTAGAAAGTGAAAAATTGATTTCGTAAATATTAGGAAGTGGTGTTGGCTAATGCTAAATTTTTTGGTTTGTATATGTATAAATTAATGCACAGGAGAAGATTTCCAATCACAGAAATCAAATCTTTTGTGTGTATATTATATATGAGTAGGTCTCATGTGAGACCGTCTCACGGATCTCAATCTGTGAGACGGGTCAACCCTACCCATATTCACAATAAAAAGTAGTACTCTTAGCATAAAAAACAATACTATTTCATGGATTACCCAAATAAAGATCCGTCTCACAAAATTTGACCCGTGAGACCGTCTCACACAAGTTTTTACCATTATATATTTGTAAATTTAGTAATAGTGTACACCAATATTGAAATTTCAAAACTACTTGTTTATCATATATTATAAATTGCTTTTTTTTTTTTTATAAAAAAAGTTGTTTTTATTTAATTATAAGTCAAATGTAGTAAATGTTAATTTTTAATATAATATCTCATTTCTTGTATAAGGAATATCTTCCGCTCCAATAAAGTATATAATCACTGAAAGTTCGTCAGGTTTGCAAACTAAAGATTATTTTCGATTCATTTCAAGAATCTTGCACCTTTTCCTTCTCAATTTCGAATCACCATCTCTTTGGAACGAAAACAGAAGGAGGAAAGCTTAAGCAACCACAAATCTCTATCACAAGTATTCTCAATATTCAATGTGCACATAACAAGTGTAGAACCCACAAAAGAACCTAATATTCTTTTTTCAAAACTGCCATCTTCGTCAAGATCGAACTTTTATCACCACCAACTTAAATTTTATCTGCAATTTTCAGTTTATCAGCGCAGAGCAAAAAAACTAATGGATGATGAAGTGGTTCAGCGGGTATTTCAAGAAGGCGGGCGTGATTTCTATCAACAACAGCCCTCCACATCTTCCTCTTATTCTTCGATTCTCCAGTCACTTCCTCTTCATGTGGTATTTGTATTTTCTTTGTTGTGTAATTTATTTTGTTTTTTTTTCCTTCAGTTCCAATGTTGACTTCTTTAATCGGTGAAAATAGTTCAATTTTGAGATTCGAAGATTGAACTGATATGGGTTGTTTTTAATCGACCTTATTGTTTGGGTAGATTGATGTCAAAAGTTTTCGGGATATGATCTCGTTTTTGCCTCATTGCATTTATGATTTTTGAATTACTGCATTTGTATTAGGACTCGGAAAGCAATTCAGTTAATTAGGCATATTTTTTTCCTCTACCTGCAGGAAATAAGTTTTTATTTTATGCTTCTTTATTCGGGGGTTGGGGGAAGGAATTCGTGGGCGATGAAATGTGTATCCCATTTTTTAGATAATTTTGGAGCCATCAGTTTCAATCATATAAGCATGATGGGTTTCCGGAAATTTGCAGTCTTTTGATCGCGGATATTATTTGTTGGTGAAATCCATTCAAGAACTTAGATCAAAGAAAGAGGGCTTGGTGACTGTTGGCATTGGAGGTCCGAGTGGGTCGGGAAAATCTAGGCATGTGTCTTTCTTCTTCTTTTTTTTCACTTGCCTTTAATCTTTTACGTTATAGCATATATATTTCTGGACTTTGCTGGAAGCTCGATTCTGCATTATCTATCGCCCTTAAATGAGTTTAAGGAGTACTAAATTATTTGGATGTTTTGATTCTTGAAGCTTAGCTGAAAAAGTAGAATCTGTAATCGGTTGTGCTGTTATATCTATGGAGAACTATCGAACAGGAATCGATGAAGGGAACGATTTGGATTCAATAGATTTTGACCTTCTTGTGAAGAATCTTGAGGTACCCTTTTGTTTATCAGTAATTGTCTTCGAGCATTCAAAAAGATTAGATATTTACCATATATTTGAGTGCATGCCAGAAAGGGGTTAACATTTTGAAGGATTGTTTAATGATTAATTGAAATGCTACCATGTCCTTGGAGTTGTTGATATATACTTCTGATGAAATATTGTCTAGTGCTCGACTCTTGGAAGAAATTTTTTTCTGAAGCACAAAGTGCTTTTGCTATTTTTACCATCATAAATTTTCAAATTTGTATTATATAACCAGGCTTCTTGTTCGTTACAGGACTTGATAAACGGCAATGACACATTGATCCCAATGTTTGATTTTCAAGGAAAAATATGTATTGGCTCAAACACTATAGAGAACAATTCATCTGGTGTGGTAAGACTGCTTTTCAGTGCTTTCTGATAAATCTTTTTAATCATGACGAGTTTCTTCTCAATGTTACGCTTGTAGGTAATAGTTGATGGCACTTACGCGTTGCATGCAAAACTGCGCTCTTTGTTAGACATAAGGGTTGCTGTGGTAATTCTTCCTCAACTTTTTTAGAATTTATTTAAATAGTTATCCTCAAAAAGTTTCTTTGTGGTTTACACTCTGATGATCTGCATTTTTCACAATTTGCTCATGTTCTCTTAAAGATTATTTGGTCTAAAGTTTTTCACAGAACTTTCATCATCCTAATGTTTTCTGCCACAATTCATTTCTGATATAAACTCATCATTTACATTCACAAACTTTTAACAATCACTTTGTTTTTTTCTCCACACTTTTCAACAATTATTCTCACAAATTGTTGTGTGTTGTCAAGTTCTGTAAAATTAAGAAAACACCATTTTGTAGTTCCTCTTTGTTTGTAAGTCTGAAAAAGATTTAGATGGGATATCGCAGAGGCTAACCAATTGAAAGCTTTGATTTTTCTCCCCATCTGATTTCTATTTGCTATCTTGTTATGATAATTAATTCCATGTCTCTGATACATATGGCGAATCAGGTTGGTGGTGTTCATTTTAGTCTACTTTCTAAAGTTCAATATGATATTGGAGGGTCTTGTTCTTTGGACTACCTCATTGACAGCATTTTCCCACTCTTCCGAAAACATATCGAGCCTGATCTTCATCATGCACAGGTTGGGACTCAATATTCGGCTTGTTACCTCTTAATGATTACTTTAATCTTATTATTGATTGGATTGTTCTTTTGTAGATCAGGATTAACAACAGTTTTGTTTCATCATTCAGAAAGCCTATTTACAAGGTCAAATGCAAGAGTGAGGTACACTAAACTGGGTTTTAACATTTGGTTTTGATTCTTAGTTAATTTGAATGCACACAGTCAGTCAACTTTCCAAATTTGTTTTGGTGTGTGACAGTCTCAAAGTGGGCAAGCTGCCTACATTTTTCATGGAAAGGAAGCACAACGCGACAAGTCTGTGTTTGAGCCATACTATTTTACCTCCGTGTTTATCCATGAAATAGTTATTTGCAATTCATTTTTCCCTTTCTTTATCACACTGGAGTCTCAAGTTGTCTACTTTTGCTTCTAGTTTTATTGAAATGTACCTCAGACCTCCGTCAGCAAGTGAAGAAGCAAGAATCAACGACTGGATCAAGGTGCGGCAATCTGGTATTAAGTACTATTTATCACTCGGTGATCAGAGGATTGTTGACAAAAATTACATCATACGGCCAAGAGCTGAATTTGAGGTAATTATGAACACGTGCTATTTCATCTGTGTTGTCTTCCATATGTGAACTTTATTCTCTATGGTACTTTGAAACGCATCTCTGAAGAGCAGCTATGCGGAGTGGAGAGAAATGTTACTTGTTTGCTACATTCTTCAAAAATTCTTTGAACAAAAAACATCAAGACGTGATTTCTGTTTACAGCTCCATCTGTGTCACTGTTTTTAAAAGAAAATTTTGAGTATCTGACCTAGGATTAAATCGATAAATCCTTCAACAGAAATTCGAACTAGAGATCTGGGTTTTGGGTTCTGTAATATGTTTTTGTTATATTTATGTGACCCATGCATTTGTTTGTTACTTCCCGGTAACTGGTTTTTGCTCCTTTTTAAGGTTCTTTTTGGCCAAAAAGCCCCCAAAAATTGATGTGAACACATATTTCTCGTTTTGTACTATCTATGTTTCAAATAAACAGCCAATTCCGCTAGGAGACTAGTTTTTCCTAGTTGCTTTTCTCATTCTTGTAAATTAACAGTTTGTGCTCTCCATAACCGGCACCTTCGAACGTTTCTTGATATATAATAAGTTTTTACTGATTATATTGATGTTTTCTGACGTGCTATTGCTTATGACAATCTTGTTTTTGGGAATCTGTCTTCGAATTCTTTCATTGTAATTATATGTACATTTTTTTAAAAATGGTTGACAGCTAATAACTTCTGGGTTTTCTGTCACAGATATCTAACGTATTTATCCCCTCAATTTATCAGGTTGGACGCATGACTTTGGGTGGATTGCTGGCTTTGGGATATAGTGTGGTGGTCAGTTACAAGCGGGCATCAACCTCAGTTATTGATGGCAATCTTTCACTGTCATTGGAGACAATCGATACTCTTGGAGAGACCTATATAGTACTCAGGGGCACAAGTAGAAAAGTATGGAATCTTCATCTTCTTTAACAAGAACTTAATGTTTTTAATAGTTGTTTTGAATATATCTGCAGCTATACAAATTTTTAATTTTGATAGCCCCCATTCTGTTTTTAGCATGTCATTTTCTATGCATTTAATCTTTGTGTCAGCTCGTGTAATGTGCATTCTCTAGCCAAGAATGCCACTTTTAGTAGCCCTTGGAAATTCATCTCTAGGATTTATCCGGCTTTCTTAGGTCTGTAAAGGAGGTGGTCAAAGGGGGTAACAGGATGAGATTCTGGGAGGATCGGGGGGGGGGGGGGGGGGGGTGGGTGGACTTTTCTTTTAATGATCTTTTCCCTTCTTTGTTTCAAATTTCTGTGGCTCGTAATCAGCCGATCTCTCTTTCCATCTCTTCAGCAGTGTCACTCCATCTGTCTTCCCTTTCTTGGAACTTGCATTTCCACAGGGACATAAGGGATGACGAAGGGTAGAGTTTGTCGTTAGCTTTCTTGGAGAGGATTTATATCATTCAGAGTGTGGCAGATTCTAGAATTTGGACTTTGGAATCTTTGGGTAACTTTTCAGTTAAATCTTTTTTTGAGTTTTTTCCCAGCCTCTACTTTTCCTCCTTTTTCGCATTATCAGTTCATTTGAAAGTGCCGATTCCTTCTAAGATTAAAATGTTCTCATGGACAGCTATTCTTGGTAAACTTCCGACTTAGGAGGCGGTGCAGAGGTGGAATCCCTGGTGTTGTCTAGTCGTAGATGGTGTGTTTAGTTCAGGCAGGAATTGGAGACTCAGGATCACTTTGCTTACCCGCTGTCCTTTTGTCAGCTTGCTTTGGAGCAAACCCTTGGTGGAATTGGATTTAGTTCGGGTCGTTCCTAAAACTAGTTGGGATTTATTTGAATTGGATTTAGGCCGCAATCTGGGAAGGAAGGACTGACTTTTTGGAATACGGTAGTTCATTTCATTTGTTGGGCTGTTTGGTTGGAGAGAAACATGAGGATTTTTATAATCTATAAGACTCAGTTGATGGTTGCTGGGACAAGATTCAGTTTAGGGTTCTTTGTTGGCTTGAGTCAACTGCGGATTTTAAACTTTTTCTATGTCAGATTTGTATAGGGATTGAAGTTGTATTTTTTGTTAGTAGGCTTAGGCTTTTCGGTTTTACCCCAGTTCTTTTTTGAGTTGACCTCTGGTCCACCTTTGTAATTATCTTTTTATTTTTTAATTATCTAAGTTTGTTCCTTGACCCCCAAATGTTCATGATCCATAGGGATTAATTAGTTCATTCTCACATGAGATATAATTTTTTCTAGTTCGGACCTTGACTCCATAAAATTTGTAGTCCATGATCTTATAGATTTCTAGTTATTGTCACGCCATCAGTCTCATTTTTAAATTTAGTCTATGTTTTATGTTGTTAATTCCTTATATTATTTTAATTTCACAGTTTATACTTTGACATAAGCCCTTTATTAACCTGGAAAATTTATGGAGTTGAACTTGTTTGACGTATTTTATCTCTTCTATAGATTGTTGGAGCTGAATCATCCAGGATGGGTATCAATGGACCATGGATCACAAAATCATATCTTGAGATGATCCTTGAGAGGCAAGGTTTGAACTCGGACATGTATATCTTTCTATCTTATATGCCAGAAATTTTCTGTGAACAGATGTGATTCAGATGGTTCGATCTCATGTCAGCTGTAGAAAACTGCTTCGTCAGCCTAAGATTGAATTTTGTATAAATAAGCTTCTTGGAATGGCTGTGGAGTTGTTTCAAACCTGATTGGAATAAAAAAGTGATGTGCTGTGTCACGTTTCTTTTGCTCGAGTTAGATGTCTAACCAAAGTATTGTAGAAATAAGACAAGTGAATGACATGGTAATTGTACAAATTAACTGTACTAAGTGCTGGTGACTAGAAGTTGGTTTATATTCTATTGTTCTTTTACTTCTGATAACAATAAAAATTATCAACTGTATCTAACGAAATTCTCCAAGTTGCAGGGGTACCACGGCTTAATACACCTCCACCTTTGTCTAGTGCACCTTTGCCAAGTGCTCAAGAAAGGATGATCCAAGCTCCAAAGTCGCTTCGTATAATTCCCAAGCTGGACAACCGAATTGAGGATTTACAACAGCCATGGACTCGATCGCCAACCAAGTCCGTGATGGAACCATTAGCAACGTGGCAATTTATCTCATCAGATCCTTTCCAGACTGAGAGGGCTGTCGCTGGTGTGTGCGTGTTTTTTTTTAATTGCAGTGAGAAAAAATCTTCCTGCCCCAAAATAAAATGGAAGTAAATTAAACTGGGAAGTGTTTTAAATTTATTTGTGGCTAGAATATTTTCATGAAAAAACTACAGGTCCTTCCTCTTCCAGGGGTGCCTTTAAGCTTGCTCCACTGCCTGAGTCATATGACTTGGATAGAGGATTGCTTCTTGCTGTACAAGCAATACAAGTGAGTGTTACAATATAATTGTGGGGTTATTTTTCTCCTGTACAATTGAATGTTGAAATTCAAGACTTTGCTGAATTTTTTTGAACATTAACTTCGTGAACTGCAAATGATCATTGCAGGCTTTATTGAAGAATAAAGTTCTTCCAGTCATAGTTGGAATTGGTAAGATAGACTTTCTGTCTCTCTGCTCACTAGTTGAGGATCTGTATCACCTTTGTTGCTAACTTGACCCTTTATTGTCTTGTTGCTCTTTTGGTAGTGTGATAGTTTGAAAATAACCGAATCTGTGAAATCTTGGTATTTGACTCCAGTTTTTTATTATAATATCATCACTTAATGTAGGAGGTCCCAGTGGATCAGGAAAGACAAGTTTGGCTCATAAGATGGCAAATATCATTGGTTGTGAAGTTGTTTCCCTTGAAAGCTACTACAAATCGGAGCAAATGAAAGATTTCAAGTTCGATGACTTCAGCGCTCTTGATCTGGCGTTACTTTCAAAAGTATGCATTTTTATTTATGTTATTTGTTTTTCTTGTCCTTCATTTTATATTCTGTGTTTTTATAATTTTTTAAAAATGATTTTGAATAAATTTTTATTTGATCAGCTTGTTGGAACAAATATTGATGGCTAAAATCTACTTACTTAAATTGACATGGTGGGAAAGTAATTTTTGGATGTTGTAAGGTTATCAGATTACTCATGGAAAGAAGCATCGTAAAACAGTGGTTTGCGGAATAGAGCCGTAAAATGAATATAGTGTTATGAATTTATATAACATGTTATAACCACCTTTCTATAGTTATGGACCGATACATAGCCTCCTTTATAACTTTTTAATAAACTGACTAGTTGAAAACACTAGAGGAGAAATGTGCTGATTAACATTAATTCTTCTCCCGTGGAAATTTTTTATGCTCCTTTTATTGAAAATTCTTTTGACTATCGGCAGAATATTGATGACATAAAAAATTGCCGAAGAACCAAGATACCTGTCTTTGATCTGGAGACTGGTGGTCGCAGTGGTTTCAAAGAGCTTGAAGTATCTGAAGATTGCGGTGTGGTACGTCTTGGAATCGTGATCATTTGATTTCTTCATATCTTAATTCCACGTAATTGAATGGATATCCATTAAATCACGTCGAATCAAGATAAACTGGTCTAGGACTCACTATCATTTGTGGATCAATAATAGGTCTAAGAAGTTTGCTTGCTTGTTTTTAAAGGTAATTTTTGAAGGCGTCTATGCTTTGCATCCTGACATCAGAAAATCTCTGGACTTGTGGATTGCTGTTGTGAGTATAACGTCAATTGCACTCAACTTTTGTTTGCTTAAGTTCATTTTTTGAGTAAGATTACCTCTTTGAAGTAAACCTTTGGTATTAAACAGGTTGGTGGGGTCCATTCACATCTTATTTGTCGAGTTCAAAGAGACAAAAACAGAGTTGGCTGCTTCATGACCCAAAATGAAATAATGACGACAGTATTTCCTATGTTCCAGCAACATATAGAACCGCATCTTGTCCAAGCACATGTTGAGTTTCTTTTTGTTTACTTGTATTATGGAAAAGACGTGCTTTAACAGTCATGGTGCACATAAGAACACATTTGGATGTGAAGCTCTTTCAAAAGCAGCGTTTTTTATAAACAAAGTGATTTTTTTGGTTGGTTATTTTTAAAAAAAACACACAAATTGCTTAAATAGGCTGGATTTTAGAGGTCAGAAAGTGGTTTTTGGGCATCGATCTCTGTTTATTTTTAGTTAAATTACAAAAAAAAATCCCTATCTTCACACAAATCTGCTAATACCTTTTTGGGGAAAAAAGAGAAACTCTACTTATTATGTGCTTTGTTAATCTAACTCTGCTGATTAAGTGCATTTTTAAACAATGGTTAAAGAAATAGAAGTCTTTGTCAATTGGATGCAGCTGAAAATTCGAAACGACTTTGACCCAGTGCTTTCACCAGAGAGTTCATTGTTTGTGTTGAAAAGTAATAAGCAAGTAAGTTTTATTTATTCTTCCGTGCTTGAATTTCATGAATGTTTTGCTTTTTAACATGCTTGTAAAATGCACAGGTGGCTTACCAAGACATCCTGAAAATTCTTGATCCCACTAAGATATGCAGTTCAGTGCAAAATTTTATCGACGTATATTTAAGTCAGTCTGGAGTACCTTCTAATGGACAGCTTACAGAGAGTGATTGTATAAGAGTCAGAATATGCGAAGGTAGATTTGCTCTGCTGATCCGAGAGGTTTGTGCTGTTTAGATGGCTTTTCCATCTTGTTTCATTGTATATATAAAACCTTATTAATTATCCGCACCCCCTTCCCCCACCCCCCACGGTCTCTTTCCTTTTGCAGCCTATCAGAGAAGGGAATTTTGTTATTCAGCCAAAAGTTGATTTTGACATCAGCATAAGTACAGTTTCCGGCCTTCTTAATCTCGGGTATGTACATTTTTTGTTGTCAAAGGTGATGTATTTCTCATTCTTCATCATCCTACTTGCGTTGTATTTTACTAAGTAGGTGATTTCACATGGTGGTAACTATTTAAGAAACCATGTTTTTGAAATTAGAATGTGAATAAAAAATTTTAAAGTTTGTCAAACCAAGAAACTTTTGTTGTGGAAGGAGTTGTGGTCGATTATTTGGGCAGAATAGCATATATATAGAAGTATCAATTTTGTTGATAGCACATAGTGTCTTCACTATCTGGGTAAAATTTATAGATTTGCAGACCTAGTTAGTTTTGTTTGCGGCCAAATTTGATATAGGGGCATATATTTTACCCAAAACATGAAGACATGAATAGACAAGCAATTAGGTCTCTCATGATTATTCTAATTCTAAGAAGTTAAAATATACCACTTCTTGCCCATTTTAATTGTTTTCATTATCCATTTCAATCATTCTCTGTTTATTGTGCATAAGATGGCTCCAGCTCCACTACGTTTTTCCTCTGTTGCATTGAGATTTGAGCTCTTTTTATCATGTTTTCTATTTTGTAGCTTTGTTCGTGCTATTTGAAACTATATGTTATCCATATGACTTCAGGTATCAAGCTGTGGCATATATTGAAGCATCTGCATACATTTACCAAGATGGAAAGGTCATACATACTTCTTTGAAAAGATATCTTGTAATCATTATGTCTTGGAAATCAAGCTCAGTTAAGAACTCAATCAGATAGCTGACATGGACCTTTCAGATTTTATTTTGTCTGAAGTTCACGATTAGTCAAATGATATGGGAATCACACAGGCTTTAATTTCAGATGGTGCTATCAAGAAAATGGATTATGTAGCCTACCCAACTTGCATAGGACTAATGTATCTCCTCCTCTTTTTAGATCCTTGTCGAGGTTGATCATTTACAAGACGTCCCGAGTCCTTACATTCAAATTAAGGGTGTCAACAAAGAAACAGTAGTAGCTGCTGGTTCTACCCTTGAGCTTGATGGTTCATACACAACAAAGGTTCTGTCTTGTTTCTTATACATTTGTCTGTTCTCCAATTGGCCACGTTGATTCTTAGGGTTGTTAAACATTCATTAAGTTGTCTCTGTTCCTAACCCTGTTGTCTCAGAGTTATCTTCAAATAATTCTGGAAAGGTTACCTTCTCTGGAGAGAAGTTCAATCGGGATTCATTCTCAGCAAGCTGCAAGATTGCAAGAACTTGTGGAATATATACATTCCCAGGTACTATTTTCTAGTTTTATTTTATGTTGTTCATCGATCCTTGTAGCCTAAATTTATGATCTTGAACTGCAATACAACTAAATGGTCCTGTATTCAAATTGTCACGACATTGAACAGGGTTGTAGTTCGGCTTCAGAATCATCACCAAGTAGAGAAGCATCCCCGTTAGAAGGCATAATTGAAGAAATGCAGTCGAGGATCAAACGTCTTGAAAGATGGCATGCAATCAATACTGTATGTCCCCTCTAACCCCTCCAACTCTCCCCTCATTTTAATGCTACAATTGTGAAATCCTTATAAATTCATATTTGCATCATTTAGTAGATCTTCCATCTTCATGAAAATTACTAACTTGGTTATTTTTGTGTGTAGGTACTTTGGACATTTGTAATGTCAGCATTTGTCGGATATTCACTCTACCAGAGGAAACGCTAATGGGTACTCTGAGACCAAGCTTGGTAACAGAAAGTGGCATATATTTATCACCATTTACTATTTCACTCACAACCACCATACGAAGCTTCATGTTGATCCGGAGCAGATTAATGACTAATCAAGAACGCTACTGCACGCTAACTTTCAACTCTAGGCAGTGTAGAACATATTTGGGCATTAATTTTGCAATATGAATCCTAACTGGAAATCGATTTCTCTTTCTTTTTCGTGTTGGTTATAGAAATGAGAAAAATACGCTGTTACACTAATTGGTTCTTGTTATATGCAAAATCTCATGAAATGAAAGAAGATATTTTGAATGAATCGAGGAATTTATGTGTATAATGAAATAATAAGAGGACACAAACAGTACGAACAATCGTATGTTACGAAGTCGACTGATTCTTGATATTGGTCAGAAGAAAAGGGACTGCTTCCCCAACTGTCAAGAACAAGCAATCTGGTCTTGCTAATTCTTTCGCGTCGTCGGCATGTTTCAACTTCTCGCAATCACCCCACCGGGCGGATTCACCAATACCAGCTGCACATAAATGAAAAGTTGGCACAAACAGTAGGAAATAAGCACGAGCCATTTTAAAGTTCTTTCCAACACTTGACTATTAATGTAACGTGAACAAAATTGAGAACAAGGCAACTTGCCTCTAAATTCTTCTCCAATACCATCCTCAAATCTTTGAAGAATGCGACCCCATCGGTATCAGTTGAACTCATAGCTTAAAATAATTACCAAAAAATTGATTAAGCGTTTTAATTTTTTTAATTTTTTACTTTTTTACTATTTATTTGTAAATGTCCTCACCAATAAATCAAAGTATCACAAACTCAAGTCCAAGGCGTTTTTCTGTATCATTTTCACCTTCCGATTCGTGTTCGTCTATCCATCTTGTAATCCTGATAAAATAAAAATGATTTATGGTAGGAAAATAGAGTGGGGAAACACGAAAATACAAGAGAAACATGCGACAACAAACATGTCTTTGACATAAGTTGTATTAGCAAAGTTGATTGGAGCTTCAATACTCAATTAAGATGAGGAATCTAGGGACACTAATGGCTTCTGTATAATGATGAATATCACAATAAACATCTGTACCGGATATGTTCCCAATCAACACTGTTTCTGGCCTCGTAACTTTCAGTAAAAGCTTGAAAATAGATATTCCCACCTTAAATCCACAAAGCTAAATGCTATCAGTTTTCAATTTATTAAGCCAAGTGCCAACTAATATAGTTTCAAACAAATATGGAATATTGTGTCTCCTGCAGAACTAGAAATTATATTAATCGTTGAGAGGTGTAGAGCATCCCAGACTTCAAGTTTTGATTTGATTTTCCTGGTAACCTTAATAGAACTGGACCTGAAAATTGTTGGAGAACGAGGAACTTACAGCAATGGCAAGGCCATTTTGAACAGAAATGAAGAGAACACCCAAGAAAGCATATAACATCACAACAAAATCGAATTTCTCGATCTTCCAAATCTGATATGCAGCTGGAACATCAATGAGGCCAACCACTGCTGTGACGATTATGGCCCCTAACACGACATTTGCTGTGTACTGAAAGAGTGGCATTAGGAAGAGAAGCGTAACCATAATCGTTACTGCCATTATTATGTTAGACACCGCAGTTTTGCATCCAGCATTGTGATTCACAGCTGATCTTGAAAAAGCACCTGTATTCTTTGAATTTTTGTAGTCATGGATTCACTTTTGGTACGTTCTTCCTCCTTATCTTGTAAGGAAAATTGGATCAAATGTTTTGACGACCAACCCCCCAAGTAGCTATCATGAAAATGTAACATGCTCCATGAAGGAGGATTCAATCCTTCTTGTATTAAGAAAAAAAAAACAATTAGAAAAAACTAGCAATGCTTGGCCATGTTCGCCCCTGACTCGGTTTTGTTAGTGGCGATGCTTGAACATTGTTGAATCTGCTCGAACTCATGAGAGACGCACGATAAAAAGTTCTATGTAAATGTAAATTTGAGAGAAGATATATATAATTTTTAAAATTAGTTTAGTTTTTTCTTTAATTATGATAAACTTTAAGGGAGGTATATATAATTAACTCTGTAATAATTAGAAATTATTTTATGTGCTATCACATTTTGACCAATTTAGAACTAAAAATTTTGAACGATGATTTTTCTATCAAATAGCTTTACATTTTTACCAAATATAAGGACTACATATGAGATATTAGAATTCGATTTTTAATATTTTTTTTGGAAAGTTTTTAAATTATTTTAACATAGATACGATTGTTTAGAGGATAATAAAAAACTATTGTACTATTTAAAAAGTCTAATGCTTATAATAAGTATAACTTTGTCATGAATAGAAGTTTGAAAACATTGGGTTTTTCAATTATTACATATAATAATATATTTTTTTATAAAAAAAACGTGGTCGGCAGGATTCGAACCTGCGCGGGCAAAGCCCACATGATTTTTAGTCATGCCCGATAACCACTCCGGCACGACCACCTGTTGCTAATCTTCGTGCTCAAATTATATTACAACTTACTCACTCTTGGGTTCGACTACAATTTGCGCAAGCCTAATATCTGTAAACCATGTAAAACCCTTTAGGCTAGTGTTGGTTTGGAGGAAGGTAAACTAATGATTAGTACGTAAATTATAAGAAAATGATTGTGAGAGGATTGTATATATAGGGTAAATATATGATGTTTTAGGACGATTTTTAAGTGTAGATATTTTTGAATTTTTTTGATGAACCAGACTACTTTGCCCTTCCCCTTTTTTGGAGCAACCGGCGCCGAGCTTGTTTAGATCGGCGACCGTTTTCTTTTACAAACCGTCGCTATCAGCGACGGTTTATGAAAAAACTGTTGCTATTAGCGACGGATTTGTACAAACCGTCGTTATTTGCGATGGATTTTGTAGCAACGGTTTTTGAGAAACCGTCGCCGATCTTGTTTAGATCGGCGACAGTTTCTTGAAAACCGTCGCTATTAGCGACGGTTTATGAAAAAACTGTCGCTATTAGCGACGGATCTTTTTACAAACCGTCGCTAACCGGTTGGCCGGTGGTCGCGGTCCGTCGGTGATCGGCCGGCGGCGGTCGTGGCGGTAAGTGGTGGTGAGTTTGAATTTAGGAGAAGGGTACAATTGGAAAAGTAGGAGGTATGAAGAGTGGGATAAGTTATCACACCTAAATTATCAGTATTATTTGTCCAACAAATTCTAGCTACAGTGCGGGCTTCTTCCTATTATCACGAGCCCTCTGATTTGATAAAAAACCAACCAAACAGGTGATTAGCCGGGATAAAATAATCTATCCCGGCTAATCACCCGAACCAAACGCAGCTTATAGCATGTGGAAGTTCTTCTCTTAATTGCCCAGAAACGCCTAGCTTGCTAGAAAATTCCATGGCGGAAAGGTTGACCAGCTCTTTGCTGGGTTCTTGTAGAGATAATCTTGCCACCGTAAAAAACAACCGCTGGTATTCTAGTATCAGAAAAATCACCCGCGCGCGGTACAATTTTATTTTATTTTTTCATTTTTGTGATTCTGTTGCTGCTGTGAAACGATGGATGTATAAGTGGCTGCTGTTGGACCTGGCCGGGTTGCGTGACAAAGCTGGGAAA
The DNA here is from genome assembly GCF_022965805.1 of Primulina eburnea. Taxonomy (NCBI): domain Eukaryota; kingdom Viridiplantae; phylum Streptophyta; class Magnoliopsida; order Lamiales; family Gesneriaceae; genus Primulina; species Primulina eburnea. The sequence continues at coordinate 64,896,381 of NC_133101.1, read as the reverse complement.
GTATCCCAGTTGCATTTTATGAGGGTGGCACTGTTCTCTTGCCGGAATATGGTGAAACCCAAGCCAAATTGGCTGAAAGGCCTGAATAAATCGTATGTTATTGGATTTTAATTTGCATTATAACCGATTCGTTGTTTTGTTTTGTTTTTTTTCAAACTTTTGAGTATATATATATATATATATATCTGTTGTACATCGATGAAGACATCTTGGGGATTCTGCGTGATTGATCCATATGTACGTAATGTGATGGAATTGTTGATTGAGATTTAGTGTTGCTGAGTCCGGGAATAGTTGATAATTAGTGGTTGCCACAATTTAGGAGCGATGTAAAACTATCTCTTGCGATAATTCTATCAACAGTGTTGGTGATGATGAATCTTTGAAATCGTCCAACTTGCAATAATTTCCCTCGTGCTTGAATCCAAGCTGCATTTATTATTGTTTCTTGACATACATGTGCATGCCGTACGGTGGAGGGGCCGGTCTAGTTACATAAATAAAACACAATCGATCCATCCGTACGTGAAATGCCTATGATTTGACCACTCCCCATCGTGGTTTATTTCAATCTTATTCATGTGAATGTCCTCGTGAGTCCTCGTGATAGGATGGATGATCAAGATTTGTCCATGTCTATATAAGACTCACTTTTTTTAAAAAAATTATATGTATGACAAGATCTTATTCGTTAAAATGAAGAAGGATATCATTAACCCCTTATCGTCCCTTTAGAAAAATCGTCATTAAAGTGTAATTACTCTCTCCGATCCAGTGTTTATTAATTGCATGCACGCCTATGAATTTCATTCTTTATTGATTATGCAATCATATTTTTTAATTTTTTTAACATAGGAGTTGCTAATTGGTAGTTTATTATAATAATTTTTTCATTGTGGTGATGTAAAATGTATTATAAGACATTGTTTCGAGTGTTATATTATTAATGAATCAATAATTTATATTATTATTTTATTTTTCCAAATTATTTGTCAATTAATTAATTAATTAATTAATAATAATAATAATAATAATTATTATTATTATTATTATTATTATTGAAATGATAATAATATAATAATAATATAAGATAAAAAATGTAATTATTATTATTATTAATATTGAAATGATCATAAAATAATAATAATATAAAATAAAAAATGTTAATCCAATAATTGAGCACTGTATCAAATAACAGGGAAGAAGGGGATCCCTGTCTGGAACCCAAACAAGCCCTAATCCCGCTTCACTCCCCCTCTCGTTCCCAGTTCCAGTTCCATCAGAGCACGTGCCCACCGTCTCCACGCTTTCCCTCTATTCATGATTTCAATCGTTTCACGCAATGATGTTGCTGTGAAGAAAAGAGAGCGATGCAAGCTTACAATCGTCTACCCACCAGCGGAAACAGCAGCCCTTCCTCGCCGCCGGCGTCGCCAGTTTCACGCTCGCCGCGTTACCGCCACCGCCCATCCAAATCTGCCCGAGCCGCCGCGCCCAAGGCACTTGCGCAGCGTCTCACGTGGATCGTTCTCTCCGTCCTTTTAAAGCGGCAGGGGATTTTTCTGTTTGCTCCGCTGTTGTATATTGGCGGGATGCTGTTTTATATGGGAACGGTGTCGTTTGATGTCGTCCCTGCTATCAAGCACAGGCCTACAGCCGGGTCGGTTTATCGAAGCCCACAGCTGTACGAGAAGGTCCGCGCTGAAATGGACTCCGATAATTCCTATGGCGATGCGGTTAGTGGAAGTATATATATATATATATATATATATATATGAAATGGTGATGTAATCAGAATTGATGTATTTTAGGTTCTTGACAGTGACCTGGATGTTTGGTTATTTTTAAACATTCTTCTATTTCATTTTCTATTGGTATAGGAGTCACTATCCTCTGCTTAAAATTCAACTTGTGAAGCTCTGAATTTTCATGGCACATTAGGTTTTGACAATATAATTTTTTGTAACATACGAAGAAATATTGAGATTAATTTAGAAATTTGATTGAGTACACAATCATTCTCTTAAGCATCTGAGCTCTAGGCTATCTGTTTTTTTAGATCTCTGATTTAGTTCAATTATTTCTGCCTGGTGTAGCTAATGGATATGATTCGATATCCACATTTACTTTGTTTTTATTTGCCGCATTCGTCTAAATTGTCTATATATCTATTTGACTCTTTATATGGTGTAAGGCTTTCCATTATATTATGATGGTTTCGACTGGATGATTCTGAAGAATTGAATTGAGTTAAAAGAACGGCTATAATGTGGTATTGTATCTTGGAGGAGAGAAAAATCCAAAGTTAACACCAAAACGTTCTTAATTATTTTTCTTGACATCCCTCAAGCTACTGAAGTTTCCTGATCATTGAGTGCGTTGTCTGATGTGAATTGAGGGTCATTACTTATATTTGTGTTACATTCTGACATTTAAGTATTATATATTGCTCCATTTTATGGAGACTGATGTAAAAGGGATTGTGTATTAGGTTATGCCTATCAGGTGTGTGAATAAGTTGCCCAGTATTTTGATCTTAAGATGCGCTTAAAATGACAAAATTATGTTTGTTGAGAAGATAAGTTGCAATTCACTCTTTTTTCTTGTACCTAAGGCTCCGTTTGGATAAGTACTTTTAAAAATGTTTTTAGTGTTTTATAAGTGAAAAACTAAGTATTGTTTGGATAATATTTTGTAAAATGTTTTTAAATAATATTTTTAAAAATGTTATCAAATTATACTTTTAAAAAAAATAACTGAGGTTTTTTATATGTTTTATGAATAAAATAGAGTAAAAAGTTTTTCATTTGATAGTTGTCCAAACACCTCCTTAATTATTTTTAACTATAAATCGGTTTTTAAAAAAAATAGTTTGCCAAACAACATTTCAGCTCTAAAAGCATTTTTATAAAATAGTTGTTCAAACACATATTTATTCTTATAATAACTTTTAAACTTTTTATAAAAAAAATTAAAAAGCAGCTTTGCAAAAACATTTTATAATAGTTGTCCAAACGGTGCCTAAACGTCTTATATTTTTTCTTCTAAATTTTATTTACAGAAATATTTTATTACTTTGTAGATATCGACCATATGGAAACACTCTTATAAAGGTGGTGAATGGAGACCGTGCATCAACAAGTCCACAGAAGGTGCTAAACTTTCTCACCACGAGAAATTCTACATTCTCTGTATTTGTTTTCCTCTAAACATCAGGCAATAGAAATTTAAAAGTAGATGTGAATGGAGGTTATGTAGTCAGGACTCATGATTTTAAGGGTTTCCTGATCTAATATCGATCACAGTGTCAATTCCTCCATTTTTTTAACTTCATATATTTGCTACTATGTCATTACATGAATTTGTTCTTATTGAAAGTGATTAAGACGTGTATTTTAAGTTACATTTGAATATGTTCTTCCGAAAAGAGATCGAGATGTGTATATTAAGCAGTAGATCTACTTATCATTGCAGGTTTGCACGAGTCAAATGGATATATTTTTGTGGAAGCCTAATGGCGGTTTGAATCAGCAGAGAACGTCGGTATGCTTTGTTAGCATCATTAATTTCATGGTTTATTGCAGTTTGTGCTTTCATATTTTTGAGCTGGTTAACATGCTATATCTCATTGCTGCTGGCGCTTCCAGATATGCAATGCGGTGGCTGTGGCAGGTTACCTTAATGCAACTCTTGTTATTCCGAACTTCCACTTTCACAGTATTTGGAGAGATCCGAGGCGGGTATTTTATTATCTGTGCAAAATCTTGCTGCCAAAATCCATTTCTTCTGTTTACTTTTTTCCAAAAAAATTGGGGCATACATGAAAAAAATATTAGATAACAAAAAAATAAGTCGTGTCTGTACTAGTTCGAAGTTACTTGGCTTCTCTTCTCTAAATCAATAATATTGATTGTTTCATTTTCTACAATGGATATATGAAAATATTTCACTACCTGACCCAGAATACCTAGTTACATTTATTGTCTCTGTAAGTATTTGAACAAATAGATCTCTCTCAATGTATTGTAGTTTCTGTATTGGATTCAGATTTATGTTCCAAAAAAATATGTTTTATGTAACTTGAATGGCTGCAATTAAGAATATATGCTCTTGGATCATACTAGTGGAATTTTGTGCAAGATGTTATTCTTGTTTTAAAGATATTGTTGTCCGTGTCTCTTATACTGTTTCTGTGTGCAGCAAATTTGGTGACATATATGATGAAGATTTTTTTATGAAAACCCTGGAAAATGATGTCCAGATAGTAAAAACTGTTCCAGGCTACATAATGGAGCGATTTGACTATAATATGAGCAATGTGCACAACTTCAGGATAAAAGCATGGTCATCCATCCAGTATTATAGGAATACAGTACTTCCCAAGCTGCTAGAAGAAAAGTGAGTCCTTCTGAATACTTTTTCTTATTCCTTGACCCTCTGTGTAATATGTTCTGTGGCAATAATGATTTGGAAATTGTCTTTAACTTACATAGATGATTACTTATGTCCTGATGGGTATAACTTCAAACTGTACGAGTATTTGAGTTTTCAATATTATGTCTCGGTGTGAATAGTTCTACAATCTGCTTGTTCTCTTTTATTTTATATTCTTTTCCTATTGTTGTTTTTCCCCGTTTAATAATGTTTCATTTTCTTTCTGGGCTCATGTGATGCAACGTGACTGTCTTAGATTCCTTTTAGTTGATCTACTTGTATTTCAGCAAATACTTGTGGGAGTTAGTATGATCAACATGTTTCAAACTTTAAGATTAGATACAATTATATTGGAGCTTTTTTTTTTATTTACTTCTCCTATTGCCTTGACGTTCATTGACATTATTAAGGCAATTCTTCGATATTTTCTAGCTTAAGTCATGTTGGGTTTCTCTCTTGGGCATTTGTCTGTCCATCATTGCTTCGAAGTAGTTATGACCTTTTTGCGTAATTAGTATCTTTTCTCAGCTATTCTTTTCATCATAGATGCTTGAACATTTTTTTACTTGGTTTTTCGAAATTTAAAGTTTCTACCATTTGCAACTGCTCAATTCAGGATTATAAGGATTTCACCCTTTGCAAATCGACTATCGTTTGATGCTCCTTCGGTGGTACAACGACTTAGATGCTTGGCAAATTATCAAGCTCTAAAGTTTTCGAATCCAATATTAACTTTAGGCGAATCTTTGGTTGTAAGAATGAAAGAACGAAGTGCAAATAATAGTGGCAAGTATGTATCTGTTCATCTTCGATTTGAGGAGGTTAGTTGGGGTGGATTATGACTTTCGTTTAGCTGAACACTTGCGAAAGCAAAGTGCTAATATCCTCTTCTCTAGGATATGGTCGCTTTCTCTTGTTGTATATATGATGGTGGGAAGCAAGAAAAAATTGACATGGATGCTGCAAGAGAACGAGGCTGGAAAGGAAAATTTACTAAACCCGGTCGAGTCATCCGTCCTGGAGCCATCAGATTAAACGGGAAATGTCCCTTAACACCTTTAGAGGTATTATCTTTTTTACTATCACCATCTTCTGTTTCCTTTTCATATTTCTTTGCTAGTCTGTTTGTTTCTGATGAACCATGACTCTTCTCTATATTTTCTATTATGTGCTGTAGGGCTCGATTACCCATGTAAATATTACAAATTTATTGAGTTTATCCAAAAATATTATGGTTTTTTCAAATGAGCCAATCATTAATTACTAAATTCCGGATTAATTTTTTTAAAGTAGTAAATAACCAATCTCTTCATTTCAAGCCTAAGATATGAAATAACATTTATCAAAATGATTATGTTTAGTTCAGATATTGTCCTTACGAATTTTTGAAGCTGCTACTGTTTCATCATTATACTACTGTTAATCAATTTGAATGCAAAATTGGTTAAATGGCAAGTTGTATGTCATGTATAATTTTTAATATTTTCAGTAATCAAGAATATGATAAATATAACTCGCTCAAATAAACACACACATAAAAATTACTCTGGGTTTTATTTCTTCATTCACTAAAAAAGTTGTGCCAGAAAGCAAAGTGAGGTTGTGGAGGTTTGTGGGGAATGGCACTAACCCTTGATAAGTTCTTTTTTTGTTAACCTTCCTGAAACCCTTTGAATGGCTTTTGTTTGTACCCAGTTTAAGCTATTTTACTTTGGTATGGTTATTTGCTCCAACTTTTGAGAGATGCGTTTATAACTCATTGAGATTAATCTGTTCAGATTTGAGTAAAATATTTTATTATGATGGTTTGCCAAACGATGCTTGTTCTTTGAATTTTTTTTTATCCATCCATTGGGGATTGAAGTGAATTGATTTTGCCAAGTTTTGGAATAGTCATCTATAAGTATATGTCCTATTTTATGTGATTGTTAATTAAGGTTGTAACATAGATATTCTCAACTGTTTAAATATCAATACCACTGGATTAGTCATTATTATAGACTACAAAATCTCACCCTTAAAAATTATTTATACATATTTTATTTTATGTTTCTTTGTTTATGACATATCTGTAGCCAAAGATCACTCACTACCTAGGTTGATAATCTCATTTGTAATTCTGCTGATTTTAATTTGTATTTACACTGTTATGATTGCTTGGTCTTGTGTCTTTTCAATGAGATCCCTCACAATACTTCATTGTATATTATTCACCTTTATTCCTCTCAAGACATTTGATACTTATATACCGCTGCCTGATAAAGTCTTATCTGCATAATCCTTGAATGGCCTATTATTGATTAGGTAGGTCTGATGCTACGGGGGATGGGCTTTGACAAAAGTACTTCTATTTATTTAGCATCTGGAAGGATATACGACTCTGAAAGGAACATGGCTCCGCTGCTGGAAATGTTTCCGTTGCTACGGACGAAAGAGATGCTGGCATCTGCTGAGGAACTAGCTCCATTTCAGGTCTAAATCTAAGCAAATATCTATTTTTATACCTCTGTTCTCCAAGTCCTGTTCATTTTTTATTCACTTTGGATTCATCCCACTCTATGACACTTGACTCAAGTTGCTTATTTTCAGAATTACTCTTCAAGAATGGCTGCTATAGACTACACTGTTTGTCTTCACAGTGAAGTATTTGTTACCACTCAAGGTGGAAATTTCCCTCATTTCCTCTTGGGACATCGAAGATATCAGTATGGTGGACACTCACGAACAATTAGGCCTGACAAGAGGAAGTTGGCGCTATTATTTGACAATCCAAATATTGGGTAATACCTTTAGTTTACCTGTTCACTATTGGTGTTATGACAATCCAATTTGTGGTTTCGCCACAGATTATTTTCTTTCTTTGTCAATAAGGCGCTGGTTCTGACCTTGTTATCTAGTATGTTAATTTGGAAGTTTAGTTGTACCTGTTTATTAAGCATTACTCATTTTTGGACATCAATGATGTTTTTTTAAGTCTGATTGCCACGCTTTGCTACACCATTTTAACGTAATTCTATTTGCTTTAGCATGGAAGATAAAACTATTATCTTCCACTTGAATCTCTTCTCTCTTATCTTTTTCTTATAATAATACATATTTTTTTGTTGATTATTTGTCCCACAGATGGAAAAGCTTCAAGAAGAACATGCTTAATATGCGTGCACACAGTGATTCAAAAGGTTTGGAACTTAAGAGGCCAAATGACTCTCTCTATTCACTTCCATGTCCAGATTGCATGTGCAAATTGAACAAGACAGAAGATTCAAGATTGTCATCCGTGACATGAATTTTGCTAGATAGAACCGGATAAGTTGACATCCTGGCAAACACTGTATCTTGATTGTGATTAGTTCATTTTTTGCCACTCTCTTTGGATGGACGGCAGATACTCAAATTTTGGAACGACTACAAGCGTCTGTTCTCCGGCACCTGTTATTCCAGGCATTAACTATCCGTCAATTCTTTGTCTCAGCTGTTGTAGTTAACAAGCTGTGGGTCGATACAAGAGGCCAATAGGGATGATATTTCTGTGCTCGGACTGTACATTAGTGAGCTGTTCTTGACTAGACTAGGGTAACAGGATTCACGGTTTTGAAAGTTAATAGAAGTGTACAAGCCATTAGAAGCAGAATGAGCAGAATTCATCAACGCAAGTTCCCGTTTGTGTTGATTATTGATTGTGTTGATTTTTGCCTTTAATTTTTTTTCCCATGAAATCACCGTACTACGATAAGGGGACAGAGCATTTATTTCAAGAATTAATCCATATTGTAATTAAGGGTAAATTTGAGGATTTAGCTCTTGAAGAATGAAGAGTCAGTCTCAAGATTCTGTCAGGTCAACATGTGGCTGACGTTGGTTTAAGCATTTGTGCAGGGTGCAATGCTATAACCTCAAGCAATGGATAGTAAAAATTTTGGGATAGTTTTGGGGATAAATTGACCAACCCATAAATGGTCAGACACAGAAAAATCCTGTTTTGTGTGGTTCAATTTCTTTCACAAATGATACAAGTGACGATTGCTTACATGTGAAACCAAGAAACTCTAAATTAGGTCAACTTTGTTTACAGATCAAATGTTTGCTCTAACAATTTTATTGTTATGATTATCATATTATTCCTAGCATTTTTCCATAAATCTCCTTTGCGTGATAGCTATGCATAGCCGGCAATGTAAAAATTTTAAGTGCAAGTACTATAAGAATTATAAATGCAAGACTCTTCAATAAATGCAAGAATTTTGTTGGTGATATGGTTTTATGTTTTCGGACATAGGCAGGTCAGAAGCTAAGAAAACTTTTGCTTCTTCATTCTCTAGATTCTGTCTGAAGATTGCATGGTCGGTCTCTTGGCAGTAGCCACTCTTATTTTATCCAACATGTATAATGATTTCATTATTTATTTAAAATAAATATCAACCATAACTACACCATTTCATTTTAGCTTACCTTATTTTTTCCATATTAAATAATTTATTGTGTGTAGTTTTTCTAAGCATAAAAGTATGAGGGGTTGCGAGGCGACCACCCAAATTAAATATTAGTAATGCACATTACCCATTACTGAAATTCTTTATAAATGGCAATGCCCATTGATGATCAGCTAGACCCAACCATTACAGGTACAAAAGAAATGTAAAATCATTAACATAAAACTAATTATGAAACCCTTTCATCAATTCTTTGTGGGAAGAAACTCAAAAAACTCATAATTAAATTTGAATTCGGTTCCATGATTTCTCGTAAAAGCTTCTTCATCTCCAATGGGATCAACAATTTTGCAATCATTAATGCTCCCAACTGGAAACAGCTGAAGAATTCGATTGCTTTCTTGAATCCCATCTTCAAAATTAATCTTTAAATCATCATTCTTCGAAGGCGAGGATATGCTAAGATTTAGTGCACAAAAGGGATTTTCATTTTCTTGGGCTAAATAAAATTTTTGTGCAGAAATTGGAGTGGGAAACATGCAAGAAGACAGGTCCAAGTTGCAGCAGATTTCATTATTTTTCGCTGCTGTCTTCTGCTGCAAATTCAATTCAAAATGTGTCATTAATCCAACTGTTTCACGTTCTGATTCTACCGCCCTATGTCTTGATACAGAACCCTGCAGAAAAATATTTAAACAGTTAATGAAAAGCTGAATGATTTTTGCATTTTTCCCAAGAAATTCTAATCTTTTCGTGACAAAAGAGCCAACAGAATGTATAAACTGCAGGATTTGAGGACTGTTCTTTTACCATCATACAAAGTCAGCCCTTCCCTTTCTTTAATATTTTTTAGTTTAGTTTTTTATAATATACTTTATGTTACCAAACAAAAGGTTGAATTTTAACCTTTATTAGAGAGGGAAATATGATTTTTGGTGCCAAAAAGAAAGGAGACATGAAATTATTTTTCTTGAAATGCGAAGATTTGTCGTTTGAGGTTGAGAGTTGGACGGGACGATCCTTCAATCTTGTGTTATATATATATATATATATATATATATATATATATATATATATATATATATATATAAGTTCTATTGTGCCACAACGATATTCTGGTTACTAGTCATGTCTTGGGCAAAAACTTGTGTGAGACGGTCTCACGGGTCATATTTTGTGAGACGGATCTTTATTTGGGTAATCCATGAAAAAGTATTGTTTTTTATGCTAAGAGTATTACTTTTTATGGTGAATATGGGTAGGGTTGACCCGTCTCATAGATTGAGATCCGTGAGACGGTCTCACATGAGACCTACTCCATGTCTTGCAAATGTGTTTCCTTGACCACGTCTGAAGTAGACTTCTGTGGTACCGATCAATTAATAAATAAGGGTAAATAAGAACAAATTTCTTGATATTGAGGAACATATACAGACCTCTGTAGGTGTGCCGCAGTTTGAGGGGCCACTTAATTTCTTGGCATGTTCGCTTCGCATGTATTTCTTGCTAAATCCTGTGAATCAAATCCGGATATGGGTAATTAATTCTAAATTCTTTACATCAATTCTTTCAAAAACAAAAAACACACACAAACCTAATAATAATGAATGAATGGTACTGTAACAAACATACATGCATGCATGCATATGATTTTCTATATTAGAAGGTCAAACAGATCGAATTTAACTCGATTAGCTTCCATAGAAACTCGAAAATCTCGGCCAACATTCAAATTTCGAACTTGACGTATGTGCGTTTGATGTAGAATTTTTTGACTCCTACCAAAAAAATTTCTTAGTTCCTTATTTTTCTTACATTGAACAATTTACACACACATATATATATATAGATAACATTTTTAATTTTGTTTACCTGGTTCTTTGGGTTCAACACAGTCCATCTGTTTAGCTGATAACAACTCAAGCTGGCGACGTTTCTTCTGCCTCTCTCTGGCCTTGTGGTTTTGAAACCAATAGAACACATTTTTGCCCTCTATTTTACCAAATCTTCGAAGCCTGCCAGCAATTTGCCTGATCTGTTCAGCCGTTGGAGTTCTGATTCCTCGTCTGTACATTTCTTCGAGTACCTGTAATTGTTCTGGAGTTGGGTTCCATCTTGTGCTCACTAATGGCAATGCATCATAACCTGCTGCACCTTACACAGGGGACGGAATCAGAACCTTGATCTTAGGACGAGATCAAGGCCATACTCATCATGATTTGATAATAAAAACTATACGGAATTTGATTTATTTTTTTAACATTCGAAAGGGCCGACTGATGTTAAAAATACCTCAGGGAGGTTCTCATTTACAATATTATAGCGTGTATTTCATCTCTCGTTCATTGGTTTAATTTCCAAGATGATTTGAAGACAGTATAAACATTGTACATATATGCCACGTCAAACAGTATATATCCATATTCAACAAGACCGGCTTAGACAATGTAAAGAAACTAAAAAATATCACAGACAGAGATGCATGTGTAGTGGAAGAATGAGTACCTGCAAGGATATTTGAGTTGTGTTTGCAGTAACAAGCAGGAGTTGGAATCGCAGATAATTTACCACTCATTATTGTTCCGGTACTGCTACTAATCGGCTCCATCTTGGGCATTAGCTGCCGACGTTTTCTGCTGTAAACCGTATATTCAATTTTCGTCTTGAAATCTTTGCAATGATCATTAGACTCCACCATCGACATTGTGTTTGAATTTAATTGTTTGCAACTTTTTGTTGCCTTTTTATATAGAAAATGCAAATTTGTGGTGTATAGGTGATGGGTTTATGTCGACTTGAAGAGGGTACGTAGTTGTTATTGCTTATAATAAAGTATATTCTCCACGCCCTGCCCAAGAAATGTAGGCATATAGGGTGTCTGAGATTCAGGGAAAAAGACATGACAGGTAACAAACGAAATGAATGGTGAACGAGGGAAGCAATTAAAAAAGGGTTCTCGGCTTTTGAAGAATAGACGAGTAACAGGACTAGGTTGACCTATACATATAATCCATTTGAACGTAATTTGATACACTCGGATTTGACGGTTCACAGTCGCACCTCGACTGCTACATGTTGGCATATATAAAGCGATCTTTTGGTTAATTATATTATATTCGAAACAGAAATGAGAAGGTTAGAGGCAAGATTGTCTGAGAATTGAAAATGGGGAGACGCGACGCGATGTGACAATGATGATATATATAATGACAACTACTGTGTCATTGAGACTGTCTTTTTCTTACAAAATAATAATATCATCATAGCAATAACACTGTCATTATTATTATATAATAATTGTATTGTTTCATGTAAACAACAAGAATAGTATACGGCAGTCTGCAGACGGCCCCCATGCAACGTCAACACAATCAAATGGGCTAGAATTTTTATTTATAAATGGAATCTCAGGATTATCGAAAAATTAGAAAAAAAGTTCTATATAAAAAATAGATAAAAAAAAAAACGAACTACCCAAACTACTGCTCAGGCGGAGCAACACATCGTGCCGCCGTGTCTTTTGCCCCTCAAGATACCTTCGCAGTTCTTCTTATTCCAGTTTATTCTTTAATTAATTAATTCTAAAATTCTCATAACTTATTTGGAGTCATGAAACGAGGAAAAAGATATTCTTTCAGCAAAATTTTTTTTGGTACGAATCTGAATAGAGAATCTCATTTTTAATATTTATGCTTAATTCGTATCAAATTGTCGACCGTTTCTGTAGGTTAAATGCTCTTTCTCCACCAAATTAATTAAATTTGCTGGGGTCATTAATTACATCATTGTTTGACACTACCTAGTAATACATGTGTCGCATCAACACGTGTACTCCAAATCTTGCTCACAAATTATATAAAATTGCATTATTTATTTATTGTGAACGCGTTTAAATTTATCACTCCATAAAAATCAAAGAATAAAAAAATAATTACTTTTAAATTATTGAATTATTTTTTAATTATCTTTCAAAATCTCATGTTTGATGTATCTTTTTGCTATATCGAAGTTTTTTCAAAAGTTAAAACTTGATATCATTAATTAATAACCAATTCTTCAGATCGTACAACGCGATTTAAAGACAAAAGGACTGAATTCTCAAAGATAAAGTCACATCTAAGTTGAAATAAACTGCACGGTTGGCGAGTCGAAGTTAGTGACCAATATCATGATTTAGTGCAATGTATTTGAATAATTACGTAAATAAATATTTTTTTATTAATGAAATTAATATTTTGATGATGTAATGTCAAACGTACAAATTTCTACCAAAAATATAATGTTTTGGGATCTTTACTCTTTAATCAATATTACATCAATTATATCCAAATATTTCTAAAATATAAAATTATGTGTTGGAGTACCTTTTTCTCGCATTTATTTTTTAAATATAAATATTAAGATTACGATTTAAAAGGGTGAGAACGAGAAACGTAGAATCTTCCTTACGAAGGATGCGATGAATTTATTTAAAAGAAAAAATTAATTTTAAATTTTTTGGATTGGACGATATATATTTTGTTTCTTATTAATAACAAAATGGTATTTAAGATATTTGTCTCAGAATAAATTAGAAACAATACGAAGTGACACATGAAGAAATTCTAACAAAACCGTGAGAATAATAAAGTACTGAAGTTTTTCGACTAAAATATGAAAGCCAAAGTAATTATACAGTTCCAAAAATTAAAGGGGAAAAAATTGTTCACCAAATATAAACATTTTAAAATTTTGAGGTGATGGATAAGTCCAATAGCAAGATCCCAAAAATAATTGTAGAAATCTGGTCATTTTCTTGTCTCATTGTATATATATAAGTTTGCCTGTCATTCCAATTGCTCAAATATTATATATAAATACACACACTGAGTACCAAATAAATATATACTTTTTGGCAGTATAAAATTATCGGATTCTACAGGGATCATGTCCTACTTGCAAAGTAGTTTTATTTATGAGAAAGACTTTTAGCTATTTTCGATGTTCTACCATGTATATATATAGAGAGAGAGAGAGAGAGAGTTGACCCATTTTTATCGCAAACTTTTCTAACTAGTTTATATTAAATTTAGCTTTGTTTTAAATTGAATTATGATTGCGATAAGATAAGCTAGTTTTGACCTTAAACTTGCTTCTTTTTTAAAGAAATAAAGTTGTATAGTTACGAATAATTTATATCGTAATAATATATAAAACTTAATGGGAAAAACTTGTGTAAGACGGTCTCACGAGTCGTATTTTGTAAAGCATATATCTTATTCGGATCATCCATGCAAAATATTACTTTTTGTGCTAAGATTATTACTTTTTATTGTGAATATCGGTAATATTGACATATGTCACAGATAAAGATTCGTGAGACCATCTCATAAGAGACTTACTCATACTTAATTTGTGTTTTCGTGGATTGGGCTCCCAATTGAGATTCAATCTACGTTCCTCCGACATTTAATTTTTTTAATATTTAAATATTTATTTACCTAATGATATCTTGTAAATGTATTTAAAAATATTGCCATATAGATTCATATCGAAGTAGAGAAATAAATAATATTAGATGAAAAACCCTTCACTTTCATATTTAAAATGTAGATTTATTTATATATATTCCGCAGACAACGGCTATTAATACTGGACAGTCCCACTCCCCCCATTTTCATTTCTCCAAACAACACTAAACTATTTCTTTATGTATACTTGCATTACGAAGATGCCCAAATTAACATAAATGTCAAAACCCTTCTTGTTTATAATATTGCAAGAAAACAGGGTTCAGACTTCCAAGATTCAGACAAGAAAATATAAGAAGTTTCCAAGAATCAAGGGTCCTGATCATGTGATCGAACCCTTAAATATATCACAGCTTCTTCCAGGAATTTACGCTCAAATTTCTTGCTCGAATATTGCTGCAGATTTGGAGTTAAACATTGCTGTTAACAATGACAGTTAATTCTAATTCCACAGCAAGAATTTTAGCGTTTTCTCTTGCTTTCCTCTTAATTTCAACCCTACAAGTTTGTCTATCTTCTGCTGAAAAGAGTGACAACATCAGCAGTTCAATAAAGTGGTCTCCGGCAAGAAAATCCCGGTTCTTCGAAACGTCCCCGTATCACGCAAGAACTTCGGGTCCATCTTCACAAATGGCAGGTATTGATCCGAAGAATGAGGCTTCGTACGAAGAAGAGAAGAGATTAATACACACAGGACCCAACCCTCTTCATAACTAAGGTACATACAGAGAATTAGAAGCTTTGCTACCATGGATTCTAATTGTTTAATTTCAGATCTCAAAACCCTAAAAAAGGCTGTAAGTTCTTTCTGTTATAAGTCTATTGTTCCCTTTTTCACCCATTGTGAATTAGAATTAATGGTAGCAAAGCTGAGATTAGCTTTTTCAGTGCTGTTTTTGAATTGGTAGAAAGAGGGTACAACGCAGAAAAAAATATATGAGAAATAAGCTGTGGAGAATAGTGTTTAATGCTCTTGCTTCCTTTGCAGTGTTTTCTCTCGTTTTTTTCCTTCTGTACCTTCTGTTAAACATTACTACTGTTTTTGTATTAATTGCTGTAGTTACTGTGTTCATCTACTCTATCTGTTTTTGGTATTTCTTTCTTTTCCATTTTGAAAGCATATTAGCTTGGTATATACATACAGTCAATGAGCCTGCAATTAGTCTAATATATCGAGTGATGAATTAGTATAATTTTAGAGCATAAATATTTAGAGTAGCTAGCTATATGTATAGATATGCCCATACTATGGTATAAATATATATTTATTCAGGCTTATTTTGACATGAAATTTCAAGATTCATATATACATATATATCCGACGCCAACTCTGTGGTGCTAGCTAGCTAGTACCTTCTTGAATATTTGTCTGATCTTTTGTGCAATGTTAGAGGAAAATTGTTCGATTGAGCGATGTAATTATGTATTGGTTGAAGACAATTTAGTATTAAACAGCAATTAATTAATTAGATAGCTAACTAGAGAGCGTCCTTTAATCAGCCTAACATGAGTCCATTGATCTTCACCCAAACATGTGTTTCATTCCGTGTGTATTAAATTTAAAGTACTGTCAAATCTTTTTTCAACAGTTCTTGAGATATTGAATTTTTTTTATTTTTAATTTTTGTTATATACTTTATATATTATACATGGTGATGCTCCAACATATATATGCTTATCTTTATGTTGTTAATTTAGGAATGAATTTAATTAATTTATCCACGGGAAGAATCCAATTATTCTCACGTCCATTAATGGATTGTATTTTCTAGTGATTATGATATAAATTACTAATGATTTTACATTATATGAATATAAAATTATAAACTTCAGCGGGAAATCAATAATATTTGTGTGAAGAGCAAGTTATTTAATTATTACAAGGTCAAATGGGTTGATTTCGAGGAAACCATTTAATTTATTAAAAATTAACATTCATGTTCCCAAGATTAGACCTAAAGAGAAACTTCATTGGAATTGGAATTGGAATTGTTTCAACAAAATGAATGTCTGTTTAAATTTTTTTTAAAAAATAATTAGAAAATATGTTTGTGTCCATTAACTTGTTTTTCAATATTTTTTATAATATTTGAAAAAAATTATAAAATCTGAATCCAAATTGGAAAGCTATAATTGAATTATTATTATTATTATAATAAAGAGAAAGTGTCCCACACGCGGTACTGATCCTCACAGGCTGGTTATTATTATTGATAAAAGAATCAACTACCCAAACGCGCCTTTAATTAAATGTGAATGAATGAATGTCTCATTCAATGAATATGGAGTGGTTGGTTTTTACATAATAGCGGCAATTATATAATTGGGCTTTCTTCATCAGTGACCTCTGTAAGAATGTTCTTTTATTGCACATTTCAGGAAACACAACTCAGGCCCACTTTGAAAATATTACTCACACGTCCACAAATTTTTAATTAAACTAAAAATTAAATAACTTCAAAATAATAAACAATTAATATTATTTTCTACCCGTCAACGTCACGTCATTTAGTTTAAAGTAGATTGGGATATTCTTGCATCTTATATAATTTAGTTAAATGGGAGTGTTTTTGATAAATCAAAGTTTCATCCCATATGCCAAACCCATCATTCAAATTCCTGTATTTTATCCCGATCTTTAAGAGTTAAGTTGTGTTATTGTTTTAAATTCACAAACTCGAATTCAATTCAGAATATAAATAATAATAATAATAATAATAATAATAAAAAAAGTGCTCGAACTCCGATCTACGCTTTCCAATATAGAAAACTGAATCCTAGGTCAAGGTGGTTCCAATACGGTCTAAGAAGGAATTTTTTATCTGAGAAATGTGTTGAGGCGGATCAAGAAGGCCAATATGGTGTGTAAAAACCAAGGCGGTGGCGGAGGTCGGTGACTGCCTACCGCTTAGGCGGTTGAATTTCTTTAAGTAATTTTTTTTTATAGATAATCATAAATAATCATGCAATATAATCATTTTTATATAAAATGTGCAATTAAATAATGTTTAAGCACAAAATATAATATCATCTAGATAATGTACAATTAATAAAGATTCATCATCATAACAAAGATTTTTGAAATCACAAAATCTGAAATATTATAAAAAATATATATGATAAATAATAAATATGCAATGCCTAACCTAAATATTCTGACTGCTGGTGGCGGTCGGCGACAGCCAGATTGTGTGTGGTGGTTGATAGTTAAGAGTGAAAATCAAAAATAAAATAAAGAAAGTGAGGTGTGTTATGATTTTAATATTTAAAATTAGTTGACTTTTATTAGGTTTTTAAAATTGTTAACTAGGTTTTTAAAATTTTTGACTATAACTTAAAAATTTTGACTGCATGCCTCGCCCGCTTGCTCGCCGCCTCGACCCTCCTCCCCAACGTCGTATAGCTTGAACCGCCTAAAACATCCGCCTCATGCATAGGCGGTGCGATCGAAAGCCGCCTCGACCGCCATTTAAAACACGGGTAAAAACCAAATATTTCATAAAATGGGGTAGTTATTCTTTACATAAGTTTTCGACGTCATCAAGCTTTGAGGTGATATTTGGAAAACTGAAGTTGCTTTGTTGGTTTATGGATGTATATCAAAGACAAAAATTTGTGTGAGACGATCTCACATGTCATATTTTGTGAGACGAAACTCTTATTTGGATCATACATACAAAATTATTCTTTTTTATGCTAAAAATATTATTTTTTATTGTGAATATCGATAGGATTGACCCGTCAGATAAAGATTCGTAGGAGCGTTTCACAAAAAAACTACTCTATATCAAATGGCGAATTTTCAAGTAAAACTCAGTAATTTAATCAGATTTGATGCAAGTGGTTATCGTCGGAGGATCGTGCAAGGATACAATATCAAAGCAACTCCAAGAACTTGGTTTATTTGGCAAGAGCTGTGTAAATATAATCGCATAGACGGACTATGAAGGAAGTGCCAGCTCGGCTCGAAAACCTTATCAACAATATGGCAGTGAAAATTATGGATCGATAACTCATAATAATGAGCATTCTTACGATATTCTACACAATAATTCAGTTACCTTCATCTTGTTGAACTGAATTCGAGCTGCAGTTTCAGTTTAAAGAACTAAAGGCAGTCTTTACAAATATGCGTGTTAATTTACTCAAGTTCGAGATCACAAAAGCAAACATAGCACTAATGATATAATAATCAGGAAAAAGGAGTAATTTGACATCAAGAAGTAATTAGATGGGCATAAACCAAATGTCAACCAACCAAGTCTAATTTATTGGTGAACAGTTTTGATATTAGTTCACGTGTGCTTCGAAAATCTGATGACAAAACAGAAAACAAGCTTGGAATTGATGAGCAAATCATCACCAAAACAACAGGGATGATTCATAAACGAACTACTAAAGTTCCCAGTGACTGGACTCAATTTAACTCAATGAGAAGATATCTTGCGGGACATAGATTTATGGAACCATGTCTTCCAACTTCCAGCTGCCTTCCGAGACAGTGAAGGTGCCTTCTCACCCTCGACGGCATTCTCAGTTTGCGGCTTCTTGCACAGCATGAAGTTGCGGACACCAACTGACCCAATATTCTCCCATGGACTCAAAGCTATACATAAAGATAAATCTAAATAAATATCCATCTTCATCAAAAACCATTAGCAGCTCATAGAAACAACCTAGTCGATATATCAAATTAAGCAACTCAAATTCTAAAAAAAACACCTTTAGTTTGGAGGGAATTGATGTAAAAGAAACCATTAATAAACAAAACAGGATATATCCTACCGACAAATGAACATAGAGTCAGTACCTTCAGTGCCAGAAAATGAGCAATAGAGCATAAAATTATTGAGATCGGAACCAAGGACAGGGAGCCTGCCCTCCCGCCCATAGGATTTCAGAGTAGTTTCAATGACGGCAGCGACAAGATCCTCCTCGTTAACGACAAAACGAATGGGGCCAGCGCTTCCGAGCACCGTAACGCTAATCAAGAACCGGTTGCCCTTGAGGGGTTGATTCTTCTTATGCTTATAATTCAACATCCTTTATTTTTTTATAAAAAAAAATCTCTGGCTTTCAAAAAAAATCTCTGGCTTTCTTTAAAAATACTTTTTTAACACGAAATTTACAATTGAAAGGAAGAAGTAATTGAATAACAATGAAAGAACAAAGGTTGTGAAAATCGAAGGGAAGAATATCAAATAGTCGCTTTCTTATTCAGGGATCGAGGCCGAGGCAGCGGTAGTACCAGCCTTCCATACAAGAACCAAAGCAGAAAGCAATAGCCAGAGAAACCGAAATCCCCCTTCTTGAAGAACAGGGGCTGATCATCAATTTCGCAGCCGAGATTTCTACCATTCACGATTAAAATAAAACTAGTCTGGGATGCAAAAGAAGGAAAACGGAAGGGGCTGGGAAAAGAGAGAGAGAGATTATAGATCACGATTGAGCAGAGATAACAATGAAAAAGATCTCGCGTTCCTTTTATTGGGCAATATCGTGCGATTAGGGCTAGGGTTTGAACCAGGCTTGCGACTTTCTTTAAATCTTCCTACGTCATTCGTGATCTCACCACCAGGCCCGTTTTGAAAATATTTATATGGCCCACCTCATTTGTGATGAATTTTTTTTCTTAGTAATTATATTAATATTATATTATTGCAAATACATAAATAATTGCCAATTAATATCATACAATAAGTAAGATAAAGTTTTCAAATATTTTAAATAAATGAAATTGTAAAGAGAAAATATTATAATCATTTTTGAAAAATAAGTCTATTGTGAGATATTCTCACATAGTAAACCTGATTCATATATTAAGTCAAAAATAATATTTTTATTATAAAAATAATCGAATCAATAAGAGATTCGTTATACAAAATCGCACCAACTTGTAACCATTTTTTTCTGGTTTACTTCATGAAGTTTCGATGAAATAGGGAAGATATCGGTTTTGATCCTACAAAATCATGGAAAATAAAACATTATTGATTCTGTGTATCAATAAATTTTTAAACTATGTAATCAACATTTATCTGCGCATTAATTATATCATTTATAACTGGATGTACCTTTGGTATACCTCGTATCTATATCTATCTTATATATAAAAGTTGAGATATTTAGTGTTTTGATTTTGTAACATCAATTAGTTTGTATGAAAATACTCTATTCATTTAGATAAATAATTGTTTTCATATAATTTAATCATAATCACAACATATAATTCGTTTTAAAATTTAAAAATTCACATTTTATGCTTACAAATCACATATTTGATATTATTGTATTATCTTTATACAAATAATGATTAAAAACTATAACAAAATTTTATAAATCATCTCGACCTATTAATGATCATGATCTGTATTGTATGTGTGCGGTTCAATGATATTATATATAGACAAAAACTTGTATGAGACGGTCTCACGGGTCGCATTCGTGAGACGGATCTCTTATTTGGATCATCCATTAAAAAATATAACTTTTTATGCTAAGAGTATTACTTTTTATTGTGAATATGGGTATGGTTGACCCGTCTCACAGATTAAGATCCGTGAGACGGTCTCACATGAGACTCACTCTTATATATAAAAAGTCGAGGCTTAAGTGGTACACTTATACTCGTCACTACCATTTATAATCTCTTTCAAAAATTCACATATTATCCTTATCTTTTTCAAAAAAAAACAAAGCAAAATTTTATCGCTCAACTCGATCTATTAATGATCACGATCAAGATTCATATATATAATATTTATTATTTTACATACGCATCGTGTTGTATTGTAATGTAGTTCCTAATTAAACATGTGCGTCGAAATATTTCTTGGAGACAAAGCAAACATTAGTCTATGTCATTATACTTTTATATTAGTACCCGACAACTTGTTATGCATGTTCACACCGATTATTTATGTAAGTTGATACCAATTACTATATCAAATGATATTATTTTGTTTCTTTTCTTATAATGATTTTAATATATTTTTATTTAACTAAAAATTCGAATATGTTCAAAATTTTTATAAAACTGGATATTACAATTAAACAAGGAAGTTTTGAGTTTATATTTTATATGAGTGAGTATCATGTGAGACGGTCTCACGGATCTTAATATGGGTTAACCTTATAAATATTCACAATAAAAAGTAATACTCTTAACATATTTTTTCATGGATGATCCAAATAAGAAATCTGTCTCACAAATACGACTCGTGAGACCGTCTCACACAAGTTTTTGTCTTTTTATATATAACGATTAGGATATTTTTGTTTTTGATTGAATCAATAATAAAAATCAAATATCTTGTTTTCTATGAGTAAATGCCATTAATTATCCTCGACTAAATATTAGTCACAAGTTTCAACTTTTATTCAAGACTTGACAAACCTTGATAACTATACTATGACGACATTAATTAAAACGTGCCTCGAAGACTTCGCCTAGTCACGTACAGTAGGCGGACATATATTTTTGTTTTTAACAACAAAAAAACATGTTAATTTTCAGGACATTGAATCTCGAACCCATGTTTATCACATGTTTTTGTTTCACAAAACTTCCTCTCGAATTAACTCGCCAAACATCTTCAAAAAATATTCGCCATACTACACTAAAATATATAATGTCTCTATTTAACAATAAATAAAATAATTATTTGACGTTTTTTTAAAATAAAAAAAAAAGATATTCTATACTATTTTACAAGTTTTTGGTAATTTAATTAACGGAGGGAAGATTCCACGTTGGAAGCGAATATCCTTTTTCCATTTATGTGTGCGACGTGCCAGCTGTACACCGAGTCATGCACATATATGCGTGCCTTTCAGTCTTTATCTCGTCACGTGATATTTGTGTTTTTTTTATTATATATAGATTAAGAAAATTAATTAACGTAATTGATGAATAGAGATAAATTGATTTTAAAAAAATAGATAAAATAACAATAAATAAAGATATTGGAATATTATATATTTAAAATAAATGAAAAAACATGAAATAGACAATGGACCTATGAAAGGTGGACCCAGCCCAGTTTAAGTTGACGGTCAAGTCTGAGGCTTAGATTTAATCATTCTACAAAAATAGCCCAATTTGGATTTGGATCAAGCCCGTTATGTCTTGATTTCAGGCTCATTGGTGGTTCCGTTTTTTGCGGAATAAGGTAAACGTACAATTGAACATTAATTAGTTACTTAATCATGTTTTGAACACGTCCCCGGGCCCTCCATCAAATATGCAACCCAAAATCCCCTGATCGAGTCACGATGTGAAAATAACAAGGTTAGAAATCACAACTCCAATTTTATATATTGGTACCAGAAGAGGAAGAAAATGACTCGATATAAATTTAGGACAAAATTTTACTTAAATTCTTGTGACTTTGTCTGACGTGCTCAAAAATGGTCACGGCCTTATTTTATCAAATTCTCCTTTGATTTTTATTAAAATTATGAATATGTTATAGATACATATATCGAGTGTTGGACTTATATAGGTTTATTGGGCTTGTTCTTTGAATGAGAAATTGGACAAGGCCTAGCAGATGGTAAGTGGGAGATGTCCCACATTGGAAAATGAACATAGAATTGGTGAGTTTATATTGTGTTATACTTTATGAATGTGTAACAATGATTGGTCGAGAGGCTCTCTCTCGCGCACACAGGCGCAGGGTGGCCCAAATCATGGGCCCGATTTGCAGTGGAAAAAGGTTTGACTTGTGTGCAAGCGCGACCTGGGTGCGTCGAATGTCGGACCGATCAAGGCAAAATTTCCCACAACGGTTCACCTGGCTTTTGCTATTTTTATTTTCGAAAATGGAACATGACCTTTGGTGCTCCAGCTGGACTGACTTTTGGTGCTGCTGACCTTTGGCCTTTCAGATGGCCAACCGTGGCTGTTCCTATGGAGCCGAAGTGTGCCTATATATAGAGGCAACATAGTCCTTCAAATAACATCCGAAAAACACTCCCCTGCATTCTCGTGATAAAGTTCAGGTACATTTCTCGTATCTAGTGATAAGGTATTGCTGGTTGTTCCGTTGTATGATGGGAAACAGACGTCCAAGTTCATTCTCGAAGCACACCGGAGGAGACGAATCTGTTTTAAGGACATTGTATTTCATACAGACCTCGATTTGCTTTATTTTAAACATTGTCCTACCTTTTTCTTCGCAATACTAGTTCGTTGATTCTCGTGTACTCGTGTACCTTTCTGTTTGTGCATACATTTTCTATAACATCGAGAAATTTAGCGCAGTTGATGCTAAAAAGATAAGCTTAGATATGATATTTAAATTGTTGTATGTTATATTTATTTGCATTCTTGGATAAAAAAAACTGTCACCTTGAGCCATGCAACATTTCGAAATCAGTTATTAAATATTTTAAATTGGACGATAATGAATAATTGTTTACTTTGGAAAAATCTATAAATAGTGCAGATCAACGAGATTTTCACCCAATAAAGCCAAATAAAACGTAACTTTGAAAAAACCTAAGAAAGATTGTAACAAAGTGAAAAAAAGAACAATGATAAAATTTAGAAACTGGTCGAATTAAAAAGTTGTGGGTCCAACCCCACCTGGCCAAATGTACCCCCAGCTAAGCAGATAGTACTCTGCCAATAACTACTCAACCCTGGGTCCATTCAGACGGGCCTACTCGGGTTAACCCGGTTTCCACGCCGAGGTAGCGATCAGTGGCCTGGTGTGCCAACCCAACATCAAACACCCGTTACTTTCCTCCACCCTATACCCATCTCCACCACCGAACAGAGCCAGCAACATCCCAGCCTGCTTGTACGCATTCGAACCCAAGTGAACCGGCTCGAACCCAGATGAAACCAATCTATTCTTCCATTGATACAACGTCTCGTGCCTCTCGACCCGGTCCGCTCCCTCACAAGCCACCACATTGCATATCTGTCCCCCCAAATACACCTCACTCATCAACTTATCTTGTTCGCTTACGACCCCATCCACACCGCAACTCTCTAACGAATCAAAGAGGGTTGAATAATAATGCAATGCCTCGTTAAACCGGTCCAAGAAAATCGGCCCGTTGTGATTAGCCTCTTGCTCAACCACTGTAAAGATTTCAGGCTCCATCACCCTCACCACTTGCAATACTTTCTCTATCGCTCCCGGCCTTGCTAGTAATTGATGCAGCTCGAAGATGGAATTCACGGCTACTGACTCGCTTTCCCGAATATCGAACATGGAAGAATCAAGATCAGCTAACGAACTTGCTACAAATCCTTTGAACTCAAACTCGACATTGATTGTTTCTGCCAATTGGGCTAATTTCCACCCAACTTCTTGCAGATGATCGGTGTTGTCCTGAGGTGGTGGGCCAACTCCTGTCAATCGAAAAGTTGGCGGGCCGCCGGGTCGCAAGGCCAACGCTTGTAACAACGCAGGCCATTGCATTCCCTGTTTCATGCTAAAATCGATAACGTGTACGCGGTTTTTGCCAGCAAATGCTTCAAGAATCGCTTGATTTGCCGTGAAATGAGCGAATTTGAGATACGGGCATGTCTCGTAGAAGTGCATTTGTAACAAATCAGTGAAGGCGGAATCATGTGGATTTGAGGGAAACAATTTATAGATCCTTCTCGCCAAAGCTTCTGCGAAATATGTAGCAACTTTTCTCATGGCTCCCGATTGTGAAACAGCCAAAAACCCGATATTTTTCACCAAATCTTCAGCCAATTTCAGGTTATCTAGCTGAACTGCTTCCGCACAGGCCATTAGCGAGTGGACGAGTCGTATGCCTTTTTCCTGTGAGTCAACAAGGAAGGTCTGCCGAGTCGACTCATCTGGGAAATTCCACGGAGCAGCGCCTATACTTTCTGAATATGGCACCGACTTCAACTTCTTTCTCGGGGTTGATGACGCCGGAGCCGGTGGAGGAGGAGGTTTAGTTCTGGTGTACACAGCTGGTCCGGGTATTGCGATAAGTTCCGATCCGAAATCAGAATGGACCTGTGCCGTCTGGTTGGGTTCGAGAAATGGATCCAGGATTACAGCAGAGGCAGATGAATCCAACTCTGGCAAAGGGTTGAACCCTGAAATCAAGGATTCCAGCCATGAGGAGAGATCTGAGGGATTGTAATGAACTTGTTCGGAGGCAAGGTGAGAGACGTTGCCGTCTTCTTGCTGGACGCTGCCCATAACTTCTTCCAGCTGTTCAATCTTTTGCGCCACTGACGCCATGTCGGAGGGCTTCACGTTGTAGCCCAACACAGCAAACAGTTCATCAAATCCGGCATCGCTCTGCTGCTGTTTCCCGGATTCCGAACACCACATATTGGCTTTTCTGGAATAATTTTCTGGATTAAAGTTGTCTCTCTTCATTATCTCGCAACACGGATGACCTCTAAATTTTCAAGATTTATTTTTCCCCCTTAGGAAAAGGAATCTAGGCATTGAGGCCTGGAGGAAACCTTGCTTTTAACTTGTTTTGTTTACACATATTTACTCCGTTTCTTAGTTTTTGTTCTCCCAGTAAAGCTTTTCTTCCTCTCACTCTCACTTCAGTGTGTGTGGGGTTTACAGAGAGAGAAACCAGATGCTATTGGGGACTATGACAATGGTTTTTAAGAGAGAGAGAGAGGAGCTTTCATGGAGGTGGGGACGCTCTTCAATGGGGTCATAACTGAATATTACAACTACAGAAACAGATAAGATATGAACATCTGCGGTAAAAATTTATGGGCTTTCTTATTATTCCTTGCCATGTTTGAAATTTACCATTACTATTAGTTTGTTATTATCGTTAAGAAATAAATAATATTTTGTTTTCTCTGTTATTATACGATAGTTTCTTTTTTTATTTATGAAGAACAATTTTTACAGTTGTCATATCAAATCTGTTATTGTCCTCGAACATATATACATATATATATATATATATTTATGGGGTCTAATCAATTATCTTCCATGTTTTGTTGGAGTAGGGTCACACCCTATAGCCAATAGGTATGAAGAATATTCATGAAATTAATCGACATACGTTTGAGAAGGTGCAAAAGCTTTATATGCCTAGTTTAGGCGTATACAGAGATTTGATGTTGATTTCATCTTATATGTACGTGTAGGGACATTATTTCATGATACAATTAATAACTTAAATTTAGCCACATATACATGAGGTCTATAAATTTTTTTTAAATCATATATGTATGTGAATATTATCCATCTAAATCATGTGGGACACTAGTATCGACTTAACCGAGATTTGCTGGCACACATTCCTAAGTTGACTAATTAATACACACAGATTCGACAATTTCCATATAATTTATATATTTCTAAAGATGAGCCGGAGAAATAGAGATATATTTAATTTATTTTTTCCGCATTCTGTATTTATTTATTACTATAAAAATATTTTATGAAGCCACATTGGTTCAGTAAAAAAAGAATATATATAGCCAGTAAAAAGTTGATCTCAGATGTTGTCCCCCACGAGGAAACGAATTGACCATATTAGCCCTTGCAAGGGAAGGAAACGGAGACTAACGGCATCAGTTGCCTTCTCAATTCCCCATGCAACTCCGAAATATCTCTCTTTTCGCTTTTCAACCTCTTAAAAGTTAATTTTCAAAAGTAAACTAGCTCTGCCACCGGGCATTCCGAAGAATAAATTCTCTCTCCTCCACAAACACAGCAGCGGCGCCGCCGTGAGTCATAATTCCGATTCAGGATTTCGCTAAATTTGTCACAAAGTAACGTATTTGAGAGGGCCCCGACCCACGTGATGCTGAGGGTTTTGGGACTCCATTATCAAAGCAGCTTTGCTCAATGGTGGGTCCCGGCTGCCACATCGGGGGCCGTTCCATTATTCCTATTTTTAGCACTTCCACCCATGCCTTTCCAGTTTATATCTTACACGTGTCACCTTATTTTTCCCCGATAATATTATATTATATATAATAATAACATAGTACAAAATAAATAATAATTGGGTGTAGTTCTGCAAAAAAAATAGTTGATTTTTTATATATTTAGATCCCAGAAAATAATGCAACACTTGATTTTATTTTATATTTTTTAAATAATATATTAGATAATGTAAGTATATATCAGCTTGGTGATTCGATGTATGAGTGAGCCAAGTCAATTTTATTTTTCCAAACACAAATTAATTAATAATGAATCCAACCCGAGAGAACGTCATCCGTGTCAACATTTGGAACAACGTTCTATTTACCGATTCCTAAAATAATAAATTTAATCCTCGAATCTAATCTTCCCGCCGGCTGAATTTTGTATATGTGATCAAAAGCATATGCTACAAGATATGCCAACTAACTAAATTAAACAACTAGTATAGATTAATAAAAAAAGATTAGGATACTAAATAATATATATTAAATGACAAAAAATTGTGTGAGACGATCTCACGAGTCATATTTTGTGAGACGGATCTCTTATTTGGGTCATCCATGAAAAATATTGTTTTTTATTATGAATATCGACATAATTGACCCGTCTCACAGATAAAAATTCGTGAGACTGTCTTATAAGAGACCTACTCATATTAAATTTATTATCTTTCCGTTGATTATTTTTAGATCAGTTTAAGTGATCTCATAATGCATATGTCATTTGTAGCTACTTCTGTAAAATAAATAGTAAAATAGAACCAGATTATTTTTAAAAAATAAAAATAAAAGAAGTTATTATTAAAAAGATCCGAGTCATTCTACATAGTGGACCGAATAGAGTAAAGAGCTAGGGGCCCATTTAACAATTTTAAGGTTATTTATATTAATTATTAAAATTGGGTCATAAAAAGGGATAAGCCCAATTATGATCAGACCCAGTATCCTTTGGCACAAGCGAACTGATAATAACATTTTAGAAATCTAAGTACTTAAGTTTGAAAGTTTTGAGTTCAAATATTATGGAATATGAAATAAACCACTTTTCAAGTGTAAGATATTATATGAATAACAGTCTCATATTTGACTATACTAACGACCCATGATCAGTAATGGTGCATGAGTATATGCTAAAGCTCATGTTAGTTCAATCTAAAAGCTCATGATCGTTGCAAATTTATTTTACATACCTATCGCAACTAACAAGAAAATATCGTTATAAGTACAAACATGGGCATAACCATCCTAAGTTTAAATATTTTAATTTCATTATTATCGAATATCGTAGAAAGTAAAAAAGCATAATGGAATTCAAAAGTATTACGAACACCGTGCAGAGCAAAATATTATCTAGTAGAACATGTTTATATTTTTATTTAATAAAATGTTTTTAGGGTATGAATATGATGTTCCAATTAAATTTAAAATTATGTTTATACGTTTAATTGTTGTTCTCGTGAATATTTGTGATAACTGCATAACATAAGGCATCTATCATTGGGCCACACACTTGCTTTCATTTGTGGGCCTACAATTCTATTTTTTGTTCAGCGGGCCCATCAACTTGATGCCCAATAGGGTGGAGCGGGTAGTTTTTTATTTTATATATATATATATATATAAAAAAGTATTTTTTGGATCCAAATTATTTATAAAAAAAAATAATTCCACGCACTATAAAAAAATTTGAAAGTGTAAACAAATTGTGCGATTCAATTAGAATCGAATAATTAAAAGTAAATTGATCTGAAAATAATTACTACTTTTGGAATCTGTCTTAGAGTTCAGAATCACGGAAGAATAATCAATTCTTTGACTAAAGAATGGAAATTTATTTATATTTTATTTTGAGATCCAAATTTATATAAAAAAAAATGCATAAAAATAAAACAATTACAGAGTTTGAAATGCTTTATAAGCATCCATCCTTTATGCTAGTCTTCCTTTGCGGCCTCCTGTTCATGGAACCTTCCCATCTACTTCTTTTGAATCTTTTCCCCTCTAAACAATTGAGTTCTGGATAAGAAAATATCAGACTTTGCTGCTAATTTATGGGATGGTGAAAAGGTTTTGGAAGATACGAAGGAGTACGAGATTAATTCTGAACTCAATAGAAGCTTGGAAGTATCAGAAATTGAACAGATGAAAACTTTAAGAGTAGAAAAATATGAAAAAAAGGATACTAATATGGAGATGCGGGAGGATGAGGCGGCTTTAATGGAGGAAAACTCAACTCTTGCTATGAAAGATAAATCTGTTCAAGAATGTGGTTTTGATTGCGGGCTTCAGGTCCAAGAAGAGGATGATTTTGTTATGGAAACCATTAGAGGGTTAGTGGAGGTAGATTCAGCTCTTGATGTTGATATAATGAGGAACCTAAATTTCAAAGGCCTGATTCAGTGGATGTTTTTCATGCCAAAAACTTTGAAGAATTTACATATTTTTATGTAAAACACATTCCATCTGAATTAGCAAGTGTGTTTGATCAAGAACTGGAAGGAGCAGAAGGGGAGAAGCATTCTCATGTTACTACCGGTGCATACGTTTGTTCTTTGAAATAGTTTCATCAAATATCGAAGTTATGTGATTATTTGTATATTGAAAGCATAGTGTTTGTCTGAACAATGTAGCTTCTGAAGAATTTTCTGAAATGTTGACAAATGAAAATGAAGCAGAAGTCTCAATTGGGACAGAAATTCCTGATTTAGATATAAGAGATGAAATGCAAAATCAAACATCGATTCTTTCATATGAAGCAGAACATGGTACTTTTGGCTTGTTGTTTTACCGCTTTAAAAGTTTCAAAAAAATGATGGTTTATTTTACCCTTTTTAGTCGAGATTCTAAATTTACTTTCTATTAGGTTCGGTGCAAGTTGATGAACAGATGGTGGAATTGAAGCCATTATCGGTTCGAGAAACAGATCATATAACAGACAATCAACACTCGTTTTACTCGGAGCTATACGAGATTGAAGAAGATAAAGTTCCCGAATACTCCAAACTCAGTTGACAGTCTAAATCAATTGCACAAAAAATTGCTATTACTCGAGAAAAAGGAGTCTGGGGCCGAAGAATCAGTGGATGGAAGTCTGACAAGTGAGCTGGAAAATGGTGGTGGAGTTGTTGCTATGGAACATCTGAAATCAGCGCTGAGAGCCGAAAGGAAGAATTTGCAGGATTTGTATGCCGAGTTAGAAGAAGAGAGAAACGCCTCAGCAGTGGCAGCGAATCAAATGGTGGCTATGATAAACCGACTCCAAGAAGAGAAGGCGGCAATGCAAATGGAAGCTTTGCAGTATCAGAGAATGATGGATGAACAAACGGAATATGACCAAGAAGCCTTGGAGCTTTTGAACGAGCTTATGGTGAGAAGAGAGAAGGAAAAAATTGAACTTGAGAAAGAGTTAGAAATGTGTAAAAAGAAGGTTTTGGACTATGAAGCAAAGGAAAAAATGAGGATATCGATAAGTAGTAGAGATGGAAGTGCTAGGAGTGGATTTTCTTCTGGTTCTTCCAGCAATTGTGAGGACAGCGACTGGTCCCGATGGATTGTCGATTGATTTAAATCGAGAAGCCAAAGAGGAAGGTCTTTTCAGAACACAAGAATTCACCATTCCTGTGGATGCATTTGCTAATTTGGAAGAATGTTTAGCAGATTTTGAGGAAGAGAGATTATCTATCCTTGAACAGCTTAAGATGCTAGAAGAAAAGCTTGTGGCAATAGATGAGCCGAAGATTTGAAACAAGACAATGGAAATACTGATTTGCATTCTAACGGATATATGCTTGTTGAATGGCAAGAATCTCCCGCAGGGAAGAATGTTGGTTCAAACAGGAAAATCGCTTCCTCCTCTTTTTGATGCTACCGTTGATGCAAATGGTGATGAGGTGCCGAATGGGGACATGAACAGGATCAACTCAAATGGGATGCACGACACTTATGAATCTCAGTTTGAGACTGACAACAATAAAGTTGGCATCGAAGAGGAGGTGAATCATCTGTATCAAAGGCTACAAGCTTATGAGGCTGATAAAGAGTTCTTAGAGCATTGTATTAGCTCCCTAAAGAAAGGGGGCAGGCAAAGGAATGGATCTCCTTCAAGAAATCTTGCGACATATTCGTGATTTACGCAATTTGGAGTTCCGTGCAAGAAACTTGATGGAAAAGGAAGTAACTTGAATCAGTCAAAGCCTAGAATTTGGTCCAAACAGGAACATGGTACTTTTTTCAAAGAAATTTACCTAATCATGATTATCTAATGATATCGCCTATCCATTCACGAAATATTCATTTTATCGCGGCCGTGAATTTGTGGAATACGCAAATACAATGATAGAGATCATCCGAAACTGCAGAGGAATTATTTTGAAAATCATTTCTTATGAAGGGGAGAGTTGATGTTCTTGTTTTTTAGCGATCTTGGCAGACAAAAAGTTGCATTTTTCTGTTTCAATTGTCGATTTTTATCCATGCAGATGAATGGCATAATATATACGTACATACATACATATATATGCTCTTATATTAATTAAAATTTAAAATGTTGGATATATTATTGTCTATGTATAAACTGGAAATGAGTTACAGCTGTAGAACAGAAGATTCCAAATGGAGCACATCACAATTTTTAATATTTTACTTTGGGAAGAAGAGGTTTGTATTACTGAAGGATATATATATCGTCATGCATGAGCATTCTTTGGCCCTTAGTATCTCATGCATGACGATATATGAATAATATGATATTCTCCTCAACTGAGAGGGAGGCAGAAGAATGAAAGAAAGAGATTTGTTGTTGTTTATTCAATAAAAATTCTAAAATTTATTTGATTTTTTAAATATTATTCGTAAGCTTATTATTCATTAAACGTTTTGTTTTGTTTTTTTAAATAGTAATAATAGGTGAATTTCCCTTTTTTTTTTTTTTTTTTATGTTGGCTGTACTCAGTTGGGGAAATCACAAAAAGTTTATTGGTCAACTTTATTTCGCTTTTGAGATCTCTTATTCTTATCTCGTATTGGAAAAATGAATAAATCACCTAAATTGAATCAATACATTTACCAACCGTAAACATGGATAAATAATTTTTGTGGGCTTAAAAGTCAACTCGTTAGCTTGCTTGGGAAAAATCTCAGATGTTAGAACTTAGAACAAATCAATTTGACGCGTATTTATCTGAAAGAGTTGTCTTTATTACATAAACAATTGAATAATAGTCTTCCGGATACCAGATTTTCAAGGAAATCAACAGAAACCGCAAAGCTATTTTTTGGAGGGGATCAAGTAATCAATCTTGTTCATGAAATGGTAGGATCCGATGACTAAATCCAAACGCTTCCTTCAGAAACTGGTGAATCCCTTCACATCACTGGCAAGAAAAGGTTTCTTTTTTGGTGAATTTTAAATACGTAGTCGTTTGATTTTTGTTTTCTGATCATCAAAATTTAATGGGGTTGTGTGTGTGTTTTCGAACTGTTTGATCTATTCAAAAGATCAAAACGGAGCGGAGTTGGAGGAAATTGCAGCACAAGCACACAAACAGTTCTCTTTTGAAACCCTTTCAAAAGCAACCAACAATTTTCATCCTGATCAGAAGCTTGGGGAAGGGGGATTTGGCCCGGTATTCAAGGTAAAATTAGATCCCAAGATTGAGCCGTAGGTTCCTTTGTATGAATGAAAAGCGTGGATTTATTTTTTTTAAAAATACATTAGGCATGAGTCTGAACTTTGAATCAAGATTCAAGATATGATTTTGGGTTTTTGATATGTGATATTTGTTAGGGTAAATTGGCTGATGGAAGAGTGATAGCTGTAAAGAAGCTGTCACAGAGGTCAAGTCAGGGGAAGAAAGAGTTTGAAAATGAGGCAAACTTGTTGGCCCTTGTGCAGCACAGGAATGTGGTGAACCTGTTGGGCTTCTGTGTGAAGGGTGCAGAAAAGCTTCTTGTTTATGAATATGTTGCTAATGAGAGCCTTGACAAACTTTTGTTCAGTAAGTACTTTTAGTTAATTATGCGTTTTCTGTCAACATTTGGATCTTTGATTATCAATATTTGTTCAGAGAATGAAGTTTAACGAATTATTCGATTATGTTGGCCAGTATTTTAGTCGACGGTGGAATTGTTGGTTTCAACCATTCGATTTTAGCGTTGATTCTAGTATTAGGAAAGGTAAGGGTCATTCTAATGTCTACTCTGCCCTCTTTTGGGTTACCTAGGCGTTTATATTTCAAATATACAAACAAAACATTTAGCAAGATGTATATGAGGATTTAAGTTGAAATTCTTAGAGAAATTGTTTTAATTTGAGTACAAAGATTACCGATAACTTTAATGTAGGCATGCAGCGTCCATGGACTATTAGTTTATTAGAAATTGCTTGATTTTCTCTTCGGTTGGGATTCTTATTTGAATCTTACGTGCTAAGAATTAGTCGTTTGAATAGGTCGAACGAGGATAGTGCCCAAATTATTCCATTTTCTTCTGCTGATTAGCTTTGTATTTGTAGCAGTGTACAGTATCAGAACAAAATTTACCTGCCTCTTACAAATGCTGTTTCAAGTATTAATGTGTTGTAATAACGATTTAGAGTCTCGCGGACGAGAAGTGCTTGATTGGGATCGAAGGCGTGACATGATAATAGGCATTGCAAAAGGCTTGCTTTACCTTCATGAGGATGCTCACTGTTGCATCATACACCGAGACATCAAAGCTAGCAATATTCTGCTCGATGAAAAATGGGAACCGAAGATTGCTGATTTTGGCCTTGCACGTCTCTATCCCGAAGATCAAACACATATTAACACTCGTGTAGCTGGTACCAAGTAAGTCTCCACACCCTAAAAAAGACAATGGTTTCTCTGTTAATGTAGTTCGTACTAGTTTTTCTGTCCGTGAAAATAATTGAAAAGGTCTTCAATGAAATTAAAAATTAAAAATTAAAAATTAAATTTAGGATTTAATAATTTATCTTGAGAATTAGTTGTTTTTTATTTATGTTGGATATGTAGGTTATGCAGATTTATAGTTTTCCCATTAACCAACATCACCAAGCTGCCAAATCTCTAAAACAAGAGGTAGAAAAGCCAAAAACTTTGAAAAACAATGGATGCTGATGGTTTCTTAAATGGTCGCTGTATTATTTCTGAAACAATTGTCAAATTTAACCATCCAAAACCCCGATTAGTACGTGGTGATAACATCCAAATTCATTCTATTTGGTGGCAACTGGGAAAAATTGACCAACCAAGGTATTAATTTGTTGACAGTGGCTATATGGCACCAGAGTATCTCATGCATGGCAATCTCTCTGTAAAAGCTGATGTTTTCAGCTTTGGTGTTGTGGTTCTTGAGCTGATCAGCGGACAGAAAAATTCCACGTTTAATCGAGACCCTGATTCCCAAAGCTTGCTCGAATGGGTGAGGACTTGATCTTTTGTTCAAAATGATGCTGATGTAATGCAACCATGATATAGTGTTGGAAACTTTTGCTGTCTACATTTTCAGGCATACAAACTGTACAAGAAAAATCGGATCATTGAAATTGTGGATCCTACACTGGCACCATCATCGGATAGAGATCAAATATCAATGTTTATACAGATCGGATTACTCTGCACCCAATCAGATCCACAGATACGTCCCGACATGCGACGCGTAGTCATATTATTATCAAGGAAACCGACTGTTCTTGATGATCCGTTGAGACCTGGGTACACTGATTCCAGGTACAGAAAGCCTCACAAGGCAGTTACTTCATCTTCCAAAACAGGAAGTTCCGGTGAATCGAATTCAAAATCCTTCGGCTCTACGACAGGTTCACAAACTGTGACAGCGACTGCAAGTACTTCGCGATTCATGAGTGAAAAGTTAGACTCGAAGAAGGGAAAACAACCTATGCAAAACTAAGCTTCTGTTTTTTGGAAAATATTCTTTGAAATGTGTTGTTTCTGTACAGATGAAATTATTTTTTCTCTCTAGTTGGACTATGGGAGTAACGTTTGGTCAAGTGCCTTCCTTGCTTGACTTTCCAAAATTATTACTCAAATTGTCGGCTTCTACTCCATGCGTTTATGAGTAGTTAATATATATTTCAGGAATAATAATTATTTTTTCTCTCTAGTTGGATTATGAAATAATATATATTTCAGGAATAATAATTGTTTATGTCCGCAGATTGTATCATTGTATGTTAATATCGCGGTAAAATGATGTTGTGAAGATGAGGTTGAAATAATATTTTTTATTCAATTTAACAACTTTTTAATAAAAAATAACATAATAAAATTGTACATAATTAAAAAAAAATCCGATTACATATAATTTAATTTCAAAACTGACAGCGTGGGGCCTACCAACTTCACCGCACTTGGATAATTTGGCTCGCTGTCTCCAGTCTCCTCGCCCCTTGGAGGAGTGAGGAAGATATGTGATGCGCATCTTCCGCACTTGTTTTACATGCTCTTGCTTCACAGTTTTTAAGGATGTTTATATATCAACACAATTAGGTTTACTTTGGTAAACCTCTACATATCTATTTATTTTTAGTACAATGCAAGTGATTAGATAGTTGCTTTTATGCATCAATTAATCAAATTCCTGACATATTATCTTTTGTTATCATCGATATTCTTTCGTTCGTCCCACATTTTGTATTTGAATTATTTGGTTCCGGTAGTGTATAACATGAGTTAGTAGTCGACTCAATGATTTCGAGTGGATGATAATCCATTTTTTTAATTTGAAATTTCGTTCGCAAAAAATCGATCACAAGATCTAAATGATTTATTTTTTTTGGGGATCAAAATGATTTAATTTTAGTAATTTGAACAAGGTTGAACTTGTGGTGAGGCCAAATAGTGGAGATGAGAAAGCAGGTTATATAATATACAAAATTCAAAATGGGAGGGCAAACAAGTAACTGCACATATAAAATTTTAATAAAGATAAGAAATAGCACAGCCACGTCAACGATCCACGTGACAACGTCGATGAACAAATTGAACCCTTAGATGAGAACCCAGAAGCGAACCCCTAGCCGTTGGATGTCACTCAGTTCTCGATCTAGCTCCGATCTATGGCCCCCATCGCCCTTTTAAATCCCTTCCTACAGCCGATGTTTTCACCCAATTTCTTCAGTTTCCTACAGTTCCCTTCCGTCCGGTAGGGATTATTTCTTGCTCCAACTTCCCTTTTTTCTCAAACTATAAAGCTTGAATTTTACTGGAATTTTCGAGGTGTCGTCTGTGAGTATGGCGGCTGAAGAACAGCAAAATTTCAATCCCCAATTCGCAGCTCAGCCTCAGCCTCCGACTCAAGTTTTTCGCCCACGCTGCCTCAGTATCCAGAGGTATGATTTTTGTAAACCTGAATTTTCTTCAAAATATCGTTGGAATTAGTGATTTCCGGCCCACAATTTTGTCATTCTTCGTTTTCTGAGAAATTTTATTATTCCAATAATGGATATTAACTCCAAATTTCAAATTTTAGCTCCTGTAAATTGCTCCCAGTTAATATTTATCGACCCGTTTGAAAGCTACTGAAATTACATTTTACAGACCGCGTTATCCGCAATTTAGAAGTAACTTTTTTCAGCTTGCTTCCACTCTCACAGTTCATTTTGCATGCGTTTTCCCATTAAACTATTCATTTCGGACCCAAATTTCTTTTAGTTTTACGATCGGTTCTCTTCCGTCTCTCGAGTATTACTTCAAAAGACCGTGGAATTATTTTGCAGATGATCTTAACAGCTATCGAAGAACTGAACGAGAAGAACGGCTCGAACAAAACTTCGATCTCGAAGCAAATAGAATCCACATACGGAAATCTCCCACCCGCTTACTCCACACTCCTCACGCACCATCTCAACAGGATGAAATCTTCAGGCCAGCTCGTGTTTTTCAAGAACAACTACCTTAAACCCGACCCCAATTCTCCACCTCGCCGCGGCCGCGGGCGTCCCCCGAAACCAAAGGCTCCGCTTCCTCCGGGTACTGTCCTACTACCGCCGCGTCCCCGAGGACGCCCCCCCAAATCCCGTGATACTTCCGATCATCCGCCACCTCCCAAACGAAATCCCGCTTCTGCAACAACTTCAATGTCGGGGAAAAAACGCGGGAGGCCACCGAAGGCTGCGGCGGAGCAGGTCCCTACCGATACCCCCACTACCTCTGCAACTGGAGGAGAGCCACGGCCCCGTGGCAGGCCGCCGAAGGCTGCGGCGGAGCAGGTGACTACCGGTATCCCTGCTCTCTCCACTACAGGAGGAGAGCCGCGGGGCCGTGGCAGGCCGCCGAAGGTGAAACCGGCTGTAGCAGCGCCGGTAGGGGCTTGATTGATATAAGCTGAATAGGTTTGGGGGATTAATGATAATTTGTTGGTTTGGGTTCTTTTTTTTTCGTTTCTATTTAGTCCTTGTAGGTTTAAGTTAATTCTGATTTAGGATGGTGAGAGCCAGCGGTGCTTTGTTGTAACCTGTGTTGTAAATTTAATGGAGTGGTGTTGATGAGAGGCAAACAAAATGATTTTTTAATGGATATATTCTCTTTCAGATAAAGATTGAATATCTTCCTATTTTCTACAATATTTGTTTTAAATAAATTGTTTTCTTGTCATTATTCAGAGGTCTAATTGATTCTTTTTTTTTGGATAATTTGGTTTTGTCTGTTTGGCATTTATTATGAATTTTACTTATATAATTTAGTCTTCAAGTGGATGGAATAAATAAATATTTGATTTTCTTATCAATGTCTTTTTGGGGTTAGCTGTTTCACATAGTGTTTATTAAGTATGGTTTGTTCGGGATTTATTTAGTGTATCACAAAAGATAGCAATCGTAAATTTTATTGTCGTAAAATAAACATTAATATTTTATTGCACTTTGTTATTCGATGACTAGGCTATACTTTTTGCGCTTGTATACCGCAATATATTTTTAGTACACATCAATTTATTTCACTAACATATGAAATTTCTTGTCTATAAATCCTTAATGCATACTCATCATATATTGACATTAACATACGCTAAACCCAAGATAAGAGTCCACTAGTTTCGATTGAAAACAATCTAGTCAAGCTAATATTGAACCGGTCAAAAACTCGTTGGACCGATTCACAATTTTTTGAATTTATTTTTTTGTTATTTATATGATTAGTTGGATTTCAACATTGTTAAAATTATTATTTTATTAGTATGAGAGTTTTTTTTATTTTTAAAACATTTAAAATATATTTTATTATTTACATACAAATTTTAAATATATTATTATTTT
Source organism: Primulina eburnea (assembly GCF_022965805.1). Lineage (NCBI taxonomy): Eukaryota > Viridiplantae > Streptophyta > Magnoliopsida > Lamiales > Gesneriaceae > Primulina > Primulina eburnea. The sequence continues at coordinate 64,857,837 of NC_133101.1, read as the reverse complement.
ATATTATAACAATGTTTACTCCGACCGATTAAACAGCTAGTTTAGAGTTGACCGATTCAATGACGGTACAATTATAAAAACATTGGTTTAAATTATCTTTATGCCTCTTTTCTTTGTTTAATAATTAATAACATATGGCCTGAAATTTGAAAGTAATAAATAATATTGATATATTTTTGGTATCACTCTGCTTTCGCTTTTACTTTGAATTTGGCGTGGTTGCATTGTAACATTAAAAAAGAAAGTGCATTGGAAAATGTGAATTTTCCTGTTTGTTTGGGCATGACAAAAGATGCTTCGGTAGATAATAAAGTTAAAAAAGAAGGGGAAAAAAGGTGGTTGTGAAATTAATAATTATGGGTTAACATTTGAAAAAAATACATTTGCACATGATTTACTTAAATTCAGTACCATATTCAGTTTTTTTTCTAATTTAGTAATACTTGACAAAAACAAAATTCTGTTTTTAAACATATTTCATGCATTTTTACCTTTTTAAACTTTATAATTAATAAAAAATTATATACATAATATTTTGTTTTGTTATCTTTCTCTTCCAGAACTTCATTACCGATGCATTTTGGATGATATGTTTTTTATTTAAATATTTTTTTTATTTTAAAAAATAAATTCACAACTAAGAAGTGAACTTTTTGAATATTAGTTTTTAATACGAAATACTTAATTTAAATTTTAAAATACTTAATTTAGTAAATTAAATACTCAGAATATGTATTAAAATACTGGATATTTGAATATACAACGCAAGTTAACCAAATGCTCTCATTTCCATCCAAGATGCATTTGGATGACACGTTCATTTCATTTAATTATTTTTTTACTGTTAAAAAACAAATTGCAACTAAGAATTGAAGTTTTTCAAGTACTTAGTTTTACTTGTGAAATACCTAATTTCAGTTTTAAAATACTTGATTTGGTAAATGAAATACTCATAATGTGTATTATAATACTAGATATTCAAATATGCAACGTAAGTTCACCAAATGCTCGCATTTTCATCCAATATGCATTTGGATGACATGTTCATTTCATTTAATTATTTTCTTTATTTAAAAAACAAAAACAAATTCACAACTAAGCATTGAACATTTAGAAGTATTTACTTTTATTCGCGAAATACATATTTTCAATTTTAAAATACTTGATTTGATAATTGAGATACCCATAAAAGTTAATAAAATACTGGATATTTTAGTAGTCAATGTAAGTTCACAAATTGATGGCATGTCCATTCAAGATGTATTTGGATGACATGTACATTTCATTTAAATATTTTTTTATTTAAAAAACAAATTTGTAACTAAGCATTGAACTTTTTCAAGTACTTAGTTTTACTTGCGAAATACTTAATTTCAATGTTAAAATACTTGATTTGGTAAATGAAATACTCAAAATGAGTATTAAAATACTGGATATTAAAATATGCAATGTAAGTTCACCAAATGCTCGCATTTTCATCCAATATGCATTTGGATGATATGTTCATTTCATTAATTATTTTTTTATTGTTAAAAAACAAATTTGTAACTAAGTATTGATCTTTTTCAAGTACTTAGTTTCACTTACGAAATACCTAATTTCAATTTTAAAATACTTGATTTGGCAAATGAGATACTCAGAATAGGTATTAAAATACTGGATATTCGAATATGCAACGTAAGTTCACCAAGTGCTCGCATTTCCATCTAAGATGCATTTGATGACATGTTCATTTCATTTAATTATTTTCTTTATTTAAAAAAATCACAACTAAGTATAGAACATTTTAAAGTACTTACTTTTATTTGCGAAATAACTATTTTCAATTTTAAAATACTTGATTTGGTAAATGAGATACTCAGAATGCGTATTAAAATACTGAATATTCGAATATGCAATGTAAGTTTATCAAGTGCTCGCATTTCTATCCAAGCTTTATTTGGATGACATATTCATTTAATTTAATTGTTTTTTTATTGTAAAAAAACAAATTTGCAACTAAGCATTGAACTTTTTCAAGTACTTAGTTTTACTTGTGAAATACCTAATTTTAGTTTTAAAATACTTGATTTGGTAAATGAGATACTCATAATGAGTTTTAAAACACTGGATATTCGAATATGCAACGTAAGTTCACCAAGTGCTCGAATTTCCTTCTAAGATGCATTTGGATGACATGTTCAAGGACTTTTCAGCAGCTACAAAGCTTTGAAAGAGAAAAATAGGCTTGAAGCGAATATTTGAAGATTCCAGGCAATGTTCTTCGAGATAATAGCCTCTGATAGGAACGAGTAGCATGATCCGTGGATTTACAATTTACATAGAAATATGAAGTCGGATACCCTTCGATAGTCATAGTCTAGTAGGTCGAAATAAAACGACATGCAATTCACCCTTAATAAATAATTAAAGAGATTTAGTTACTTCATTGAGTTGAATTAGTTTGACATAGCTTGAGAGGGCATGTTCAATTGGATAGGAAATCTCTTCGAAAGAATAGATCATTGTCGAACGAATTAAGTAGATTAGCGAGGGGTAGGTGAACCGAGATTCTCAACAAATTCATTTCTCATTGAACTTTAATCAATCATTCTAGCTTATTTATTTCATCATCATTGAGTTTTTATTTAATAATTGTAGTAGTAAACAATCATCTGAAGTATCGCTGCTAAAAATTGAATAAATGAGAATAATAATTGAGAAATACAGTCCTTAAAGGAACGATAATCATACTCTTGTACACTATATTATTACTTGATATCGTCCACGTGCGATTATTTCGAGCTTGAATATTATTAATTTTTACTAAGAATTTTACAATGAAAGATTTGCTCGATCACTAAGCATTGAACATTTTGAAGTACTTACATTTACTTGCGAAATACCTAATTTTAATTTTAAAATACTTGATTTGGTAAATGAGATACTCATAATTTGTGATATAATACTGGATATTTGAATATGCAACTTAAATTCAGTCATGGTTGGTTTTTCCAACTAATATTTATTAAAATACTTATTCATGTCATTTAAAGAAATGAACACAGTTCATTATTAATCGTGGAGTAAGAGTAATTTGTTTGTAGATCAAAATAAGCTTGTTTGTAGATCAAAATAAGCACTTACTTTTAACAAAAATATAGTAGCATACTTGTCTCGGAGTAAAAGTAAGTTCTTTCTTTGTATACCGAAATAAATTGTTATTTTTATTTCATGAGGAGTGATGAACAATGTATTTGTTAAAATTTCAATTGCATTGAAATTTCATCATGATGAAAATTAGAAATATCCAGTATTTTATTACCTATTCTGAGTATCTCATTTATGAAATCAAGTATTTTAAAACTGAAATTAAGTACTTATCAAGTAAACTAAGTACTTTAAAAGTTTCATGCTTGGTTGGGAATTTGATATTTTTTTTAACAAAATAGACATCACATGAGAATGATATGTCGTCCAAATGCATCTTTCGAGGAAAGACCAATAATTGGCGAATTTACGTTGCATATTCGAATATCCAGTATTTTAATACCCATTATGTGTATCTCATTTATTAAATTAAGTATTTTAAAATTGAAATTAGGTATTTCGCAAATAAAAGTAAGTATTTGAAAAAATTCAATGCTTAGTTACGAATTTGTTTTTTGTTTTTTTACAAAATAGATATCACATGAGAAGGATATGTCGTCCAAATGCATCTTTTGAGGAAAGACCAACACTTGGTGAACTTACGTTGCATATTCTAATATCCATTATTTTAATACCCATTATGAGTATCTCATTTATCAAATCAAGTATTTTAAAATTGAAATTAGATATTTCGCAAGTAAAAGTAAGTATTTGAAAAAATTCAATACTTAGTTACGAATTTGTTTTTTTTTTTTCAATAAAAAAATAATTAAATGAAATGAACATGTCATCCAAATACATCTTGAATGGAAATGCGAGCATTTGGTGAACTAACATTGCATATTCGAATATTCAGTATTTTAATATTCATTCTGATTATTTCATTTACTAAATCAAGTATTTTAAAATATAAATTAGGTATTTCGCAAGTAAAAATAAGTACTTCAAAAAGTTCAATGCTTAGTTGTGGTTTTGTTTTTCTTTTAAAAATAAAAAAATATTTAAATGAAATGTACATGTCATCCAAATGTATCTTGGATGAAAATGAGAGCATTTGGTGAACTTACATTGCCTACTAGAATATCTAGTATTTTTATTAACTTTTATGAGTATCTCAATTACCAAATCAAGTATTTTAAAACTGAAATTAGATATTTCGCAAATAAAACTAAGTACTTGAAAAAGTTCAATGCGTAATTGCGAAATTGTTTTTTTAAAAATAAAAAATAATTAAATGAAATGAACATGTCATCCAAATGGATCTTGGATGGAAATACGAGCACTTGATGAACTTGAATTGCATATTCGAATATCCAGTATTTTAATACCTATTCGGAGTATCTCATTTACCAAATCAAGTATTTTAAAACTGAAATTAGGTATTTCGCAAGTAAAACTAAGTACTTGAAAATCTTCAATGCTTAGTTGCGAATTTATGTTTTTAAAAATAAAAAAATAATTAAATGAAATGAACATGTCATCCAAATAGATCTTGGATGGAAATACGAGCACTTGGTGAACTTGCGTTACATTTTCGAATATTCAGTTTTTTAATATCAATTCTGAGTATGTCATTTACTAAATCAAATATTTTAAAATTGAAATTTTAGTATTTCCAAGTAAAACAAAGTATTTCAAAAGTTCAATGTTTAGTTGTGATTTTTTTTAAATAAAAAAATATTTTAATTCAATGTATATGTCATCCAAATGTATTTGTGAATTATGAGTGGAAAGAGAAGTACTAACAAAAATAAGAATTTATTAGTTAAAAAGGGTAAAAAGGTAAAAATACTTGAAACAAGTGGTAAAAACTAAGTTGATTTTGTGTCAGGTACTAAAATGCAAAAAAAAACTTGTGGGTACTGATTCTTAACTAAATCATTGACAGATGCATTTTTCTCCAATTTACCGAATTAATAAATATGGTTTAAATTTTAAAAAAATTATTCTTTTATTTTTTTGAGCTTTGAGTATCGTGTAATATCGATCCAAAATATGGCATCTTACGTTAAGTTGACAAAAAAGTCGGGGTTTTCGTGAATAAATTATATACATAAAATATAACAATTGACAAAAATTGGAATAAAAATAAAGTAAAAAGACTATTTATCTCTAATAGAGAGTAATGTAGGTTGAATTGTTTCAACTATATATTATATAGATTGTTCTAAAGTGATAAATAGTAGGCGTATAGTATTTCGCCTAGCCCCCCTTTTTACCTTAATATATATATATATATATATATATATATATATATATATATATATATATATATATATATATATTTTTTTTTATGTTCATATTTATACAATAATTCTTTTATATCAAATTTAAACTTAAAATAAATGACATATTTTTGTCGCTCGATTGATTCTAATATTATATGTTGAACAATCTTTTTATAAATAGTTTTAAAATATAAAATTATATATATTACATATCTTTCTCTTTCAATGTAATACATACAACCCAATTAATTTAATTTTTCAGGATCGAAGTGCAATGAACCATCAGTCATCATTGTCCAATTCCGTTAGTTAATTTTCGAAAGTTTTAAATTATTCACCTAAATTAGTTATTGTGAGGGAAAATTGTTTTTTTTTAAGTTATACTTTTTTATTTTGGTTATTTATTTTGTCAAATTTCAACTTTAATCTATTAATTTATTTTTGACAATTTTATTTTTTTTATCATCTATATATCAAATTTCGACTTTATAAAAAAGACTAAATCGATTGATATAGAACTAAAACTTAAATTTTATAATATAAAAACTTAAATAAAATATATATGACAAGAAATGTAATTTAGAATTGTGTTAGAAGTGCGTGTGTCCTCCACTATGCATATTATATATATATATATATATATATATATATATATATATATATATATATATATATAGATGGTACGTACCATCACGGCATAAAATTAAATTTGTCAATGTTGAAATATAGCTAGAAACCACGTCAATATCTATTCCCAAGTTTTTTATTTTTATAAAAACAAAAATACTGAAAATGACGGCTAATCATTGTTGTAGGTCAAAATCAACTATTTTAATAAATTCCATTAAATTAATCAGTATTAAACCATCGTTTCATTCAAGAAAATAGCGTTGAGAAAGATAAAAAAAAGGAACACGAAGTTATTTTTATTACAAATGAGCAGCCACCTCTTATTCATTTTACACTTGCACGTGAAGAAACTTATACTCCACAACAATTCATTTGAAACTTGGATACAAAGGAAAGTATGAAAATCCAAGGTACAATTTGGGATATATAATTTCTACTGATCTTATTATTTTGATTTCCGCTACAAAGTGGTGCTTGCCAATTGCCATCCCAACATTCTTTAAATATGATTATAAATATATATAGAATAGAAGTTCAAATCAAACGAAAACCACATGCGAATAACTTAGTTGATCGACCCACATACCTTTCGGATAATTCCATTTGTTCCGAGAAGCGGGGAAATATCACTCATTTTGACCATGGCACTTGCAAAATCATTGTTAAATGTTTGAGGATTCCTGCTGTATTCAGATACTATACTGTCTGCGGATCCGTTATTGAAAAGAACTTGATCCGAATGGAGGAGTCCTTTTAGTTGTATCAAATTCTTGAAGTAGTTATTATCAAAGGAAACCGGCGTCACCAAATCGAGCGGCGCCAAGTTAGCGTCACCGCCACTTTGTGGGCATCCCCGTCTACGTGTGCTGGCGAAGCCGGCATCTATGCGCTCGGTTCCGTTGCTGTAGATACGAGCTCGGAACGAGACACATTGGGCTTGACCTATTGTATGCGATCCTGTATACATATATAGATAGAGATTTGTGAGTCACTATATATGATGGACATGATATATGTAACATAGATATCGATTTATATGTTTTCAAATTCTTTGTTGTGTTTAACATATTATATTCTATGTTACATTGAGCGATTGACTGTGACCATCATTGGCCGACAAGACGAGTGTTGTTACGTCAGGGACAGTAGTCGAATATGAGACGTTACATTTATATCTGTGTATTCAACTCTATTTATATATTTTTGCATGGCAAGATTGATCATTACCTGATAAGGCAACCATGTCTCTTTCATTAAGTCCTTTATTTGCGAATCTTGATATAAGAACGTCAAGATTTGAAGAAGGGCCGGGAAGATCTGAGTTTGCTTGTGCACGATTGGCTGTTGTTGAATCCCTTCTCCCAAGTTTCACTGCCCATGTTGGACCTCCAACCTTTAAATTAATTTATATAAACCGTGTCTCGATCAGAATTTGTATTATATATGGCAACGTTTCGTATGTCAATCTAAGAATTAAACTAATTTACATAGACTTTAGTATACACAATACTTACGAGAACTGATGAATCGCGGGCTGCTACAGCGAGTACGTCAGCACAAGAAACGACTCCAGGGCATACAGCCTCAACCGCACTCTTTGCTGCTTCAATGACTTCGAAGCCTCGCACAGAATTAACGTTAGGGAACGCAGTCTTCTCACTTTGAATGGTAGAGGTCTCATCGAGCAGTAGCGATGCATCACAGCCCTGGACGAAGCAATCGTGGAAAAGTAGACGAATGATCGAGGCCGCCATGCGACGTTCTCGGGATACGGCTTGTCGGATGGAATTTTGGATGGTGGTAAGCGCATTTGGGCACGTTGTGGCGTAAAAGGTCGTGGATAATTGTGCTTCACATGGCATGCTATACAACAAAAATACAAGTGAAACAAGCTTCAACAGCTTCCCCAATGAACTCGAGGAAGCCAACATGATTGGAAATTTTTAGATTTTCTAACAGAAAAATCGAAGGGTTTAATTTTCTCTTAGTGTGTAGTACTTGCTAATGAACTCTTTGGTGATTGATCACAAGGGGGTTAGGCTGTGAATTTATAGGGACGGAAAGAGTTGTATTTCGGCTATGTACAACGCGTAGTTGATTTTTAATTTTTTTAAAAATAATATTTTAGTCTTTAATTACTTTTCTCTTTCTATTTAAAAAATTAAACTAATAAGGTGGCTACTTTGTAGATAGGATCGATCTATAGTTATATAAAAAAACTTTGTGAGACGGTCTTACAAGGGTAATTTATGAAAAAATATTATTTTGTATGTCAAAAGTATTACTTATTTTTGTAAATATGACATGAATTATCAGTCTCATAGATAAAGATATATGAGACTATCTCACAAAAATCTACTTCTGGAATTAAGGTAAAATTATATTTAAATGCCTTTTTATTTTACAGGTTACAACACAAAGTTATATATTTAGTATATTACTGTAGATGGTAAATGAAGAAATGCAAGTGTTTCGAGATACGTACAAAAACAAATTTATTAAATAATTATTTTCATTAACTTATTCAAATTACTTTTGATAAAATTATAAAATTTATATTTAGCATAGATTATATATCAATCATATGTTTTTTGCTTTTTTAAGGAAATAATCCTATAAATTTCTTTATTTTGTGTTTTGGTACCATATGTATTGAAATTCGGGTTATTGATCTTGTCAATATTTTTTAATTATTGGAAGTCAAAAATAACATTTATGAAATTATTTTTAACGCTACAAATTCACATCACTGGTCTTCGAATGAAATTTATCAGATTTGGTTTTCGAATTTCACACTGGAGTCTCAATGAAAAATTATGATGCGCAAACAAACTAATTAATCGAGCCGATATATAATATTTATATTATATTATTTATGAGCTTAAATTTTATTTATTCAACTTGAAACTCAAAAACAAAGACTTGAATTGAGTTTTATGCACTTCTTGTTTGGACATAACTTGTTAAAAAAAAAAAAAAAAAAAAAAAAAAGAACCACATTCCGAACACGATCATGGTACTTTCATTTTTCCTCGTCTACTTTTTTTCTAATGTTCTAATGATTATTACATTATTTCACAATCTTGACATAATCATTTGAATTGTATAGATTTTCCACATATCAAATCAACTTTCCAAGTTTATATCCAAAATTATTCACGTCCATCGAATAATACTTACTGTAAAACTTTCGAGTTCAATTGAACTGAAACTCGAAATTTCAACCAAATAGCATTTAAATTTTTGGGTTTAAATGTTACTTGAATTTTGTAAGACAGATATTCGATCAGACCCAACTCATAAAAATTATTATTTTTTATGCAAATAAAAAATTACTATTAATTATGATTATAGACTTGTGAAACATTGTCTTTGCTTTGTGCAAACTTAAGTGTTAAGGTCTTCTCAGTAAGGAATAAAAAATGAATTGTAAGTTGTCGAAATAAACTGTTTGATTTTTAAAATAAATTGAATAGGTATGGGAAGATGTGCTCCGCAGCATATATTATATATCAACTATTTTGGTGTATATATGGGATTTGGTCTTTGGTTTGAATTTTCAGTACCATTTGAATTTTGATTAGTCAGAAGAATCGATTTGGGCATTTTGTTAAAGTCTTCTTAATGACAATTTTATATCCAAAGCATTGAACAGAAGTAGGAAGAAACTCCTACTATTTTATTTGTCAAACTTTTGTTGGCATACTCAAATTATTTATTTATTTATTTATTTTTCTTATACGAGTTACGACCACAAATACATATATAGCTCAATTACGACATCGAGAATCAATTTTTTGATAATGAGAATCTCAGGCGGACTTTTTTTTTTTTTTTGGTGGTATGTTTATTTCGATTTTAGATTTTTGAAACAAATTCTATATTAATTTTTTCATTGTATAATTTTAAAAATGTATATATAATGTAATGATAATATTAAATTTTCTAATTATATGATTTAAAATTTAAATTTTGAAAAAAAAACTAGCATTTTTTATTAGCAATCATATTTATTAAATTGAAAACGACTCAAATCTTGAATGTTTTTAGAGAGACAGTTTTATAGATTTATTTTTTGTGTGACGAGTTAAAAAATATAATACTTTTATGAACTAAGTTGAGTTAGAGGGCTATTTCACAAAATTACCACAAAAGATTGTGCATGTTGTTGGACTAAGAGGTCTATTGAGCTTGTAATTTGTGAATGAGAAATTGGAGAAGCAATGCCCAATAGTTGGCAAGTGGGAAATATCCCACATTAGAAAATGAACATAGCATTGGTGAATATATATTGAGTTACACTTTATGGAGGTGTAACAATGATTGGTCAAGAGGCTCTCTCTCGCGCGCACAGGCGCAGGGGGGGTGCAAAATCAATCATGGGCCCGATTTGCAGTGGAAAAAGGCTTGACTTGTGTGCAGGCGTACGTGCGCCGACTTGGGCGCGTCGAAAGTCGGACTTGATCAAGGCAAAATTTCCCACGGAGGTTCACCTGGTTTTTGCTATTTTTATTTTCGAAAATAGACCAAGACCTTTGGTGTTTCAGCTGACCTTTGGTATTCGAAACTGAAACCCTTTGGTGCTCCAGCTGGACTGACCTTTGGTGCTCCAGCTGGGCAGGTCCTTTGGCCTTTCAGGTGGCCAACCATAACTGTCCAGATTGCCTATATATAGGGGCATCCTCAAGTCCTACGAGACATCCAACAACACTCCCCTGCACTCTTATATTTTCGGCCCTGCTCTAGCTTTCTTGTCTCGGCTCCCGCTGTTTCCATCGGCTGCCGCTCCTCTGTCGTTGCTCCGTCCCGTGATAAAGTTCAGGTACTTTTTCAGTTCGTCGTGGTGGTGCCTTGTGCTACGGTACTACTGGTTTTCCGTTGTATCCTGGGAAACAGACGTCCACGTTCATCCTCGCAGCACGCACCGGAGGGGACGAATCTGTTTTAAGGACACTATTTCATACAGGCCTCGGTTTGCTTATTTTAAGCTTTGCGATACTGTTTTGTTTCTCGTTGTTTTCTTTGTTCCTTTTTGTTTGTGCGTATACATATTGTATAACACATGTCACACTCACTTTTGACAAAATCGTTTTGAAAACAACTTATTGTGGTCAAATTTTTCATGCCTTTTGATAAATCTTTACATTTGTAAGGTAAAAAGAAATAAAATTAGGTACTTAATTAGTAAAATATAGAAATATCGATCTATTTTTGTCAAGAAATTTTTTTTTTTTGAAAAAAATAATAATGAATAATGTGATTTCATTAATACTCAATGTATTACTTATTAAATTTGACTGGTCATTACAGTAGTTATCCGCGGACAGAAAATAAATAAAATATTTATAGTGGGCTTTTTTTTAAATATTATTCTCATGAGGTGAGTCAATGCGGAGATAATTGTCATGCATGCTTGCTTTCCTCTACACTTACAGCTCAAGCACAGCTCCTAAGATTTATTTACTTTTTTCCTTTTTCCACTTTTTCTTTATATTTTAATATAATATTAATCTGAACACATAATTTACACGTTTTTTGAAAGGAAAAAAAAAACTATACAATTTTTTTTTAAAAAAATCAATTTGTCAGACATATATTTGCCAAATTACATGTATCCTTGAGTTGGATGAATGGTAAGACAAGTTCCGAGTTTAAAGTGAGCTTAATTTAAGATTACGTGTGTAAGATTAGGACATCAAAGATATGTGACATTTGAGATGAAAAATCAAATATGATTTTGATTTCACCGTAACAACCAAAGTATTGTTCAAGATTAGACGAATAAAGTAGTACTTATCATTAATTAGAAAAGAGGAAAACTAACAGAAAACTTTTGTTTGATTAGAAAGTAATAAAGTCAAGATACTTAAAAAGATAATTTAATTTTATACACCTTTCGTCCTCGTTGAACAAATTTATCAAATTCTCCGATAATTGAAATTAACTGATCATGGCACACGCCGACACGGATCCCATGTGTTCATATAAGAAAAAAAAAATAAAATAGTTTTTTTTTCTAAAAAAAAGTAATTAATGTTGGGTGCAATAATTATCCCTGCTTGGTAAAACAATCGAACCGTGGTGCTTGTGCTGCTGTGCGGTTTAAAAGATTTGAGTTGCACCATTACTACTAGCTATAGCTTTTGGTAAAACGGTAAGCACTCGGTCCTACAATTGGTATCAGAGCCAAGGTCACGGGTTCGATTCCCATTGATTGCAAGGAGTGCAATTATTGGGAGGGAGATTGTTGGGTGCAATAATTGTCCCTGCTTGGTAGAGCGATCGAACCGTGGTGCTTGTACTTCTGTGCGGTTTAAAAGATTTGAGTTGCACCATTACCACTAGCTATAGCTTTTGGTAAAGCGGTAAGCACTCGGTCCTACAATTAATTTTTGAAATTGAGATGATAACCTCATTTTTTTTAAAAAAAATTGTTTTATATTAAATTTAACCAAATTTATCAATAGTTTGGTGACACAATTTGAAAAATAAAAATAGCCTAGCTAAACATATAAAAAATATAAGCTTAGAAAATAAGAAAATAACAAAAAATCTGGAAAAAAATAAAAAAAAACATAAAAGAAATTCGATCAACGCCAGAATTTTTCAAAAAAAATTCACTTTTATTTCGTGTATCTGTTGCTAAATTTATGTAATAAATTGTTATAGATTTTCCCTCTTTGTTGGTGTTTCTTTTAATGTTACTTGCTTCACAAATAGTAGATTTTCTTTTTTCTATGTCTAAATTTCAATACGTAAATTTTTATGGTTTTTTCTTCCCACTTTAGCTATAATTTTCCCCAACTTTGTTTCGTTTTGTATATATATTCATTAATTTCTTGCGGGAAGATTACAATATAAAATATTATATTGTCAAAGTTTTTGAATTTTACGAGTTTTATATCGAAAATATTGAAGATCTTGTTAGCGAGAAGCTTTTTTATACTACAATAATTATGTATCTTATTTATGGTTTTAATTATCATGTATTATTTTGTTAAAAAAAATTCTAATCTTAATAAATTTAAAATTTTGACTCCGTCATTGATGATAAATATATTAGGCAAAAGCTTGTGTGAGACGGTCTCACGGGTCGTATTTGTGAGACGGATCTCTTATTTGGGTCACCCATGAAAAAGTATTACTTTTTATGCTAAGAGTATTATTTTTTGTTGTGAATATGGATAAGGTTGACCCGTCTCACGGATTATGACCCGTGAGACGGTCTCACATGAGACTCACTCATATATTATAACTAATGAAACCGCATTACTAACTCTCCCCACCATTCACGTATTTGAAATACAATTTTTCTTTTAAAAAATTCATAATCTCTAACATTGATTTAAGCTAACATCAACGAAAAAGTAAATATATTCCAAAAAAATCTCACTGAATAAAGCAAGGGCGGCTATTTGTCTAATAATAATAATATATAGAGACATGTTAGAGAGAAATTCATTCTTAATGATCATATAAATTAGTATAGATTGCTAAAAGCAAACATGAAAAAGTCAGTCTATGAGAAAAAAAAGGGTCACTTTTTGGTGTTTATGGCATAGTTATTCAGTGATTAGCACGAAATTTCTCTAGATTTCCAGCTCAAAAAGTGCATCAAAACTAGAAAATTTCTTTTCCAAATGGAAAAGTGTGTCAATAGGAACGTAGGCAAAACCAATTGTTACACTGGATATGATATAGGCCGAGGAATCGAACTTGGCTATTTAGTCGTTAGACTTGGCCTAGTTCTCACTTTTTTTTTTTTGTCTTGTTCGGTCTCTTTGATTATCCAATTTGTCATTCTGAAAAGTATATGTCGGACAATTTTATAACTTAATTAATATAAGTAACACTAGTAGTATTCATTTGATAACTACATGATTGAAGCACGTTGAGAAATCGTGTATCAAATTATTTAAACTAAACTATTTAAAGTTGAAGCAAACTCAGCTTGAATAATCTTACTGAGAAAGCTTTTTAACATTATCTTACTGACGTTTTATCTTCTTTGACAATATTTCGATGTTTCAATTAATACATAATGGCTCGAGGAGAGACGTCATACGTAGTATATGTAGAATCACATTTTTTTTAAAAAAATCATATTAAAAACAGTGTTCTAAAAATCCCAGCTTGAAAACGCCCACCCGCCCCGTCTTTTGGTTAGGTGGTGCTTATAGGCGTCGCCAATTTAATCGGCCACCTAGACAGTTTTCTATTTTAAAAAAAAATCAAAATAATAAAATTTAAAAGTCTACTCCAATTTAGAGTTTAAAACTTAAACACTAAACAGGGCAAAAGAGAGCACAAATAACAAAAAAGTTGGAAAATGTTGAAGAAGTTTAAGTCTCATGGTATGAAGGTTGTAGTATCAATCAACCGCATAATAGGTTTAATATATATATATATATATATATATATATATATATATATATATATATATATATATATATATATATATATATATATATATATATATATATATATATTATTAATTTAATTTTAAAATTTTAAACTTTATAAGAATATATATATATATATTATTAATTTAATTTTACAATTTTAAACTTTATAAGAATACAAAAACATAGTACTCGTGAATGTTCCTAGTTATTTCAGCTTGAAAAAACCCTTTAGACGCTAGGCACTAGGCAGTCGCTCGCCCGTCCCTTTTTAAAACACCGTTGAAAAAATCAACGCTTGAAGAATTGGGCCTTACCGGGTGGTCCAGGCTCAAGTTTCAAATAGGACTTCATATATTATGGGCTATAGGCCTCATTCGGTATCTCTTAATTTGATTCTCCACTATTGGGCCGAACAGTAAGGTGCTATCGGCACCTTACATTTTGTCACTCTAGTGCCCATGTTATTACTAACTTTTGAATAGAGTTCATATCAGACATTATTTATATTAGTTATTTTGTATACGCGATACATATATGTACAATCTTTTTTTTTATCATTATTGATGAACAAAATTGAAATTTGAGAAATTATGGAGAGATTAAATTGATATATTAATTGTTGAAATAAAAAATAATAATAAAAATGTGTTGAAATTTATAAAAAACAAAAACAAAAATATAATATTAATATCATATAAGGGTAAATAAGAAAAATTTGGTGTCTTTCTTAGATAATTACTATCATGTCCTCAATTTTAATAAAATAAAATAGATATTCTCTCAAGCTCAAGACTAGACCACCACGCCACATAAATAAGTTAGTATCGTCAAAATGGCCAACCCTGCTAGCATGTTTTGACATGTATAATTGTCAATGAACTCTTTTAAATGGAATTAAAAATGTTTGTTACTCGTAGTCCCAATCACAATGATTATTTATTTTTTTTAAAAAATTATTCAGCTTCGGTACGAGCGCCATACAAAGTGTTCCAAGTAGCCAAATATTGGGGACCTCGTGTTCTGTAAATATCATCCTTACCACCAGAAATCGGTACCTGAGTTCAATCAAGGATCCTCAATTGAATATGCGCACATTGCATGATTGAAAAACATATTTCATAAAAAAAAAAATAAGAATACAACAAAAAAAATTAAGAATAAAACAGACGATGAAAAATTAGGACCATATAGGCAGAGACGGATCCAGAAATAAGAGTTGGGGGGGCTTGAACTCAATATGATAAGTTATATATTATTAAAAAAAATTTACATTAAATGAATTAACATCATTCAGGAAAAGAAAACAATAGAAACAATATGTCTTATTTGTTGAAGGCGAATACTCCAACCAATAAAATTTCTGAAACCATTTTTTCTGAAAACGACGATTCTGGCTTCCAAATTTTGTACCTGGATACTCCAACATATCTGGTTGATAAGACCCCATATTTAGATATGAACGTCTTAATACATCTCGTACATTAATATGATATTCACATATCTGTTTTCATTTTCCCGGATCTCGTTCAATAAAAGTAGACGAAGACTGATGATCGTCTCTAGGAGAGGAACATGAATGAATTTGGATATTGGGAAATAGAAGACTTTCACTGGATTGATGTTGCATTGTAAGGACCGTAGGAATTGAAGTATCTTCACTAGCTTGACGAGCTTGACGATCTCTCTTCTTAAAGAAAGAGGATATCAATGTTTTTCCTTTCTTTGCAGCAGATTGATGTTCCATTTTGAAATAGTTCAAGTTATAATCCTAAACAAGAATAAAATAATTATTAAACAAATAAACAAATAATAGTCAATCAACAACTCAACAACAAATAATCAAAAAACCACAAATCACGCACAGAGAAGCTATAAAAAACAAAATAAAAAATATATAGCCGATTCTTACCTAGATTGTTGCCTTGCCGATGAGCAATTCGATTTCTTCGGGAGTCCGCAATTCTATTCTGTCGCTAAAGGCCTTGGGATTTGGGAGACAAATTTTGTAGAATTGAGGTGGGGCGGATAAGAGGATATGAGATGAATTTGGTCTCATCCTTGTAAATGGACGGGACTTGATTGGACTAAGACATTGATGTACGACGATTTTGGAAACAACCGTCGCTATTAGCGACGGTTTTTCGAAAAACTGTCGCTAATAGCGACTGTTTGAATTAAAACCGCCGCCGATCACATCGGTGACGGTTATACTAAAACCGTTGCAAATATTAGCGACGGTTGCTGAAAAACCGTCGCTAAAAAAAAAGTGGGCTACAGCCCTAGAGTAAATCCGTCTCTGCATATAGGGGATGGAAAGAGACTGAGACACTTGGATTAACAATGAAAAGCAAAATTTGAATTAATATGACATGTACCTTTTTGAAGTTATTGAAAATAACATTATGTTAAAGTACGGTCTCGTGTATTTATAATCGTGAGACAAATTGATCCGTTGAAATAAAAAACAACATTTTGATGGACTTGGTCGAGTTGAAGGTCCATATCATAAAATTAATTCGTGAAATGATTTCATAAAAATTTGTGTGTTATGTTATTAACAAATTATTTTTACAAGTATTAGAAAACGTAAAGTGATTGAACAAAAGAATCTCCATTGATGAAAGCTCGAAACATCATACGAGTACAAAGAATGGAAAGAAAACAGAAATGTTCAATGAACTACGTAACCGCTTGTAGCTATTTAAATGTGTGTGTGAGTGTGTGTATCAACAAAGTAGAAAACGTGTTTCACATCAACACTTTTAATACGCCATGGAGTGTGAATGTTGTGAACACCCATCTTGGTAAGTAACATGTGAAATCGAGACGGCAATAGAGACTTAGTGAATAAGTCCGCAAGTTGAAGCTGAGATGAAACACGAAAAGGATATTTTACGCAATTTAGGCAAAAATATTTGAAACCTACCAAGTTTAAACATTTTGTAATTTATATGCATGTAAGTGGACATGAATATCAACGGAACAATTTTATAAGACAAACTTATATGGTACAAACAACAAAACAAAACAAAACAAATGCAACAATATTGGTTTGATTAGCTATGGAGTAGCAAATGATCCTTAATTAGCAAAAATTAATCAGGGGATCATAACCTTAATTAGAATCAGCTATAAAACTATTCACCAGACACAGTGCATTGCTCGTCACCTCCTTAACCTTCACCACTCGATCGCACACGTCCATCTTCATCGGCCCGTCCGCCACATCCTCGAATCCGTCCGTACACGTCTCCTCATTCGTCAGCGCCGCGCTCATCCACGTCTGCACATTGCTCATCTCGAAAGCCAGCTCCTCGCCCGCCGCTTTAAGCCGGCGCATCTGATTCAGCGACCCGCGCATCTGGTCCACCGCGTCTCCGAACACGCTGAAACAGTCGTGAAGCGCGGCTGCGGCGCGGGGGTCGGGCCCGTAGTCCCCGCGGCTGGTGAGGTTACGGACGTAAATGGCCAAGCGGTTCGCTGTGGAGAGGCTCACGCCGATAGCAACGCGAGCCAGGCGAGCTGGGTTCTGTTGCACGGAATCGGCATAGCTGACTAGTGAGGTGTAGCATAAGTCGGGGTATTGGGTGGTGTGGCAGCTCGTGCGGATATAGTCGGTGGCATTTACGGTGGAAGAAGATGGAATGCCGGCCTCGGCGGAGGAAGGGTGGAGGTGGAGGTAGAAGAAGAGGTGAACTAGTAATAGTGGACGTAACATTTTGATTATAGAGGTTTGTAGATCGTGAGAGCTTGAGTCTAGCGATAAGAGGATAGGAGTAAAAAAAGTGGGAGTTGATTATTCTGGGAATGGGGAAGGCTGTATAAATTATATACATAGATACATACATATATATATATATATACATACATACATACATATATATATACATATATACATATATATATATATATATTATACATACATACATACACATATATATATACATATATATATACATATATATATATATACACATATATATATATACATATATATATAATATACATACATACATACACATATATATATACATACATACATACATACACATATATATGTATATATACATATATATATAATATACATACATACATACACATATATATATACATACATACATACATACACATATATATGTATATATATATGTATATATATATATATATGGGCAATTATATTTGTTTGACAAAAAAAGTTGCCCTCCTAGCAAAGCACATGTTTCCCAATTTGATTTTTGTTTACAATTAAATAACCGGAAAATATACTAATTCAATCTAAATGTATAGTTTTGCCATTTTATTGACAAAGTGATTAGACCGCTTTTGGTTCAACTACAATGGAGTAGGATGCGTAACCTTGCGGCTAAATACATGATTTCAAATGTTTATGTTTTACTGACAGTGTTAATCTGACAATATATGCTTGTTTCGATTGAGTATGATCACTCATTTAGACGCCAAAAGATCTCCTAATGATGATTAAGTCATGGTTCTCCACATTTATAGTTTGAAACACGACACCTGTATGGTGATGCCCGGAAAAGAATCGTGGTCGCAGAACTCCCCTCGGACGCTTGTAACTTGGGCTTTGTCCCCAGGTCCTTTCCTTCCGTCACCAAATATGCTAAATAATCAAGCCACAAATATTTGAATTCAAAGCCACCTAAATTGAATTCAAAGAAACTCATTTTTGAATTATAAACACATGTGTTGATTAGTCAAAAATTATGAGGTAAGCCATGATGTTTTTATTTTTGTTTTTTCCCTAAACTTTACCTATAAATACCCACCCATTCTTCATTCCAAAATTACACCAAAAACACAAATCCTCTCATCTACAATCATAAGTGTAGAAGTGAGATAAAGGATTTAGTGTGAGATTTCTTAAGGAGTGTTTATCCTTGGAAGGAATAGGATTAGTGGAGAGAAAGTGAGTGTTAAAATCAGAGTGTTCTGAGTGAAATACTTTGTATTCTCAATTCTCTTGTCTTCTTTGTTATTAATAAAGAAGTGATCTCCTTGAGAGGTTTAGAGTGGACGTAGCCCAATCTTGGGGTGAACCACTATAAATATTGGTGTCCATCTTATTTATTGTTGATATCACTTATGATGTTCTGCTGCGATGTTACCTCGTTTATTTCCCTGATATCCCAACAACTGGTATCAGAGCTAGATTCTCAAATACTATAGGAAGTCCTCGTATGCTCTGTGGTTGCAGCTTAGTCTGAACTTCCACATCAGAAAAGGCTTTCTAGACAGTATTAGGGAAGTGGTTCTTTTGTGTTCAGGCTTTGACGATTATTCGTTGGTAGCATTCACAAAAGATGGAGGTACGCACAAGCAAGATGATTAGCCTTAATGGCTCTAATTATCAACTTTGGAAAAGTAAGATGAAAGATCTTCTATTCGTCACCAAGATGCACCTACCGGTGTTCAGCGAGTCTAAACCAGATGATAAATCAGATGCTGAATGGAACTTCGAGCACGAGCAAGTCTGCGGGTACATCCGACAATTTGTCGATGACAACGTGTATAATCACATCTCTAACGAGACACATGCTCGTACGCTTTGGACAAAGTTGGAGACACTATATGCCTCCAAAAGTGGTAACAACAAATTGTTCTATTTGAGCAAGCTTGTCCAGGTTCGATACAAAGAAGGAACTCTGGTCGCAGATCATCTGAACGAGATTCAAGGATTCGTGGAGCAGTTATCAAGTATGAGCATAAAACTTGATGACGAGGTGATAGCTCTGATTGTGCTAGCTTCATTGCCAGAGTCTTGGGAGACTCTGAAGGTATCACTCACGAACACAGCACCAGGAGGAGCCGTGAGTATGGACTTCATCAAGAGTGGCATCTTGAATGAAGAGATGAGGCGGAGATCTCAAGGATCCTCTACCTCACAGTCAGATGTTTTGGCTGCTGAGTCAAGGGGGAGAAGCAAGATCAAGAAAAACACAAATCAGAAGCCAAGAAGAAGCAAGTCCTCAGGGAGATATGCCAACATAAAGTGTTATCGCTGTGGAGAAAACGGACATATTAAAAAATATTGTCGGCAACCGAAAAACAAACATGAAACCGATGATGAGCAAACAAACGCCATTGACGAGTTCAATGTTGTTCACGAGCTAGAGCAGGAGTCCGTAAATTTGGCAACTCAAGTAACTAGTTGGGTGATCGATAGTGGAGCAACAGTCCACGTCACATCTCGAAGAGAATGCTTTACATCCTACACACAAGGAGACTTTGGTGTGGTGAGGATGGGGAATAACGACTTATCCAGAGTCGTGGGAAAAGGAGATGTGAGCTTGACTACCGTGGATGGCTCTACACTGATCCTGAAAGACGTCAGGCATGTGCCAGATATGCGCCTGAGTCTGATATCAGTCGAAAGACTCGATGAAGAAGGTTTCTGTACAACCTTCCGAAATGGGGTATGTAAGATTTCAAGAGGATCACTTGTGGTGGCAAAGGGATTAAAGATGTCAAAGCTATATGTAGTTCAGGAAAATCATTCTGAAGGAGTGAACTACGCAGGGGAAGAAAACTCAACAGAGTTGTGGCACCGACGTCTTGGTCACATAAGTGAAAAGAATCTTACACGCCTTGTGAGCAAGCAAGTTCTGCCCGGTATAAAGCAGGTTCATATGAAACAATGCACAAACTGCTTAGCCGGAAAGCAAAACAGGATATCATTCAAAAGTTCACCTCCTAGCAGAGCAGAAAAAATTCTAGATCTGGTGCACTCAGATCTATGTGGTCCGATGCCATTGTCGCTCGGAGGAGCGAGGTACTGGGTAACTTTTATCGATGATCATTCTCGGAAAATTTGGGTGTGGACACTCAAAACCAAGGACCAAGTTGCGGAAACATTCAACAATTTTCTAAACTTGGTTGAACGGCAAACATGCATTAAACTCAAATGTATTCGAACGGATAATGGAGGAGAATACATTGGATCCTTTGATGAGATATGCAAAAAGAACGGAATCAGACATCAAACAACACCACCAAAGACACCACAACTCAACGGATTAGCTGAGAGGATGAATAGAACTTTGGCAGAAAGAGTCAGAAGCATGCTCTCACATGCAAAGCTGACTAAGGAATTTTGGGGTGAGGCCATGGTTGCTGCTGCATATATATTGAATCGCTCACCTTGTGTTCCTCTCAATTATGATGTCCCAGAGCAGGTGTGGCAAGGCAAAGAAGTTTCCTATAATCATTTGCGGGTATTTGGCTGTGTTGCTTATGTTCATATACCAAAGGATGAAAGACAGAAGTTGGATGTCAAAACAAGAAAGTGCATATTTATAGGCTATGGCGAGGATCAACTTGGTTACAAGTTTTACAATACAGATCTCAAAAAGCCTATAAGAAGTCGTGATGCCATATTTCAGGAGAATGAATTCTTGGAGACTGCGGAAAAGGAGAATTCTGGATCTGAACAAGATCTGGAATGGTGGCCTTCAACGGTAAATCCACAACCGGTTGAAGATGAAGAATTGCAGAACGATCATGAAGATGATGATGAGATTCGTGTTCACAGTGAACCACCAGCAGAAAGTTCTCGTGGTACAATGACCACACGTTCTGGAAGAGAAGTGCGACCCTCAACCAGATATTCCTCAAATGAATATATCCTGCTAACTGACGGGGGAGAACCAGAGAGCTTCGAGGAAGCTATTACCAGTGAACACAAGGATAAGTGGATGGAGGCTATGCAAGAAGAAATGCAATCATTGCATGATAATGAGACGTTTGAGCTGGTGAAGTTGCCGAAAGGCAAGAAAGCTTTGAAGAATAAGTGGGTGTTCAGATTGAAGCACGAAGAACACAGTAATCAACCAAGATTCAAAGCTAGGATTGTCGTCAAAGGTTTCGGACAGAAACACGGGGTCGACTTTGACGAAATATTTTCACCTGTGGTGAAGATGACATCCATCCGAATTGTGCTAGGGTTAGCAGCTGAGCTTGATCTGGAGGTGGAACAAATGGATGTCAAGACCGCATTCCTTCATGGGGATTTGGAGGAAGAAATCTACATGGAGCAACCAGAGGGGTTTGAAGAGAAGGGGAAAGAGGACCTCATGTGCAGATTAAAGAAGAGTTTGTACGGTCTCAAGCAAGCACCAAGACAGTGGTACAAGAAGTTTGAATCGGTGATAACTCAACAGGGATTCAAGAAAACCACTGCAGACCATTGTGTGTTTGTCAAAGATACCTCTGATGATGATTTGATGGTGCTTCTACTCTATGTAGATGATATGTTGATTGTTGGCAAAGATGCTTCTGAAATCAAAGGCCTAAAGAAGCAACTAAGCAAGATTTTTTCAATGAAAGACTTGGGGCCAGCAAAAAGAATTATTGGCATGGAAATCCATCGAGACAGGTATGCCAAGAAGACCTGGTTGTCGCAGGAGAAGTATATTGAGAAGGTACTTCAGAGGTTCAACATGGACCAGGCCAAAGCGGTTGGATGTCCTCTTGCCAACCACTTCAAGTTGAACTCAAAGCAGAGTCCTATTACAGAGGATGAGGAAGAAGAAATGAAAAGTGTTCCATATGCTTCAGCTGTTGGAAGTCTGATGTATGCCATGGTATGTACTCGGCCGGATTTAGCTCATTCAGTAGGTGTAGTGAGTAGATTCCTTTCAAAACCGGGAAAGGAACATTGGGCTGCAGTAAAATGGATATTCAGATATCTACGGGGAACCTCTAAACATAGATTGAGTTTTGGAAGATCCAGACTTGAGCTTGTAGGCTACACAGATGCAGATATGGCAGGAGATGTTGACTCCCGAAAATCCACATCAGGATACCTGATTACGTTTGCAGGGGGAGCTGTGTCATGGCAGTCAAAGTTGCAAAAGTGTGTAGCATTATCAACCACTGAAGCGGAGTTCATTGCAGCAACTGAGGCATGCAAGGAAATGTTATGGATGAAAGGGTTTTTGGAGGAATTAAGGTTTGTGCAAGATCAATACAAATTGTTCTGTGACAGTCAGAGTGCAATTCATCTTGGAAAGAATCCTTCAATGCATTCAAGATCAAAGCATATCGATGTTCGTTATCATTGGATACGAGATGTATTGGAGAATAAGTTGTTGAAGCTTGAGAAGATTCACACGGATGAAAATGGATCTGATATGATGACCAAGACATTGCCGAAATGGAAGTTGGAATACTGTAGAACTGTTGCAGGTTTGATCGAATTCACAAAATGGGCTTGAGGGGGAGAATTGCTAAATAATCAAGCCACAAATATTTGAATTCAAAGCCACCTAAATTGAATTCAAAGAAACTCATTTTTGAATTATAAACACATGTGTTGATTAGTCAAAAATTATGAGGTAAGCCATGATGTTTTTATTTTTGTTTTTTCCCTAAACTTTACCTATAAATACCCACCCATTCTTCATTCCAAAATTACACCAAAAACACAAATCCTCTCATCTACAATCATAAGTGTAGAAGTGAGATAAAGGATTTAGTGTGAGATTTCTTAAGGAGTGTTTATCCTTGGAAGGAATAGGATTAGTGGAGAGAAAGTGAGTGTTAAAATCAGAGTGTTCTGAGTGAAATACTTTGTATTCTCAATTCTCTTGTCTTCTTTGTTATTAATAAAGAAGTGATCTCCTTGAGAGGTTTAGAGTGGACGTAGCCCAATCTTGGGGTGAACCACTATAAATATTGGTGTCCATCTTATTTATTGTTGATATCACTTATGATGTTCTGCTGCGATGTTACCTCGTTTATTTCCCTGATATCCCAACAAAATATTCATGGAACCACTACTAGCCGAGCTCCTCCTTTCGTCTTCTCGGGCTAAGTCTATCCTGAAGATGACCCAGAAATAGGATATTCCCCGGGGACCCGGGAATAGATATTCCTCGAGTATCACCCCTCCTTCCTTGAAATAGTATAGCTAGAGTTCTACTCCTTGTCCCAAATAACAAGGAGTAAGTTTGGGCGGGGAATTCTTTAGGGCAGCCCGCGACTACTTGTTTTTACACTTAATAAATGGGTGTGTGTATGATGTATCCTTCTCCACCGTGATTTGATATTTAACGTGAGCATCAATTTTGGAACCTTTAATTTACCGATTGAAAGTTTCCGAAGAAGAAAAAAATCTGCAATAACAGCGTGTTTCTGTATATCCAGCAGTAATAACCGCTAACGAACTCAACAACAAAATATTCTTTAATTAATATTGTTGGATTGCCAAATCAACGACAATACAATTGACAAGAGTGAATATGGATTATTGCAATATTCTTACAAATTTTTTCTTAAAATAATGTTAAAAGTACAAAAAAAATATATGTTGATAAATAGAATTTTTGTATTGAATATTTATCTTGTAATAATGGTCGTACAAATTTTGTGGTATATATAACGTACATTATCAATCATTTATTAATGAAATGTATGGAGTAATAATTATCCAAGGTTAACGATACATGGTTGCTAACTTTGTGGTAGGTTGGTCACGTTAATAGGTAGGCAGACGTGGTTGCGATAAAAACAGCATAGCAAACACGCTTGCTTTTGCAGCCTGCTTCGGTGCATGCCCTTCGCAATCGATTTCAAATGGATAGCGTTAGCATGATATTCACAAATATCTAAAATAGAAATATGTATTTGATATTGAATCAATTTAATATCACCCATCCTCCAATTACAATCATATGTTGTAAACAAACTATACATACATATATACATACATATGTGTGTGTGACGATTTCACGGCTTTTGTCGAGCTTTAATAATAATCGGTGATAGAGAGATATGTTGTTTTCCATTTCCAATCAACTTCAAGGCATGTGGTTTAATAAGATGATATTAAATGGGGATAAGTATGCCTACTTTCTAACTAAAAACCATGATCTAAAAGAAATATTATGTGTACGGTGTGGGTGGGAAGAAGCTTTTGAGGGAGGGAATAAAAGAAGGTAGTCGTACGCATGTTCTTAGCACAAAGCAATTTCAAGCACTCTAAGCCTTCAACTTTAACACTTCCCGGGCCCGATTGATGCCACACTAACTATTGCCCATTTTTTGTTGTTCTCACTTTTTCTTTAATTATTTCACGTAAATAAATAAAATCGTGGGCCCACCTAGGAATCAGGCTGGAAAAGGGTTGGGTTGGCCAAGGTTTTTACCCGAATTTAGCCCGATTCAGGGCCTAATCAGCAACACGAAACATATAAAATTCAAAATAGAATTGAATATATTATCTCGGAACAAATTTTATCGGATATGGTGAAAACAATTGTTAGCTTTTCTGAATTCAGAATAATCGGCCCTCATTTCCTCCAATTGCTGCAACTGTTTTATTTTCAACATGTTTTTTTTAGCTGGCGTAAAGTTTGTTATAATTGATTTTCGAAGTCGAAATTTTGAGACATCGATGGTATTTTAAGATTTTTGTTACTGATTCCTAAACACACACATATTAGTCGCAAATCCATCTGCTAGATTTTCAAGTCTATCCATGTTGGATACTTCAATGAATCTTTTCCATTTTTTAAGAAGAATTTCACGAGAGCCTCATCCCACAATTTACGGCATCCCAAGAGGGCTTTTGCTTCAGACAACAAACAAATTATTGATGTGCAAGGAAAGAAAAAAAATGATAAAAATTTATATGTAGAAATAGATAAGATTTCTATAATCTAGCTGGCTGCATAACATGAGTTGTCACACTAAGCCAGATGCCCCCATGTTTTGGAGGGTCTTCACCTTTTCTAATACTTTCTTTCTCTAGACTTTTCTTAGGGCATCTTCAGATTTCACTTGTTTTTTTTTTTTAAAAAAGATTTCACTTGTTTTTGTTTCTTGGGGAAGTGACGAGCTTGTCGAAGAGCAAAGTTAAAATGATGTCATAACGACCAAAGTGGAAACATAATTACCGCAAATCATGCCACTTTTGTGCAAGTGTGAATCCCAAGCCCATCTTATCGGATTGGGAAAAAAAATAATAATAGTGACGATAATTTCCTGAGAATCCGATACTCGATCCAAATGAAAGATGATATGAAGTAAATTTTTTACTCGATTAAATAAATGTGTATTCGAGTTTGAGTATTTTTAAAGATGAGTGAACACAACAACATCAATTTATCATATATTTAATTTGAAATAGAATTTAAAATAATTTCTTTGTTGATGAGTGTGCCGTCCATTCACAATAATTTTAGCAAATGAAGGCGTTCAATGTGTTCAAAAGAGGCGCAAACAAAATGCTGGTCTGATTTTCAAAATGTAAACAATATAAAATCCTAAATTTAAGTCGAATGTCACACCGTGGAATAAATTGCAATCCCTCTTCGACATATGCAACCAAAATTAATTCACATGCGGTATGAAATAGACAGAGAGACAGGCTATGACACTTCAACATCACGACAAAAAGATCTCATGCATGAAATTGACATCTCTGCACATATATTGCAATGAAGCGAAAAATAGTGACTAACCTATGAATGATATATATACATCAACAACAATTTACATTGTAAAACCTATTAAAAAGATGTGTATGCTTTTGGTTAAAATACAATGAATTTACAAAATATCTAAAATTGCGACGAAACCATTCAAATAGTGAAGCATTTTCCAAACCATTGATGTATCCACGGTTTAATAAACTTGACAATTAAAAACATTGCAACGAGAGACAAAAATAGATTTAGGTATTTGTGATTGTTCAATTTTAATTTAGAATTTGAGCTTTGAAATTTGTCGATTCTAATTTTAACCTAAGATTTTTTAAAATAATTGAAAAATAAAAGAAATCATAATTTTATTTTATCTTAATAAATTTTTTATAAATAAAAAATTGTCAATAAACAAAGAAATTTTATTTAAGGGAGCAATTAATATGAACGACAACGGCCCAATCATTGAATTTGTGCCCAATAAGCCCATTATATATATAATTTTGTTCATCATATAATTTGCCCAATAAGCCCACTATATTAATTCGCAAATTAAATAGAATAATGATCAAAATTTGTGTGAGACGGAGTCAAGAGTCATATTTTGTGAGACATATATCATATTTGGGTCATCCATGAAAAATATTATTTTTTATGCTAAGAGAGTTACTTGTTATTGTGAATATCGGTAGGGTTGATCCATCTCAAGATTCATGAGACTGTTTCACAAAAGACCTACTTAGAATAAAAAGATCAATGAATTAAAATCTAAGTATATGTATATTGATGGTTTTTTAATGAACAAAAATTTAAAAATGACCACCCATCTTATTTATTATAGATATAAAATAATTTTAAAATATATATTTTTTATTTTTATTTTAAAAAAAGTAAAGGCCAACCCCGACTTCTTATGTTTTGTTAAAAGACAAAAATTTGTGTGAGACGGTCTCACGGGTCGTATTTGTTAGACGAATCTCTTATTTGGGTCACCCATGAAAAAATATTATTTTTTATGCTAAAAGTATAATATGAGTAAGATTGAAGTATCTCACAGATTATGATATGTGTGACGATGATATAACATGAGACTCACTAATATTAAAATTGGATTAGAAAGCACGCGAAAGTGTAGCCCCAAAATCAAGAGCCGTTGTCCAAAAGAGAAAAGACACGCGTCCCTTATCCATTGGGTGACATTGCGTCACCTCCATTTCCCCATTGTTACACATCTCCACTTGCCTTACGCACCTGAATAGTCACGCGATTACTCAGCCATGCCCACAAGATCGCCGTTTGACATTCTCACGATCCCCCAGAACGATGACAATTTGTCCGCCGCGATCTTCTCGTCTGAACAGAATGACACCGCCTCTTCCCCCTCTCGCAGGAAGAAGAAGAAGAAGAGGAATAGGAAAGGAAAAACGACCTCCGAGGTTTCATCCGTGGTTTCAGAAAATTCTGTAACCAACGGTGAAATTAAGAACTATAGCTGTACGGTGAGTAGTATGGTTACAGAGGAGGTTGAGAGTGAGGCGAATTGCGTGATGCGTGAAGTTACAGCGCAGTTCCGGGAATTGAGGCAGAGGAATGTGAGTAGTGTGATCAATGGAGGTGAAACTATGATCTCGTTGGCGACTGAGGAGAGTGGTAGTGGTAGAAAGGAAGACAATGCGGTGGAAGGAGTTGAGGAGAAGGAGGCAGTTGGGAGTGAAATCAAATCGGATCAATGGATGCATTTGAAGGGTGGGAAATTGCAGAAGGAGGTGTCATTGGATTGGAAGAAATTGATAGCTGAAGATTCCAATTGTGAGTCCATCTTCTTTAAGTGTTTGTTGATTCTGGTATCCCTTTTTGGATGCGGAAAATTCTATCCGAAAGTCCGGCTGTTATTTTTCTTGATGGAATGAGTTAATAGATGGGGACTGGGGAGTTTATGAGAGTAGCTAATGGATAAATGCAAATTGGCTAAAAAAAACCTAACCCTCTGATAAAATATACTGATATTTTGGCATGGGCTAGGAAAATGAAGAGGAATGCTTGAGTGGGAAGTCCAGTTTTACGGTGGTTAATTACTGTTTTTTGTGCAGTCCGTCGTTGTGAAAAGCTTAGGAATTTGGAGTCTCTGTCATAGAATTATTGTTAGTCCTTGATGCGGAATACAGGCTATCTGGATCGAATTTGATAATGATTTTGAATGGGATGCATGTGATTTGTGGTTCCTAAACACACTGGCACTGACATGAGGTTTTATCCATCTTGGAATATCCATTATTAAAGTGATAAAATGAAGCAAGAAAACTGAATCGCATAATTTAGGTTTTTGCATAATTGTTATCTTTACTCGCATTAACTTATGTTACTGGGACTTAAAAATGGAGTTATGAAGTGATCCTTGAATGATTCTTTATGAAACTTACTTGCTAACGAGACAATTGCGTGTTTCATCCCATTCCTTACGGGATTTTTCATTTATCCCTTGCTTTTAGGCGTGTTTCACAGTTCATCCGATGATATCACATTTGGCCTCATATTTTAATTTTTTATAGCATTTTGTTCTGTTGCACGGGAAATTGTGATGTAAATTTGCATGGAAATGGAGGTGAAGTTTGATACACTGCTTGGGAAGGGGACCAAAAGTGATGTCAACTCAAAAGATCAGTAAGAAATGTATAGAAAAACCACAAGTTTGGGATGAAAAAAGTGCAATTTTCCTTCTAACTGTATCCTTTGTGTTGTCTGTAGTTTTTTGTCATCCAACTTTGGGCACTTTTAAGTTCTGTATGTTGTGAGAAGACTTCTAGCTACCCTGGAGAAATAATCTAAGATTTATGTCATGAGTTTATCACTGTATTTTAGCTGATACTTAAAATAATGAATTGTTTCATGATGAACTCCGATTTTTTTACGCAATGTTGTGCGGTAGTTAATGGTTCTGTTTATAACTAAAGAGTGATGTTTCCTGGACGCTGTAGTTTTATATTGTGATGTCGATTTGAGTATTTCTCCTTTTTTTGTGCTTATTTTCATTCTTTACATTTAGTTCCTACATGATTGACAAGTTGTCCATTGTCTTTGCTGGTGAGGTAGAATACATTTTCAAAATGACATGCTTTATGTTTTCTCTTTCATTTTCTTTTCCCCCCCTTTTTTTTCTGTCCACTTATCCAAGGCATTACAATTTCCTATCAGTCACATTACATTTGGAGAAGTCACCGATGAAATATTTTATGGAAGAAATGAATGCTGGAAATTCCTTAAGAAGCACCACCACAATTAGCAATGATAAAGAACGAGAAAGAGTATATGATACTATTTTCCGTTTGCCATGGCGTTGTGAACTGGTAAAGTTGTCTGATTTCATCCTCAAGCACTACCACACTTGTCCTTAAGCATGGACTCGTTTTCTAAATTTCTGTTTGCAAGTGAATGGTTTTCTTGTTGATAGTAGTCTTGTGGATTTAAGCCTTGAGTCATTTTTATCACTTTCCCATCAGTTATTGTCTGGAACTTGAAATTTTACGAAATCAGGACATGTTATTTTTCTCCTTATACATGTCGTCATCAAAAATATTTTTGTTTTCTTTGCAGCTTATCAATATTGGTTTCTTTGTGTGCTTTGACTCATTTCTTTCGCTCTTAACCATCATGCCAACAAGGATTGTTATAACAATTTGGAGGCGTCTTAAAACCAGGTCAGTGCCATCTCTCACAAACAATGCCTTTTGAGTGATGTGATAGGTTATGTGACATCAAATTTTAACAATAGATTCCACTAAATATCATCTTTTAAGTTAGGACATTTAAAGAACTTGGGCAATTTGGCTGCACCCATGCAATCATGTGGCACATGCATACGAGTATGTTTGGTTGTGTTCTTATCAAAGCGTGGCAGCTTCAGCTCGTGATATTCAGTTGGTCTAATTGCAATAATCTGATCCAAAGCTAGTTTGCTAGGAAGACTGCCAAGGTAGATTTAGACTACAGTTCATGTTTGGGACATTTGGTGTATCAGAGTCTACAGTGTTTTTTTACGAGGATTTATTTTCTTAGCATATAATCAGTTATGTTCTGATGTTCTCCTGGTATTGCTTACTAGATTTCAAATTTGGATGCCATGAATTTGTTTTGTCATAAACATCATTCACTTATTTTTCTCAAGGGACCTTATAGGTTTAGTATAATTTAATCATGCTTGTGGCAGGCAGTTTGAGAGGGCTTCATCAGCGGAGCTGTCTGATTTTGGCTGCTTTGTTGTCCTGGTCACTGGAGTCACTCTATTACAACAAGCAGGTTTTGTAAGGATAGTAAATCTGTAAAAGTTTTCCAAGTGTTTCGAGAATTTCATTATGAATTACACTATGTTGATGATATATTGTTCTTTAACATTTTGCCCAGATATCAGCTTGATATATCACATGATTCGTGGTCAAGGAATTATTAAACTCTACGTAGTCTACAATGTTTTGGAGGTAAGCGGATTAACTAAGGCAAGCATGATATGTTAAGGAAGTTTTATTATTTGTACAAGCATACTCATGATGTTCAGAACAGTTTTGAACTGTCTTTGGTTTGAATGTAATTAATAATACATGCTATTAGATGTGGGTACTTGAAGCATCAAACGAACTTTAGATGTCTTGTCGCCTGTGGACAGATGTGATAAATTTTATTTATTTCCAAAACAATTTCCTGGATTTGACCACTGATTATCTCTTGTATTCATGCCATTAAAAGATAAAACCGCGCCCGCACTCCTGAAACCTTGAAACAAAAAACAAATAACTTTAATTGTAAAATGTTTAGAGTATTTCTTTGAAGTTCAAATGCCTGAAGAAATTATTCTGAGGGAAAGTCATGATCACTCGATACAGTTACTTGGCAGTCATGAATTATGATGGCTTCATTCATACTGCTATTTGGTGTGCTATAGTTGACCACCAAATTAATTCCTACTCTTTTAAATAAAATGAGTGTAATGATGAGTAGGGTCGAATCTACAGAGAACGGTAGATTTATTTCTTTTGATAATAAAAATAAAAAAGGGGGGATTTGTTTTGATAATTACTAAATAAAATAACCAATGCTAAAATTACCAAGCAAGAAAAATATTGAATTTAGAAATGAAAATTAATCGACGAGAATAAAGTGAAGAATTTAATACGAGAAAATACTGATTCAAAGGGATTTTACTATTTAATTATCTCGCTGCTCATCGGTTAACCGATCATTTATTCATGTTATTCGAAGCAATTAACCTTAGAATAATAGGGATAACCGCTAAAATTCTTGTGTTTTCCTAAATTAATCGACCGAACCAAGCATCCAGTCAAAACTTATCAATAATCAACTGGGCACGATAGTGTTTCATATTAATTAACGATAGCATTTTATTTTCGTGAAAACAGTTAATCCTAAAATTCAACAACCGAGATAGCTGCAATTGATAGATCGAGTTCCGTCGATTTATTTAGATTACACATGTTACGATAGCACAACACATCTAACCTATTGCTACTCACGTATCAATTGTTCCTGACAATTATGGATCACTGAATTTATGAATGCATTAAAAAATCATACATCAAATTAAATTGTCAGATTAATTGACGTATAACATTCATATAATTAAATCATAAATCAACGAATATTTGAGCAAACAATAAATTAAAGTGCAAAAACCTCACAGTGATAAAATTAAACATTATACTATCCCTTGAATCAGACTAAGAAAATTAGCCTAACATAATTTGATCTACAATCTTCATGAAAATTAAATAAAATAGATAAGAAAGAGTGCAAACTAATTAAGAGATGAAGAAAATTCCAGCGCCTCCTAGCTGCGTTACGTGAGATTGGAAATTGGTTGGAGAGATCTTTTTTTCTTGTGCTGCGGCTCTCTTGTTCTTGAGTAGTAGGCTTTTGGGAATATTAAGCTAAAAAGCCCACTAATCTTTTATTAACTCTAAATCTTAAATATAAAATAATAGATAATATTTTATCTAGATCTTCCCTCTTTGTCATTTTTGGCAGCTGAAATATCGTCACAAGGTGTGGCCACGTCTTATTCCACGACTTCTTCTGGTTTGGTCATTCACTTTCAAACTCAATCTTGGAAACTTCAAATGTGATAAACATCACCTTTTTAACTCAAATTTGCTCCAAGACCGCGAAAGTTCCTCCTACATTAAAATTACACAAAAATGTATCAATTAAACATATCGGAGGTTGGAATAATAGAAAATATTAAAATAAAAATACTAACTATTATGACCCTATCACTATTCACAGTTATCATGTAAACAATTCCATATGATTCATGTGTTGAAGTTACTTGACAATCAAAATGGCCACGTCCTAGTTGCTATTCACTTTAATTTAGAGATTCCGTCATAGGTTATTTGTTGACATCCATGGTTATAGTTTGTATTATTCCGGGTTTCCTATGACATATACAATTTGTTTAATATTGCCCTTCCATTGTCAGATATTTGATAAATTATGTCAAAGTTTTGTTGGAGATGTGATGCAAGCTCTATTCAATTCAGCGGATGGACTTGCAAACTGTTCACAAGAAAACATGCGATTCTGGCTGCGGAGATTTATTTTGGACGAAGCATTGGCAGTCGTTTCTTCAAATATCCTTGTCATCATAATAATTTTATTTACCTTTTGTTATTTTTTTTCTTTCTATTGTCATATCTTTCATCGATGTAGTTCCTTAACTCCCCATACTAGTTCATTCATTTATCTTATTAGCTCAGGCAGTTACGTTGTCAACATGTATAGTTGCTCACAACAATGCTTTATTTGCTATGCTTGTATCTAACAATTTTGCGGAGATTAAAAGCAATGTATTCAAACGTTATAGCAAGGATAATCTTCACAGTATGGTATACTTTGGTGAGTGTTGTTTTTCAATTTCTTTCTAAAATGCTTAGAAATAATAATATGCTTGGTTTAACTAATTTTTCTTTCCAATGTGATATACATTTTGCACTTCTATTGTCTCAATCAAAATATTAGAACGGATGTTGAACTGGAACAATACTCGTTATTATTCATTTGTCCATGGAACGCCAATAAAAGTTAGAATAAGCTTATGATATTTTCGGAAAATATATTGATTGTTTTTTTCTTACTTGTT
This sequence comes from Primulina eburnea, assembly GCF_022965805.1. NCBI lineage: Eukaryota > Viridiplantae > Streptophyta > Magnoliopsida > Lamiales > Gesneriaceae > Primulina > Primulina eburnea. The sequence continues at coordinate 64,823,852 of NC_133101.1, read as the reverse complement.
GAAGTATTAAATTCAATTTCTTTCTAAAATGCTTAGAAATTAAAATATGCTTGGTTTAACTAGTTTTTCTTTCTAATTTGATATACATTTTGCACTTCTATTGTCTCAATCAGAATATTTGTTCGGATGTTGAACTGGAATAATACTCATTATCATTCTTTTGTTCATGGAACGCCAATAAAAGTTAGAATAAATGTAGCGTTTTTACACGCGTCACTACTAAACAAATTAATAAACATGCAATATTAAACTTAATAACAACAATTAAAGAGCGAAAATCAAATACTTAATCATCTTACAACCGAAACGAAACAAGAACAATAACATCAGTCTTAAACACTAATACAACTATATCGAAAACATAATTCTGAATGGGAAACAATAAACCACATAAAACATCCACTAGATCACCACCGAAAACCCAACTGCTTTAGCCTCTGTCCTGGCCGTCTGAACCGTCTAACCTAAGACATGCCCCGTGGAATAGGGTGTCCAAGATGAAAACAAGGACGTGAGCGACAATCGCCCAATACGAGAATGTACGAGTATACAAACCGATATGATACATGCGGAATGCAATATGCTCGAATACCAAGGATCAAGTCAATAATCTAATGCTCAGTCTAGAGGCGCCTGAATGTGTAGTCTCTGATCTGCCCTAGGCATGTTTTGGCTCCCACATTCATCGTCAAGACGTGGACCTACAATGTCCAGCTCATTAGAGCCCGTGGGTCCCGTCGGACACTGTAGCTCTCGATGCCCCATTGTCCACAATACAGAATAAGGCTGAGCGGCCCAACAAACTATGTATATCTCAAAAGATATCAGGCTCAACATGATATGTCATGCATAATATGCCAAAGCAGTAAAATATGTATCATGCAATAGATAAATATGCAGCATATAAGTTCAACATGATATGTCATGCATAATATGCCAAAGCAGTAAAATATGTATCATGCAATAGATAAATATGCAGCATATAAGTGTGTATACTACGCTTGGATATCTCTGTCAGTACATCGCGTACCTCACTAAAACAATTTGACAGAAAGCTCTGAACCGAGACAATACCAACATAATGAAATCACTATCAAACAAGATCCTGAATTATCAAACATACTACAAGGTTTTCCTGATGATCCTTAAATCACTATTTAAGGCTTTAGGGTTATACCTGCGTCCGTCGTCAGCCTGCTGATGATGTCTCGATCTCAGTTCACCGACCCCTCCTCGAGTCGACACTAGCTCCGAACTTCCCGAAACCAAATTACCCTAGAAACTGACTAAAAAACCTAAGGTATATGGCTAGAATTCTCTATGAAGAATGCGGTGTATGAAACAAAGAAATCAGCTTCCATTTATAGGCTGTATCCGGACTAGTTCAAAAAATCTGAATCAATCTTATCTATCATGTGTCAGAATCTCATTTGTCTAGTTAGATTTATCGGGATAATATAATCTGAAGTAGATCGGGTTGTCCATTTTAAATTCGGTGGATCCCAACATATTGATCCCGGATTATCAATTTCTTAATAATACTTAATTAACAACTATTCTTTTAGTGTAACGACCATGAGCTATCCCGATTTTGAGCTCCCTCGAGTGCCTTTTCCCGTCTTGGGTTCCACCGAGGTCTTTTACCTCACAGGCTTTCTCATGCGCAATTACTCATAGGACTCTGCACACCAGGTTGGTGGAGTGGCACCTCCCCAAGTCTCGAACCCATGACATCCTCTATGCACTTATGCTAGGAGGTCATGGGTTCGAGACTTGGGGAGGTACTACTCCACCAACCTGGTGTGGAGAGTCCTATTAGTAATGGCGCATGAGAAAGGCTGTGAGGGAAAAGGCCCCGGTGGAAACCCAAGACGGGAAAAGGCCCCGAAGGAGCCCAAGATCGGGATAGCCCATAGTCGTTACAATAAGCCTATGATATGGAAAATATTGTGATTGTTTTTTTCTTACTTGTTGAAGTATTAATTCAATTTCTTTCTAAAATGCTTAGAAATTCTAATATGCTTGATTTAACTAGTTTTTCTTTCCAATTTGATATACATTTTGCACTTCTATTGTCTCAATCAGAATATTATTACGGATGTTGAACTGGAATAATGCTCATTATTATTCATTTGTTCATGGAACACCAATAAAAGTTAGAATAAGCCTATGATATGGAAAATATCATGATTGTTTTCTTCTTACTTGTTGAAGTATTAATTTTATGTCTAATACTCATCCTGTTCTTTGATTGGTCAACCAGATTCGATTGAGCGGTTCCACATTTCAGCATTTATATTATTTGTTTTAGCTCAAAATATACTCGAAGCAGAGGGTCCTTGGTTTGAAAGTTTTATCAGTGTAAGTCACAAGTTGCGAGCATTTTACATATTGATAATCTAGTATGATAAAAATGAAAATTATGCGATTAGTTACTTCTTGAATATTTTTTCTGAATCATGCAGAATGCGCTAGTGGTTTACTTTTGTGAAGTGATTATTGATGTAATAAAACACTCATTCATCGCTAAATTCAATGACATAAAGCCCATTGCATTCTCGGAATTTTTGGAGGATCTCTGCAAACAGGTACCTTCTTTCTATAACAAAGGCAATATATATTTTCCATCGATCATATCGGGTTGCCTTCACCTGCTACTCATGATAATATTATGATGAAGATTTACTATATGACACATTTTTCATTTATGTGCTTTGTTCTTTTGTTAGACATTAAATATTCAGACTGAAAGTGCGAAGACGAACCTAACTTTTGTTCCTTTGGCACCAGCTTGTGTGGTAAGTATAACTACGATCTCATTAAAAATTTATCTCCTCTTATTTCTGTTGGATGTTGTTATGGACCCAATTATACCTGGCCTCGACCAAATGGGTCAGCAGAGGTCCAAACCTCTTATATTTCGAAATAACCGGAAGAATCTAGATGATGAGAGAGGGATTAAATAGAGGAGTTTGTTAGGAGAGATTCATTCACGTTTTTACTGTTAGTGATTAGTGAGTTACTAGCTTGAGCTAGGGTATTTGGCAAAGGATTTAATCCTTTGGCTAAGTGTTTATTGCAAGAACTTTTATTTTGATGCTATTGAAAATTTAGTTCCCAACAGATGCAACATGTCAAACTCATCGGGTTCCATTTGGTGAATATTCATTAGCAGAAAAATTGACAAGGTTTGGATTTTCTGTTCGACTTGTTTCCTAGTGACACATGTTTATCAGTTATGTGTAAAAAGAGAGACTTCACCAGATTATTCCTCCATCATCATCCCCATACCAACCCTCGTTTGCAGAATCTTAATCATACAATGCTCCATAATCAGCCACCAATGTGGAAATCTTGCCACCACATAATGCGTCCAAATGAATATTACCAAATAAGAAATGGTTAGTTTCATGAATGTGTAGCATTCCCTTGAACAATCAAATTATTCTTCATGCCTTAGAAAATGACTCCATGCCCGATTGAACAACTGAAGATGACACCTAAAACAACTTCGAAGATGGGGTTGGTGGTGGTAAAGAATTTGATGGCAAACAATGTGAAGCTATGGTGTTATCTGCAGACAAGAGGGAAATATGGCCCGCTTGAGAGGCATTTTAGGTGAATAGTATGTCTGTGGCTCCATGAACGAAATTGTGTGATGGTTTCGGAGAAGGTAGCTCTACAATCGTGAACACGGTGGTGACTAAAGCAGCGGCAGGAAGAGTGGATTCTATGGTGTTGGCGGATGACGAGGGTTGCATGATTGTATTGGAGATGGTAGAACAGTGGTTGAATTTGTGATCGAGGTTATGGCATTGGTGGTGTGAGCAGGATGGTGTGGTGGTTGTATCAGAGGATGTGTTTTGCAGAAAATCTAGCGTCTCTTCCTTTACTCATAAACACGTGCCAATGGTTAATATGTGGAACTGGAAATTGGAACAGGCTCACGGAACAGAAAATCTAACCGGAATTGATAGACTCGGGAGCGAATTTCCAATAGCTCAGCTGCTAAATTTACAGTTAGTTTTGCTTTTCACTATTGTTGATAATGATTGTGATGCTCTGTTTTTTGGAATGAAAAAATTCTTCTTTTGAGCATGATAAGTTGAGGAAGGAACAGAGAAAACATAAAACAAAGTAAATACGTGGTTGGCCTGTAAGTCCTATCCACTGTTATAACCTGAAGGCTATAAAAAATCTTATAATTCCTCAGTTTTTTATCACAATCAATAAATGGGAAAATATACTCCGGAGTCCGGATAAGTAGTCAAGGTAATATTGCATCTTATGTTTATCACATATTTGCACGATAGTGATAATATCTAATCTGATTTTTGCTATCCTAACAGTGAATTATGTTTATGCCCAGGTTATTCGTGTTTTGAGGCCGGTTTACGCAGCCCATCTCCCATATAATCCCCTTCCATGGAGAATTTTTTGGATTTTTTTACTGTTTTCCATGACTCTGGTGATGCTAGTTAGTCTGAAGTTAATGATTGGAATGGGCCTTCAGAAACATGCTAAGTGGTACGTTAAAAGATGCCAAAAAAGGAAACTTCATTCTGACTAAGTTTTTTTCCATCAACACCATGAAGGGCAGCTTGAGCTTTGCCGTGATAGATTTACACTCACTGGTCTGCATCAAGATAACTGGCATGCCAAGATTGTTTATAATCATTGGTTCAAACACGAAACTCGGTTTCAAATGTTTACACCGGAGATTTCTTTTGCTGTATGTATGGATCAGTACACCCTCCAATTTTGTATTATAATTACATCATGGTACAGAAGTTGATTGTGGTTTCTGCTTGATGCCACTTGAAGAGGATGTTGATAGCAATGAAATATTGAGAAATTTTAGTAGAGTTGCAAAGAACTCTTCAATACGAATTTTTCTTTTAAAAAGTTGCGTGATCAGTCTCAACGTGGTTGAATTGCGTGGGTTTGTCCTATTGATCTGTACTCTACTTAGAGTAGAGCAAAAGGAAATAACTTATTAAGATCTTTACTGTTTAATTTCGAGAATATGTAGAGTTGCATTTCTAAGATATAGAAGACCTGTCAGCTCGGAAGGGTAACTTGAAAGTCGACCAGCTCGGAGCGATCAAGGTAATTGTTCCATGACTGATTAACTACTGAAGTTAGATATTCATTTATCCGTTGAGAGAAATTCTACAACTGCATCAGCCGTGTCACTTCAAATTGAGTTGTCTTTTAATATTTGATTTTGATTCGATATTAAATATACTTGAATTTGAGCTTGAGAAATTTCTTTCAAATAATATTATTAACCTATTTTATGTTGCAAAGATAAATACAAGATGATATGGATACACCAAAATAAGGATTAGACTATACCAATTTTTAAAAAATTTAGGACATGCACGCCAAGATTACATTTATACGTACATACTAATAAATAGTATTATAAATTAAACACACAATTAAACCAGTTGTTTCAATTACATATTAATATATAATTTTTCAATTACATATTAATATATAATTTTAGAAACTAAAACTCTAATATATGAAATAGTAATTATAAATACAGTTGAGTCTAAAACGTAAATAATCATTCAAAACATGTGATAAATCATAAAACAGTAGTACTTATTTAGTTATCGATTAATGATCAATTTTATAACTTGTAGAAAATTTGGGGAAAATGTTAAACTATGAAAACAAGTAAGAAGTACAAAGGGGGGTGAAATAATATATATTATAAATTAATTCCGCATGACTAAAATTTATTTGATATGCCAATATATGCGCCCGATACGTGTTTGTGTGCTTTTTATTTGAATTTTCACACATAGAAATGAGGCATATCTGACATTCGTGGTATTCAATGGGATATGAAGTATTTCTTGAAATGCTCGTGTATCATTCCTTATTTACTTTTAAAAAAAGTTTATCGACGGTGCTAAACCCTAAATGAGTTAGAGAGGAATTTCAAATATCTGAAAAACATTGAACGGGATCTACCGAGGGGATGAGATTGACGGGCGATCCCTAAACAAGAAACTAGAAGTATAAAGCCTAACTTTGAGAATGTTTAGGTGATATTGAGAACTATTTCTCTATATACCTATGTATATTTAACAATAAGAATAAAAATAAAGATGCGTAAAACAATTTTTGGATTAATTGTAATAGCTAGAAATACTAATTTTTCTTTGACCGCTTGTTTATGACAGGCTAATTTGAAAGAATGTGCGTTACTGTTTACAAAATCTTCGATTCTACGGACGACGCATGAACTATTTTAGAGAGGAAAAAAAACAGTATTCTATGCTAGAAGTGTAGTATATTTCTATATCTCATTATCACCTTGGTTCATCTTTCTGTCATAGATATTTCACCAACCATTCCAGACTCTGTCAAGCACAATATACAATGTTTAGTTGGATTGATGTAATGCATATATTTATATGACTCAAATCACATAACTAAAGTCCCAAAACATCGAGTTCAGCTATTTTGTTGTTAAAGAAAACCTCGACTATAGTTTTTTTTTGGTTATCAATCCATCCCAAAAATATATAAGGAAGTTCATCATGCCCCAAGAGTCGAGTACTAAAAACAACGAACATGACATGAACGTTAAAACGAAAGTAGTGGGGATAGGGATATGACTGACTAGATATTTTACATCAACTCTGCATACAATACTGAAGCAAGAATTAATGTAAATTATTGTGGAAAGTTCACGCAAGCTGATAAATACCTTGATGCATTCAGGTAGATCTTTGTCTTTCTGTCTGGCATGAATCTGAAGAGTGAGTAATGAAAATTTATTAGTAAACTCATGCATCTACCTCTCGAACTGGTTTCTGAACAATGCCCTGATAATCTATTTGCTGCGGAAAAGAGATGCAGAGGTAAGGGGTAAATTCTTACTGCTGTAATCAGGTTGCAGGGATGCATCTTGATTAGCTGCAATAGAAGCAAGAACAACAATCCCAGCTGCAACAGTTGAGGGCCAATAGCAAAGCTGCTGATGACCCAGCAGCGCGAGTACTGCAAGGTATCTGGCTGTCTTCTCCACTTTTTCATTAGCCCTTGCAGCTTTGAGATAAAACCTGAACATAATCGTAAGGCACGTTGAATTATTGACATGAAGTAGGGTGAAAACGCATGAAAAAATCCAGCGGACCAAAGAATTATATCTAGTAGGGCGCGATGGTTTAAGAAGAAACTTAATGGATCTGGAGGCAAAACTAGAATTTTTAAGATAATTACTGAGTTAAATCCAAAATTTATTTGGGTAGAAGAATCGTCTCTACTGGCCCTGGATCCTTCCTACAAAATGTACTTGCTTTCAGATTATAAAAGTCGTACCATAAGAAGTTGTACAAGGTAGGCAGGTAGCATTGGAAATTAAGGACTTCCTGCACCATCCATTCCATGGCCACTACTTCATACCGAGCATATGTGTTGCTTCCTACGTCGAATGTCTTTTTCCTTATGCTGTATCAAAAATAAAATTGAACCTCAAGTAAAAATTCAAGATTTGGGATAATCGTATCTTCAGAGGGTATAAGCCTACAATGTCTACTTCCCAAATATGTGATAAAGCACAATAAAGGTTTGGAGGAAAAAAATGGAGCTTCTCTCTTTCATTATACCCTCACATAGAAAACTAGTAAAAAGCATGTGGAGCAAATAATTTGACCAGAATTTTCTTCTAACAAAAGAACGTCAATGGCAGAAACAAAAGGAAGAAAATTGGCAGAGAAGTTCAGTGGCATATATATTAACTTAAAACAAAATAACATACAGTTATATCATTTCATCTATGGACAAGCAGAGAAGACCATCAAAGAATTTTCTTGTCTGAAGAAAGAAATAGAGAAGAAAGATAACCCACAAAACATTTCAGTAAAATGGACGAATTATTGTTTTGATTCCCTTGTCAGTAAAAATTCGCCCTAGTTTATTTTTATTTGGTACAATCCCATTTTTTAAAAATCAAATTTAGTTTAGTGATAAGAAATTAAGAAATTAAGTCGTTTATTTTACTAACTCAATTAAGAAATTAAAATCTTGGTAACTAAGCAATATTCTGTGTACAAACGATTTGAAATCAGATCAATTATGTTATTGATAAATTTAATTCGCTTATTCCTGACACCGATTTCCCTCGATCAAACATCAACAGTGTAAGTAAATCAAAAATGACTCACCAGTTGTTGGGCTGGTTTTCTTCAATCCTGGTGGCTAGAGTGAGGCATGCGATTCCAGTAATTTGAAGATTCCTTGTATTCTTGAAATATCCTTTACTCAGAAATCTGTCAAGAAGGCTAACACCTAAAAACATTGTTTCCTTCTGAAGCTCCTTGTTAGTAGCTTGCTGCACGATCAAATCATTGAAAGTTAAAGAATCACTAGTAAGAGTGACTCTTCTATATATGAACTATGGAAATAACTTTTAGATTTGCTATACTCACAAGATATGTTAATATCCCGAAAGATAATATGTTATATACAAGCATTTAAAACAAGTTTATTGTAAGGGTCAAAGTTTATGTATCAGAACCTATGTCAGTGAACTACGTGAATGAATCATGAAATATGAGTAGTTTAATTCATGGTATCCATTCGCCCAAAAAAACATAACAATAAAGGAATGCAATCCCCAGAGGGGAGAAAAATAGTCAGATGACAAATATACCTAGAATTGTTTTTATTTCTCGAAACAAACACAGCACATTTACACCACCTCTTAAAAAGGAGAAGAAATGCCACAACCACTCCAACGAGGCTTTAAATCATGAAATCATCGGACCATGATGATGGGGTATGCACGTATTGGTTCAGCTTTCAATTGTAATTTTACATGTGCCACGTGTAATATTTCCATGGTCAACAGATGTGCAGAATCCAGAAACCTCATGTAAATCAACTTCATAACAAATTATTGTCATTACTTTCCTGTTCTAGGTGTAGATGCATGACAACACAACATGCTTAAAATACTTCTTTTAGGAGAAACTCATCACTAATTAATCTAGGACAAATAATCATAAAGTCACTGACCTCCACAATCCAGCGAACCATTCGTTGGCGTTGCTGAATGACAAGATTGCCGTATTCAGTAGTAGAACAGTATTCCTCTGCATAATCACGCAAATACACTTGCCTCCTCTCTCTCTTTCTTATGATCTTATAGATCTCTTCATCGTCATCCTCTAGTCCCAATAACTAATCAGACCGAAACAAAAACATAACATAATAATCCAATCATTTATGAGAATTATAATAAGCATCAAGCATTAAGAACTTTAAATTGAAATTAATATATGTTGAATTTGATTTTTCATCCATATTAGTTATTAAGGCTACTAAAACATATATACATACAATAAATGTGACGGAATCACAAATCAAGATCAGTATCCCATTTGAATCGTACTGAAACAATAACACAACCAGCAGAACGATAACACCGGAATCAATTTTAACTCACGTTGATGTCATTAGAACTGTAGTCTTCACAGTCATGATAAGCCGAACCTAGCACAGAAGTCGATTCGCAGAACTGTTTCTTAAACTGAGCGAGCAATTGAAAAGTAGGAGAACAATTTTCATCTCCCATGGACTTTTCAGAAAATTGACTTCCGGAAGCATTACTCCATAAGGAAGACGTATAATCCGAACTTTCTGTTTCCAAATCTGAGACTACCTGATAATTCTTAGAGCACGAGTTTTGCTCCTCGGATACTCCATCACCTAAACTACCGCAATTTGAGAACTGCTCTGAACAAACTAAATCAAATTCTAGTGACTCGAGTTCTGGAATTCTATTCATGGCACCCGATTGCAGCTCTTCACGCTCTCTCTTTTCATTGATATCAATTGTTGTCCTGACAGAGTTTGAGATAGGTGCCATGCCGTCGTTCAGAATCAAATTATTAGTAGTTTGAACATGTACAGCCTCAGAATTCATATTTTCCGGCGAAAATTCACAAGGAATCTCCAATTGGACGTCATTTTGAGAAATTCCAACATAACGTTCATATTCCGTCACTTTTCGATCCTCATTTCCGGATTTGTTCTCCGATAATGTACACCTAGAAACGCTAGAAACTTCAGATCTGCTAATCTTTTCCCCTCCTGCTTCTTCCTCCACATTTACACTCTTCGACGTCAAATCTCTGTTATCTACATCTACAATCACTACCGTTCCGGAGCACGATTCAACGCACGAATTCTCTGACATATTCTCCGACAACTCAACTTTAACATAATTTCTGCTCTTCTTCCTATAATACCTTGCGGTAATAGCTCTCCTAAAATCATTGACAGAGGATAAACTAGATTCACCGGAGACATCACTGGGTTGTGTGAAAAGTGAAGCTGCAGACTTCGTAGGAATGATCGGGGAAAAATGAAGTCGGGGGCGGCGGGTTAACTGTGACCGGAGCTGCTTCGTTGTGAAGTAGAGCTGAGATGCTGCTGCTACAAATCCTTTGGCAGCTAGTGATGCTTGATGCTTGCGCTTCATTGGTGATCATGAAACGGCGGCTTCTCAAAGAGCAGTGAGATTTCGAGTTTGAAGTACGTGGGAGTGACGGTTTAGAAACGTTGATGGTGGTCTGGTATTTATATATGAAATGGTTCATGGTCGGGCCCACGTTCGGTTTAATTCGTTCACACGTTCTGTTATTGGCGTGAAATTTGTGTTAAAATTGCTTGTAAAAATAAATATTTATTCGCATTATTACACCCTTTATTTTTTTATATCACAATAACTTTTATTATATGATATGAACAATCAATTTTATGATATAAATATCTTATTTAAATTATTTATAAAAATATTATTTTTATGTTAAAAATATTATTTATTAATATAAATATGAACAAATTTTATTTGTTTCCTAACAAACCTACTATTTTTAAATATATAAAAGCATAATCAAATAGTTTAGAGGAGAATGATTACTTAAAGCATTAAGAATAACTTCTTCTTAAGCTTTCCATTCTTGCTCGAATTTCTTCTTAAGGGCCGCATAATTTGTTTGAGTAGATTTTTTGTAAGACATTTTCACGAATTTTTACTTGTGAGACGGGTCAATCCTACCGATATTTACACTAAAAAGTAATTTTTTTAACATAAAAAGTAATATTTTTTCATGGATAACCCAAATAAAATATATGTCTCATAAAATACGACCCGTGAGACCATCTCACATAATTGATGTTAGATTCAATTAAATCCTAAATTGAATTAACCGATTCCAAACTAAATCGGATTAAATCAAACTGATTCCGGATTTATATATCCGATAAGTATCCCTATTTTGAGAGTGGAATTTTATTTAAAACTCGCTTAGTGAGGTTATTGAATGTAGCAATTAGTTACTGTATACCTAGCACATATGAGGCATATGTATATTCTATCAAGATATTAATATTAGAATTTTGACTTCACACAAAATAAGATGTCTTTTAATAAAATTTATTTTTCTTTCAATTATTATGATTCGTGATTACTATGCACACAAGTTTATTTTCAGTTTAAATCGGTTACACAGAGTGCTTGCAATTTTTTTTTTTTAAAAAAAGAGAGCGATTCTTGGTTTTTGACTTTAAAAAATCAATTTTATGTATTTTTTATACCCGATTTTTTTGTTATAACATGGGAACCCGCGCAACCGCTATTCGTCGGTGCATATTAGGTAAATCATATTAACGTAATAGTCCGCAAACCACTCTAGTCAGGTAAATTGCACCGGGCAAATACTATGCAACAGGCTCGTCGGAAAATGTGTTGGTAAGGGGGAATCAAACTTTTAACCACTGACCAAACGCATATCTACTCCACCAACTGGAACATCTCTTGGTGGCTTCTTAAACTCAACCTATTTGATTTAATTGAAATCTAAAAGATGATGAGATGTTGATTTGCTTTTAGAAACATAAGTTTTTTTGAACACACACACACCATTGGTGCGGCAACAAACCCAATATGACAACATTCCCTAGAAGGAACAACTGAATATTGCTCGAAAATTTCATGGTTTCTTGCTCAAACTTGTTGTCTAGATCTAAAAATTTTATATTCCGATGGATTTATTGTGTGCATCTGGTAAATATTATATATTAATAATAGGATATTTATGTACATTTGACATAATATTATTCAAAAATTAGTTTTTTCACCGAAACATGGGTGCATGTTCAAAAAAACATGTTATCAATAATAAATTCTACAATTTTTATAAACTCAAGGGATAATACACCTATTAAGTTTTCATGGAGATGAGGTATGGATTTTCGATATTTTACAGGAGAGTTTCGTGCAAAAAATTCATTATCAAACATAGTCAACTTCTAATTTTCAACATTTTACTTTTTGTTTTCAAATATTACTTACTTTTGATTAGATCCACTTGTTCAGAATTTATAAATTAATCATTTATACCAAATTACAATCTTTTGCAACACTTTCTGAAACCATTAATGATTTGATAATCCACAAACTAAAAAGTAGATTAAAAAAAAAAAGATTAAATACCTAGGCATTTTCATTATTATTTTAGAAAGGAAGGAACCACAAATAAACCATCCATATGACCGTGCACAACCTGATATTTGATAAATGGGCATTGAATTAGCATAGGCCCAAAAAATACCCAGTCCAAATATTTGAGCCCAACAAATTACTAGGGCTTCACTTTCCTAACTGGCATACTACTATAAAGACGGAGTTCATCATCTCCGCAGAACTCACCACATTCGAATTCCAGCACCAGCAAATTGAGGTATCGATTTTCAACATCGAACTCTGCTTTTATTTTGCGCTGTTCAAGTTTAATTCGTATTTGGTATCAAGAGAATTTGGTAAAGGCCTCTTATCTCCTGAATTAAATACATGCTGAATCAATTGGAGATCTGAACGGATGAGAAAATAATGTCCATTTTTTTCCCTTTATCTATGTACATATTTGTGTTACGTGTTCAATGGCCTCTTGGGATGATTAAAAATTCAAACTTTCGTTCTTCTGAGAATTTAATCATGCGGAAGAACAATGGAGACCTGAACTGAAGGGGCTTTGTTTTTTAAAAAATTCTCTTGTTCGATATCTTGATTTTTTTTTAAAAAAAAATGATATTTGTAAAGTTTTAGAGTTGAATAAGTGATTTTTTTTTTGAACAATTAGAATTTTATTTAGCAATAGTAATTTTTCTGAATTGAATTAGTATGTTAATTTACGCGATTCATGTCTCTAATGATGATGAAAAACATAAACTTTCGTTCTTCTGAGATGCTTCATGCTGAAACTTTCTTGGAGACCTGAACTGAAGAGACATAAATTAGGCATTCTGTAACTGGACACTTTTTGAAATTCATCTCTCAAATGTCAAGTAATTGGGTTGATTAAATTCGTTTTTATCCACAAGAACGGTAATTATTGGCTCGGTGATATATGTATGTATAAATAAATTTTAATATAAAGTATACTTTTGTACATTTTAATTTTTTTTTGTGATTAGGGATTCAATGTGTTTTTAAGCAATTCCTACTACTAATTGTCGTTACTCTGTATTTTACCCAGTTATGTTTTGTTTAATTTTGCATTATTTACTCAAATATTTTTAAATTATTCCCTTTCTTTAATTTTAAGAAAGAAGAGCAATGGGGTTTTTCTTTTTCTCGATGATGAGTAATGTAAGATGACGAGTCTGATCGAAATCCATTCTTTTAAAACATTGATGACAAATCGAGGCATTTGTCTGAGAGGAGAGTAAATACCCTATTTTGCTAGCATTCCTTTGTTTATTAGTGTTTGTGTCAAATTTTAATTATTATTATTAATATCTTATTTCAACTAACGGTAATGTCTTTAATTTAACTTGGTTTTAGTGGCTTGTTTGCTTTTTGAAAGAATTGGAATGGAGAGTAAATCAGAATCAAATGGACTCCAATTTCACAACCTTTTGATTTAAACCCAAGTGTGCGCTGAAAAGACTACTTCTGATACGAAAGCATGATCGACTTAAAAACTCACACACTGGAGACATTTCTTTTAAAATAAAAAAATAAATAAAAAGGAAAAGGCATACCCTTTTGGAGTTGACTCAAATAATATTAGTATGATACTCAAATTTGACTCGCTAGTAGACCGTTGGATCTCATCAAAGTTTTGCCATGTCCACATCAGCTGGCATTGGGAGAATAGTGACTCACATGCATGCTAGCGGCAAACTTTTGGCAAATGGTGAAAGTGATTGTATCAATTGACAGAATTGAATTCACAAATAATAAGAAAATTTGTGCTTTCCATTTCATAAAGTAAAATACAGTTTGTCGTGTCAACCATTAGGTCTTTCGCGTGCCACGAAGATGTCTGCTAATAGTTCGGCTTCTTCCCTTCTGTATACGTAACAGTGAAATATATATCAGGTAAGATGCCGGTCGATGAGTTATTTTAACGAACAATACTGGTTTAAAATATTTCAATTTAATCTATTTACAAAAAAGTCATACATCATATTTATGAGTTTATATAGTTAAATACCTGATGAGAAAATGAACTCCAAAAAAAGTACATCTAACAGGCTGCCGATGATTTATGCATAAATGAGTCCAATGTCTCAAATTTGGTGCGTGATTTCATATTCGAAATCAATAATACTAACAAATATCTCTCTCAATTAATTAAATTTAAAAAATATAAATTGCGCAGATTTATTAAGGAAATAAAGGCCTATCCCACAAATAACCGGGTTTTACCATGTCGAATTTAGCTCAATTTATGAATTTATTCTGGAACATATTGACATAGGGTTTTAAACGAAGGAAAAACAATTAATGAAACTTAATTACATCGAATTCGAGAAAATCACGTCCTTAATCAATGACGACAAAAACCAACAGTCTCCTATGTATCTTTACAGAGACACTGCAAACCTACTTCCATACCTATGCACTCTACTATCTGTATCTCATATTTATTTTCTCCAAAAAAAAAACAGTTGTATCACACACGAGATTCATGTATATATATCACATACAATTAAGCATTGATTTACGAAATTCTCACGTTTCTGGCGCATAACTCAATGGCTCAAGAGTTGAACACGTCTTTGTTGAACCAACACAAAGAGAAGCATTTCACTGCTGGCGAAATTGTTCGTGACATAATCATAGGAGTGTCCGATGGTCTCACGGTTCCGTTCGCACTCGCCGCAGGCCTGTCAGGCGCTAACGCATCCTCAGCCATCATTCTCACCGCAGGAATAGCCGAGGTTGCCGCCGGAGCTATCTCCATGGGTCTTGGAGGGTATTCTTTTCTTATTATCGTATATCCCCCACTATATAATTAATGGTGTTTTTCATTATTTAGTGGTACAATTACTCGTTTCTTGTTTTAGTAAATTAAACGAACCAATGAAGTGTCACTGAAACAGTGGTGGCACGGACCAAAATATCAGGAAGCGTCTGTTTTCAATATTTTTTTCCTTTATGTTTTAGGGCTAAGTGAAGCATGGATAGGAATTCTTGAATTTATTCAAATTACGTATAATTTTTTTTAAAAGTTACGTTAGTGTCGATTGTCTTCTTTCTGGACTTGGGGAAAATGTGCACTTCAAATCTTCCGAACATTTCCATCTGTCGATGAACGTTGATATAATTTTTATTGTGGTGTAGTTACCTTGCAGCAAAAAGCGAGGCTGATCATTATATTAGGGAGCTCAAGAGAGAACAAGAGGAGATTGTTGCTGTCCCTGATACAGGTTTTTACAGTTGTCTTGTGTGTGTTTCTTTTTAGGTGAAATCACTTTTTACTAGGAGGGCATTGATGTTGAATCATTAATTTAACATAAATAAATACATTGCAGAAGCTGCCGAGGTTGCAGAAATACTATCAGAGTATGGGATTCAGCCTCATGAATACACACCAGTAGTGAATGCTCTCAGGAAGAACCCACAGGCTTGGCTTGATTTTATGATGAAGTAAATCCCTCTTCAGATTTTGCCAACCATTTAGTCCTATATTTTAATTGCCAGCACATAGGAACAACATAAACTTCGAAAATTGATTTGTAAAATAAGGGGAAGAGAAACAAAAACAATACATGCAAAATTCATTAATTATCACCTGGAGAATATTTTTTATAAATAAAAATATATGTTAAGCACACAGATGGACCATTTTTGTCCTTTATCGAAGTCTTGAGTCAAATCTTTTCAGAGAAGCGTTGGTTTATTTTCTTACATTTCTCTCGCCATTTATTCTGCCTCGTTTAAATAATCCCAGACTCACTGTCACACGGCCTTAAAATGCTAACACAAAATCACCTTAAACGCGCAGATTTGAACTGGGATTGGAGAAGCCAGATCCAAAGAGAGCCCTCCACAGTGCACTGACAATTGCCATCGCTTACATAGTCGGAGGAATAGTGCCACTCATCCCTTACATGTTCATCCCAACGGCACGGAGAGCCGTGTTAGCGTCTGTCGTCGTAACTCTAATCGCTTTGCTTATATTTGGGTATGCAAAAGGCCATTTTACTGGGAGCAAACCCATTCGCAGTGCTCTCCAGACTGCGTTTATCGGGGCTATTGCATCTGCTGCTGCTTTTGGTATGGCTAAAGTTGTACAAGGATGACAGGATTTTCCAAGATCGCTGCATGTATTTTAATTGGCTTGTTCGAACTTTGGTGATGTTGAGGATTCAATGTTTATCATGAGTTTCTTTTTGTTCTTTTGGGTAACCCGATTTCTTGAAATTGCTTAAAAATCTATCATGATAATTGTTTTCCACCTCTCTTAAAAATAATCCCAGTTTTCTTTCGTCCAGTATTTTGAAGCATGCTCTCCCGTCTAACACGTAAGTGTAATAAAAATAAAAAATGTGAAAGATCCATTTTTCTGCTTCGGGAACACCTGTTGACTAAATTTGGAAATGTATATTGCTAATCTTCAAGGTTTTTTTTAGCTCCTCGAATTCCCGTAAAGTCACGAAGCATTTTACTAAAGAATTGCCAACAAATTTTATTTATTAGATCCAAAACCGAGACTTTTTCTTGTTTCTAATCCAAATTGATCATTTATATAAATAAATAATATATAAAATTTATTGACATATACATTATATATAATAAATAAATTTTGAACATGACATTTTGTTGTTAATTATTAATTAATCTCTTCTATATCTATATTTAAAAAAACATCAGGAAGCTTACCGTGATTAGTTGCATCAATGTGATAAAAAAAATCTGTCTGTTTAACGTAAAGTCAACATAGATTGTGGACAAGGTACTGCCACCAGGAGGCTGTTGGTCTAAGGTTCTTACGAATAATTTACTTACAATTATTGGTGCATTGACTTTCAGATTTCAATTTATTCTGTTCTATAAACCTCAATAGAAGTTATTATCAAAGTGCCAAGCCCATAACAGTGAGATTAATGTTATTTTTTTTCTTATGCACATGAATTATTATCATTTATTAAAGCAACTCATTCTTGAGAAAATTAGTTGGAAAATTGTGTTCAAATGATTTTCATCAAAAGGAAGCATGTAAAGACTCTCATTTACAACGTACATGTGAAATCTGACTCCGTGCATAAACTAAAAATAACAATAACAATCTCTACTCTGTGCATAAAAAACAAGAAACAGAGTCGTTGCACAATAAGCAAGACTCAAGGGAGAGAATAACAACCCAAAAAATATCAACACACGTCATCCGACCAACTTGCAATTTATTTATGCTCACATACGTTAGCAGTAGTCATGTTGTGTATTTGAAAAGTTGCGAGAAAAACATTTTTGGGCACTCGCCCTACATTGTTTCATTCTGTTCCTCCCATATATTTCCCATTTTCTTCACACGGACGGGGGGAGTAGGGCTTACCGTCCTTTGGGGACTCAAGGGTCAAAACTGGTAAGTTTTCCTCTGTTGGTTCTTGAATATTCACCCCTTGTTTTTCATCTCTTGCTATTCTTTGTGTCATATAATTGGGTGGGCTGTTGCTGTGATAGTATATCTAGTTTGGTATTGCATGTTCTCTCTCTCTTCCTCAATTTATTCTTATTATTAATTCCAGTAAATGAAGTTGCAATTTTCTAGTTTTTTTTTTATATGTGATGTGATCGTAAATTTATCGAATTCCTTTGTTTTCTTTGATGCTTGACCTGAAATTTCTTTATTCCTGCTTCCTGTTACTTGATTTGCTCCTCAAAGTCAAATCTTTCTGTTAATTTCTTGTACCGTTTTGGGTTTTACCTACTACGTATACGTAACTTCAATGTTAGATGATAAATGGGAACTGTCATGGTGGTGGTTGTTAAATATGTTTTTAGCTCAGGGAGCTTTACTTTCATTGGGAGCTTTTTATTTTACTTTTCTTTTTGTAAAGCAAGGAGAAAGAATTTAGATTGTTTGATGTCAGGTTTTGGATAGTTACCTGTAAAAAGTAAATGGTGTCGAGATCATACTCAAACCTCTTGGAGCTAGCCTCTGGTGAAGCCCCATTACCGACTTTAGGTGGTCTTAGTCGGCGTATTCCTCGTCTCATGTCAGTGGCTGGCATACTGTCTGATATTGACGATGATGTATCAAAGAGCGTTGGCAGTGATCCATCTTCTTCATCAGCACAACGGGATAGGATAATTATTGTAGCTAACCTGCTGCCAATAAAGGTTCATCGAAGATTGGATAATAGTAAAGGATGGACTTTTAGTTGGGACGGGAATTCGCTTCTCCTTCAACTAAAAGATGGATCGGGGGATGAAGAACTAGAGTATATTTACGTGGGGTGTCTTAAGGAAGATATTCACCCGAATGACCAAGAAGAAGTATCTCAAATACTCTGGGAGACATATAAGTGTGTGCCCACCTTTTTGCCTCCTGAACTATATAACCGCTATTATCATGGGTTTTGCAAACAGCAGTTATGGCCATTGTTCCACTATATGTTGCCTCTGTTACCGGATCTTGGTGGTAGATTCAATCGTTCCATGTGGCAGGCTTATGTATCAGTTAACAAGATTTTTGCCGATAGAATCATGGAAGTGATTAACCCGGAAGATGATTTTGTATGGATTCATGATTACCATCTAATGGTATTGCCCACTTTCTTGAGGAAGAGGTTTAACCGAGTGAAGCTTGGTTTTTTCCTACACAGCCCGTTTCCATCTTCGGAGATTTACAAAACTTTGCCGATACGGGGAGAACTTCTTCGAGCTCTACTAAACTCGGATTTGATAGGGTTTCACACATTTGATTACGCACGGCATTTCCTGTCATGTTGTAGTAGGATGTTAGGCCTATCATATGAGTCGAAAAGGGGTTACATGGGCTTGGAATATTATGGTCGTACTGTTAGTATCAAAATTCTTCCTGTTGGTATCCACATGGGGCAGCTTCAATCAGTTTTGAACCTGCCTGAAACTGAGGCCAAAGTCGTAGATCTTATTAATCAGTTTTCTGCTAGGGGGAGAACAATGTTACTCGGGGTCGATGACATGGATATTTTCAAGGGCATAAGTTTGAAATTACTGGCAATGGAACAGCTCCTATTGCAGCAACCCGAGCAGCGGGGAAAGGTTGTTTTAGTGCAGATAGCTAATCCAGCTCGGGGAAAAGGAAAATACGTGCAAGAAGTGCAGGATGAAACGTTTGCGACAGTAAAGCGAGTAAACGAGACTTTTGGGGAACCAGGATATGATCCTGTCATCTTAATTAATCAACCACTCAAATTTTATGAGAGAGTTGCTTACTACGTCGTTGCCGAGTGTTGTTTGGTCACAGCTGTTAGAGATGGTATGAACCTTATCCCATATGAGTACATAATTAGTCGACAAGGAAATGAGAAGTTGGATAAGGCTTTGGGGCTCAAATCTTCACGTCTGAAAAAGAGCACGTTGGTTTTGTCGGAGTTTATTGGATGCTCGCCATCTCTAAGTGGAGCAATTAGAGTCAACCCGTGGAATATAGATGGAGTGGCGGATGCAATGGAGTCTGCTCTCGTAATGGCTGATGCAGAAAAACAATTGAGACATGAGAAACATTATAAGTATGTAAGCACCCATGATGTGGCGTATTGGGCTCGAAGTTTCTTGCATGATCTTGAAAGAACTTGTAAGGATCATGCACGATGTAGATCGTGGGGTATTGGATTTGGCTTAAGTTTTAGGGTCGTTGCACTCGATCTAAATTTTCGAAAGTTGGCTATGGAACACATAGTTTCAGCTTACAGAAGGACTACAAATAGAGCTTTTCTTCTCGATTATGATGGTACTTTAATGCCTCAAAATTCAATTGATAAGAGGCCAAACTCGAAAACCGTCGATATAATAAATAGTTTGTGTAGAGACAAAAACAATATTGTTTTCATCGTTAGTGCTAGAAGCCGAGACACTTTAACCGAATGGTTTTCATCTTGTGAAAAGCTCGGAATTGCAGCAGAGCATGGCTATTTCCTGAGGTAAGCAATATTTGTTTCTTTTTTCTTATCATAAATCTCATATTTATTACATGATTTACAGTTTGAGTTTTCCAGGTTGAATCGAGATGAGGAATGGGAAACATGTGTGCCCATAGTTGAATGCAAATGGAAACAGGTTACAGAGCCGGTAATGAAACTTTATACCGAGACAACTGATGGGTCAGTTATTGAAATTAAGGAAACCACGATGGGTTGGTGTTATGAGGATGCGGATCCTGATTTTGGATCTTGTCAAGCAAAAGAACTTCTTAATCACCTTGAAAGTGTTCTTTCTAATGAACCTGTCACAGTCAAGAGTGGCCAAAATTGTGTTGAAGTAAAGCCACAGGTATGTGACTAGCTACGGTGTCGCACATTCTGGAGAATGGCTTAACATACAATACGGTTGTGCCGATAAATCATATTCAAACCCTTTTCATAGAAAATCCTGTCACTGAACTTTCTTTATATTAACAATGTCGCCTGTTGTTTGAGTTTTCTCGGGATCTATATTGAGCTTGAAGGCAGCGTGATAAATTGTTTGAAGCTGCTGAGATCTTGACTGAAATTGTGCTGAAAATTTCAATTCTTGAAGCTGCTATCAATATTCATCAGTTTATTGCAAAAAAATATTCCAACAACGTGTTTTATAAATTTTATTGTTGGACCATATTACAAGGCCTTGGGTTTTTGAGAAAAGTGGTTTCCCATATATATAGCATGAGAACCAGTGAGTCACTAGTTTAAGACTTCTGGTGCGCATTCCCTTTAATACTTGGATGAGAATCCAGTAGCTCGAACTCTTCTAACTCTATGCATGTTTGAACATCCACCCTGTTTTTACGAGGTCTACCCGTGTTTGATTCACAGGGAGTAAGCAAGGGATTGGTGGCCAAACGCCTCCTATCCATGATGCAAGAGAAAGGAATGTTGCCAGATTTCGTCCTATGCATAGGAGATGATAGATCTGATGAAGATATGTTTGAGGTGATTACGAGCTCTCTTAATGGACCATCCATAGCTCCTTCCGCGGAAGTATTTGCATGTACAGTAGGCCGGAAACCGAGCAAGGCGAGATACTATCTTGATGATACGGTTGAAATCATTAAACTTATGCAAGGCTTGGCCTCAGTTGCAGAAGATATGATACCCTCGTAGATTTACTTTCTTCGTATCTTGTTTGTGTGCTATATATCGACCACCTGCTTGATGAATTTTGATGATGTATATAAACGTTGTTAGCGAGTTCTTATCATTTTCTGTCTACATGAACTTGGAAGAGTGACGAGTATACCAAGGTTTGAATATCATTTATGGAGCATTTCCCATTGTTATGTCTATGACTATATTTGTTCCCTAAAATTTATTGATGCCCTTTTTGAATGATTTACAGAGTTCTTGGTATGAAACAGGCGTTCTAGTGATTAACAAGTCAAAAGTTGATTTTGAAAACTTGAGCTTTTTGGAGCATGTCATGATTAATTACTATGTTTTCTGGGTGAGGTAGGATCAATCAAGTTCTGATTCCATGTTATTTTATCTTACATGAAATCAAAATTTGGGATATTTTTGTAAAAAATAAAATTTACAGGTATTAGTTGTATTTTTTTTGGTTAATTTTCAACTCGAATATTCACAAATTTAAATATAAATTTAAATTTTGAAAGCACAATTCATGATCTTGTTTTTGTTATTGATGAATGAAATATAATATGTTTTACTTTCAGTCGTCCCGTTATATTACAATGAACTCGTTGAAGTCGAGTCTTGGGAAAAAACCAAATCAAAGAATCATTTGGACACCTGAATAATTTTTCTCTCTGTTTAGTTTTTGTTTTCCGTCAAAATTGTGTTGTTTCCCTCGTAATTTGCCTTCTAAGATCACATCTTTATATATAAAAGTTCCATCACAAAGCTATCAAGAATAATTAAAGCATTTAATTTCCTTTTCTGAAGAATATTATAAAAATAAACTGTACCAAGTCGATTACATTTGTATAAAAAATTACAAAATATTTTTATTAATTTAGTATTATTTTCTTAGATAACAATTATTATTATTATTGAATTTTGTGTACAACCCAATTAAATAAAAATTTTATTTATTTCATACTTCACCCAAATAAAAGTTTATTTATTTTTATATAAATTACAAAATTTCGTAACACGCATAAGTAGATATTTTACTTATATATATTCCAGTCCACGATAAAATAAAATATTCACATAACTTTTATCAAATGTTATTACTACATTATTTTGTTCAAATTACAATATCTCATAAAATAATCAACCATGAAACTCAAAGCTTAATCACTCAAACTAGACCAAATCGAACCAGCTAGTCAATTAGAAAATAATTAATTGGTCTATATGCCATCCACGGGTTAGTGACAAAATTGAGGCCACCACAATGAAATGAGTTTTGAGGTATAATTAACCATATCTGTAAAAATTTCATAATGACCATTACCACCAAGAGTCAGTCAACAGCCATTTTAGTCGTCCGAATGAAATAACACGCAAAATACTCAATAATTAAAGTCAAAGTTTGTTCTTCAAATATAAAACCAAGAGTGAACATGAATCAGTGAAATTTCCTCAACCTTTTCCTATTTCCATTTTTTCAAACCGCTCAAATCAAATTATAATATTTTACGGATTTGAATAACGTCTTTAGCTTCCACACTGACGCTTTCTTTCATCCACACACATCTACCTGAGTGTGTGTGTGTGTGTAAGAAGAAACCGAACTTTGAAGAATCAAATCATTAGAAACAGAAAAATGAGTGACCATGGAGTTGTGCAGAAGGCCCTGAACAGCCTCGGCAAAGGTTTTGATTTATCGTCCGATTTTCGACTCAAGTTCTGCAAAGGAGAAAACAGGATCATCGTCCTTAACGAAACAGCCACCAGACATCTCTCAGTACCAGGTTTCGGATCCATTGATAATGTCTCGATCGATATAAGATGTGATAAAGGAGATCGTACAAGGTATCAATCAGACATGCTCGATTTTAACCAGGTGCGTATCGTATAAACGTCTCAACTGAAGTCGTCAAATTAATACGTGAAATCTCGTGTCTTAGATTTTTTTTTTCTTTTCCCCCTGTTAGATGTCGGAGTTTTTCAACAAAAAATGCTCGGTTTCGGGTAAAATCCCGTCGGGGCAGTTCAACTCCATGTTCGGATTCCAGAGCGGGTCGTGGGCTATTGATGCTGCGAGCACAAAGTGTTTAGCGTTTGATGGATATTTTATCAATTTGTTCGATATTCATATCGATAGATATCCACTGATTCTCGCCGATGAGGTGCGGAATGCTGTTCCTTCTACATGGGATCCTTCTGCTCTAGCAAGGTAAAATCAGATTTAATTTACTGAAAATTTTCAAATGGCTTTAAATGTTCCAAATTCCAATGCTGCTATACCTTAGAATATAATTAATATCTTTACCTCTTCGATACGGTATAAATTGTTTTTTCTCCATCATTAAATTTTTCTAAATTCTTGGTGCTGTCTTCATTGTAAAGCCAATAAAACCACCATAGTGGAAGAGAATTGAGATACATAACTAAATCTAACTTGGCAAAAACTTGTATGAGACGGTCTCACGGATCGAATTTGTGAGACGGATCTCTTATTTGGGTCATCCATGAAAAAGTATAATTTTTTATGCTAAGAATATTACTTTTTATTGTGAATATGAGTAGGATTGACCCATCTCACAGTTTAGTATCCGTCAGACGGTCTCACATGAGACTCACTCAACTAACTTTTGTTATTTTGATTTGATACCCTTTAATTTTAACTTGTGGGTGAGTTTTCCTAGAAATTCTCTTGTGATTTTAATGCATTATTAACTAAACCAGCATTGGAGACACCAATTTTAAATTTTTTTCCCAAAACTTATATTCCAAATTTAAAATTTATTTTAATATAATTATACAACAAAGTACAGTTGACCCACAAGTGCACAGACGCTAGACCTTGAATATTTTAAATCAAATCCAATATTTTGTTTTTTTCATATGTCCTTAGACAATGAGAATTGTTGATCAAAGGGTAAAAATAAAAATAACTTATTTTTCTGGAGGCGTTAACGTTGCAGATCTTATTTCAAAGTTTTATTTTTTTATATTTCGAAAGAAAAGTCAGCAATGGGAGCATATAATATGACAAGTAAGGATAATCTGATGGCTAAGATTTATACAACACTTTAATTTCATATTGAATTTTTTTGGCAGTTTCAGAATCTTAGCTGTCTTTTGTCATTTCAACATGCTTGACATTTTGGTGTTCCGTGTTCATCTGACTTATTAAATTGAGTTTTATTAAAATTATCCTCGGAATAATTAAATTAAAAGAAAATTCGAATATAACTAAAGTTTTAGTTTGCAGTTTATCATGGGGACAATTTCAAACACGATCTCTCGATGCACTCGCGTCAGTCATCGAGCATTCCTTATTTATTTTATATTGCAATTTCTGAATTATTATACAATGATTTTTCAACATACTTGAACAAGTTTAATCAGGATTGACCTTTGATGTCATACCTCACAATCATATGTTCAATATGATGTCGTGTGAAAATAAAAGTCGATATTATTACCTCATTTTATCAAAGATTATAACTGCATTTTAAAATAACCTCGAGCGCATAGTTTCGCTAATTTTATATATTTATTGCGAGGAACAGATTCATAGAAAAATATGGAACACATATAATTGTGGGGCTAGGTATTGGTGGGCATGATTTGGTTTTGGTAAAGCAAGACAAGTCTTCAAGCATGGAACCATCAGAGCTGAAGAATCATTTTTATAATCTTGGAGATCAATTATTCAATGGAACATGCACATTTTCCCCGCATCAGCTCAAAACAAAAGAACAAAAACACAAGGTTCAATTCAATCAATCCAATCTGTGACATATAATTGGCTTATTATTATTTTAGCAAGATGTTGAGTTATTTATACACTTTTTGTTTTGTGTGTGGACGAATCGCACAGGCACCACAAGCATTCGATGTTTTTGATCCGCAACCTAACATTCTGAATAATTTCCAGTCAATTACAGCAAAAGATGTAAGTTTGATCATCATGCAACGATTATCTTCGATATATATACACGTCGAAATAAGTATTAAGGATAAATACTATATCGTGTACAAGCCGATTACTACAGGGCATGGCAAAACCACTGCTCGATTTGTACTTGAGCTCGAATGATGATGTGTTTTAACCCCCGTAAGCAAATTCTAGATGTGAATTTGGATCCCACGATAGATTGTTCAATCGAACTCTTTAAGTATTCAAATTATAATCCCAATAGGCAATGACACTTGATTATGTATATAATTAATTGTCTTAAAATTTTGTACATATTGAGTTGGAGTGAAGGGACATTATTTTGTCTGAATAATAATATAATAATATATGGCAGGGGATCAGTGTGATTTGTTCAAAAAGGGGTGGGGAATCGTGTGTGAATAATACACATTGTGAATGGCTGCCAACGGTTCCATTAATGCCGGATGCGGTCCATTTCAACTTCATACCAATCACTTCTCTGATGAGAGGGCTTCCTGGCAAAGGCTTCTTGTCGCATGCCATCAATCTCTATCTTCGATGTAAGTTCTATTTCCTCATTTATTATTGGTCTTTTGTTTTGGATTATTCAAATATCTTGTGCATATTCGAGAAATTTGGACATTATAAATCATGAATATGAAATATGGGGTTGAGGCATCGGATTGAAAGGATACAGTATATTTCTTCTGTGAGATTTCCAATTATATGGACAAAATCATGTTGTTCATGTCAAGAGTGAAAAATAATACATTTTATCATAAAAATAATATTATTTTATGACTCGGATTGGGTAGAAGATATATGTAACAAATTTATGTTCTTTTTTTTGTTTAATTAATTAAAATTTGACTATTCTTATTATTTTATAAACGAGCAGATAAGCCTCCAATAGCTGATCTAGAGTATTTCCTGGACTTTCAAACTCATAGAATTTGGGCCCCCATACACAATGACCTCTCCATGGGCCTAGCTAGGAACAAGGCTAATCACACGCCATCTCTGAATTTTAATCCAATGGGCCCTAAGCTATACGTAAATACCACTCAGGTATCGTTATTACACAGTAATCAATTGCCAACTTCACGTAATGACTTTATTTTAACCTTAATTAATTGTGATTAGGTCACTGCCGGCAACTTACCGGTGACTGGAATGAGGTTATATCTCGAGGGCATAAAATGCAATCGGTAAGGCCCCTATTTTGTGTATATATATCACAATGATTTTTAAAAATCATTTAAAATTTCAGATCATATGTAACTGAATTAAATACAATCACAAAATTGGGATGGTGAGAAATTTTGAAAATTTTAAAACAACTAGAAAAATGCACGTGCGTTGCACGTAAAAACTTAAACTGCTGAAAATATATGTGCGAAATTTTGATAATATTTAAATGAATTAAAACATGACTAATAATATTTATCAACTGAAACAAACTAAGCCATAAAAAATAAAAAAAATCATGACCATAGACGGTATATGAATAAGAGAAATTATCTTATCCACTTGACACACTTTCAAATATTCTTCTTGGTTGATTTTGAGAACTCAACAACTCTTTGTCGTAGTTTGTTATAATATGCATATTACTATTTTGATATGCTCAGCAAATATCTGATCGTCTTTAACATATATTATGTTATTTACAATCCTTATCCGGGATCTGACATGCTCATAGTTTGCTTCTTTATCATGACATTTTTTCGGTTTTCTACATTGTTTTTATCTGATAATCTTATTTTTCTGGCTATTTTTTTGTTGTTAAATGATTTTTCAGCTTTTGACAATCATCAACTATAACAACTAAGAAAAAATACTTTTATTCGCGATAAGTTTTCACTGTGACTAAAAGTATGTATAACTTATATATTCTTCAACAACATAACGAATGAATGGTGTTGCACCTTCTTCAAATATTGTGATATTTGTGATATCATTTTTATATATTTAGTATCAATATTATAAATATATAGCTATAAGGTTAATAAATTTTTAACAACTATTTCTCAATCACTGTGAGAAAAATACTTGAAATCTCTTCAAATGGTTATATCTTTAAATTGTGTCCTCATTTAATTTGACGCAATTCAAGAAAGTCATCTTCATCATCATTTTTTTGGAAGCTTTGAAATAATGATTGCGTGCATCATGTCATGAGGATGATATAGTTTCAATCTCATTTGTTGCGTTTAGAACGTAATATTATATTATTCATTGAAACAAAATAAATTTTCTTCTATCGAGTTTATATTTTGTTTTATAATATTTTATATCTCGTGGAACGATATACAAACTTAATTATTGTATTTTAAAAATCTTGAGAAGAGATACGAATAATGTAATTAAGATATGCATATGAGATATCATTCAAATATATGTCAAAGTATTTGTCTTATTCAATATCTCATCTAATAATATAACCATTTAGATTTCATGGACGAGGAGTTTTCTATGCTACCATCATATATGTTATGAATTAGTGGTTAGACAATTTGACTAAAAAAAAAGACAAAAACAATCTCGTAGTCACATCGAAATATATCGAGATAATATTGGAGGAAATAAAGTGAAACTGGCTTAATGTCTCAATAAAATGCACAAAATTGATCTATTATATTGTGTCAACAAAGTTTTAGAATTGTTCTCATACCATTATAAATAGAATGAGAATTATGCACAATTTGTTTTTTATGTATTTTTTTCTGAATTAAGAATTTTTTCTTTTTGAAAAACTATTTTATTGAGAAATATTGACATTTTATATGACATTCATATGTCGGACAACCATGAAGTAACAACATAATCATTATATAACACTTAATGTACACATACAATTCTTCAATTTCTTCTTCATTGTGCTTCGTTTAAATTTAAATCTGAATCATTCTTGATCTTAATATTTTGCTTTAAATATGATTTAATATATATGTATATGTTTCATGTTACTTAGTTGAACCTAATTTCAAATATCTATAAAAAAAATGTGCTTGAATTATATCATACAGAAATTAAGACATAGTATGTAGGACCGAGTGCTTGCCGCTTTACCAAAATCTATAGTTAGTAGTAATGGTGCAACTCAAATCTTTTAAACTGCACAGCAGCTCAAGCACCACGGTTCGGCCGCTCTACCAAGCAGTAACAATTATTGCACCCAACAATCTCCCTCTCAATAATTGCACTATTCACAATCAATGGGAATCGAACCCGTGACCTTGGCTCTGATACCAATTGCAGGGCCGAGCGCTTGCCGCTTTACCAAAAGCTATAGCTAGTAGTAGTGGTGCAACTCAAATCTTTTAAACCGCACAGTAGCTCAAGCACCACGGTTCGACCGCTCTACCAAGCATGGACAATTATTGCACCCAACATAGTAATACACAACATTATTTTTTTTATTTAACATGTCTAATTTTTTTTCATTCACTATGTTTGTCTTAACTTTTTTGTTCAAAATTTGACGCATTTCGTAGACTATATGTATGAAAAACCAAAAAATTATATAATTCACAGAAACCATTTATTATTCTCTTCGTAGAACAGAAGACCCAAAATACGTGGCTTTGATTGGTATACTCTCATACTTATTTTTATAAACAACAAGACACATCATATAATATCAGAAAAATCAATTACCACCAACAATACTAACCAAAACGAATAAAAAAATCATAACACAAACAACCTCGATAAGGAAAAAATGATAACTCAAAGTTTAAAAATAATTTATTTAGTACAATAACAAAGAAATTGAAGTATATACGAGCAATAAAAAGCATAAATCACTCTCAAATTAAATATTAACTCATATTATTCATAATTTGTATAAATTTTCCAATATTTTTTTCAAATAAAGAGAAGACGCCTTATTAATGTCATCGTTTTATAGATATTCATTCCACTTCTTTAAAAAAAACACAAATGAAAAATGGTGCCTTGAAATCATAAGAAAACCATTTAGAAAAGGAGCCGTAAAAATATAATACAAAGTCACACAATTTTTCTTAAACCATAGAAAAATATTATACTATTGACAAAATATATCTAGCAACAACAAAGCATGTGTTAACTTGTGATATAATTAAAACTTGGAATCATACATAATCATTGAATTAGAACAAAATCGCATGCCAAAAATCTACTGGATATTATATATTTTAATAATTTATCCATATTTGTTGTTCATCAGAGGACTCTTAGACCTACCAAATTTTGTAGTTCACCTATTATTTTCATAATAAATAATATTACAAAAATAATATAAGCAAGAACATAAAAACTCAAATTAAAATGTCTTCTATCAATCTAAGTAAAAAAAAAATTGATTAGAGAATATAATAATGTCGTAAAAAATTAAATATTGATTTATGGACAGAATTTTGGAAATACAATTGTCTCAATAAATAAAAAATATTATCTCTTGATATTCTGAAACATAACGTAAAAACGAAGAAATATTTCAAATTTTTTAATATTTTATAAGTCACTTCAAACTAAGTAATCTAAGCAAACAGAAAACATGCATTATGTGTTTAAAAATTAACAAAATATCTCAACAATAAAAAATTGAAAAATAACCATTTTTGTTGGATATTTGATTTTGTTTCTCTTTTCTTCGTGCAAACAACAAATCACATAAACAATCCAAAAACAATTACATGATCAATACAAATGACATATAACTCCTCATTGCAAGAACACAAAATGATCAAATGGAGCATATTATTTAGTAATATTTATTTAGCAGCATTTATAAAAAAATTGACTAAATAACTTAAAAACAGTGTTTGAAATCACTTACATACAAACATTTCTCTCAATCACATATCTATATTGACACATAAAGAGTTTGAAAATATTTTTATTCTAAATGGGAGAAAGAAATTTTGTATGACATTAATATTTATTAATAATTTATTTTTATTCAGTCCGACTCATCTCCCTTTGTCTTCCTATTATTATTTGACGGCAATATATAAATTTAAATAATTAAAATTAAATTTAAAAGTAAATTAAAATAATAATTAGTTTGATTGAGTTAAATACACTATTAATGATCTTATTAAACTAAGATAAAAAAATGACTTAAATAACAACATTAACATGACAAATTGTAAAACAAAAAAAATAATATAATAGTAAGCTTACAAATGAAAGTCATATATTTAATAGATTAATTAATAGATATTATATTATTTAGTAATATGTATTTAGCATCATATATTGAAAATTGATTAAATAACTTAAATGTTTGCAATGAAATCACTTACATACAAACATTTTCTCTCAATCACGTATTTTGTTGATACATAAGTAATCTATATATATCTACCTTCTAAATGGGAAAAAAATGTTTTATATGACCTTAATATTTATTAATAATTTAATTTTATTCAAGCACACTCATCTCTATTTGTTTTCCCATTATTACATTAATGTTCGTAACATTAACAATTTATTTAAATTTATAATATTATGATAGTGATTTTCTGTGAATTTGATGTCAATGTAAATATTAAAGTAAATAATTAAATTTAAAAATAAAAACATATTAATGATTATTATTAAATGAATAGATGAAAAAAACAAAAAAAATAAATATATAATTATGATAGTGATTTTATGTGAATTTGATGTCAATGTAAATATTAAAGTATTTAATTTTAAATTTAAAAATAAAAATATATTAATGATTATTATTAAAAGAATATATGAAAAAGAAAATATGTAGTAATTAATTTTAAATTTTAAAATAAAAATATATTAATGATTATTATAAAATGAATAGATGAAAAACAAATAAAAAAAAATAAACATGTATTTATGATAGTGATTTTCTGTGAATTTGATGTCAATGTAAATATTAAAGTAATTAATTTTAAATTTAAAAATAAAAATATATTAATGAAATGATTATTATTAAAAGAATATATGAAAAAGAAAACATGTATCAATTATTATTATTAAATGAAGGTAAGAATATTTAATTAAATTATTATTATTAAATGAAGGTAAGGATATTTTTGTAAATTCACAATTCACATTCATATATTTGATTATTATTAAAAGAATATATGAAAAAGAAAATATGTAGTAATTAATTTTAAATTTTAAAATAAAAATATATTAATGATTATTATAAAATGAATAGATGAAAAACAAATAAAAAAAAATAAACATGTATTTATGATAGTGATTTTCTGTGAATTTGATGTCAATGTAAATATTAAAGTAATTAATTTTAAATTTAAAAATAAAAATGTATTAATGAAATGATTATTATTAAAAGAATATATGAAAAAGAAAACATGTATCAATTATTATTATTAAATGAAGGTAAGAATATTTAATTAAATTATTATTATTAAATGAAGGTAAGGATATTTTTGTAAATTCACAATTCACATTCATATATTTAGATTAGTATATATATAGATATAAATATAGATTAAACATCGACATATAAATTTATAATTTCTTATTTTCTGTTTTGTTAAACATAAATTTTTTTTTGGTATTATTTGTAAAAAAACTAAGATTATGAAAAATATAATTAATACATAAATTGTAAATATAAGTTCGAAACCTCTGTTAGCATAATTTTTTGTATTATTTATTTTAATAAAAGAATGTATAACACTATTACTATTATTTGTAAGGTATTTTCACAAAATCAATTAATTTTATAAATAATATTATTACATATTGTTTCGAATCATTAGTTGTTGAATAAATATTTTGATATTATTTGTAGTCATGCCATGAAAGTGAGTGAAAGAGTAATAAATAATAATCAGTCAATGGATTAATAATTAACTAATTACATAAAAGGAAGAAAAAATATCATTAGAGTACAATTTTAATGAGGATAATAGAAGAAATTCACAATTCAATCCGTATATTTATATAGATATAGATATAGATTATAACATTATGATAGTGATTTTTTGTGAATTAGTATAGATTAACAATTTATTTAAATTTTTAACATTATGATAGTGATTTTTTGTGAATTTGATGTCAATGTAAATAGAGTGAGTCTCATGTGAGACCGTCTCACGGATTATAATCTGTGAGACGGGTCAACCCTACCCATATTCAAAATAAAAAGTAATACTCTTAGCATAAAAAGTGATATTTTTTCATGGGTCACCCAAATAAGAGATCCGTCTCACAAATAATACCCGTGAGACCGTCTCACACGAGTTTTTGCCATGTAAATATTAAAGTAAATAATTTTAAAATTAACAATAAAAATATATTAATGATTATTGTTAAATGAGTAGATGAAAAAATAAATAAACATGTATTTATTTATAATAGTGATTTTCTTGAAAAAGTGAGTGAAAGAGTAATAAATAATAATTAGTCAATGGATTAATAATAATAATTAACTAATTACATAAAAGGAAGATAAAGTGTCATTAGAATACAATTTTAATGGGGATAATAGAGGAAATTCACAATTCAATCCATATATTTATATAGATATAGATTAATGTATGAATATATATTGAAGGAACATAACGAAGAGTATATTTTCTATGAGGATGTTTATTATATTCACGAGGCAGGTCGACTCGGTGAGTGAAAAATAATATTTTTGACATAAAAATTTAAGATTTTTTCAACGGATAGGATAATCACAAATTTGAAACAAAGTGGTAATACTGTATACATAACATCTTAGTCTTAGTGTGCATATAATTAACTGAGTAGCTTACTCTACAAACTCATAATTTTCAGGCTGGGAGTGCACCTCCAACACCTAACCACCCCGCCGGTCCACTTCCATAATAAGATGAACGACTCCACGACATGGCGGGGATCTGACGAAATCCCCGAAAACCATCGTTATTTCGAAGCTATCCAATGGAAAAAATTCTCCCACGTCTGCACTGCCCCGGTGAAACCCGACCTAGAATGGTTAAGTCCCTCGCAAGACACCTCGTTCATCGTAACGGGAGCCCAACTCCATGTGAAAAAGCATTATTCCAAAAATGTGTTGCACCTTCGTCTTGCGTACTCAAAGTTATCAAACTCGTGCATCATGCAGTCTAACTGGATGCATGCCGCATCGGAACACAACTCGATAAAATCGGGATTCTTTTCATCCATAAGTACGTCGATAACCGGAAACGCGGAGAAAGAGAAATTGCCGGAACAAGTCATCGTGGATTCGGGGGTGTACCCAACAGGGCCACCAGTGCCGGTTCAAACGCAGAAGCTATTGAAATTTGTAGATATGACACAGTTGTGTAGAGGGCCGTTGGATAGTCCTGGACATTGGCTGGTGACAGGGGCTAAATTGGACTTGGAAAAGGGAAAGATTTGCCTAAGGGTGAAGTTTTCTTTGTTGAAAATGTACTGATTCTGAAAAGAAAAGAAAAAAAATCAGTTTAGATATACATTACATATTAATTGCAGTTTGTAGAGATGCTTGTAAAGTGGGAGTTGATCTGTTTCGTGGTGTATATTTTACTTGTAAAAACTCGAATCTATTTGATTCTTTATGAGTAATGTTCATAAACCAAGTCAGCAAACCTGATATATTAAGATACCCAACTATTTTTCGTACATTAGTTTCTGCGGGTTGAGATGGCTCAAGAGGGCTGTCTTCTAATGGCATCAGTACGAAATCTTGAATAGGAACAAGTTTAGCTCGCCCACCATACTCTTCCGCCAACGCTTCTTCACCAATGTCCTTCACTAAATCTCTTCTTTCCTCTTCATTCTTCACAATTACCACCTGCATCAAATTTCAAGACTGGAATTAAACATGTGAAGGGCACCAATCCAGTATACACTATAGGCTTTGATAAACATACGTCTTATTATCAAATATACCTTTTCTAAAGTAGCTTTCTCCAAGAAACGTGAAACCAATCTCCAGACGCTCACGAAAAACCATGGCATGTGTAACAAGTATAACTTGGCCAACCTCTCGAGGTAGTATGCCTGTGCAGCGGCAGACATATACTCAGTACGAATGACAATAAAAATGTCTCGGTGTGATACTCAGAATCTCACGATTCTTGGACAAAAAGCATCACTCTATCTTAACTAGTATCATTTTATTTATCTATAAAATACAAAGAATTGCTTTTGGGAAAGGTGTACCGGGGCGACTTACTTGAAAGTACTGAAAACCAGTGATTAAGCCGCGAGTGTCTATGTTCTTGTAAGAAATTCGTTTCAGATCAATAATGCCAATCAACTTTTCATTTCCAATTTCTCTGCCTTTAAAAGAACTGTGAAGGTAAAAAAAATCACATCTTGAGCCAGAACTGAAACTTAATTTGACAGAGCAGAAGACGGAGTAATTATGGTCATATAACTGCAATCCTATCTACTAAACATGTCATTTTGATCATAGTTTCAGAACAAGAAGTTAGCAGGACACCGATATTTTACAAAACCAATGACAATTACAATAATATATAGAAATTTGCTTCGAAGTAAAAAGTTTTTTGTGACTCCACCAGAATTCCTAAGAAGGGTTGCAAATGAAATTGATCTTTATCACAGATAAATAGAATCTACACCTTGCAATAGTCTTGTCCAGTAGATAAACCACGAATTCTGCATCGAAAGTAAAAGAAAACCGAGTCTGATAAACGATCGGTATTTCCTAAAAATTGTTATCACGCATGATTAATCCCTAAATTTTCAAGTGAAGGTAATTTTCACTCCACAAACTTCCAGTAACTACATAATCAAGCATTGAAGTATTAACAAGCACGTAAACCAGAAGTAGGTTTTGATTCCAATCTATCACAGCAGACATGCCAACAATATACAAAAGACATCACATGTAAATACAAAAGGAAACAAGTCAAGTATGAGTATCACATTCTATGTTGTCCATTTAAAAGCAACACTCAACCTTGATTGGTAAAAGACTTCCCTAACTGCTAAACATGAATATATCTCAATCACTAGCCAAAAAAGAGCACACTTTAATGAACTACCAAACTCTACACTTATTATCCATGCATTTGTCTGACTAATTGACAAACGTATGTTAGAATCACATCCATACCTAATCCTGCATCGACAAACAACAGAGAAAAGAAAGCCTTAACATACGTCAAGAATCCAATACTAAACGTATACATTTAGCTATTTTTAGCAGGGAACTCCAAAGTGCATACCCAAATTGATCTTTATAATAAACGATGTATTAGAATATCAACTTCCACAGAAACGAAAAAGTTTGAGCTTAATAATTTACTAAAATGCCACAAATTATAAAAGTCAAAAGGAGTATGGTAGTGTGAAAAAGGGGCCACCACGCTTGGAGAGATCATAGAAAGGCCCCATGTGAATAAACAATTTATAAACTTCAGATTGTCAACGGAACAACAAAAAGATAAGAAAGGCATAATTCAACAATTCAAAGCTAGAATCTTTATGTACTGAACCAATAATCAAGAAATAGTACCAAATGCTAAAGAAAAAAACGAATAAATTACCAAATGAAAATATATTACTTACTCTTGAATTGAAGCTGATCCTTGGAAGGGAAATGCTTATTGGATTTAACCACCATCACGGGGTACCCTTTTTCAGATAAACCCTGCAAATAAATTTTATTTGCATTTAATTCATCCTCAACTTCACATTAGGGATGTGACCCAGAGGCACGAATGCAGCCCTCCATTTCAGCCACTGCACAAACATTTTCGAAGCCTTGTCCGTGTCCATTGACCTTGCAATCAAGAATCTCATCAGCGTAGGATCTCCATACTTCTGCAACACAATTAAAATGGTTATACATCTGTTACAAAATGAGCGCGAAAGAATGGTACAAAGATTACCTCGGTGG
Organism: Primulina eburnea; assembly: GCF_022965805.1. Classification (NCBI taxonomy): domain Eukaryota; kingdom Viridiplantae; phylum Streptophyta; class Magnoliopsida; order Lamiales; family Gesneriaceae; genus Primulina; species Primulina eburnea. The sequence continues at coordinate 64,787,475 of NC_133101.1, read as the reverse complement.
AAGAACCAAGCATTTGAACTGATTTCCTCACCTGGGCCAATGCATGTTGTTCATTTTCATCCATTTTATGCTAGAGAAAGCGAGGCAAAGGAAAATATGATCTGTGATTCAAGAATTCCTAAGCACTTTGGCCACGAGTTCTGTTTTCTATTATTTGAGGCTTTCATTCATTAATTAATAAAAAGTTGAAGAAGTTAGGATAGCTCTGTCATGAAAACTCACTCGGGTACATTATTCAACTAACTCAATCAGGGGAAAAAGATTCTCCTACTATATTTATATTAGTTTCTCAGATTAAAATACTGTCTTACCTCTGTTTTTTTCAATAAACAGCAAGTTCTAATCAATAATAATAAAGTCAACTAACGTAGTCAATCGATCATGCTCAATCATTTGACTAGCCACGCTAAAATGGCTAATTTATCTATCAAAATTTTATACGTGGTCTCTTAAAAGAGTTGTATTTTGTTTCTTTTCAAAATAAAAATATGCCCTTCTTAAATTTATCTTTTCTACCACGATTGATCTGTAAAAATGTGAATAATAGAATTTTTTTCATTTTGAGCGAACATAATTACTTTTTCACATGTTTCAATCCATATAGTTTTATATGTGTTTTGTTTATTATCATTTACTAAATATATATTTTTTTAATCATATCATACATAATTAGTGTCAATATACATCGTTCTTACTTTATGCTAGTATATATAAAACTCAAAATACAGAATGACAATTATACAAATAAGAAATAACAATTTTAGCAATAAAATATGAAGACACAATATTGTCACTGGGTACTTACAAAAGTCACCCTCACAGACACAAAATGGTAAAATCTTTGTCCTAAACTTGAAACCTGTGAATTCACCAGCTTCATAACAATCTTTTACCCTTTGCAATTCTGGAACAACATCATTTATGGGCATTCTGCCACCTGGTAACTCCTTTGAGCATGCAGTATACATTTCAAACCATCTTCGATCTTCAAATTCTCCTTTTCCCACAAATGGATCGAATTCTCCTTTTCCCACAAATGGATCAACAATTGCCATTACTTGATTTGATACCGCACTACGAACGAAATTGTAAAGATTCAGGTGGACCTTGCCGGGGACCATCTCCAAGAGAATGATCCCGCAACCGTATAAATCCACTTGCTTCGTGTCCTGCTAGCTCGAGCCATATTCTTCACATTACTTCGTGACATTACATTAGATATATTAAGACCGTCTGGTACGAGACTTACCAAACATATGATTTTATTCAATAAAGTGCCTCTCGACCGTGAAAAAAGATCACCTTTTACTATTGTGAAGTTTACAATGTATTTAAATGAATCGAAGAAAATACAAAAGTCAAGAGTCTCATATATAAGTCTGACTTGAATAACCTCATATTCTTCTCTTCTCAAATTCATCGTTATTTCGAGAGTGAAAAAAGAGAGTATATCTTTCGACACTGACTGATCGTTTTCATTCATGACATGAGACAAATTGATTCATGAATTGAGGTGAGCATGTTATTTTAGAATATGAAACTTAAATTTTCAAAAAGTTCGGAACTCAAGTCTTCACAGATTTGACCAGCACAGTTGTCAGGGAACGTAATTTGATATTTAATATACATAATAACGTTATTTGATTGATATGCTAAATATTGAAGAAACTAAAACTTTCGTACTATTGAAATCAGAAATTCATAAACTTTATGAAAAGGTCCATTCGTATGAAGCCAATGTGTTAATTTTTTTTATTAAAAAAAAGTGCATTTCTTCTACAAAAAATCGTTTTAAAATGTAATTTTTTCGTTTTTTTGACTTTTATTTCAACTTCTATTTAAAAATAAAAGTAAAAAACCATTTATGTTATTTCAATAAAAGCATTTTAAAAAAGCGGACTTACCTTCATATCGGGCTTTTGAAAAATAAGAAAAATAAAAACGTATTTAATTTTCTTTTTCAAGAACTCCTTTAAAAAATTATAATTCTCAATATCACGAGTCCAAAATAAACATGGACCTTGAACTCAAATATGTAAATTGAACAAAACAAGACGTGTGCCCTCGAAAATAAACTGATAAATACGAAAGATTTTGAAACAAATAACTGAGTACACAAATCTAGAAGTAGGTTGCTGTCGAATGAATAATATTACAGGCTATAGAAATCTTAAACTTATTGCACAAAGACTAGTTGAAAACAGAGTTTATATTTACCAGGTTCCCCCCATTGGTAGGCATAAAGCTCGGATTCACCAGATTAGCACAACGTTCAAACAGATCTTCCAAATTTCGAATAGGGTCCTCCAATGACGGGACTCCCGAATGGAAGTTAAATAACAAAGATGCTTCAAACAGAAGTCATGTTCACAAAATATTGTTTCTTAGCTACTCACGTGGAAACTCATAACAATATACTCAAGCATTAGAGATGAGACCTGAAGAAATCGAAGAAAAATCAGCCAGTTAACATGTATTCCATTCAAAAAAAACACGTGCACCTTCTTCAGAAAAAAAACGTGTGGACCTCTATATGGGTGAATTTCACAGCAGCAAAAACTATTACCAACCATTTTGACTACAAACCCATCATCTTCAAGTTCAAAGAACTACACAGTGAAAAGTGAGGGTTAAGCATAAATTTATTTGAAACAGGTGCTGCAAATGGAGCGTTTGGGGACTTGAGATCATCTTAGTCATGGCCTTTGCCGTTGAAGATGAAAATGCACCAAAGCACACCAGGGATAAGACACAACACAAGGCGATCAGCACACTAAAGAATAATATTCTAAAATTTGGGTGCACAAAAAAAATTATGACACATTAAAATATAACTTGTAAGACGCAAACTTTTTATATTTGAAATAAAATTCATTACTAAAGCTAGAGTAGTACGGTTGGAGCGAGGGCGAGACATCCTAGCACAAATATAGTTTCACCATTTAAATTACCAGCCAACTTGCATGTTCTAAACACTGCATACACATTGTAGGACGTCTGTGATCCAAGCTCAAGTTAGACTCCTAAAATTGCTAATATTCCCTCTAACCTGTGGGCTTCTCGATAGGCCATTAATGAAATGACGTGATAGTGATAGTAGAAATGAAGACCTGACTAAATATTCCACTCTTACTGCCAAAAGAAAACCAAAAGAGGAAAAGCTAAAGAAATTTCTTATAACCCAGAAATGCTTTAAGAATAAAACAAGAAAACATTTAAGAAGTATTATGAGAAAATAGAATGGATAAATGAATGAATAGTGTTATGATCATGTATATATATTAAATGTATCGCACTTCTAAAGCCTGTTAAATGTGTTGAGATCATGTATATATATTACATGTACCACATTTCTAAAGCCTGTTAAATGTCTCCTCACATGCCAGTGATATTGTTTTTAAAGCATCAGCCATAGAACTCTAGTTCATAAACGGTTTTAGCGAGACCTGAAGTTTGAAGACCAACCTCATTTGAAAGTTAGCCAGTTAAACATGTGAAACATTTAACTTTCTATGTTTTATAACAAATATAAACAGTGAAGAGTAATAAATAATTCACCTATTCAGATTATCCCCTGATCAGATCATTTGGGGAAAATGCTGGCGTACTGTGATGCCCACTTTCACATTATCCGTGAAATCCATGTTTGGCTCCTGCTTCACTTTGTTAGCATTACTCTCGGCATAAAATCTTACATGATTTAAATTTCCCAGTGGAAATTCGTTTTCATCCACGGCAAAGCGGCTTGGTATGGATGTTCCTTTACCAACATACACAGGATTTCTAATTGATTCCTGATCAAGTACTCTGTCTGTTTTAGCACCATACGAACTTTGCATGTAGTGCATGTTAGATGCACCCCCTTCTGCATTTTTTGTGGAAGAAGACACAGACGAAACCGAACCTGAAGCAGAAAACTCAGAAAGCATAAATGCTGGTTTACATTCCACGTCCAATATTTGACCAAAACCTGATCGATTATTTGATTGAACTGAGGGATTGTTGTAATCCATTGTATTATTTCCAAAGTTAAAGTTTTGATTGACAGAAGCAGGACTATTTACAGGTTGAAAATTGGCTGAAGACTGGGATGGAACCACCAAGCAAGAAGGCTGCACATTAATTGGACGGCATGGCTCCAGCATTATAGATTGTCTCTGTTGTTCCAGCTCGTGTTGGCTTCTTTGTTGCTGCTGTAGCTGTACGAAACTTGCCAACATATTATCGTTCGCTTCAACTACACTAGTATTATTGCAGGCTGGTACAACATCACCGATATCCTTGGACGACCAGGCTCTGAATTCCGATTGACCATCCTCGTTTGACATCAGAGGTTGAGAAATTTGTTTCATAATGTTGGATGAGCATTTAATCAAAGGCTGACCATAAGCCACATTTTGATCTACAGGAATGCATTTAGGTCCCTGAAGAGATGCATGAACTAGGGCTGGCTGATCCATTGATGACAAAACTAAGGTTCCAGATGGCCGAGAAAAAAACTCAGCATGTATAGCTGCCAATGTCTGAGGAGGAAGTTGGCCAGAAGCTGCCCATGCTTGGATGTCAAACTTTCCAATGGAAGCTAGGTTTGGAGCTTGTTCCAGTGTGCCACAATAAGAACTAGGGAGACCACCCTGCTGTTGAGCCACTCCACTCAATCTCTTCAAGTATAGTCTAAATTTCTGCGATTGACATCATAATCATTATGAATAGAGAGAGTAGCGAAGAGTCAACCTAACCATGCCGAAAATTGAAAAAGTACAATCCACATCAAATGGTTTAGTGATAAATTATTGATAAGATACAGGAAAAAGAAAATATAGAAACAAATTGTATATTTTTTTATTTCACTAGATAAATGCACGTGCGTTGCACGTTGAGAAATATAATAATTTGTATATGATAATTTTATATAAATATGTTTAAATTATTTTTGAAATAAGAATAACTTTTAATAGATAAATAATTAACTATTTGGTTACAATCGAAATCATCACATTTTCTTGTCTTTGATTTGAAGACTTCTTGAAATCTTTTTGTGTCTGTCGGTTTTATCTTCTTATCTCTTTTTTTTTTGTACTCGGCAATTGGTTCGTCATCTCGAATCTCTATTTCATCTTCGTCTTCATGGATCTTCATGTTTTTGTTGATGTTTATTTTATTTGATTTTTCTACCTTTGGTGCTACACTGCCTTGTTTAGTTGTCTTGATAATCTTCCGAGATCTCCGTTTCTTGATATTGACATTTGTTGTTGGATAATTGTCATGTATCTCAATAGCTTCTGCCACAATTTTTAACATTTCATCACGTTTCCACTTAATTATCCAACTTGAACAAGAATGTGTGGAGCTTGGTTGATTTAGCGAATCTTTATATGGGTTATTTGGTAAATTCTGCATTGAAAATTTTTATTGTTAGATGCAATATTTATGTAGATATAAAGTTATTTGTTTGTTTTATCTTATATATGGTCATGAATTTGAATGAAATCTTCAATAGCACATCCACCAAAAGACGCTGCAAACTTTTCCAAATAATGTTATTATTGCGATCTCATTCTCATCTTCAATTGCGATTGTTATTCTATACATTTAACATAAAGAAGTAAAGTAATGATCACATTTTTTTTATTGTGATCTAAAACTTGGGTTGTGTATTGGTAATTTGTTTTACATAAAAACGATTTGAATTCATTTTTATTTCTCTTTTTCTATTCATTTGATGTATATAAGAGTAATTATTACACATAAAACTAATTTAAACTCTTTTTGATTCTTTTGAAGTGTTTTCTTATTGTACCAAACTATTATTTGTGTTTGTCATGCATAGGGTTTTACAATTTGGCAAATTGACAGGCACGTCAATGCAATCCTCATTATGTTCTGTAACGACCCATTACAGGCCCAGTGGACCGCCCATACGGCCCACTGCCCCAATCGACCCAAGGCTATCCCGATCTTGTGACTTGGCCCGTAGGCCCAGTGGGCTTGCCCACCCTGTGGTGTCACTCACGGACTTTCCATAGGCGTCGTATGGGTTACTCATAGAACTTCTATAGTCCAGGCTATAGTTTGTGCCTTCCAAGAATGGAACCCAAGATCTCCGCCTTTTATTGTAACGACCCATTACAAAAATAATATAAACAAGAACATAAAAACTCAAATTAAAATGCCTTCTATCAATCTAAGTAAAAAAATTGATTAGATAATATAATAATGTCGTAAAAAATTTAAATATTGATTCATAGACAGAAGTTTGGAAATATATTTGTCCCAATAAATAAAAAATATTATCTCTTGATATTCTGAGACATAAGGTAAAAACGAAGAAATATTTCAATTTTTAATATTTTCTAAGTCACTTTAAACTAAGTAATCTAAGCGAACAGAAAACATGCATTATATGTTTAAAAAATAACAAAATATCTTAATAATAAAAAATTGAAAAATAACCATTTTTGTTGGATATTTGATTTTTTTTCCTCTTTTTTTTGTGCAAACAAACAAATAACAAAAACAATCCAAACACAATTACATGATCAATACAAATGACATATAACAATCAAACATGTTAACGCTATCGAACCCAAGATCACATGGATATATAGATACTTGGCACAATCCATGTGATCTTGGGTTCGATCCTGGGGAGGCACATACTTAAGTTCATGGGCTTAAGAGTTCTATGAGTAACCCGTACGACGCCTATGGAAAGCCCGTGAGGGACAAGGCCCCATAGAGGGACACCAAGATCGGGATAGCCTTGGGTCGATCGGGGCAGTGGGCCGTATGGGCGGTCCACTGGGCCTGTAATGGGTCGTTACATGTTCACCATTTGCTTAGTATAGGGCTTTGCACGATAAATCACAATTATAATAAATAAATATTACGTCGTGGGTAACAAATATAACTTTTGACATAAATATTAAGCAATATTCGAACTAAAAGATAAATCTTTCACTATCATTCAGTTTTATTAGGTTAAGCGTGCAAGAGTGAGAGTAGCATTGGGATGAGTGAACTCCTGTGAAGTTTTCGTGAGTTACGCTGCTGACATTGTGTCGCTTATTTTAAATTTCATTAAAGATATAATTTTTTAAAAAAAACTGTAAATTTCATTCCAAAAATAAAATCTCATTTTTCTTCAATTATTATAAAATTCATTAATACCTGAAAACGAACAAAAAAAAGACATTTATTTATTAATATTATTTAACGAAAATAACGACATAAATGTAAATTGACACAATTTTATTATAATTTTCAATTTTATTAGTCGTGTTTATTTAAGTTATTAATGGATATTAATTTACTCAAGTTTAAAATAAAACTCCTACGAGGCTGTTTCACAGGAACATGTCTCATATCCTACCCTAATCATGAAAAATCATTGTTTTTTCACGCAAAAAATTGACCGGTGACCCATCTGAATGATATATCCTTGAGACCGACTCACATAAAACCAATTCAAAAATTGAAGAACTATAAAAATTCATAAATAAAAAAAAGAGAAGTTAAACAAAATAATTATTTTTAAAATAAGGATATAATTCATTCTGTGAAAATATATTGTAAATTTTATTATTCTTCTATTCATTTTAAATTATATTAAAGATATATTTTTTAAAACAAATAAAGTATAAATTTCATTTCAAAAAATGGTGGCTAAATTTAATTTTGTTCAATTTTATTTAGAATTAGTTGATAGTTGGGAAAAAAAAACAAACAATAGAATATGTATTTATTATTATTATTTTAAATTTTATTAAAGATATTATTTTTTTTAAAAAAATGATGTGTAAATTTCATTCCAAAAAATGAAGGCTTAATTTAAATTTCATTCTAAAAACTGGTGGCTAAAATTTATTTTTCTTCAATTTATTTTAGAATATATTAAATAATAGATAGAAAAAAACAAACAAGCAAAGAGAAGTATATTAATTATTATTATTTATGTTAATTTATTTAAGTTAAAAATAAAATTGATACAGAAACTCCTATGAGGTTGTTTCACGAGTGAATTTTGTGCAACATGCCTCATATCTGACTTGAATCGTGAAAAAAAAAAAGTATTTTTTCACTCCTGAAATAACTGGGTCAGCCCCTCTCAGGACTATATAAATGTCTCATATAAATGGAGTACAAATTTCATCCCAAAAAATGAAAACTAAATTCATTTATCTTCAATTTATTTTAAATTACATTAATTAATAAATGAAAAACATATAAAACCAAAAATAATAATAATAATGGAGTGCAAATTTCATCAATAAAATGAAGGCTAAATTTCATTTTTCTTCAATTTATTTTAAATTTTATTAATTAATTAATATATGAAAAAAAAACAAAAAGAAAAAACATGTATTACTAAAAAATGAAGGCTGATGCTAAATTTTATTTTTTTTATTTTTCTTCAATTTAGTTTAGATTCAATTAATTAATAGATTAGAAAAGACTAAAATTCATTTCTCTTCAATTATTTTAATTTCATTTTTCTTCAATTTATGTAAATTCACAATTCACATTTACACACTCCATATTTAATTTTATTTTAATTTATTTTAAATTTCATTAATTAATAGATGAAGAACATGAAAAACAACAAAAAAATTAAATATGGAGTGTGTAAATGAAGGTACGGACATTTATGTAAATTCATTTTATATTAATTTATTTTAAATTTTATTACTTAAAACAACAAAAAAATTAATATGGAATGTGTAAATGAAGGTAAGGACATTTATGTAAATTCATTTTATTTTAATTTATTTTAAATTTTATTAATTAATAGATGAAAAACATGTAAAACAACAAAAAAATTAAATATGGAGTGTGTAAATGAAGGTAAGGACATTTTTATAAATTCACAATTCACATTCATATATTTATATAGACTAGAAAAATGCACGTGCGTTGCACGTAAAAACTTAAACTGCTGAAAATATATGTGCGAAATTTTGATAATATTTAAATGAATTAAAACATGACTAATAATATTTATCAACTGAAACAAACTAAGCCATAAAAAATAAAAAAAATCATGACCATAGACGGTATATGAATAAGAGAAATTATCTTATCCACTTGACACACTTTCAAATATTCTTCTTGGTTGATTTTGAGAACTCAACAACTCTTTGTCGTAGTTTGTTATAATATGCATATTACTATTTTGATATGCTCAGCAAATATCTGATCGTCTTTAACATATATTATGTTATTTACAATCCTTATCCGGGATCTGACATGCTCATAGTTTGCTTCTTTATCATGACATTTTTTCGGTTTTCTACATTGTTTTTATCTGATAATCTTATTTTTCTGGCTATTTTTTTGTTGTTAAATGATTTTTCAGCTTTTGACAATCATCAACTATAACAACTAAGAAAAAATACTTTTATTCGCGATAAGTTTTCACTGTGACTAAAAGTATGTATAACTTATATATTCTTCAACAACATAACGAATGAATGGTGTTGCACCTTCTTCAAATATTGTGATATTTGTGATATCATTTTTATATATTTAGTATCAATATTATAAATATATAGCTATAAGGTTAATAAATTTTTAACAACTATTTCTCAATCACTGTGAGAAAAATACTTGAAATCTCTTCAAATGGTTATATCTTTAAATTGTGTCCTCATTTAATTTGACGCAATTCAAGAAAGTCATCTTCATCATCATTTTTTGGAAGCTTTGAAATAATGATTGCGTGCATCATGTCATGAGGATGATATAGTTTCAATCTCATTTGTTGCGTTTAGAACGTAATATTATATTATTCATTGAAACAAAATAAATTTTCTTCTATCGAGTTTATATTTTGTTTTATAATATTTTATATCTCGTGGAACGATATACAAACTTAATTATTGTATTTTAAAAATCTTGAGAAGAGATACGAATAATGTAATTAAGATATGCATATGAGATATCATTCAAATATATGTCAAAGTATTTGTCTTATTCAATATCTCATCTAATAATATAACCATTTAGATTTCATGGACGAGGAGTTTTCTATGCTACCATCATATATGTTATGAATTAGTGGTTAGACAATTTGACTAAAAAAAAAGACAAAAACAATCTCGTAGTCACATCGAAATATATCGAGATAATATTGGAGGAAATAAAGTGAAACTGGCTTAATGTCTCAATAAAATGCACAAAATTGATCTATTATATTGTGTCAACAAAGTTTTAGAATTGTTCTCATACCATTATAAATAGAATGAGAATTATGCACAATTTGTTTTTTATGTATTTTTTTCTGAATTAAGAATTTTTTCTTTTTGAAAAACTATTTTATTGAGAAATATTGACATTTTATATGACATTCATATGTCGGACAACCATGAAGTAACAACATAATCATTATATAACACTTAATGTACACATACAATTCTTCAATTTCTTCTTCATTGTGCTTCGTTTAAATTTAAATCTGAATCATTCTTGATCTTAATATTTTGCTTTAAATATGATTTAATATATATGTATATGTTTCATGTTACTTAGTTGAACCTAATTTCAAATATCTATAAAAAAAATGTGCTTGAATTATATCATACAGAAATTAAGACATAGTATGTAGGACCGAGTGCTTGCCGCTTTACCAAAATCTATAGTTAGTAGTAATGGTGCAACTCAAATCTTTTAAACTGCACAGCAGCTCAAGCACCACGGTTCGGCCGCTCTACCAAGCAGTAACAATTATTGCACCCAACAATCTCCCTCTCAATAATTGCACTATTCACAATCAATGGGAATCGAACCCGTGACCTTGGCTCTGATACCAATTGCAGGGCCGAGCGCTTGCCGCTTTACCAAAAGCTATAGCTAGTAGTAGTGGTGCAACTCAAATCTTTTAAACCGCACAGTAGCTCAAGCACCACGGTTCGACCGCTCTACCAAGCATGGACAATTATTGCACCCAACATAGTAATACACAACATTATTTTTTTTATTTAACATGTCTAATTTTTTTTCATTCACTATGTTTGTCTTAACTTTTTTGTTCAAAATTTGACGCATTTCGTAGACTATATGTATGAAAAACCAAAAAATTATATAATTCACAGAAACCATTTATTATTCTCTTCGTAGAACAGAAGACCCAAAATACGTGGCTTTGATTGGTATACTCTCATACTTATTTTTATAAACAACAAGACACATCATATAATATCAGAAAAATCAATTACCACCAACAATACTAACCAAAACGAATAAAAAAATCATAACACAAACAACCTCGATAAGGAAAAAATGATAACTCAAAGTTTAAAAATAATTTATTTAGTACAATAACAAAGAAATTGAAGTATATACGAGCAATAAAAAGCATAAATCACTCTCAAATTAAATATTAACTCATATTATTCATAATTTGTATAAATTTTCCAATATTTTTTCAAATAAAGAGAAGACGCCTTATTAATGTCATCGTTTTATAGATATTCATTCCACTTCTTTAAAAAAACACAAATGAAAAATGGTGCCTTGAAATCATAAGAAAACCATTTAGAAAAGGAGCCGTAAAAATATAATACAAAGTCACACAATTTTTCTTAAACCATAGAAAAATATTATACTATTGACAAAATATATCTAGCAACAACAAAGCATGTGTTAACTTGTGATATAATTAAAACTTGGAATCATACATAATCATTGAATTAGAACAAAATCGCATGCCAAAAATCTACTGGATATTATATATTTTAATAATTTATCCATATTTGTCGTTCATCAGAGGACTCTTAGACCTACCAAATTTTGTAGTTCACCTATTATTTTCATAATAAATAATATTACAAAAATAATATAAGCAAGAACATAAAAACTCAAATTAAAATGTCTTCTATCAATCTAAGTAAAAAAAAAATTGATTAGAGAATATAATAATGTCGTAAAAAATTAAATATTGATTTATGGACAGAATTTTGGAAATACAATTGTCTCAATAAATAAAAAATATTATCTCTTGATATTCTGAAACATAACGTAAAAACGAAGAAATATTTCAAATTTTTTAATATTTTATAAGTCACTTCAAACTAAGTAATCTAAGCAAACAGAAAACATGCATTATGTGTTTAAAAATTAACAAAATATCTCAACAATAAAAATTGAAAAATAACCATTTTTGTTGGATATTTGATTTTGTTTCTCTTTTCTTCGTGCAAACAACAAATCACATAAACAATCCAAAAACAATTACATGATCAATACAAATGACATATAACTCCTCATTGCAAGAACACAAAATGATCAAATGGAGCATATTATTTAGTAATATTTATTTAGCAGCATTTATAAAAAAATTGACTAAATAACTTAAAAACAGTGTTTGAAATCACTTACATACAAACATTTCTCTCAATCACATATCTATATTGACACATAAAGAGTTTGAAAATATTTTTATTCTAAATGGGAGAAAGAAATTTTGTATGACATTAATATTTATTAATAATTTATTTTTATTCAGTCCGACTCATCTCCCTTTGTCTTCCTATTATTATTTGACGGCAATATATAAATTTAAATAATTAAAATTAAATTTAAAAGTAAATTAAAATAATAATTAGTTTGATTGAGTTAAATACACTATTAATGATCTTATTAAACTAAGATAAAAAAATGACTTAAATAACAACATTAACATGACAAATTGTAAAACAAAAAAAATAATATAATAGTAAGCTTACAAATGAAAGTCATATATTTAATAGATTAATTAATAGATATTATATTATTTAGTAATATGTATTTAGCATCATATATTGAAAATTGATTAAATAACTTAAATGTTTGCAATGAAATCACTTACATACAAACATTTTCTCTCAATCACGTATTTTGTTGATACATAAGTAATCTATATATATCTACCTTCTAAATGGGAAAAAAATGTTTTATATGACCTTAATATTTATTAATAATTTAATTTTATTCAAGCACACTCATCTCTATTTGTTTTCCCATTATTACATTAATGTTCGTAACATTAACAATTTATTTAAATTTATAATATTATGATAGTGATTTTCTGTGAATTTGATGTCAATGTAAATATTAAAGTAAATAATTAAATTTAAAAATAAAAACATATTAATGATTATTATTAAATGAATAGATGAAAAAAACAAAAAAAATAAATATATAATTATGATAGTGATTTTATGTGAATTTGATGTCAATGTAAATATTAAAGTATTTAATTTTAAATTTAAAAATAAAAATATATTAATGATTATTATTAAAAGAATATATGAAAAAGAAAATATGTAGTAATTAATTTTAAATTTTAAAATAAAATATATTAATGATTATTATAAAATGAATAGATGAAAAACAAATAAAAAAAAATAAACATGTATTTATGATAGTGATTTTCTGTGAATTTGATGTCAATGTAAATATTAAAGTAATTAATTTTAAATTTAAAAATAAAAATATATTAATGAAATGATTATTATTAAAAGAATATATGAAAAGAAAACATGTATCAATTATTATTATTAAATGAAGGTAAGAATATTTAATTAAATTATTATTATTAAATGAAGGTAAGGATATTTTTGTAAATTCACAATTCACATTCATATATTTGATTATTATTAAAAGAATATATGAAAAAGAAAATATGTAGTAATTAATTTTAAATTTTAAAATAAAAATATATTAATGATTATTATAAAATGAATAGATGAAAACAAATAAAAAAAAATAAACATGTATTTATGATAGTGATTTTCTGTGAATTTGATGTCAATGTAAATATTAAAGTAATTAATTTTAAATTTAAAAATAAAAATGTATTAATGAAATGATTATTATTAAAAGAATATATGAAAAAGAAAACATGTATCAATTATTATTATTAAATGAAGGTAAGAATATTTAATTAAATTATTATTATTAAATGAAGGTAAGGATATTTTTGTAAATTCACAATTCACATTCATATATTTAGATTAGTATATATATAGATATAAATATAGATTAAACATCGACATATAAATTTATAATTTCTTATTTTCTGTTTTGTTAAACATAAATTTTTTTTTGGTATTATTTGTAAAAAAACTAAGATTATGAAAAATATAATTAATACATAAATTGTAAATATAAGTTCGAAACCTCTGTTAGCATAATTTTTTGTATTATTTATTTTAATAAAAGAATGTATAACACTATTACTATTATTTGTAAGGTATTTTCACAAAATCAATTAATTTTATAAATAATATTATTACATATTGTTTCGAATCATTAGTTGTTGAATAAATATTTTGATATTATTTGTAGTCATGCCATGAAAGTGAGTGAAAGAGTAATAAATAATAATCAGTCAATGGATTAATAATTAACTAATTACATAAAAGGAAGAAAAAATATCATTAGAGTACAATTTTAATGAGGATAATAGAAGAAATTCACAATTCAATCCGTATATTTATATAGATATAGATATAGATTATAACATTATGATAGTGATTTTTTGTGAATTAGTATAGATTAACAATTTATTTAAATTTTTAACATTATGATAGTGATTTTTTGTGAATTTGATGTCAATGTAAATAGAGTGAGTCTCATGTGAGACCGTCTCACGGATTATAATCTGTGAGACGGGTCAACCCTACCCATATTCAAAATAAAAAGTAATACTCTTAGCATAAAAAGTGATATTTTTTCATGGGTCACCCAAATAAGAGATCCGTCTCACAAATAATACCCGTGAGACCGTCTCACACGAGTTTTTGCCATGTAAATATTAAAGTAAATAATTTTAAAATTAACAATAAAAATATATTAATGATTATTGTTAAATGAGTAGATGAAAAAATAAATAAACATGTATTTATTTATAATAGTGATTTTCTTGAAAAAGTGAGTGAAAGAGTAATAAATAATAATTAGTCAATGGATTAATAATAATAATTAACTAATTACATAAAAGGAAGATAAAGTGTCATTAGAATACAATTTTAATGGGGATAATAGAGGAAATTCACAATTCAATCCATATATTTATATAGATATAGATATAGAATAGATATATTTTAAATTTTATTAATTATTAATTAATAGATGAAAAACATGGAAAACAAAAAAAAATTAAATATGGAGTGTGTAAATTAAGGTAAGGACATTTTTGTAAATTCACAATTCACATTCGTATATTTATATAGATATAGATAAAGAACCAAAATTCTTTCTTTCCTAAAGAACTAAAATTCATCATGAGAAGAACACTTATAAAACAGGTTCTAAGATTTAGATAATCCATCTGTTGACCAAGGAAAACTGTTTTCAAATATAACATTTCATGGTGGCACATGTTCACTCTCTTTTCACAGGTCTCAGGATTTTTAAAATTTTCCTTTGTATTCTCAGGTGCAACAAGGAGATGAACATCTGAAAATCAAAAAAATCAAATCACCTCAAGAATATAAACTTCGAAACAAGGACGACTGGATCTGATCTAGTTCTTTGGAAAGGATCATTTTCACAATAGACCCAGCTGCAGTAAAAGTCTTAGACTATGCACAAATTCATACAGTTTTCATACATTATGCCTTCACAAAGAACTATTGCAGGTTATGTAAACTTTTACTTGAAGTTTATGGTTGTGCAAGTGGTTATTATAAGCGAGTATATGACAGCATTGATACCAAAAGCACAGTCAACTAAAAAATAAATAGGATGCAGTATAGACGCAATTCCACTATTCCAGGAGGTGTTGGTCTATATTCACAAGTTATAACAAGGGATTGAGTCATGTGATTCCTGCATGTCGGGAAGACTTCTGAGATTGATGTAAATCAGACATCACTAAGTGGAATTGGTGAAGATCGAAATCAGCCAGTGAGTAGAAGGGATACAATACATCCAAATTTATGTAACTCGTGTTCCTTTATGTTTTCTGCATAGTTTAAATTACCGCTTTTATTGCGGTATTCAAAAACTTGCATATTTATGTCAAATGACAGCTATTAGAGCTCGACTGTGTACCCAGAACAATTGAAGCAATTAGAAAAAAAATCAATTTTTAAAACAACCAAGTTCCTAAAAAATCCATTCACCCGCCCCCGCTATACTGTTTTTGCCAAAGTCAGCATGAAAGCCAATTCAGAGGCTAGAGAAATGAATGAAGGGGGGGTGGGGGTGGGGTGTGTTATTAAAGGCCTATTGTCCAATGATAAATGACTTTCCCGCAATTTAATCATTGGATTCAAGAGAAGGAAGAATTTATTGCTAAATCATAACCATTTTTTTATGTTAATATGCGAATTGTGGAAGTAGCCATTCATATTGGCAAGTTACATAGGTGGTTTGCTTTACATGTTAGGGGTCCCAAAATATTGAATGGTGATTACTACAAAAAACAAGTAGGTTCCAAAAAGAATGCAAGAAAATTTCTAATTATGGTATTTCCATAATTATTACAATATTTAATCAATCATGAGAATGGAACCATTACTTGTTTTAAAATTTTCTACTGTCAGTGAGCTTTTAAAGGAGTGGAATTGATGGACAGAAGCTATGGTATTGGTAACATCATTAACATTTCCATTTATCTTGTAATATGGAGGATATAATACAGGAATATAAAAACATGGAACTGCATAGCAGACCTGTAAATGGCTTGCCACATTCTCCCTCGTTAAACCAGGAACATTCATCAATTCAAGAATTCTCTTGGGTACGGCCTCTGAAAGAAAACAGTGTGCATTAATAGTTTAATATGCATAAATTCAATCGAGTATTCTTTGTTATGAAAACCACATCGATAAATAAAATTCTTCCCCTAGAAAATTTTAAAGAAATAAAGATAAAGAGGTAAAAAAAAAACCATACTATCAATCCCGAGTTGATTTACAGCACTGACAAATTGCTGATGAAGGTCCACTGACCAGACGACCCGAGGCTTCTTCAACATAGTAGGGTCATCATTGTCCAATTCTGAGCTGTCATCATCTTTAGTTTCCCTCCTTTTCTTCTGTGATTTTAGGACCCCATCCCCCTCTTCATTCACAGAGGAGCCATACTCAGCATCATCACCTGCTCGTTTACTCCAATCACTGTCTTCCAGGCTATCTGAATGTTCAGGTTCTTTATTGCCATTCCACCTTTTCCTAACAACATGCTGCCAAATATTTTTCAGTTCTTCATCCCGAATAGGTTTAATCAAGTAATCACACGCTCCATGTCTGATTCCTCTCATCACAAGGTTCGTCCTTCCGTCAGCAGATATCACTGCAAAACAGAATGTAACATAAGCTAATGATAACCATTTTTCAAGCCTTAGCCGCAATATGCCCAACTCACTTATAACAGGAAGGTCCATTTCCAATCCAACTAGCTCCAGAAGCCTGAAGCCATTCATATCAGGCATGTGAACGTCACTGAGTACTATATCATAACAGCCTTTCCTCTCCCGTAATAACTTCAAAGCAACTGTAGCTTGAGAACAACTGGTAACTGCAAAAATCTCACCTTTTTAACAAATTTTATTCTACTGAATGTAAAACTATTATTATTAACAATATTTGACAATCATACTGGTTTAAAACATGATCAAGTGACATGTATATTATTAAAAGAACAGGCGGAGACGATCAATTTCCAATTTGTAATGTCATACCGCCGACCGGTAACTACAAAACGAAACCATGTCTCAACCACACAGTGAGCAGTAAGATCTCGTTGCACTGATACTCAGGTGTGGATTGAACCAAAACAGCTTTTACTTTGGTCCAACACAAGTAGATCACATACGATTTCCCAAGAATCATAGAGCATTATCCGCTCTCAAGTCGAGAAAGAACAGAGAATGGAAATAGCAAATGCATGGAACAATGAGTTTCAAGTCAAATTTAAGGCCACTACCTACTTCAGTAAAACGAATGAAAGAATCACCAACCATTGTACATGCACTTGCGAAGCATCTGCTCCAGCACGCGCAAGCAAACGACGTCGTCGTCCACCACCAAAACCCTCAGCCCCGCCGGAAACTGCTCTGGAACCACCAATTTTCCGCCGCTAGCGCACGCCATATCAGAGGAGAAAAAGGAAAATTTGCCTCCCGCAGCACAGACCTAGCTTTACAAAGTACAGCAGCAGTAGAACATATTCATCCACAATTTGGAAACGCTAAAATCCCAACCTGTCATAGATTTGACCGTTTTGCCCTGAGATCTCATTGATTCGAGGGAGAAAACGGGAACAGAGCAGACCAGCGCGGTGGCTGTAAGGGGTTTTTATTAAAATGTGGAGAGGATAACGCGAACTGTTGGTCCGTTTTCGTACAATACAGTATTTCTGTATGTAATAATCATCCACGTCACATACTTTCCATATGCCAATATATAGGAGCTGAATTACATTATTTTATTAATAACCATAACATGGGCATGAATTTAAAGAGTGAAATACTGCTCGAAAATGAACAATCTGAAGTTATGATCTTTTTTTTATGCAAGCTGTAGTTACCACACTTCCCAACAAATCAAACAACAAATACCTACAAGATTTGACAAAATGCAAAGTCCGCACAACAATCAAGAAAGAATCCAGGCCCCATTCCTGTGTAAAAACATGGGAACAAAGAATCATCTCCATCTTCATTGGAATCACCAGTTGCCTGTGCTGGTGGCACTGCCGCATCACCATCACAGTTTTTCAGAATCGGAGCTCCACATAGTCCTTTATTTCAGACTTAAATGGATGGATCTTCAATAACTTGTAGCTGATTTCCAGTTGGTATTCGACCCGACAAATCATTGAAGGATAAGTTCAAATGCGCGAGGTAGTTTAAGGAAGACAGGCTCGATGGGATTTGGCCAGAAAGGTGGTTCCTTGAAAGATCTAGTGAAATTAGTTCTTGCATTGCTTCAATGTCTTCTGGGATTCTTCCCGTCAGATGATTTCCAGCAAAATCTAGATTCATTAAACCTGTGAGCTTTGTTATGTTATGTGGGATTTCACCGACTATGTTGTTGTTTGAAAAGTCGAGGGACGTGAGAAAGGGCATCGTTTTCGAGTACCGGCGCCTATTCCATTAACGATTTCGAGGATGCTTCCTCCATAATCAACATCAAGAATTAAGTATTCTATGGCGCTGTGTTCTTCGATCATGCCTGTGAGATTTTTAATGCATTTGGGGATTTGTCCGCTGATGTTGGTTGATGCCAAGTTTAGTAATTGGAGTTGTGGTGGTTGGCAGAGGTTTCGAGGGATCTCACCATAGAATCCATTTGATTGCAGACTGAGAAACTTGAGATACTGAAGCTTTTCCCCAATCCATTGTTGAATGGTTCTTGTAAATGAATTCCTTCCCACGACTAGAATGCTGAGAAATGTCATGTTCTCGAGTGATACGAGCTTCCCTTCGAAACTATTGTTGTTCAAGTGTAAAGACATGAAACTTAAATTGCTTAAAGAACTGGGGATTTTGCCATGTAAAGTATTCTTTGTCAAGTCCAGCATAGACAAGTTCTCCATGTCTCCTTTGATCTCTGGCAATGTTCCGTGAAACTGGTTGTTTGCGAGATCAAGAATTGCCATTGACATTTCATCACATAGAAAACTTGGAAACAGACCATTCAGTTGGTTGTTTGTCAGTATGAGTACACCAAGTTTCATGTTTGTTGCATTTTGGACAGGAATACCGCCTGACAGGGCATTGTTGGAGACGTCAAGAAGATAAACAAACGCCTGAGGGTAATGGTCTTAACGTCCGTCAATGTTGTTGGAATGAAATATTAACCGCCTTTCCGGGTTATTCGCCTCCTGAAACTGTGGCAAGCGTCCACTGATGTTGTTCGATATATCCAAGTATTTAACTCGTGAGTGCAGCTTTTCAAACCAACTGGGCAATGTATCTGATATGCTAGCATGAGACATCCTCAGATCTGTGACATTTTGTTGTGTTTGAAGCCACGATGGAAACCAAGGTCCTATGGTGCAAGAAGCTCGATTGATCGTTTGCTGTTGGAATGGAGGAATCCAATCTGAGCTCACGTTGAAAAATAAGTCGTCCGACGACACAGAGAACTCTATCAAATTTTTTAGTTCAGCTAAGTGCAGCTCAGTTACCATCCCAGACAAAGAGTTGTTAGATATATCGAACTTTTCAAGATTTAAAAGCAGTCAAAGACTTGGATGTCTCCACTTAACCTATTATTTTGAAAAAACTCCCTCAAATTCATCAGTGTTCCGAGAGATGCTGGAATCGGACCAGTCAACAAATTGTAAGAAAGCCGAAGATACTCCAAATCTTGAAGACAGACATCTTCATTTACTCCTAAATCTGGGATTTCTCCAGTAAATCTGTTTTCAGTCAAATCCAGGAACTTCAGTCTGCAGAGGTTAAGGATACCATCGGCTATGCTTCCTTGAAACTTATTTTTAGATTGGTCTAGGTAAGAAAGACTACTCAAGTTCAACAATGTACTAGGCATTGAAGAGTTCAGGAAATTGGAAGAAAGGCCAAGTACTCTGAGAGATACCAAGTTTTCAAGATTTTGTGGAATTGAACCGTAAAAACCATTACCATCAAGACATAGTTCAATGAGGCTACTAACATTAAACAACAAGTGAGGGATTGCAGAATTTATCATGTTTGATTGAAGATCAAGCGCAAAAAAGGGACGTAAAATTCACATTGACAGAGGAGGAATGGAACCAACCAATGTCATAGAAAAGTTCACTTTTATGAATGCAGGTAGCAAATTGATCGAAACCAACCAATCCTCAGCTTCTCCGAGCTGCACACCCGAGAAATCCAAGTGTTTCAAAGAGGAAACACGAGATATCCAGTGAATATTATCAGAAGTCAATCTATTGATCCAAAAATCACTCAAATCTAAGTACTCCAAATGCGAAAGATTCCCAATATGGGGTGCAATCTTCCCTTCAAAACGAGCAGCAGAAAGATTAAGATATTGCAAATGTGTCAAGGAACCGAAGAACTTTGGAATCCCAAAGCCTTAAAAATTGTTCATACTCAAATCCAAGTAGTGCAACAGCTTCAAGTCAAGTATGGAAAGACTTATCTCACCTCAGAGACAAGTCTCGCTGTAATTTGCTGCATATTCATCGTGATCAACACCATCTTGAAAGCTTGCATAGTCGATAACGGTTGGATTATGAAGGTCTAGTATCACAACATGAGATGTTTTGTTGTTACATTACATGTGACTCCTTCCCATTTACAGCATTCTCGTCCAATCCACGAAGATAACCGGTTTGATTCATCCGTGATGAGTTGCTTGAATGTTATGAGTGCTAATCGCTCATTCTCGATACATTTGACAGTTGAATGCATCTCTCCAATTGTAGTCATGTATCTGTGCGAAAGCAAGAGCAAAGAATAGGAACGCAGTTGACACGGCCAATGGTTTTGTTTTTTCTTGGTGGTGTACAAAGCTTCTGGTTTGAGTGTTTAATCTAGTTAATTTGCATCATGTGCACATTGCATTTTTATTCTATGTTACCAAATTAAATGCACCAAGATGGATTTTTCCCAATAGATTATGTAATTTCCACTAGGAAAAAAAAGAAATTACTATAATTTTTATTTTTAAACGTGAAATCTAAAAGCTGAGCTACTCTTACACATCTTTTGTGTTCTCGTGAAATGTTTATCATTTTTATTTTTAAACGTGACATAAAGCTGAGCTACTCTTACACATCTTTTGTGTTCTCGTGAAATGCTTATCCGTCGGATTATTTCATAACATATTAATATTGTATTTTAACGTACAAAAGATTAACTTTTGATCGATCATTATTATATACCAGAAAAGACCTTGAAATTGATGTAGAGATGAACTCATCGACTTTTTGGATATTATACATTCAAAGCTGTATAAATATAGATAGATTAGATTTGTTCCTTCTTTTTATATGTACAAGTTTATTGATGGGCACTTCTAGAGTCAACTCTCAACTTACTTAAAACATTATATTGAGTGACACGTAACATTATGTTTGACTCGTGAGTATTTTTTTTAGTAATACATTATGCTATATTATGATCTCTCATCGTCATCGTTTATATAAAATTTTCAAAGTAGATGATATAATTTATATTTGTGATGAAATTACATATCAATTTTAAATATGATCCACATTTTGTGAGCAATTTTTTTTTTAAAAGGTAAAATAAATTATTTTATTTGAAATTGAAAAACACAATATATAAAATCGGATGTCTAATTGCGATGGAAACAAATTTTGTACATGGACTTTAGTACATACTTTTAACAAAACGCATATGAATAGACATGCATTTTATCCATGCACACAGAGAGCGTGTAGCATAGCGATATATAATAAATCACTTTACCAATTATTTCACAAAAACCAATTAATTCAAATAATAAGAATAGTAAATAACAATATTTTAACGACACTTTCAAATTTATCCCATAAATTTCAAAACATCGTGAATATGCATCAATATAGCCCATACGGACTCTATGCCGTATAAAGAGATGCGTATAAAAAAAGTTGAATTAAAGAATGAACAGATAGAAGACTGAAAACACATTTGTTGTACGAAGTTGTCCCGTCAAGACAAATCATGGTGTCACAAAAAGAATACTCACGCTTGTAAATATACGTAGCCGTTTTAATCTTGTAAAAATTGATGATGTCTTCTTGTTCTTCAATCACTTCCACGCAACCGAATCAATTTCGTCACGTGCAGACTTGTACAACGCAAGCCTCTTAGCTATGGTCTCCCTCTTTGCCATTAGAGATGGATCTTCATCCAACATTTTCCCAAGTTGCTCCCTCTATAAATACAAAACTATTAATTTTATATAATGTCATAATTTTTGTTGACACACATCAACAATTGCCAGGGACATGGTCCTCAGGCCACTCCGGACATGGAGTTACCACAACTCCCACTTCACATGCCATAAAATTCAATTACTTTGATCCGTATTGAACATTTGATATCAAATCACTTACTGTAACTTAATTAGAGTGTATAACTTTTCAAACTTCTCTCTTATGAGATTTAGGTCTCACGGTAACGATGTTGGGTTTGTTTCACCCTGTCTGTGCACTGCCTGCACGGACAATGAACGGCCCGGATCACTCCACATGAGTGATCCGGGCCCACCTCCTTGTAAAAAATAAAAATAAAAAATTGACTCGGAAAAATTCGAGTCATTGGATCGACCCTGCGGACAGTGCCCGCAGGGGTAGGGTCGACCGAACCATGATGTTGGATAAATATAGCTTGCCACAACGAAGTTATCATACCTCTCTCCTTCCGATTTGAGTGTAGAATTGATTAAGCAGTGATCTTTTAGCCTCCCGGACTTGGCAATGAACAACAGCCTTTGGAATAGTATTCTTCAACGTATCGCAAACCATGTTAATATATGCAGACACATTTGAACCTATTAACAATCAGAACAGTTTCGCATTCCTCATCTTGTTTCGGAAGCAACTCAAGTGATTGTCAGCAAAGGAGGTATCTACAGATACATACCGATTTTCCTTAGATGATTGTCAGCATAACGGTCTACATTTGAAGTTGCGGGGTTCGTATTTTTCTCTGGTTCTGTTTGAAGTTTACGGAAGAACTCTACAGTAAGGTAAGAAGATTCCATTTCCACTAGCCGCAAAACCGTCTTGCGGCTTTCATCACGAAATCTCTCCAGCGCATCATTTGCAGCTGCCGCTATGTCAGATTGAAGCGTTGGGAATCGTTTCAATTCCTGCATACATAGATTTAAACTTATATATGATTGATTGTCAATCTATTTCTATTATAATGAAAATAATCGTGTAAGAATAAACTGGCTGGCTGGAGGTAATGAATGTTCTAGGCAGTCTTGATAATGCGACAGATATTAATATCATTACTGGGAAAATCTAACTCACCCAAAATGTATGGAAACTAAAATTTCAACAGCTTATTAAAAAGAACAAATATACTTCACATCACATGAGCCAAAATATCCACAGGCTGCAGATAAGCATCCAATCAAAGAAATTCAGAGAACTAACTATATTCTTCTGGAGCTAAATTTGAACTTGCGACTTTTTAGAGCATCCATTCCACAACCAGATAAAGTAATGCAACTCAGGGAAAAAAGAAGAAGAAGAATTTCCGCGAACAATTTTCTTACTTAAATCCATTTACCTCTGTTTCTGCAATCGACTTCCTCACCAGTTCTTTCAGTATTAAGTGTACCTACAAAGACCAATTGAAAGAGAGAACAACACATTACTGCAAGAAAATTACATTTGTCAACATCCATAAGGACACTACTTTTTGTAAGTGTGGGAATACGGTTATAAGGACATTAATTAAAACTACTGCGTGCTAAAAAAATTGAAAAACAAATATCGAACCCCATCAACTGAAGCTTCGGCAGGACCCTTGAAAAAGCCAAGCGATCCATCAATCAGCCTTCTGTATCCTTGTTCAGGAGCAATCAAATGAGGCTGATAGCCATCTGCCTCTGAAATAACTTTTCTCACATTACTCTGTGAGAGATGGCGATCTAACGGAAGCTTTTTGAGAGCGGCTGGTAGTTGATGATCAAAGACACCATATATCCTAGATCCACCTGGCCTCCTGCAAAACATCTTTCTTCATATCAATAATCTCACATAAAATTGCAAAAATGGACATATCAACCCCATCATGTCCCAAGTCCATTGGAGCTGACTGGAAGAAAATAATGTTTTATCCCAACAGTTTGATGCATATAATCATATAAATGAAAGATAAGAGAAAAAACTGCATTTGAGCATTACCCGCCATCCAAATGTTCCTTAAATATACGATCAAATGCACGACACATTTCCAAAATTGTGTACAATTGTGCCTGTAGATGGACATAAAACTCTTAACTGAAACCATTCCTAGAATCTAATCATGATCACTTTCAGCTTTTATTTAGACAAAAACATTACCCCACCATCAGTTGCAATTGGCCTGCCAATACGGTCCAACTCTGCATTGAGTTCATCAATAGTCTTGTTTATCAAGGCAATAATGCTGGGAATGCGCTGCCTTATAACAGTCTCCAAATGCTAATGCATCAAAATGAAGATAAATATTGTCAAAAAATATTTGATATCCCCAGCGGCCCAGCCAATAGCTGGAGGTTGCATTGTAAGAGAATAATCAAGCTAAAAAATAGAGTTGAGCCTCAGGTTAACTTACCTGAGACAAAAGCTTTGCCAGATATTCTGATCCCATTTTGTGAGCAAGATGCCCATATTCTGGGCTTGATTCGAAATATTCCCGCTCTTTTTGGCGAGCATAATTCATGTTAACGTTCTTATTGATATCAGCTTGTGAACGGTTCACTATTCCAACCCATGGATGTTGTAGCCTGTATGCTTTACCCTCGAGTACCTAAAAAATTCCAAATTAAATTTGAAAGTTAAATAGAGGAAACATTGCAAAACATGAAAATATCCAAAAGCAAAATGTATTATGGTGCAATAAGATTGATATTCAGTCAATTTCAGTGCCATGTGCATTTTTAGACCACTAATGAAAATGGAATGAACCCGTACATCTTGTGCATTGGTTCCTTTGTCCATTAGATCAAGTTTAGTCAGAACACCGAACGTCCTTTCACCTAAAAATGCAAATCTATCGAGTCATCATTTTGGTCAATTTGGAAGTTATCAGATAAACAAGCGCCCAAACGAGGAGGGAGTGATGAGAAGGAGTCTAAAGAGTACCTGTTGGATCAACTTCTTTAGCAAGTTTTATGGCGTCGGAAGTGGCTATATCTTGGTTAGCTGGAGAGATCGCCAAAATGATGCAATTCGGCTGGAAAAGAAAATATTATAAAAAATAAAGTGGTGAAATAAAGAATGAGGAAAACAGGGGAAATCCAGATGCCAACACTTGTCATTAAGTGGTAGTGTTAATAGAGAAAAGGGGCCAACTCAATCCAGGAAAAACGACAAAAATTACAATATAGGTACAAACTAGATTTTGAAATTTGAAATAT
The DNA here is from genome assembly GCF_022965805.1 of Primulina eburnea. Taxonomy (NCBI): domain Eukaryota; kingdom Viridiplantae; phylum Streptophyta; class Magnoliopsida; order Lamiales; family Gesneriaceae; genus Primulina; species Primulina eburnea. The sequence continues at coordinate 64,761,445 of NC_133101.1, read as the reverse complement.
TAATATTTATACCTTTTCAACATAGGAGCGAACCATCATTTCAATATCCTCAACAATACTCTCAAGCTGTCCCTCTGGAAGAGTTGAAGAAATGTAAGAATTTTCTCTTTCCAGTAACTTAGAAACAATATTTTAAAGGCACCTTATTTCCATGATATGTACCTAGATTAAAACAATGGTTGGGTTCTCACCTACAGCTACCTTCGTAAGTCCAGGAAGATCGATGAGTGTCAGGTTCACAACTGCAAGGATAACATATCCACGTGATAGTCAAAGGAAAAATAAAAAAACTGAAGAGGCAAAAATGTGTGTTTGCATGTGCTTGTGGTCCAGGTGAGTCTTGAGTAATGAAGAACAAAGAAAAATAATGAATATTAACCATACTATGTTTGCGATGCCATTAAGTTAGAGAAGAATTTGATGATATACAACAAACTGATATCCTGTAAAAGTTTGCCGGCCTGTATATAGGCTCAGCATTGAGCTTATAAAGAAGTTAAATTCTGTGATCATATAAGTTAACAAGAGACCCGTAACGAATAACCAACATCACATGCTCTGTTTTAGATCTTGATAAAAACACCAGCAATCCAGCAAAAAAAAAAAACAATGAGAAAGTAGAAAAAATAACTATTCTGCAACATTACCAACACTGGAGAAGCAATTAAGGAGAAGGGCAGTGACAAACCACTTGGAGAATATATGCTGAGGTGAATAGGCACATTAGATATTTGCTTAGATTTCCCTGTTATGCGATCCGTCTCATCTGCTATTTCCTTTCGTACAGCAGCTGCAGTATCCCAAAATGCATAAAAATTGAGGGATTGAAATGTTTTTGCCATCAAAACAAGTCAAGATGAACAGCAGAACAAAACGTGTCATTCCTCACCCAGATGAAATTGTAAGAAACAAAACTCCCTTCATCAAGATTTGAAAACAGATTTCTTTTTTTTAAAAAAATCATATTGTGCGATTTCTTAAGGCTCCGAGCATGGAATGTAAAATCCATTGGCATCAATGCATGCAATTTATCAATTTGATAAGAGGTTGCATAGAGGCTAATGGTGGATTCGAATCCCAAGGCTCTATCATTCATCAAGTTCATTTAGTAGAATACTCTATATGTGTTATAATATAAGCTATGCAATCCTAAAAGAAAATGAGCCAACTTATGTGTGTCTAGAACAAGGAACTCAGATTGACGTATGCCTCAGCATAGATTCAAGATATACCAAATTAGTCAAGAAAAAAGAATGATTCCCATATCGTATCACTCACTCAGATGATGCTTCTTTCTCTTCTGAAGTCTTATTCTTCGAATATACAAACTGATAAAAAAATGTTAATACAGAAGAAGTATAATATTCCAATGCTGACATCATGAACATTAAATGTATTGCTACAAACCACACAAGGTTCATACTTGGAGTCTATGACATGTCAGATAGTTAAAGTGGTCTAATTTCTCAACCCAACAGGGGATCCATCTAGCAGCTTCCCCGATGAATAAGACTTTGAGAGTGGGTGCAGAAGCGCCTTTGAAAAGAACATTTCCAAGACGCCATATGCAATCCATCATTCTTAAAGAGGTACTTTGTACTAAATTAAAAGGTCTCCGTTACAGGGAATCAAAGAATTCCTGATTATGAGGGTAAGAAACATTTATTTTACTTGAAATGTACGTAATCTACAGGCATTTAGCAAACTGTAAACGTTCTAGTAATCAAAGAGAGGAAATAAACTTAGACTAGAAAATCTTGCATACCAAAGTCAGTAAATTTCTTCTTTGGTGCATGTAAAAACTCTGCATACTCTGCCCCTCCCTCCGTTTTATGAAGTTGCAACACCAAGGGCCTCCTTGTAACAATGCCTTAAAAGTAAAGAAGATCACAACAAGAACAGATAACAGCATGTTCCCAGTAATTATGACTAATAACTGCATTTCTGGTTCAGTACAAGCAAACACTATACTTTAAATGATGAAAAAAAATTGTACTTGATCAGGTTTGGATATAAAAAACCATTTAAAATTTTGGTCAACTATATCCAAAAAATGCTACAGTGTTGGATTCTATGTCCAGAAACCTTCAAAACCAAATTTCCAGAAACCTTCAAAACCAAATCTAAATCTTATAAAACACTTTGTCAAAATAATACTTGGTAAGCTAAACTCGGATTATAAAAATAAAGCCAATCATGAAACTTTTCGTACTCTGATAAGAAATAAAACACAACTATGAGTAAATCACACGCGTTACAATTTTGAAAAATGAAAAAAAAAAGGGAAAATTACCAGATCCCCGAGGCAGAAAATCTCTCCCCACCACGCTTTCCAACACCGATGATTTACCCGAACTCTATAGTATATTGAATTAAAACGAAGATCAAATCAAATTAAAAAAATAGAAATGAGGAAGAATGAGTAATGACCTGGCCACCAACAACGGCGACTGATGGAAGGGCTTCCCACAGGGACATGCCTTCGCCGCCATGATCGCCTAAAACAGTGCATGCTCTTTGGATTCTGTTCACTAGACCGATCAGACTCTCCATTGTCGCCATTTCTCGAGATCTGGAAATGCAATAAATTCGTTGGTAGGAATGAATCTGCGATCCGCGATTTTATTTTATGGGAAAATGAGAAAACAATATGAGAGAGAAGAGGAAACGGAAAAAACGGTCGAATGCGTGACGTGTATTAATATTGCCAGCATATATTTCTCGTTCAACTCTATTTTTTATTTCAAAATTTTCATTAATTATAAAGGAATTGGATCAATTGTGATTTATGTTGATATTATCATTATTTACCATAATTATATGTAATTTATTGAATTTCACCTTCATGTTATTTTTTAAAAAAACTTGTACGAGTGCATTGTGATTTTTTTTTTAAATCATTCAAGAAAATTTTGATTATGATTAAAAAAATCAAATATCAACTCAATCAAATTGTTTTTGTTAAAAAATATAAATCATTTTCATTTATATATGTAATAATAAATCATGTTAAGATTATAGACTTGAGTGTAACTACACCACAAAAGTTAGCTCAAAAGATAAGAATGGTTCAAATATATCTACAATTCTCAAAAACTTAAATCTGTCGAGGTGGAATATCTAACAAACTCTGTTAAGACTTAAGATTATAGACTTAAACCACATAAAAATTCAATTTTTATTTAATTTATCTAGTAATCCATCTCTATTTATTAGGTAAAAAATTACGAGGGTGATGCTCTAACACAAGATAGCTGATAGGTCAATTTTATTTGGCGAAGTCCACTTTTGTCATGAACTCTTTAGAAATGCAAAAATCATGGGACTCCTTGCAATGTTTTTGAGTAAGAATGCAGACACCCACCAACTACAGTATAATATATAAAACACATTTAGAGACTGGATACAACAGAAAAGTGCTATCGGAAGGCGTATGCCATCCAACAGTAATCACTACGCATAGCGGGCAAATGGCCTTTGAAGGGCATGAAATAACCAATCATTGCAAGATGCAAATAATTCAACTTTGCCCAAATTATTAACAATTCGAACAGAAAATATTTCATCCAATAACTAATATTACAAGCCTTAGCTCCATAAAAAAAAACATATTTAAAAACCCACGTCCCAAATTGGACTCGTGCCAAAATGAGTTAAATTTAGATCATATAATAGCTAGCTTGTCTCTTAGTTGCTGCATCTCACCCTGTGAAAACAGCTTACAGCTATAGTGAGAACTCGTCTCATTAATTACTTAAAAAGTTCAATTGTTTAAAGAGTGAAAAAATAAAGTCATAGTCACTGGGTTAAATTACCTGCAAGAATCTTCTTTCTTCAAGCCATTGTTTCAAAGGCATCACCTTGTCATTAGAATCTTTCCATTCATTAGCCACAACAGTTGCCACCCTATTTGCTGTTACTTTTGCACGAGCTAGCTCTCTATCAAGAGTTTTTCTTTCCTCCTGAAGAATTCAGCAAAAGCTGATCACATATTAGGGTTTCATATCGCTGAATAATGCAAGAAACACAAGTGTACTTTCGTATTAACCACATGGCATTCATCTCCTGAACTTTACGTTGATGATCCCGCAGAGCATTGGCAGCTGTGCCACCAGCAAGAACAGCCTCTTCAAGTTCATGCACAGTTTGACTAAGCCTTCCCACCTCTGCAACCTTCTGGCGGTGTATTCTATCTAAAATCTTATACTCTTCCTGATAAATAAAAAAAAACTTCATGCTAGAGGGGGAAAAAGAGAGAAACAATCAACGTTCAGATGTGGTCTTAAAACCAAAGAGCATGCAAGAGCCCAAAACCTGCCATATGTAAATCTGTATAATCAATTTTTGGTTCTTGTTTTGGAGATCATCCACCATAGAAGCCTTAATTCGTCAATGCAACGTGCACAGTTCTCTCTACTTCCAGTAGAGCAGCCTCTTTCAACTTAGTAAGCCAGTCCAACGCTTTGTTATCATCCTGCAGCTTTGCAATCTGGAAGGGGAGGGTATCAAACAAATTAAGAAATGTTCCCCAAATGGAGGTAGCCTAGAGAAAATTTGAGCGAATATGAACCTCCTGCCGAACAAGCTTGAGCTCAGCTTCCAAGGGGGCCAAGATAGCTTCGATTGGAGGCATATTGTCATCCTTATGAGCAGCATGAACCCTCCGAAGATTGGCTTCGGCAGCAAATTGAGCTGCCATTGAGGTCTTCTTTTCATCATTAATTCTCTTAATCACAAGATTCTGCACGGAAAAAGGTTATTGCATTGTGGGCCATTGAAAAAATACATCAATGGAAAGGGGAAAGCTCGGCTTATTACAGAAAAGGATATACACTGTCGTTTCCTCAGTAAAGGGTCAAACTTTAACACATCTCACACATTTCATAAAACATAATAATGACATGATAAGAGCAAGGACACATGAACAGCAGCGTTTCACAAGATATCCAAGTGCCGGATCCAGCTAAGAAGACCAACCTCTGACTTTATTCTCCAGGCTGTTAAGCTCCAGATACCCAAGAAACAACTAATATGTATACAATAATTTTTTTTAATGAAGAATATTTGTCAAAAGCTTATATATTTCATGACCTTCGACCTCTTTTTGTTATAAAGTATATTTTTTAAATTAGTATCGGTTTATTATAAAAGCATTACATACAAGATCTTATTAATTTATTATACTTAATATTATGTTGATTTGTGTAGCTAATGACAACGCGATAAATGATCAATCAAAAGAGTGATATTTTGTTACTTAAAACATCGTATGCAAACCTAAAATAATATCCTGAAGCTTTTAGTCGTGGTCAATTTATTTTTATAGTTATTATTATTATTATTATTATTATTATGACCAAAATAATTTTTTTTAAAAAAAATATCCGGCATTAAATAAGATGCCAAGTGGCATCTTAGAGATGAAAGGAAAACAATTGAAGACAGAAGAAAGAGTACAAAACAACAAAAGGAATCTGTAAGAGAGATGCATTTAATTGATAATAATGTGAAATGGTAAATGAAGCGCGTAATTATAAAATACAAACTTTCACAATTTACAGAGCGTGTAATTACAAAAACATAACGTAGAAGTTTGATATGTGTTGAAATAATATATTTGAATATTGAAAAAGTAATAGTTGAATATTTGAATGTTGAAAATAAGAGTTGTAAAGTTAGAAATTTGTGTGTGATGATGTAGGTAATGGTGTATTTTATTTTTGGAATATTATGTGTAATGAAACTCTATAAATAGATATCTCATTTGTGAAGAAAATCACAATTGAGTAGAGAGAAAAATATTATAAAGTGTGTAGTTTGGTAAATTTTAAAAGTTTGAGATTTTTACTTTTTACCATAAATTTTTACTTTTTCACAACTCTTTATCAGCACGAAGCTCTAAAAGTCCTACATACTTTGCCAAGCTCCAAACAGAAGAAAAAGGTAACAAAAGTAATAATATTTATTTTACTGTTATTTATTTATTGTGTATTTATTTAATATACAATATAATGTTATTATTATAAATAATAAAAATAAATTTTTCATAAATTTGTTATAAATCTTGGGAGGATGTTAAGACGACATCCCACACTCCCGGTAAGGGATACGATAAGTATAAAAGCCTATAAGGTTTTTAAACAAAATAAATTATGACACTCATTATAATATTATGATATGATATACATAATTATTTAAACATGTCTAATATTATATATACCATATTATTACCATAAAATTATAAAAATACGTACCTTTATTTTTTTGTACACCAACGGTCATAAATGATAAAAAAACGGCTAGTTTTTGCCCTATAAATATGATCTCACAAACACATTCAATTACTCCAACTTTCTCTTCTTCTCTAAAAATTATTCATCATCAAATTTTTCGAAAAAAAAAAAAGAAGATGGCTTTCTCAAGGATATTTTTAATTATTTTGGTTATCATACTCACGAGTCTTGTATTTATCGGAGAATATCCTCCTCGTGCGTTTTCTTTATTTTTACAAATACTTGTACTTGTTGTTTATCCGTTACTTTGTATTGTAATATTTATTAACTAATAAAATGCATCGTAATTTTTTTTAGTACCACCATGTCAAATTTAACAAAGCTCGAATTTATTGCGCTCGACATCACGGGAAAGAATTATATGCCATGGACTCTGGATGTAGAAATGCATCTTGAGTCATTTGGTCTAAGCGAGACCATTAAAGAAAATGGCATATGCACGTCACAAGAAAAGACAAGAGCCATGATATTTTTGCGTCGACATCTCGACGATGGATTGAAATGTGAATATCTGACTGAAAAAAATCCCATGGTTTTGTGGAAGGGATTAAAAGAAAGATTTGAACATATAAGGGAAGTTATACTTCCGACCGCCCGGGATGAATGGAATACACTGAGATTCCAAGATTTTAAAAAAGTCAGTGATTACAATTCGGCGATGTATAGAATAATCTCGCAATTAAAATTTTGTGGACATGAGGTCACAGAATCTGAGATGCTTGAAAAAACATTTTCCACATTTCATGCATCAAATATTACTCTACAGCAACAATATAGAGTACGTGGATTTGCGAGATATTCTGAGCTCATTGTCTGTCTTCTTGTGGCGGAAAAGAACAATGAGTTATTAATGAGAAATCATCAGTCACGACCCACTGGATCAACAGCATTTCTCAAAGTAAATGCTGTAAGTAAAAATGAATTTAAACCTCGAAACCAAAATCTCATAGGCAAGATTTTGGTCGAGGTCGAGGTCGTGGACGTGGAATTGGCCGTGGTCGTGGTCGAGGCCGTGGTTTTGAAAATAATAGAGATAGTTATTTTTATAACTCATCTCAAAAGAGCGTCCCAAACCATCCACAGAAAAGGCATCATGAGAATACAAGTGTTAATGAGAATCACTCAAAAAGATATGAAAGTTCTTGTTACAGATGTGGTATTCCAGGACATTGGTCCATAGTTTGTCGAGCCCCTGAGCACCTTTGTAAACTTTATAAAGAATCATTAAAGGGGAAAGAAAAGAAGACCAACTTCACTGAACGCAGTGACCATTTGAGTGATTCAACTCATTTTGATGTTGGTGATTTTATGAATGATTTCTCTGGAAATGATCAACATGTTGGTGGGATAGAAATGAACAATTTTGATGCTACAGATTTTCTCAATGATTTATCTGAAAATGAACAATTTAATGGTAGAATATAAATGTACAATAATTTATTTTTCATGTATTCATGTAATAATGTTTTATTGTACAATTATGATATGTGTTATATTTACATATGTATTTTCAGTAATTTTATTTCATTGCATATTTTTTTGAAGTTCAAATATGGAAAATGCTATGAGCAAAGCTGAAGTTTGCATACCCGATAGTGGTACAACGCACACTATCCTCCGAGATAAAAGATATTTCTTGGAACTAAAACCAACAAAAACAACGGTGAATACAATATCAAGTCCTGTAGACTTGATTAAAGGATGTGGTAAAGCACAATTTTTGTTACCTAATGGTACAAAATTTTTGATCAATGATGCTTTATATTCACCACAATCGAAAAGAAATTTATTGAGTTTTAATGATATATATTCCCATGGGTATGATACTCAAACAATGAATGAAGGGAATGAGAAATATATGTGCCTTATCACATATAAATCAGGAAAGAAATATGTGATTGAAAAACTACCAATGCTCCCTACTGGATTGTATTATACACATATAAGTCCCATTGAATCAAACATGGTAGTTGATAATTCTTCGATATTAACCAATTAGCATGATCGATTGGGACATCCTGGTTCAACAATGATTCGAAGAATTATAGAAAATACACATGGTCATCCACTAAAAGACCAGAAGATCTTTCGGAATAATAAGTTTCAATGCAAAGCATGTTCTCTTGGAAAACTTATTATAAGACCATCACCAGTCAAAATCCAAACTGAATCACCAATGTTTCTTGAACGTATTCAGGGTGATATTTGTGGACCAATCCATCCACCATGTGGACCATTCAGATACTTTATGGTATTGATTGATGCCTCCAGCAGATGGTCACATGCATGTTTATTGTCAACTCGAAATGTTGCATTTGCAAGATTACTTGCTCAAATAATAAAATTGAGGAATCAATTTCCCGATTATACAATCAAGAAAATTAGACTGGATAATGCTGGTGAATTTACTTTCCAGACTTTCAATGATTATTGTAGGTCTATGGGAATCATTGTTGAGCATCCTGTTGCTCATTTACATACACAGAATGGATTGGCTGAATCATTGATTAAACGTCTGCAAATGATTGTTAGACCAATGATTATGAAAACAAAGCTCCCTATTTCTATATTGGGACATGCAATTTTACATGCTGCTTCATTAATTCGCATCAGACCAAGTGCATATCATAAATACTCCCCATTGTAGCTTGCATTTGGTAAAGAACCAGACATTTCTTATCTGAGAATTTTTGGATGTATGGTGTATGTGCCTATTGCACCACCACAACGAAAGAAAATGAGACCTCAAAGAAAGGTTGGAATTTATATCGTTTATGATAGTCCATCAAGCATTCGATATCTTGAACCTCAGACAGGCGACGTGTTCACAGCACGTTTTGCTGATTGAAATTTTAATGAGGAAATCTTCCCAATGTTAGGGGGAGAACAAAAACATAACGAAAAGGAAATTACATGGTATGTGTCATCATTGTTACATCTGGATCCAAAAACAAAACAATGTGAAAAAGATGTACAACAAATTGTACACTTGCAAAGAATAGCAAATCAAATATCAGATACATTTGCAGACAAAAAAGGTGTAACTAAATCATATATACATGCTGCAAATGCCCCTGCTCGAATTGAAATTCCAACGAAACAAATGGAAGATACTCATGATGTCATTAAACGCCTGAAGCGTGGAAGGCCAGTCGGTTCCAAGGATAAAAATCCTCGAAAAAGAAAATCCATAGAGAAACACGATGATCACAAAATAAAGAATGATGTTTCTGAAGAAACACATGATGATCACAAAATAGAGAATGGTGTTCCTGAAGAAACACATGATGATGAAAATGTTCTGTCAGAACCACAAACTGACGAGAAGCATGAAATCTCTATCAATTACATTAATACTGGAAAAATATCGAACCGAAAAGATATAGATGAAATTGATGATATATTTTCTTATAATGTGGCAATCGATATCATAAATGATAACGAAGATCATGAACCAAAATCTTTTGGTGAATGTAAAAATCGGCAGGATTGGATAAAATGGAAAGATGCCATCCAGGTTGAATTAGATTCGCTAAATAAACGTAATGTTTTTGGACCTATAGTCCTTACACCTGAAGGTGTAAAACCTGTTGGATACAAATGGGTTTTTATTCGAAAGCGAAATGAGAAAAATGAAATAGTAAGATATAAAGCTCGACTTGTTGCACAAGGTTTTTCTCAAAGGCCTGGAATTGATTATCAAGAAACGTATTCTCCTGTGATGGATGCAATTACGTTTCGGTATTTGATTAGCTTGGCGGTATCTGAAAATTTAGAAATGTGTCTTATGGATGTTGTTACAGCTTACTTATATGGATCACTTGATAGTAATATATATATATATGAAAATCCCTGAAGGATTTAAGATGCCTGAAGCACAAAGTTCAAAACCCAGGGAATGTTATTCTGTGAAATTACAAAGATCATTATATGGGTTAAAGCAATCAGGTCGAATGTGGTATAATCGACTAAGTGATCACTTGATGAAAAAGGGATATGTAAATAATTCAATATGCCATTGTGTTTTCATTAAGAAAACAACATCCGGATGCGTAATTATTGCTGTATATGTTGATGATTTAAATATCATTGGAACGAATAAGGAAATTCAAGAAGTTGTGTCATACTTGAAGGAAGAATTTGAAATGAAGGATCTTGGAAAAACCAAGTATTGTTTGGGTTTACAAATTGAACAAAAAGAATGTGGAATGTTTGTTCACCAGACAAATTATACTGAAAAGATCCTTAAACGTTTTAATATGGATAAAGCAAATCCTTTAAGTACTCCAGTGGTTGTTAGATCATTAAACATAGAAAATGATCCATTCCGTCCATGTGAAGATGATGAAGATATTCTTGGTCCAGAAGTACCATATCTAAGTGCCATTGGTGCCCTTATGTACCTTACAAATTGTACAAGACCTGATATATCTATTGCCGTGAATCTGTTGGCAAGATTTAGCTCATATCCAACAAAGAGACACTGGAACGGAATTAAACATATATTCCGTTATCTACGAGGAACGACAGACTTGGGACTTTTGTATTCAAAAGATGCTAATCCAAGTATAATTGGTTATGCTGATGCTGGATACTTATCTGATCCACACAAGGCACGTTCCCAAACTGGATATGTATTTACTCGTGGAGGCACTGCAATATCTTGGCGTTCACAGAAACAAACGCTTGTAACAACTTCATCAAATCATGCCGAGATTATTGCACTACATGAAGCAAGTCGTGAATGTGTGTGGTTAAAATCAATGACCCAACATATCCAAATCTCATGCGGATTATCATTCGACGAGAAGCCTGTGATACTATATGAAGATAATGCTGCATGTGTTGCTCAAATGAAAGAGGGATACATAAAAAGCGACATAACTAAACATATTCCTCCTAAGTTCTTCGCATTCACCAAGGAGCTAGAGAAGAATAAATGTATTGATGTTCGTCACATTCAATCAAGTGAAAACTCATCAGATCTCTTCACAAAGGCACTTCCTACGTCAATATTCAGAAATCACATATATAATATTGGGATGCGCAATCTACGAAATTTGTGAAGAATTGTTCATGTCAACATCAGGGGGAGTTTACGTGACTGCACTCTTTTTCCCTTACTATGGTTTTTATCCCAATGAGTTTTTCCAAGTAAGGTTTTTAACGAGGCAGTACAAAACACGTAATGAAGACATCATCGTATCATGATCATCATCACAAGGGAGAGTGTTGAAATAATATATTTGAATATTGAAAAAGTAATAGTTGAATATTTGAATGTTGAAAATAAGAGTTGTAAAGTTAGAAATTTGTGTGTGATGATGTAGGTAATGATGTATTTTATTTTTGGATTATGTGTAATGAAACTCTATAAATAGATCTCTCATTTGTGAAGAAAATCACAATTGAGTAGAGAGAAAAATATTATAAAGTGTGTAGTTTTGTAAATTTTGAAAGTTTGAGATTTTTACTTTTTACCATAAATTTTTACTTTTTCACAACAATACGCAATTTTTAAGTATAAGTTTTATTCTTTAAGTCATAGTTTTGTAATTATCTCATGTTTGGTATCTTTTTAAAAAGCCGTTGATATATAATTTTTTAGAAAGATAAAATATCCCTTCTATTATGTGTGTTAATTTTAATTTAATGATAAAATACACTACAAATGACTTAATTAACTTCAATTTATAAATTATTTTTATAAATCTAGTAGGTAGAAATTAAAATCAAATAAATATTTTATTTATTTTTATATATTATATAATATGATGATTATACAAATGAAGTCGAGATAATTATATAAATAATTTTTATAAATCTTAATAAAATTATTAGTATCACCCGATTAACCTTAAAAATTGATATTTGACTTGAATCACAAAATCAAGGACTCAATTATCATATTATATAATTTATAAAATTAGGTAAAAATAAATAAATAATACAAGCACTATCAGCATGAACAGATAAAAAATATGAATTCAAGCAACAACTTTGTAATTATAAAATTTATTATGATAATGTTAATTTTGTCATTACAATCTAATATATAAATTTATTCACTTTTGTTAAAATCATACCAAACATTAAATATAATATCATACATCTTATTTATCTTTAACTTATCCTTACATTATATATCACATGTTTGACAAAAACTTGTGTGAGACGGTCTCACGGGTCATATTCGTGAGACGGATCTCTTATTTGGGTCACCCATGAAAAAGTATTACTTTTTATGCTAAGAGTATTACTTTTTATTGTGAATATGGGTAGGGTTGACCCGTCTCACGAATTATGATCCGTGAGACGGTCTCACATGAGACTTACTCCACATGTTTATACTATCATGTGTACCAAACTATGACTAAAAGTTTAATATATTTGATGCGATAAGTTTATAATTTTGTTATAAGAACTCAAGTGATTCAAACACCATACCCTACCTCTAAAACCCGCTTGCCTTTTGATAGCCTTCTCTATGATTAGTACTTTGATATCAAATTTTATATAATTACATAAATCACACACACACACACACATATATATATATATATATATGTATGTGTGTGTGTGTGTGTGCATAGGAAAAAATTTATGTTTAATCAACTCGTATCATTTATCTTACTATATATGTTTATTTGATAAACATCAAATCAAACATTAAAACAATATAAGCATATCAAAACTAAAATACATATCACTAATTTCTTTTAATAGAGCAATCAAACTATGATTTTTTGGACCGTCGAACTATGGATTGTTGTTGCTGGAATTCTATACAATTTAAAAGATTTGTATTAAATTGTTATCATCAATTGTAACTTTTAATAAAGTGATCATACAATTATTGATAATATATATATATATATATATATATATATATATTTAAAAAATTAAACGCAGAGAGAAATTTAGATAGTACCATGGATGGACTCGAACCCATTTAATAGTTAGGAAAAAATGATATTTTCTTTTTTGTCAATCTTTTAATCTATTATATTATCCTAATTTGTAGGCCAGGTTATGGATTATAAGAAATATCATAGATTAAAAGATTGACAAAAAAGAAAATATCATTTTTTCCTAACTATTAAATGGGTTCGAGTCCATCCATGGTACTATCTAAATTTCCCTCTGCGTTTAATTTTTTAAATATATATATATATATATATGTGTGTGTGTGTGTGTGTGTGATGCGATATTAGTGATATTACTATAATTGATGCGATATTAGTGATATTACTATAAAATTGGTAATCTTCACATCTATATATATATATATATATATATATATATATCAATTTCATTTCCAATATTTTCGGTGGATTAATTGATGCGATATTAGTGATATTACTATAAAATTGGTAATCTTCACATCTAATTAATTCAGGAAAAGGATAATAATTGAAACATAAAAACAATAATTATGATTAATTAAACTCGATCCGATCGATGTCTAGTTAACAACGGCATGTTCTCAGGACGATGATCTCCACTTGTCAAGAAATATATAGCTACAATTATATTATATAGAAAAATTGCAATAATAATTTTTCTTTGTTTTATTCATCCGTAATTAGCCAGTCCAAACCACTGTTTCAAGCAATCATATATTTTTTTGCGTAAAATATATTATTTATCTATATAATTGAAAATAGAGTAGAAAATATTTTGTTAATTGACAAATTAATATATAGATTATTGTAAAGTAATTAATTAATATATGATCTAATTAAATTTTGAAAAACTAAAATAGTGATTAAGGTTTGTTATGATCAAACGATTATCAATATGTAAAAAACTATAAATGTTAGATAAAGTGCAACTTTGTTTGTCTATACTCGTAGCAATGTAGAATGTACATGTTTGAGTGTTAATGAGACAAACTATTATCACATGTTGATCTGTTGATTTTGTTTCATATCTCTTAAAAATTAGTTTTATTATTTCCGTACCACCGACCATGTCACAACATATACAATAATACCCATTAAAAATTAGCGTCGCTTTTTTACGAAAAACCTAGTCGATCATATCAAACGATGCAATTTCTTAGGAGATCACAAATGTCAGTACTACTCTCACTCTTACACGCTTAACCCAACATTCTCCCACAATAAATATAGAAATGTGCTTATTGGGAAACCGAAACTCATTATCTCAGCCTGATACCAATTGTTATGATCAACATTTTACCAATAAGAAAAAAATTATATAAAAATTAACACCCAAGCAATTGAGTATATAATTTATCTAGTAAGATATATTTGTATTATTAACAATTCTAATATTTTAATACAAAAACTACTATATTTATCCATCATGATATAATTTTTAAATAAACATGCTTTTTTAAGAATTTAATCAATAAATGAATTGAAAATAAAAATATATATAATTGAATTCAACACTAATAATTAGATTTAAAAGAAATTTAAGTTAAGACTAAAATTCACTTTTTAGTTGGATCATATACTAATTAAGCATTTTACAATAATTTAGGCACAAAAATATTTTGAGATAAAATATCATATTAAAAAACTTACAAGTGGACGGTCTCGAATGTGCTTATCATAGTTAACTTTAATTTACGGACTTTGCTTTCTATTTTAATTACAAATATTTTATATGTAATACAAATAAACAAATTCTCAAAAAAAATAATTATAAACAAAGAAAAAAAAAGGAGAAAGAATTCAATCGGCACTAACCTATTTGTTTTCCTAAAACATAAGAGGGAAAATGGACCGTCGCATCAGATTTCCCAAAATATACTGCCTTGCTCGAGCTTATATTACACCATCCATGTAACTCTAGTTTCGTACAACTGTCGCTCCCAATTTCCAAGCACTCTCTTTTCCCAATTCTCATCTTCATCCAACAGACCTGGGATTCCAACCATGTCCTCCCCAGACTCCCCGCTCCTACCCCTACGGCAGCCCTCCCGTGCCTCTTCTCTAACCCTCCTCCTCTCTCGCTTCGCCTCCATCACTCGTCGCCGGGGCGGTGCATCCGTCGTTGTCCGAGAGAGCGCCGCTCGCGAGCTCGAGCAGCGCCGCGCTGACTGGGGTTACTCCAAGCCCATCGTTGCGCTAGACGTGATGTGGAATCTGGCTTTCGTGATTGTGTGTGCAGTTATGCTGATATGCACTTTGGATGAGAATCCTAACATGCCGATCAGGGTTTGGTTATGTGGGTATGCGATTCAATGTTTGTTTCATGTGGTTCTCGTTTGGGTGGAGTACAGACGGCGTTCGCGATGGCTAGCGAGAGACAGTGGCGGGGAGGAAGGTAGTGGAAGTGAAAATGAGGAGGAGATTGGGAATGGGAGAGTTGGGGTTTTAGGGATCGGCAATCGATCGAGGTTGGCAAATTCCAACATATTTTTACTTTGTTGCGTTCTATGAATTTCAGTGTTCCGTTGGTGCCTTTTATGCAATCTTCTTGTAAACAAATAAAACGTAGTGCAAATAAAAGGAGTCCGCGATTTGCTACTACTGAAATTAAAATATCTGCTTTTGCAAATCAATTGTTAGTATTAATCTTTCTATTCTCTGTTCTTGAACTCTATCTGTGTGTTCTCCAGCTTTATTGCATGCACCTCTAATTAGTCCAATGGTATATCATTCTCAATTCCAGTCCCCCAATCGATTATATTTATATGCTCATTTCTATTCCCTTGTGTCACCATTCACACACATTGTCTTGGTCTTATCCGAAGCCTTCTTTGCTGATTCCGTATTCTGAATTTCTGATAACAAAAGAAAAAGCTAGGAACTTCTTTCCTTTTTGATACAGGTTGAAGTTGGATCCTGCATAATTTAATTTCTCTATCATTCAATCTCAGGGACAATCATTATCTGAATATGTAGTCCTTTGTAGTCCACTCATAAAGGTTTCAATATCTGAGCCTCCCGCAATTAGTTTTTGCGTATTTAGTTGCCAATTATGGAAGCTTATATAAACCGCTGCAAGAAGTTTATTTTTTCCCATACTTAGTTAACTTCTAAGGCTCCTGTAATTAGTTTGCGTAGTGTCCAATTATGAAAGCCGATATAAACTGCTGCAATAAGCTAATTTCTTCTGATGCTTAGCTAACGTTTATTTAATTTCAGTACAATGAAGCGCTGTGAATCTGTGAACACTATAGCCTCTTTCCTGTGGTGGATAGTTGGCTTTTATTGGGTTGTCTCAGGTGGTGAACTTCTCTTGAGAAGTGCTCCGCGCTTGTATTGGTATATCTGAAACCAACTTCTTTAATGTTTCTGCTTGTACCTCATTGATTTTTATGTTTGTCACGTCACCATGGACATGATATATCTCAGTGTTTTTTCAAAAACATTATCAATGCAAATCTGAGTCATGAAATTGATATCCTAAATGGCTATACCCTGTGTTAGAAGAATTCTTTCTCCGTTTATCGATTTTCTTCCTCGTTAATAATCATTCTTCTTTTTATCTTTAAACTGATGAAACTGAAGTCATGCTTATGTCATCATTTCTTGCAGAAATATTTGCTATTAAAAGTTTCCTTTGCCCTGATTCTGAGTGTGACAATTGACCTCTTTTGCCTTTTGGGTTATCATTAGCAGGAAGTTATGTTAAAATGTATAATAATTATCTGTCCACATTTTGTATTTTAAGTCGTACCTCAATGGATCCATCAACTGTGCATCTGTTGAATTTGTTCTGAAATGATTCCGTTGAAAATTTCTTCGGCTGATTTTGAAGTTTTTCCCCTTCTACTTCCCTTGTATATCAATCTTTGTAATTAAAAGCTAACACAGCGCTCCTAGGTTTAAGGACATCCCGATGCCTAGACTCAACCAAGGCTCTACCTTTTCATGAAGTGTGTACCTCGGCAGACCTTGAAAGTTTTGAGACATACTTAAATGCAGAGATCACAAATCTTTATTGTTGTTGATAAGTTTGTAAACTATTTTTAGCTTCTAAATTATGTTAACTTCATTTCGATTAGGCACATGACTCACCTTGCACGACAACCTTCTCTTAGGTTCAAGGACACTCATGCACCTTAGTACTTCGTGAGCCTTTAGTAAATATGTTATTAGTTGTAGAAAGAGACTCTCAGACCCGCTGATATTTGATGTGTTGCAGGTTGGCTGTTGTCTTCTTGGCATTTGATGTATTCTTTGCCATATTTTGTGTTGTTTTGGCATGTCTTATTGGGATAGCACTCTGTTGCTGCCTACCATGCATCATTGCAGTTCTTTATGCCATTGCAGGCCAGGTATGCCACGATTACCTCAAGCTGAATTTTAACGATATTTCAATTTTAAAATCCTTTACCCTCTTGCTTGGATTATCAGGAGGGTGCATCAGAAGCCGATTTGAGTGTCCTTCCTAAGTATAGATTTCAAACCTGCAAGGATGAAGATAGGCTACGCTTTGGAGCAGGAAGAATGGTTCCTTTTGAAACAAGCAGTGGAGCAAATGAGCGAATTCTCTTACCTGATGATGCAGTAAGTTTATCACATGTTGGTGTTTTTTGTGTGGATTTGTTTGTGTTCCATCTCAAATATCTAGCAGATGATTCAGAACTAGTATGCACATGCACTGAATATTGCCTTTATATTTATAAAGTAAAGCTTGGATTCGATTTTTATTTAACGGAATCTAGTTTGGCTGATACCTAAAAAAATGCTGTCTTGATTCAAGCTCATAGGTATATTAAAAATCAACTGGATGTTTGCTAGCGGTCGAATAAAGTGGTTTATACTCGAAGTTAGCTCAAGTGATAAAGCTGTTTTGATTCAGTTACAGCTTTAATCACACAAAGTCATAATATTGAAGGAAACCAATACCACAAACCAATCATCATTTAAAGATCTCAACCCATTGATTTGGTTGTGAGTAAGAAACTTCCGTCACTTTTGCTTATTCATTTGGTTGTCAGTGAGAAACTTCCCTCACTTTTGCTTATGAACGTACCCCTTCATTTCTGCAAAAAATTGAGTTCATGCTGCCATGCACCCATTTCGATTTTCCATTTGTGGGGCACCACATGTGTTCGATTTCCTACTTGGACTTGAAAATGTTTTTCAGGAATGCTGCATATGTCTGTGCGAATACGAGGATGGGAACGAACTCCACGCTCTTCCGTGCAATCACCACTTCCATGATACGTGTATCGTGAAGTGGCTTAAAATGAACGCAACATGCCCATTATGCAAGTACAACATTCTCAAGGGAAACGAACAAGTCTAATACAAAGGAGGAATACTCAGAGTCGTGGTCGATTTATTTATTCTGATATTTGTACCATGTATATACTTGAAGTTGGGATAATAGAGACTGGAAATGCTTTGTATTGTTCTGAGAATAAGGTAATAGCTTATATTTATATATTATTACATTATAAGTCAAATTTATTACGAATAAAATTTGTGTAAGGTTTCTTCCCTTCTCCCATTACGTCTGGCACATTCAGTGATTTGTAGAACCAAGTGTTGTTTGCTGTAAAAACTATGGAAATTTTCTCAATACTGATTTGTAAGTGTTTGCCGTAAAAACCATGGAAAATTTATCATAAGTGTCACATTCAAAATTTAGAGGTATTTAGTAAAAATTTATTTGATGAATTTAAATAAATAATAAAAAATAATAATAAATCAATCAATAAAAATATTTATTCTAATAAAAGATTTTACACGTAAATAAATTGTCTTACGTATTAATCTACTGAAAAGATTGGAATGAAATAAATAAAAATATTTCTCGATGATAAGGATTTAGCTCTATCAAATGAATTTTGTTATTTTACAAATGAAATTTAAATAAATATATATATATCAATAAAAAACTAATTAATTAATATTGTATATTTTTATTTATTTATATATATATATTTATATATCTATACTTCTATACTTCTATACTATTTATTAAATTTGAGCACCTTATAAAAACTGCCAAGGAGGACACCATCTTTTTTTTCCAGTTTTACCCTTAAAGTTATAGTAATATTACACTTTTGTTTTTTTGTTTTTTTATTTCAACACACTTTTATTTTTATTTCAATCATTCAAATATCAATTTAGTCCCTCCATAATTTGTCAATTTTCACTTTAGTCTATCGATAATGATAAAAAAGATTGTACACACGCAACGCGTGTGCAGAGTAACTAGTATATATATATATTGCTTTTATTTATTTAGGTTTTATTGTTATAAAATAATATTTTGTTTTTATAATGTTCATCGGGATCGATATATTACTTATTTTCCAAATTGTTTTTTTTTTAAATTGTTGACTACTATTATATATATTGCTTTTATTTATTTAGGTTGTATTATTATAAAATAATATTTTATGTTATTATAATGTTCATGGGGATCGATATATTACTTATTTTCTAATTGTTTATTTTTTAAAAAAAATTTGTTGACCAGTATTTCATCTGTACCTTTTTAATAAAAAAAATAACTCTATTAAAAATTAAATTTTAATGAAAATGAAAAAGAAAAATTTTACGTTACGTATTTAAATTCATTTTATTTAAAATTCCAAAGAAGAACGATGGCTACTTGAGTCATTTCACGAGTCCAGGCCGATTTTCTTGCCAAACCTTTAGCCAAATTTCCTCGCATGCTGATCGGGATTAAAAAAACCCTAATTTTGGAAACGAACAAATCAAGAAAAGACCAAGAATTCTCTCTCGAAATTTTCGTAGTCGAAAATTCGGATTCAATTAACAAGCTGTCGACCTTGCAGATTCCCTTCTTATCGTCAATCAATTTTTTCATTAGATCTACTGACAGTCTTTTATCGAAGATTCGTTTAAATGTTACGTAGCTAAATTAAAAGGAAAGATTTTCAGTTTCTTTTTCCTGGGGATTTGTTATGGCGGATGCTCTGTCTGTGATTCCAGCAGCTGTTCTTCGTAATCTTTCCGATAAGCTCTATGAAAAGCGCAAAAATGCTGCTTTGGAGGTAATGCATTACGTACGGGGATATGCGTGTTTTTATGTTAGTGTGTGCGATCGTGCCTTTTTGGAAAATTTGTCGTGAGTTTGAAATATTCGGCTTACAAGTGTGTATCGGGCTTCCATTTTGTCAGTCATTTTTATACTCTGGAGGTTTTGATTAAATCTAGGTGGAAGGGATAGTAAAGCAATTAGTTGGTACTGGGGATCACGAAAAAATCAAGGCCGTGATCAATTTGTTAGCCAACGAATACACTTACTCACCCCAGGCGAATCATCGGAAAGTATGCTACTAATTTCGTAGTCAATGTTGGAGTTCATTCATCTAGTATGTTAGCTGAATGGTTTCATTTTTTTTATATTTTAGGGAGGGTTGATAGGATTGGCAGCAGCTACAGTGGCTTTGACATCAAATGCCTCGCAGCATCTTGAAGTAAGAATGTTAAAGTGAAGATCCAGTTTCATATTTGTTTTTTCCAGTTTCTTCCACTCCTGGATTTTTGAATTTTTATCCTTTTATTGTAACAATATCTTTTTAAATTTAAAAGCGTCTCTAATAAAGATATTTTGGTTCTTCTTTGTTTGTGTAACTGCTTATTATTTGACAGCAGTCAGGCAAGGAAAGAACATTTTCTTAACAGAATGTATATCAGATTGCCATCTAGTTTTCTCATCTGTTCATTGAATTGCGCCCATTTTAATTATATAAAATAATAAAACCATCACGTCTTATTAATTTACACTAATCAGGTTAGTTTGTGAGAAGCTAATCACCTAAGAAATGCAATCATACAGTTGATTTAATTGTCTGGATTCTAGGAAAACTGATTCCTTTGTTTTTTGATTTACCATTGATGCTTTAGAATTTAAGAAACCACATGCTGTTGCTGTCATTGAAGATAAAAATTTGCAGTTTTCATGAATATTCATGGCTGAATGCCTATATAATTGCCTGTATATAATTTTTTGGCCTTTTGGGCATAGTAAACACATTTAGATTCCTGCTTCAGGGAACTCAAAAGGTGGAGCTTGCTAAGCTCCTTCCTGTTCAAATGTAGCAAGCAGTTAGGCATAAAAATGGCCAAGCAAGTTATGCTCTATCTATTGCAGGATGCAGGGTATGCCAGTGGTCTACCTATTTGGATGGAATAAACTGAGGGATATTTCTTATCTAATCCATCACTTCTGATCCCGTAGCCTTGTAACATTTATAGTTTGTGACTGTGTGTACTCGGATGTACCTATCTTTTTAGTCTTTAGCTCAGTAAATTTGGCTGAATTGGTTAAGGTTTTGAAATTTGGACTTTGTGATTCAGCGATTGAAACTACTGGGTGAGGATGGATTGTGTTTTGTGGAAAAATGAGGTATCTTGAACTCAAGTTAATTTTAAGGACACTTGGGAATTATTGATTAAAGAAAGAAATAACTATTTTAAAATAAAATAATTTTTAAATGCTAAGAGCTAATGAATTAGTTAACTTTGTGTATAATATTCCGTGATATGTTGCTACCGTATCTTGTAAATTTGAGGCATGCCTCAAAATCCACAGAGTACAACAGAAGGATCACATGTTGCTTAGGTTTACCCTTTTTAGAGGAATATGTAATTATTGGGCATGATTTCCTTAGCCCAAGTGTGTTAATCAGTCCGTTCATTTCAATTTTGCGTGAATGTAGTGATGGTACTGAATGCTAGAAACTGGTCTGAAATGTCACAGAAGTAACACTTTCAAAATTGCACTGCATGGAACTTGGCCTTTTTTGCTTTCTTTGCTTGTGAAGGTAATTCATGTATAAAAATGAATATACTTTCCTCCCTGAAAATGAGTCAAGGTTGCCAGTTGGTAAGCAGCTCGCTCCTTCGGACTTGATATTAGTTTGATTGACCTTTAAGCGACTGCTAGTTGAATTCTCCATTTTGAGAATCAGAAGAATAGAAAACATTTTCCTCCCTTGAAGTAAAACTGTAGTGCATGCATCTGAGTTCTTACGTGCCATTTTTCTTATAGCTGATTCATGTTTCCTGCTCTTCTTTTACTTCCTATTTGTCTGGTTCATTGTTTCTTGGGGTGTTTCTGGTGAAGTTTGTTTGATCTAATGCCTGTCTCTTCTGTGGTTGTTCCAGCTTATTGTACCCCCCGTTTTAGCTTCCTTTTCTGATCAAGACAGCCGAGTTCGGTATTATGCTTGTGAAGCTCTGTACAACATTGCAAAGGTACAAAAACTGCAGACTTCTGTTATATTCCATTTTCCCTTGTGTATTTTAGGTGTCGTGATTGCTAATTGACAGGTCGTGAGAGGCGATTTTATCGTGTTCTTCAACCAGATTTTTGATGCGCTGTGTAAGCTTTCGGCAGATTCAGATCCTAATGTACAGAGCGCTGCTCATCTTTTAGATAGACTTGTGAAGGTATGTGGTTTATTTTTTCGGAGTTTGCGTGCATGCATAAATTTATGCATAACATATATAGGTACAAATTTTTTCAGTATTGCTAATTTTGGCTGCTTGTAATGCAGGATATTGTCACGGAAAGTGATCAATTTAGGTCTGCTGTCTCGCCTATTTTGTTCACATAGCAGTGTATCAAACTGAATTCTTTGATTTCTCTAATAATGCAGCAATCATTTAACTTTCTACTGCTGCCATTTTCACCTGACTCAGCATTGAAGAATTTATTCCATTGTTGAGAGAACGAATGAATGTCCTAAACCCTTATGTCCGCCAATTTCTGGTAGGATGGATTACTGTTCTAGATAGTGTACCAGATATCGATATGCTGGGGTTTCTCCCTGATTTTCTTGATGGTGAGAAGACCAAAATACATTCACAATCTCTAATATTCTTACAGATGTATGTTCTCACATTGGTGATGAAATTGCAGGTTTATTTAACATGCTTAGTGATTCTAGCCATGAAATAAGGCAACAAGCTGATTCTGCACTTTCTGAATTTCTTCAAGAGATCAAGAACTCTCCAGTAAGATTCAGTGATGCTACATCATTAATTTCTTTAGTTGTGATTAGAGACGAGCATTTGTTGAGGAATATTGCCTTTTAATGAGCCAAGAGGATTAAAGGAAAAGAACCTTCTCCTGTAACCAATTTGTTAGGGTATTGAGTATATCGATTAATTTTTTTCAGTATTCTTGCACATCATCAACTCCATGTTACTTTGCACACGCACCACTGAAATTAGTCAGTGAACACGAACTTTTCTAGATTCATCAAACGATGTGGGACAGCGTGTGACAAAGAAGTTGAGAACGTCTTACAGGAACAATTATCTTGTAAATTTGAAAAGAATCCTTTCCAACTAATAATTTTTCTTGGAAAACTTAACTGGTTTCTCACCATGGTAGGAATCAAAAGTCTCAAATACGAATTTTTACCTCAAATTGAGATATGGTAATTGACTTGACTTGACGGCTCCCAAGCATGCTATAATATCTTGTATGAGCCCCCCCTCTCCCCCCTCCCAAAAAAAATATGTATATATGAAGGAACACAATCTTAGAATACTCATTAAACATAGTAGCTACTTAATGATTCTTTCCCACCAAAATGAGAATTACAATGAAAAAAACGAGAGGGAAGAATCCAGACACAATATAATCATCAGCCAAGATGACATTGGAGATTGAATATCATTTGAATCCTAGAAGTGAAGATCAAACTGTTTCCACAGTTTTCACGTAATACCACATATTACACCTACGATTGAGAAATCTCAATTTTTGAGTTTTGGAATGTTTTGAAAAAGGAAAACTTTGACCATGCAAAAATAGGTCACATAAATTTTTGAGTTATATGTTTAACTTTTTAGATGAGGTTTTGAGAAGTTAGGAGTGATAAACTGTTCCTGTTCAATCCATAAAATATTTATAGAATGTATAGATCTGAAATTGGAAAGATTTCTATTTCAAACGAACACGGAATGAATGACAAGGAATGGAAATGCATCGAACTTCTAATTGTGCTTACTCTTTATGGACTTGGCTACCTTATGACGACTTTTATTTCCTTGCTAAACTCTATTTTATCTTAAATGAGGAAAGCACGTTTTTTGAACGGAAACAATTGGTAATTAGTAAACCCTACCCATTTGGTATTTAATGATAAAACGATTGACAGAACTGCCGGAAGGCCTTTGTTGATTTTGTTCGAACAAGTTGAAAGGTAGGGTAAGAAACAATTTTGCTAATGGAGGCGTTCACTCTCTGGGAACCCTATTTATTTGATCATTTATAGATTAATTTTTGCTTCTGTGTTGTGTATGTGGATTTCACCCGAAATATTCTCGTCAGAATTTACTTTCACGTACCTTGTTTTTTGATTGATTTATCGGCTAATTTTTGGTCAGAGCACCTTTATTTGCCATATCATTTTGGAACTCCTCATCCTCATCCCCTTCTCCAGCATTGTTCCTTCTTTATGTTGAGAATTTATGCGACTGTACCTAATACCTAATGTGATTTTTTTCTCTCGTTCTTTTCAATTCTAGCCCTCTCATTGAATATTTCTCCACAACTTTGATATTCTTGATATCAAATTGATTGCTGAAATAAGGATTATGTTTTGTGCCTTTAATATTGACCGGTGTTATACCCACGGAGAACAACATTTCCCTGCAAGTGAGTTTTTATCTTGATTCCCTCTAATCCTGGTATGAATTCGGTGATTGATTTGATGGGAGAAGACCAACCTTCTAGTTCCTGACTAGAAAAAAAACCCTAGAACTGCAGAAAAATAAAAGCCCAACTTGAATTTCACTTCCTCATAATGAACGAACCAACCATCTTTCGAATTACCGGAAGATCATTCAGTGCTTATAAAGGGAATGGCTTGACCGAAATTGGATACTGTGATGTCATATTGAAGACTTGATAACATTGTGTGCATTCCTAAAATAGGAGACATTTCCACAGATCTCGTATTAGAACGCTACCTAAGTATTTACTGTTCAGTTTTGCCCTCTTATTCGCCTTTGTTATTTTGACCATTAGTTTACCTTTTTAGCAATTGGTTGAGAAGTGCTACTTTTGAAGTCTGTAGATTATGGTCGAATGGCTGAAATACTAGTGCAAAGGGCAGCTTCACCTGATGAGTTTACTCGATTGACTGCTATTACCTGGGTAAGTCCTTTATGTGCTTTTATGATGTGTGGTGGTAAGATATTTTTTGGTTTTCATTCTGTCAGATTTGGTTTTGTGCATAACTTCTCTGCAGATCAACGAGTTTGTAAAACTTGGTGGTGATCAACTCGTACCTTATTATGCTGATATTCTCGGTGCAATTTTACCTTGCATATCAGACAAGGAAGAGAAAATAAGAGTTGTAAGTTTCATTCTTCTTGTTGACCAAAAAAATTCTTCAACATTGTATCACACATCTTTCGAAAGAACTGATTCACCTGTAAGGACTTATAAACTGAATTGTCATTAATTTGTTGCATGTCTTCCTTGACCTCCCCAATTTTTTTCTTTGTTCTGGCGGGTGGCAGACTTATGCTGTTGTTTGACATTCAGGTTGCTCGTGAAACAAATGAAGAGCTTCGTGGAATGAAAGCTGATCCAGCTGAAGGATTCGATATTGGAGCAATTCTTTCTGTAGCTAGGAGGTATCTTTTTCCTATTTGAAAAACTAGGTTTATTTCACTTGTGGTTTATTGATGACCCTCATAGAAGGTGATCAGATATTACATAGTGCTATAGTTGCTTTTCCCAATGCCTTTTGGTGGATGAGTTGTGTTGTTGAAATTTAATTTTTGCGACGTGTCAGTCATCTGTCTACTGAATGCGAGGCAACGCGCATTGAAGCTCTACGCTGGATATCGGCCCTTTTAAACCGACATCGAACAGAGGTGATGATGAATATTTCCTATTTCCAAGGAACATTATTTATAAGAAATTTTTGTAATGCATATCCATGGAACATGTACACCTTTTAGTATTTGTGGAGTTTGAACTGGTATATCATCTTATCCACACAATACTAATAGAATGAATCATCTACTCATTGAAGAGTAAAAAATGATTTTCTGTATAGTTGTGCACTATCAGACATTTTGCAAATTCAGTAAAAGCTTATGTTGAATGCATATATTATGCTAAATTTGAGGTTTAGGTCTCGTATATGTGATTGATTAATTTGTAAGAATTGGAGTTTTTTGTAGACGTACTGTAGGAGTGAAACTTGGACACTTGTAATCTTGAAGGAAGTCCTGCTGTGCTTAATTTTTTTTTTCCACCGAAAGTTGGTCGAAAATCTTTGATCAATAAAAATATTTGATTGTGGGCCATTTACTAGCATTGCAAAATTGTTGAACTTTCAATCACATCATTTTGGGAATTTATGAGTAGATTTTCACTTTCCATTTTCTTACTTGAAACAGGTTCTATCATTTTTGAATGATATCTTTAAAACTCTTCTGACGGCACTTTCAGATCCATCTGATGAGGTATTTTCTTCTCTCGCTTTCCACACTTTCTCAATGCCTAACTTTTTAAAACAAATTTCTGCTTCAATTTTAGCCTGTAATCTTTTTGATGGAGACATTGTAAGATTTAGTTTCTTTGCTTTATAAACTATGCGGTCAAAGATTACATTTTGCGTGTAAGAACCATATGATAAGTGAAATGCTTCATTTACATATTTCTACGTCTCTATTCATTTGATGCTTTACTCGCCTACACTAGTTATGGAAATTTCTCAATCATGTTCTATAGATTGGAGGTCTACTGTGTTGAGTTTACATTAACTTCAGCACCATTTAACTTACAATTTGTGGATGTGACTGATTGGATATGTGTCATGTCCAACTTTTTTAAATTCTTTACATTTGGTGTGCTCTTTTATGTTGGTCAACACTTTTATTTCTTATCACGAGAGATTTAATTTCTGGATAGTAACAATTATTCTCCTTGTTTCCATTTGGTCTCAGGTTGTGCTGCTGGTACTTGAAGTCCATGCATGTATTGCCAAAGATGAGAAGCATTTTCATCAGCTCACTTTGTATTTAATTCAAAATTTTAGAGATGACTATTCTCTCTTGGAGAAGTGAGTTATTTGTCTGTGCTTCTATGAGTATACTGAAATAACTTTGTTTGATATTGTTTATAAACGGAGTAAAGTAAACCTTTTTTCTTGCAGGCGTGGCGCTCTGATAATTCGTAGACTTTGTGTGCTACTTGATGCTGAAACCGTGTATCGGAAGCTTTCCGCCATACTTCAAGGGGAACCAGATTTGGATTTTGCATCAACCATGGTTCAAGTACTGTGTTGTTCACACCTGGATTATTATTGTGCTAATGTGCTTCATTCTTTTTGGTCTTGTCTACCATCGAGAGATAACCAGTTTCAATATTTACTTCTTTTGTTTAATTTATGATTTCCAGTAATTGTATACTCCTTGTTTTTAGGTTTTATTCTTTTTGCTTCTTTCTATATGTGGCAAGGTTGGGGTCTGCTGGTTGGTCAGCAAGAGATATTCCTGTGAATGTGCCCATTTTTTCGTTTCAGGCTCTGAACTTGATTTTACTCACTTCTTCTGAGTTGGCTGGCATTAGAGATCTCCTAAAACAATCACTATTGAATGACGCTGGAAAAAATTTATTTCTATCTCTATATGCTTCGTGGTGCCACTCACCAATGGCTATCACAAGCCTTTGCTTGTTAACTCAGGTACGAGCTTCGTGATTAGTGGTTAGCATCCCTTTGCCTGCCTTTGTCTTTGCCTCTGCCGTGATTTCTTTCAATGTCAGTACGTTTATCTTATTGATGGCACTGCTATGCAGACATATCAGCATGCGGGTTCTATTATCCAATCTCTGGCTGAGGAAGATATTAATGTCAAGTTCTTAGTCCAATTGGATAAATTGATCCACCTTCTGGAGACTCCCACCTTTGCTTACCTTAGACTACAGGTGATTTTAGTAAATGTGGCTAGCTATGACAACTACAGACGTGACAATTTCAACTTACATAATTGGTTTCTGTAACAGCTTTCTCTTATAAACAGACTTGGGATGCACATGTAAAAAATTTTCACCTATTTAAGCATAGTTGTCAAAAGCTTGCCCTTAAGCGCAAAGCGCTCGGAGAGCTCCGAAGGGCACACATCTACGAAGCGCGCGCTTCGATGAGCTCGAGAGAAAAAGCGCTCCATTTTTTTTAAAAATTGTGCTGAATAATTTAAAAATAAAAATAAAAATACCCTAAGTAACTTATCGATCGATTGCTGTTTGCCTGTTCTTCTGCCTCTGCTCCTCTGGGCTTTGCCTTACCGATTGTCTCCAGCTCGCTGCTGCCGCCTCTACCTAACTTATCGATAAGAATTTTTTTCTTTTAGATTAATATCTTTGAATATTAGAATGAATCTTATCCTTTTGCGTAAGTCTCTTTTCATAGCAGACCAAAGCTGGCCCAATTCTTGTCCCTATTTATCCCTTTAAGAAAGTATTATTGTATAGAAACAATTACATCGATGCATCTAATACTAAATAATGTATTGTTTGAATCTTTTACTTTTGGTGGGATAATATTTAATTAGGCACAATTTAATGAAGATGACGATTATTTGATATTTCATCTATTATATTTTCAAAGACTTGATTTTTTTTAGAATATTTTGTTTATTGATTTTTTTCCCGTAAAATATGCTATTCGCAATTTTAAGCCCCAAACACTGGAGCGCTTTGGATCTCATGCTTTTGACAACTATGTATTTAAGCAACTTTGTCAACTTGTAACTTGTGTTAAAAAATTTCTCTGTTTAGCACTTTAGCCGTGAAACTTATGTATGTGAAGCTATGTGTGTAAGCAATGCTTATTTTTGTGCATGTTTGCTCTGGTAATGGTCCATTTACAATAGATAAGTTAGACCACAAGAAGAGGGACCATATAAATTTTAGCCGTTGGAATGTGGTGTGAGCATTGGTGTGGAGAAGCTGAGGGGCAATAAAGTCTAAGTTGTATTTGATCAAGAAAATGGTGTTCATTCGTCTTTGCTTAAAAATGTGAATTATTTCGAATCCATGTTCTGCTGGAATCAGAATTATATGTTGGGCACAGATACAAGCATACTCTTACTTGAATGCAGTTGTTGAAGTCTTGAAATGGGCTCGGGAAGCTATTTATAACCGGGGAAATATCGTAAATATATATATTTTTTGATCTGAAACGATAGTTTTATTATCATAGTAGAAAAAATTACAAAGGGCGGATGTGAAGTCCGCTAAGCACCCTAGAACGATTACAACACTATTGTCAGCTGTAAATAAATTTTCAATCCCTAACTAGATCTGATATGAAGAGGTGACTAAACTCTGGCAACCTAGTCGACCAGCTGGCAACTTTGAATTTGATCTTCTCCCAGATCTCGTCTCTAGACTCTGTTGCGTCTTTGAAGATTCTTTTGTTCCGTTCTAGCCAAATTGACCAAAAGATACAATGATTACCAAATACCAAAAGCTCCTAGTCCTTTTCTCGTGAAGTAAGCCTGGCTTGAAAAGGAACAGCTCCTACGTCTTTCTTGGAAATGTTTACTCGAAACCCAACTCTTGCAACACTTTTATCCATATTCCCCTCGTGAGGGAACAATGCAACAATAGGTAATCTTGGTCCTCCTCTTTTTTCATAACTTAATTGCTATGAGAACTGTCGTTGAATGTCAGGTTTTATTACCATGTGGAAATGGTATCGATGACAATTATTCACTTGCCTTTTGATGCTTGTTTTGTTGGTTCTCGAACATTCTCTCATCCTGTGCTTTATATGTTCTAATTCTGATCTTTCATTCATTACCTCTGTAAGTTAATGACAAAATATTGTCGCAGCACTTGTCTTTACTATTTGTTGTCAAACATCTCATGTACAAAACCTTTTATTTATGTCATTATACATCTCTTATTTGTCTATTGCAGCTTCTTGAACCTGGAAGATATATATGGTTGTTGAAAGCCTTGTATGGTCTTCTGATGTTACTTCCCCAGGTATACATGCTCACCAGTTTCTTAGTTTAATCAGCATTTTAGAAATGTCAACTGCAGATGATGGCCTCATTGCAGATTACTTCCACGTAGCTTCTAGGGTTTATTGTTTGACCTGTTTTATCAGGCACATTGTTGATTTGATGTTTTAAATTCAATTCCTCTTTGCCGAACTACCATGAAATATTGGCGGTTGGCCTGGGAAAAATGTAAAAACGATAGTTGATGGGAAATTAATCAATCAGTAGGAGCATGCAGACAAAGATTGAAGTTGAGATGCTTGAAGGACTGAGAGGGAAGAAAAGTGCAAATTAACCAAGGACAAGAAACTATTGTACACAATTTTTTTGAACTTCAAAGAGCAACTGTCATATAAGTAAATGCAACTGTTATTTTTAGTAATTTATTGTAGCAAATGGAACCAGTAGAGAAGAATGCTTTACAAGCAAACAATTGACAACACTATCCTCAAATGAACATTCCTTGAAAACAAGTCTTAAAGACAGACAACAAATACCACAACCCAAGGAAAGTGGTAAATAAGATTCTGTATAAATTACAAAATAATTAGCAGTTTTCGGCCTCAAGTCTGCCCTGGCCAGAAAAAGATCTGCATATTTCTTGGGAGAGCTGGATAGTTGGTAGCTTAAAACCGAGTATGCATCAGTCCTAACGAAGCCTGTTTTCACCCCAACAAATTTATTTCGGTTATTATTGTGGCCAGCTGATTAATTGAATTTCAATTATATCATATCTCTGTTTTTACAATTATAGGAGGGATGAAGTGTGTGGCTTATGTTTTGCACTTTGCAGTTTGTGTTGACCATTTCAAGCCTACATGTTGGTTTTGAAGAACTTCGTATACTTGTATCCATGATTTCTCTCTATTTACACAATATCTAAATGCCCTTCTATTGTATTACACTCCTAGGAACTTTTGCAGGCTTCAATAGAAGTTAGTAGCCGTGTAGCAATAGAAATTTGGTGATAATCTCATTTGTTAGCGGGACTACCTAATACAAGAATTACATATATGGTAGGAGATCAAATGTTTTTTCTTGGGGATGGAGAATCCGTCACTGGGTTTTATCAACTTGGTATTCTTCCTCGATTGATGGAGGGTCCAGGTCAACTCACTAATATTTCCATATGTATATATACATGATCATAGGTCTTTTGAGTGCATTGATTCCCTCAATTACGCTTTGCATATTTCTTTGTTTTGCAATGCTGAAGGAATGATTAAAACTCGAGTTTTTTTTTTTCTGTTTCATGGGAAAAAATCTGTTTCAAATATTATTTTCAAAAACCAAAACTGTGAGAGCCATTCTATGAGAAATAATGAACGCACGCTTGTTCTGTTCATTTAACATAATTTTGCTGAATATACTCGTTTTATTATTTCATGGCCATTAATTCTGTTTGACAAGTCTGTTCTCACCCATTGATGCAGCAAAGTGTAGCATTCAAGATCCTCCAGACGAGGTTAAAAACTGTACCCCCATACTCTTTCAGTGGTGAGCAATACAAGCGAATGTCACCAGGAAGTACTTTGTTGGAAGGTAAGTATGTAGGCGGATTGCAGGTTTCAGATGGTGACATCAGTGAGGATCCACATTACATGCATGGCGGTATTGACTTTGACTCAAGACTGCGGCAGTTTAAGCATGTGCAGCAACAACATCGCATGCATACTAAATCTCAGGCTCAATCGGGTTACAACTCTGCTTCATCTGGAAAGGTTTGTTGTGCTTAGTTTCTGGATGTCAATATAGTTTGTTATCTGGGATTTTTCTTCAATTGCGATCTGTTCAATTTTCTTTTAAAAAGAAATAGATGGATTTATTGCTCATTTACAAACAACCCCTATCTTAAAATAAATTCTACCTGAGCCCAAGGTTAGGGTTAAATACTCTCATACAAAGTTGGATTCGGTTGCTTAATGCTCTCGACTCTTGAATTGTGCTTATGTTCAAATATTTTTCAGTGATTTTTTTTCTGTTAACGAAAGCTCTTACACTGCACCAAAAACGTTTGCACTATATTTGCTGATAATTAACTAGTGAATTGTTCTGCGGCCAAATGTTTATCTTTTGTTCAGGACGTACAAAGACCAGAAGAACCAAGTCGTCCTCCATCATCGCAAGAAACAAATAGGCCTCCTTCAATGCTGTCACGCAGAGGTCCCGGGCAATAATCTTATGTACTGGTGTTGAGGTTATTTATAACTAGGATTCCATTATTTAATGCCGCCGAGTTTTTCTAGCATATGTAAATTGTATATCCTAATAGCTTGTCTATTGAACCCTAAAGGGTTTGTCATGGTTGGCAGTGGAAATTTCTTGGCTGACTTGCCAAGCTATTCTTTTTCATCAACAGCTACACACCCATATGGTTATGTTATTTTTATTGAGAAACCATATGGGAGAAAAAAGAGATGGATGTTGGGTTTAGGTTGTACTGAGTTTGTTTCTCCTTATATCTCAATTCATTTGCTACGAGTACCCAACGTATCTTAACATGGCTTTGATTATTAGATTATTTTACTTAGCAGACTTGAGATTTTTCCAAAACGAATTGTATATTTTAAAATCTAATAATTTTAATAGAGAGAACGTCGGTTCTCAAGCGCTTAAAAAAATTGCTAGGTTTTACGTTTTTTCTGTTCCTATGGGATAAGAATGAGCCCACAATTAGTTTCTTTCATATAAAACATAGATACTGGAAAACATACGAGTACATGAACAACTGGATTCGCAAACCAACTTAAACTCGGACTAATTTTTCATTGATTTTCCAAATCTACATCTTTGGCCTACGGCGGAAGCGTGGGGAAAAAAAACAAATAGACATCTACAACATCCCTCCAAGATTTACCCAGTGGTGTGTAAATTTGGGGAATTTATGCAACAAGTGACTGCAAAAACTAAGCCTCGCACTTATGACTCTCATAATGCATATATCTTATCATCAGAATTATAATCATCCAAATCAGAAATATTTGCGGAATATGACCATGAGAACGATTTGCTTCCGCTTGCTCGTCTGATCCGTCTCTGAGAATTGTTACCACATATTCCAAAATGCTGACGGAAAACGAAGTAACACAAACTAATTAAAGTCCCCACGAGAATCGGAGCCCCAACGACAGTTATCGTAGTCGCCATCCAAGAACTTTTCTTCCCCACGACGACAAAAGATATAGATAGAAACGCCCCACAAGTGCTGATACAGGCGGCCCACATCATCTTATTCACTACTGAGACTACTTGTTTTTGAGCTCTGGTTTCCCAAGCAATCAAAGTGATCTGAACGACTACTACAGAAAGTGACAAGAAAAGGGCAGTAGAATCTAAGAGACAGAATGCACGGAAAGCAACCGTTTCTGAAATTCGTGATTCGCCTACTTCTGGTCCGTCTGAAAGATACTGACCGGGCAAGTTAAATAGAGCAAGAAAAGCAATGGATGCCACAAGAACAGCAACGACCGTGACAGAGTTGATGGTATTTTGAACGGCTTCTCTATGGATTTTCTTGAGTTCTTTGGCGATTCCTGAGACTCGTCTCTGTGTTTTCTCGTTCTGTTTGATTTGGGAGTGGACTTCGTGCTTAATGTCACTAACGGTTCTTTTGAGTTCCATCGCTTCATCAGCTTGGCCTATGTGTCTTGCGTGCTTGGCACCAGCCTCGACCAGAGCTTCCTTGATTTCCAGAGCTGAGTCTCCGTATTGAAGTTTCTCTGCTATGTCCATCGCAGTTTCACGTTGAATATTTATGGCATTGACCTCGACATGTGCGTAAGTCAGTAAAAGTCCAACTATCTGAAATGGAAAAGCAATTTCTATGTTCAATAAGAACTCGATATAGAGTAAGGTAGTAGAATTTTCATGATAAGTATATACATACATCAATTAATATATACCTGAGAACGATTCTTCCGAGTGGCTATATGCAAAGCCATATTACCCTTTTTGTCCCGTTCATTTAATATCGAGTGATCAGCTTCCAGTAATTCATCTACCACAGATGTTTCCTGACCTTTAACAGCCATGTGCAAGGCAGTTTGGCCCTTCTTATCCTTGATGGGGACAATACCTGGATCCCTTTGGACGAGTGCTTTTACGATGTCTAACCTGCCATATCTGGCAGTTGTGTGCAATGGAGTTTTCCCATTTTTCCTAACAATCATCATCGAGCTCACATCTGCATCGAGTATCGCATTTACTACATCTACATGACCTTGGGAAGCAGCTGAATAGAGGGGGCTGGTGTTCGTTGAGTTGCAAACTTTGCAAAGCTCAGGCCACTTCTTCAGCAGTTCTTGAACAATTCCTAAACACCAGAAATCAGGACTTTCGTTATGTGGAAATATCGACAAAAGTTCCCAGACCAGTAGTTTTCGAGAAAAACGAAACTTAATTTGGCAAAAAAGATAAAAATAAAACATACACCGACACAAAAAGAAACATCCCGATCCAACTTCTCACAATCATGAATCTTCAATTTCGACAAAAAAAATAACAATAAGCAAACAATTCGGTATCAATTGCCATGTATGTCTCATCATTCAATGTCTAACCTAAACTCTCACTAATTTAGCTAACCATCCCTTTATCAATATAGAAACACCAAATAATTTCTGAAACTTTCTTAAAATTCAATCTGCAATAACTTCAAAATTATGCACAAACGCACACAAAATTAATCAAAAAGTATAACACATGAACACCAAGAAAATACTCCACGCATAAAAATTACAAGAAATTCCACTGACAAGGAGTAAGTAGGACAATTTTTTTTATACCCAAATGGCCTCTGGCAGCAGCGACATGGAAAGTATCCATATCCCCTTTAGCCCTCATCATAACAGTCTCCAAATCACAGAAACCTACCAAATAGTTGAAAACCTCAACAAAATTATTCTCTGCAGATACATACAAAGCAGTCTGCTTCTCATCATTTTGAAGGGCCATCAAAACAGAGAGATCAGACCCTTCATTCTGGACGATGCTCTTGAGGGATTCAAGGTCATTAGATCGAACGGCCGAGAAGAATGATTGGTGGGTTATGAATCTTAAAGATTTTGAATCCATTCACTAACTGTACTGTAATCAAGCAAAAAACACGCATAAACAAAGTAAAGTTTCGATCTTTGAACTGATTTTTTTGCTCTGTTTCTTGCTCCGTTCTGCTATGTCAAGGAGTAGATGTGAGTTTACGTGGAAGAGTGTAAAGGAGTCGTGATGGTGCTGAAAATGTACATGTGAAATGAGATAAAGTCAATCGTCTTGTTCAATTAAAGTTGGGAAAAAATTGACCCTTTTTAACTTTTTTCGATATGTGACGTGTTCCACTGAAATTTAATAGGTAGTAAATTAAATATTAGAGTCAATCACAATCTTACATGGAAATAAAAATATATGGATGATTGTATAATTAATTAACGATCAGATTTCTTCCTTGATTCATGTATCATGTTTGATATACCATGAATCTACGTCCATATGTGGGTGAAATTCAGAAATATCCGCCTAACATGGAAACACCACAAAAATTAATTTTATAAATACGAAAAATTAATGAACGTGTTAGCCTTGCAATCCAAAACAATCATTTATACAGACAGATTCGATCTCTTCGCCTCACATTGTTTCTTTCTCTCATCTTTCATTCAATCCCGACGACAACCTTTTTGTCGCTTGACTTCCTTTTATTTTGATCATGGGACTTAAATCATTATTCAATCGGAAGAAGAAACAACGCGGCGGTGGTGGGGAAGGACTACCACTCACGTCGGGGAATGTCGAACCCATAAACTCCAGATCATCGTCTCTGAGTTCCCGTGTCAGGATCGAGGAGGAGTTGGAGCAAGTTTTCAAGAAATTCGACGTCAATGGAGACGGAAAGATCTCTGCGTCCGAGCTGGGTTCTATAATGAGCAGCCTGGGGAACACCGCCACGGAGGAGGAACTGGACACCATGATCCGCGAGGTGGATTCGGACGGGGACGGGTTCATCAATTTGCAGGAATTCATCGAGTTGAACACCAAGGACATCGATCATGACGAGATCTTGGAGAATCTGAGGGACGCGTTCCAGGTGTTTGATATCGATAAAAACGGATCGATCTCAGCGGAGGAGCTGCAGGATGTGTTGATGAGCCTGGGAGAAGAATGCACGTTGGCTGAATGCAGGAAAATGATAAGCGGGGTGGATTCAGATGGGAATGGGGAGATCAGTTTCGAGGAGTTTAAGGTGATGATGACGATGGGATCTCGTTTTGATGCCGCCATGGAACCAAAGATTGACTGAGACAGAGATTATCTTCTTCCATATATTCCATTCGTTCTCTGTAATATTCTCTGCGATCGAGTATCTTTATTATTCAACGTTTGACCCTTCTTCAACCTTGTAGTATATGTAGAAGATAGCATTAAATTTGATTTTTATTCAAAAGCAAAAATTCCGTTCATTTATTTCTCAACCATTGTTTGCTACACTGTGAGATTTAGGACATCGATATTTACCTCAATTATATCGTAAGATTTTTTTATTCAATATTTGATGAGATTTTGACAAAATGAATTTTTGTATTGATTTTTTTTTATGATTTAAAATTTATTGTATAAATATTGATATACATGTAGCATCACTCAGTAATATAATTTTATTTATTAAGATAATGTTTAAAAACAGTTTTTTTACAAATTTTATAAAATTTTTAAAGTATTTACAAACGCTATTATAAAAAATATAAATTACATCTACTGAAAAAACGATAGAAACATAATGCTGACTTTAAAATACATAAATAAAAAAATAAATTCCGATTTTCAAGGATCTAAAACATATGATAACAATATAGTATTTTTGAGATGTGTTAAAAATTTAAATTTGACTAAAATATTAAGGTTGTTTTTGTTTTTAACATGTTTTCTCTAATGATCGAATAAGTGGGCCGAAAGCCAGACGGCCCATACCTCAAATGAACCCAACCCATCAGTGTAAATGATGTATCAGGTGCTGGACTAAAACATTGGCGAGTTGAAAAAGGAGTATGTCTGAGCCACATGATGCTAATGCCGGCCTCCTTAGTTTACACCCGCCCACTGACGAAGCGCGGCCGCGCGGTTGGTGCCGCTGCCACCGGACCTTATCAAATGGGTCCGAAGAGAAGGTGGGTTTGTGCACCAATCCATCAAGATTGCGCATTTAGAATCTGATCAGAATGAGTTGGGGCTCGGGCTCGTGGCTTCTAATGATATTCCGAAGGGTTCTGAACTCATTGCTCTACCTCACCGTATTCCTATTAAAATTGAAGACAAAAATGAGGACTTACCTATATTGATGAATTTAGCTCGACATATTCCTGGTATGTTTTTTTTCCGGGGAAATAAATTGACGTTCAATCTTTTGGGTTCTAGTGTCTCTATTGAACAATGCTAAGCGTATTTGATTGATGCCCCTTTTTGTGTTTATGTTGGAGTTATAGATAATGAAGTTATCGGTTGAATTAGTTTAGCGGGTTGTGCGGAAGCTATTTTTCCTTTGTACAGTTTGGCTTGTGTGTTTTGTATTTTCATTAGATACGGATAATATTTGAGTTTTATAGATTCATAAAAAGAAATCTTGACAAGCAATTTAATAAAAAAAAGTTGAATATTTTTCATTTATTAAGACGGGGATTGTGAGGTAATATCTTCTACCATCAATTGAAATTATATGAGTTTCATCAAGAATTTGTCGGTTGAAGTTTTGTGAGATCTTCGCTAGAAAGTTTGGTTATTTATAAAAGCTGGTGTAAGCTTAGAATCACCAGCTTGAACTTCTTATGAAAGTAGCCAGTAATATTTTATGTTTGTAGCACAATCGGGTATAGCTGCCGTGAATGCCTTAAATTCACACTCACTGGAAGGAGATCAATATCTAGAAGAGATATGTTTTCATTCTTTAAGCTTGTGTCGGATAGAGTGGACTAACCATGAAAGTGTGGTATAGTTTGGTAACTCTGTGCCTTATAAATTAGGCCATTGAATTTTCTTTATGGAGTGAATTGGAGCATTTGACAGAGGAACTGTGGGCTATGAAATTGGGCTTAAAGCTTCTCCATGAAAGAGGTAGAAAAGGTTCTTTCTGGTGTTCATACATCAGCAATCTTCCTGAAACTTATACCGTACCCATTTTCTTCCCTGGTGAGGATATCAAGAATCTGCAATACGCGCCTCTTCTTCATCAGGTACTTGAATATAGCCATGCATGTCCGCCCACATGCACGCGCGCACACACTTATATGTGCATGTGTGAGAAGTCAAACTTGATGAGAACTCAAGCCGTATATCATGACTAACAATCCCTGTTACATACTTACCATTCTTGCGTAGTCTCCTGAATTATCTCAAACTCGAGGGTTAATTTAGCAACGCTGTTGCTATTTTTGAATTCAGCCTCAATGTGCCAACAATGTTGTGAAAATGTGTGTAATGGGACCAAACATACTCAGTATTGTTTACTTCTCTTCCTCAGGTAAACAAGAGATGCCGGTTTCTTCTTGATTTTGAGAGATTATTGAAAAACGAACTTGAAAAAGTCGGATTGGATGATCGCCCTTTTGGTGGTCAAGATGTAGATGCATCATCACTTGGATGGGCGATGTCAGCTGTTTCATCTCGAGCATTCCGTCTTTATGGAGACGAACGTCCAGATGGAACCCATTTTGATGCACCAATGTTACTTCCACTTGTGGATATGTGCAACCACAGCTTCAACCCAAATGCCAAAATATTACAAGAGCAAGAACCGAACAACAAAAATATACTCGTTAAGGTGTGTCTTTCCTCTAACACAACCTATAACTCCCAACACCAATATATGTATAGTTGGCAACAGTCGTTCCTGCTAAGTTCGTACTTACCTATGTGGCATAAAGAAAGGTGTTTTTCAAACATTGTTGTGAATGGCTGTGGTCGGTGGTGGGGCAGTCAATGACCACCTACAGTATCGGCGCCTAGGTTGTTGAATATTTTTTTACTATTTTTATACATAACTATAAATAACCATGCAATATATACTTGTTATATGCATAAATTAATTTAATACAATTTTTACAAGGTTCAAATAAATGCAACTAACAAGATAATTTATAAAGATTCACTAAAAAATAATTTATTTTTAAATTGTACAAGAGCTAACCTAGTGGGCTGCGGCGGTTTGAGGCGGGGCTTGTGGCACTTGTGGGTGATTGGGTTGTCAATTATGTTTTGAAGAGAGTGTGCATAATATATTAATAACTAGGTTTTTTTAAATTTTGTTGACTTTTGATGCCCCGGCTCAGTTTCTGCATCCTGCAAAATAACCACCCTCGTCACCATTTAGAACTCTTTTTTAAAATAACGACTGAGCTGCAACCTTACAATCAACTTTACCTTTTCTTATAACGACAAGTACTTTGTTTTACATGCATGCTGCTTGTATGTTTATCAAAATTAAATTTTTTTTAGCTCCATGTTTTCTTGCTTGGTCACTACCAGGTCATTGCTGCAGAGCAGATTAAACAAGACGATGAATTAGTACTCAACTACGGCTGTTTGAATAATGATCTTTTTCTTTTAGATTATGGGTTCGTGATACCCTCGAACCCATATAACTGCATTGAACTCAAGTATGACGCAGCTCTTCTAGATGCAGCAAGCATCATTGCCGGGGTCTCTGCCCCAAATTTCTCTTCACCATCATCATGGCAGCAACAAATTCTACACCATCTAAATTTGGGTGGAGAAAAGTCTGATCTCAAGGTATATGATTTAATCATTTTATCTTTTAATCGTCCTTTCACCATATTTCCTCTAGTAATGACCCCTTATCTCCTGCGCAAACGTTCATATTTTGACCGACATGTAGTAAAACAAAATTATGCCTTTCTACTGAAAGGTGAGGATAGGAGGATCAGAGATAGTGGAGGGACGTCTTTTAGCCGCCTTACGAGTTCTCCTATCTACGGATAAAGAAGCTGTCGAGAAACTTGATTTAGATACACTTAAATCTCTACCTTCGGAGGCTCCTCTTGGAATCCCGACTGAAGTAGCTGCTCTACGAACTGTCATTGCTCTATGTGCCATCGCTCTGGAACACTTCCCAAGTAAAATCACGGAAGACGAAACCATTTTGAAGAAGAACATCTCTATAACGACTGAGTTGGCTGTTCGGTATAGAATCCAGAAGAAGTTTGTCATTATTGATGCTATGAGGGACCTTACAAGGAGAGTGAAGCAACTATCGTCCAAGGAATCTATCGCAGTGCAATAGCTCTGTACTATGTGGGACGTTCATGGGATTCACGAGACTCGTTGAAATATTCCATTGTTGTGGTTTCTTTTAATGCTTGTTTCTATTTTTTTCGTGTATTTGGAGTTGAGCAGACATCAAAGCACTTGTTTTCTAATAGATAATGGAACTCAATACAAAAAATACATGGTGCTTGTTCATGGTTACCAGTTATAAAGAAAAACAAGATTTTAAGTACGTGTGTATCCTGCAAGCTTAGCTGACGGAGATGCTTAAAATAATCATTCGACAAAATTATGAAGTTATTCTTATACCGTAGCATATAACAGATTCTTCGTAATTTATTCAGATATAATATATATATTACATCTAAAAACCCAGAAAAAAGAAACTAAGAAAGAAAACGAGAACCAAGAACCTAACTATAACAATCCAACCAAGAAAATCCACCGACTCATCCATACTCTTAACAGTTGCCGACGGGGATTGACGGCCTCTTGGTCAATCCCAGAGGCGACCTTGACCGTTGCTGGCGGAGGGCCGGCGGCGGACGTGTCTCCGGCGGCTGCAACTCCAAGCTGTTGATCTTCTCCATCTCTTGCTTAATTTTTCTAACTTGGCTATGAACTCCTACTCCTTTGTATCCATCTTCTGTTTGTTCCATGTTAGGCATTCTAGAGAGAAATGATCACACCTTCTGCACCAAAATTCTAACCTCTAATTTGCTCGAGTATTAGGATGTTTTTATATGTGAAAAATGGGACATGATTTCTCCATGAGTTGAGTTGGGATAATTGGTAAGCTAACTATTATTCGATTAGGTGCCCGAAAGAGCAGATTTTATGGGGTCCATAAATACCCTTTGACTCGACCAAGAAAACAAAAAAATTTGAATTCAAAATTTTCGAGAACAAGATGATTTAGGTGTTCCTAAGAAAATCAAACAAGAAACGATCTTTTGCGTTTACATCTTTGACCAATGTGAAAAGTCTTTTAGAGTTTTGTGGTGAGATTTCCATTGGTCAAACCGGTGGATGATTTGTTGGCAAGTTTTCTATGGAGCAAATTTCAAATATATGTATCACGTGTCCAAATACTAAATAAAACCTCAAAAATGTCAAAAAGAGCAAAAGGGGTAGGTGGCCAAAACTACCCATCCCTATTTCCGAGCAAATGGGTAACAAAAGAAAACTACTTAGAAGCTTTAGCTACATTAAATAATATTTTTAATCTATTTTGATTTGTTGCCATTGATCTTGATCTTTCTCTATCAACAATCTCAAATGGAAAGTGAAAGTAGCGTGTTCCGTAGAAAATTTTAAAAATTCAAAGTTTTTTTTATAAAAAAAATATTATAATGAAAATTATTAATTTTTAACTTGAAATGAGAGGATAAAATAGTCAAATGTAAAGAAAAATAAAATATATAGAATTGATGGTTAGAGAGTGTTTTGAGAATTTAAAAAAAAATTGTAGTCATGCCAAAATTAATTAGAAAAGAGAGTTAATTTGACTTTAAATTTTTTTTGTCGATTATGTGCTTATAATTTTTAAAGTGGTCAAAATATGATCAAAAGAATGAACCTAAATAAAATTTTAAGGTTTTGGATCTATATTTTTTTTAAAAAAAAAATTCGTCTACTGTCACAACCAAATATTATTATTCATCCTCGTTTTTTACATATTCAATCTCACCCATAATTTTTTGTTTTTGTTTTTGAAACTGAAGCCCAACTTTTGAGCCATCGACCCAGAAATCAGCCTAAAGTAATGTTCCCATTCTGAAGAGGCCCATTAGTAGCATATGCTAAGCTGTTTCAGCACAATTTCTACGGCCTTTATTAGTTCCACTCCTCTGCTCTCTCCAATATTTCTTTTTTTTTTTTTCTTTTTTCAATCTTTTTAAGTAGGATCGCTCAAGTAACCACCTCTCATATCCGATAACATCGTAGGTTTTGTTTTATCAACATCCGATTCGTTTTGAGCCTCCAATTTTTTTCGAAATGCTAACGAGGTTCAATGAACCAGCGGAAAGGCTCTCAAAGGCATGCGCGTAGCATCGGCGGACTCATATGATAAAGCTGTAATAGAGATATAATGAAAAATAACGTTTTTTTAATGAGTCGAGATATTTCATAAAGTTGATACGTGAGACCGTCTTATAAAAGTTGCTCCAAAAATTTAAATGTCCAAATTTTAAAGAATAATAGCATCTCGATATACTTCTTACCAAATTTGTAGTCGTAGGATGCAATGTTTCGCTAGTTTTGCAAAACTTGTATACGACAAACAGCTTTCAAACCAAATTTGATGTAGGGCCAATATAGTTCAATCTCTATTCAGTACGAACCGAACATCATCTTTCCCCACATAGCTATAAAATAAGAGAAACAAATATCAAGGAATTTAATGCCAAATTTCCTTCAAGTTCCTGGTTATTGGCCCTGAAGTCTCCCGGCGGCCTATGGTACTTCTCT
This sequence comes from Primulina eburnea, assembly GCF_022965805.1. Classification (NCBI taxonomy): domain Eukaryota; kingdom Viridiplantae; phylum Streptophyta; class Magnoliopsida; order Lamiales; family Gesneriaceae; genus Primulina; species Primulina eburnea. The sequence continues at coordinate 64,718,451 of NC_133101.1, read as the reverse complement.
ATTCCTAAATTTCGAACATTTGATCCCTTAATTCAAGATTCTCTCGCCATATTAATTTAATAATAATATTTTCAAACAATAATTAACCTTTAAATCCCAATATTAAGAACACTTGATAATAAAAATAATACCATGAATTTTGGGGTATCGAAAAAACCAAACGCATTGTAATGTTTTAAGCAAATATATATTTTCATTTGCTTCCACGTTTACGTAATCCATCTATAATAATAATAATAAAAATATAGCAAATCAACAAAGTTGAACTTAATAAAAAGAAAAGTATCGTTTTTCTGGTTAAAAAAAGATTGTTCGCAGATATATGGTATTTGATTCTTTCAATATAATTTCATAATTTATATTTTGTTTTTTCAAATACTGACTTTATTCCCTTAAAGAATTTGTCCCCTTCTGTATTTTTTCAAAAAAAAAAAAAAAAAAAATTCTAAAGCGCACACAATAATATAAATTTTGTCAATTTATTTAAAGCTTTAATTGTAAAGCTCCCACGAAGAGTAAAATCAGTTTATTTAACAGCCTTACTCCAAGGAAAAGGAACCATTTTCTATGCTTTACTCCTACTTCTTTCAACATTATATTCCTTTTCTCACTTCTTTAACCATTCCAAACAAATAAATTACTCAACCAATTAGAAATTTTTAAAATAAATATCGAGAAATTCATTTGTATAACTAAATTCACATTCCTCTTTTTAATAAAAATATGTAATGTTGAAGTAATTTAATTTAGAGTGGGTCTCTTGTGAGACGGACTCATGAATCTTTATATGTGAGACGAGTCAACTTTGCCGATATTCACAATAAAAAGTAATACTTTTAACATAAAAACTAATAATTTTTCATTGAAGACCCAAATAAGAGATCCGTCTCACAAAATACAATTCATGACACCGTCTCACATAAGTTTTTGCCAATTAACTTGTTTTTATTATTATATTTTTTTAATCTTCATACAAACTAAATAAAACCTAAATGATATAGATAAAAACTTGTGTGAGACGGTCTCACGGGTCGTGTTTTGTGAGACAGATATTTTATTTGGGTCATCCATGAAAAAATATTACTTTTTATGCTAAGAGTATTAATTTTTATTGTGAATATCATTAGGATTGACCCGTCTCACAGATAAAAATTCGTGAGATCGTCACAAAAGAGACCTACACAATTATATATGTGGGATCCGTCCATATATATTCCGTAACAAATACCCTTTAATTTCCCTATATAAGTAGCCCAAACAAAATACCCACAGAGCACCTGATTCTTTCCATCTCTTCTTCTCTGTCAATTAATCTATCTTGTGTTTTTCATCAGCTTCAATGGGTGTGGATTTGGATTCTTTTTCAAGCAGTTGCGTTGATGAACAAGGCATAGATATAATATATATATATATATACTTTCTTCCTCGTTGAATTTTTTTATTTGTTTGTTTGATTCTTTTAACTCGATTTAATATATCGATTACTATACTGCGTGCAGCGATGGAAAACAACAACCTGAATGTTCTGCAGAAGCATATCATGTTCTTTGATCGGGATAATGATGGGATAATTTATCCCTCGGAAACTTTTCAAGGTCCATTTCATTTGGAAATAACAAATCTTTAATTTGTTTATGCTACGTACGAAAACATATTTCACATGAGTGAAGATTAAAAGAACAAATGTACATGAAAGAGACTGATGAATAATTAGCTGAATTTTCGAATCTTATTAAATTACTTTAATCGAATGTACAGGTTTTCGAGCTGTTGGATGTGGGATTTTTCTCTCTTCGCTGGCTTCTCTATTCATCAACGTTTCTTTGAGTCGGAAGACAAGACCGGTAACTCTTTACCTACTTAATTTTTTACCGTTCGATTTATTGAAAATAATAATAAAAAATATTTAATGATATGTTGTAAAGTAGGTGGAAGAGGTTAACTGAACGATAGAAATAGAAGGCCATTTAATTCATCATATGTTGGAACTGAATTTTCATATAATATCTCCTCAAATCCAGCGATGGAAAATGAATATTGATCGAGTCTGAGAAGATAAAACTAGAGAAAAATAACATTTTGAAGAAATTATTCAAAACAATTACGACTTGGATATTTATAATTAGGAACTTAATATATATGATTTTGTTGGTGGTAGGGTAAACCCTTTTCATTTAAATTCCCGATTGAGGTGAAGAACATTCAGTTGGCCAAGCATGGAAGTGATTCTGGCGTGTATGACAAGCAAGGAAGGTTAGCAAATTCTACTCTTACACTGCATGCCACTACAAAAAATTACTCTTACATAAGTGTTTTTTTTTTTTTTTTTCAATTTTAAGAGCGGTTTTTAACCGCTCCAGCACTTGTACCACCGGAGGAGGGCTGTTTCCCTAATGGCTATGAATGGCTTGCAAAATCGCTCATGTAATACTGCATAAGTCAACATCATGTTAGAAAATGAATAAAATTGCCAAAAAAGAAAGAGCGTATTAAAATTGAAATTAGATAACATCACCAAGATATCTACACAACACCGAATCGGAATTTCTCCTTTTTATTATCATGAGTAATTAATATTTATCACATGAGCAAAATTTTTATTTTCTAGAAACCTACAATGAACTTTTTTGATACTGACAAAAGATGCGCATATTTGATATATATAAGTTATAACCCAGATAAAGATAACTCTCTTATCAGTGTAGTTAGGTGATTGTCTATTTTTCTTGTCGACTGTTTTTAAGGTTCGTGTCATCCAAGTTTGAGGAGATATTTGCGAAGCATGCAGTTGCTCGCCCAGATTCCTTGACTTCAAAAGAATTGGAAAGTTTCATCAAATCTAATAGAGAGCCCAAAGATTATGCTGGATGGTATGTATTATGTGGAAAATGTTATATGTACAATTAGGATTACAAATCAGCATACAAAATACATTTGAAATTACAAAATTATTTTTGCATTTTATTTTGAAAACTTTTCAAAAAGACATTTATGATATTTTTGTCATTTCATATACACTTTGTAACCCTAAAACCTCATTATACATGTAGCACAACCTGTATTTTGTAGATATGAAAGAAAATTCAACTTTAGAAAAAACATAATAAAAATTCTCGGATTCTTAAAACGGTGGATCGATCGATCGATCAAATTCAGGTTGGCTGCGTATGTAGAATGGAACATTTTGTACATGCTTTGCAAGGACAAAAACGGGTTGTTACATAAAGATGTGGTTCGAAACGCGTTTGATGGAAGCTTGTTTGAAAGAATGGCCGAGGAAAGAAGCATCAAAGAGGCCAAGTGATTACGAGAATTATGAACAGTGACAAATCAATATATGCAAGGACCATATATATCATGAAGATGAATAAAACTAAAGTAAATTGATTTGGATATATTGTACTATTTCTTCATTCTTGATTTTTGTCATAATTATAGTTTGCCCATAAATGAATTGCTCATTACGTGTTGCAAAACAAAACAGATTTTTAGGAATTCAGTATTTTATCTCGCCGATTCCTTTGTTAATTGCCTGTTATTTATGGGGAAAATGCATATTTAAATGGGAACTTTAATTTCCAATATACGACGATTGGACGAATGATACGATTGGCTGCTTCAATGTGGAATGTGGCTCTCCCACACTGCTTAATATAAAAATTTTCTCGCCAACCCAACTCCTTCCCACATCCACATCAATCGACATGCATGCTAGATTTCCGTCTCCCACTTTAATTTCTGTGTGTTTCGTATTGATACTTCTTTCACTCTTCCCAGACTCTTCAGATTCTTCGCTACAATCCTTAACATACATCGGCTGTTCCCAGCAAAGGTACATCTCTGGCACCCCTTACGAATCCAACGTTAACTCCATCCTCGTCTCTCTGGTTAATTCCGCCACCTCCACAAATTTCAACAATTTTAAGATTTCACTCCCCGGCTCCACCCAGAGCGACGTCGTCTACGGCCTCTTCCAGTGCCGCGGCGACCTGACCAGTTCCGACTGCCACCAATGCGTCGCCAACGCTGTCAGTCGACTTGGCAGCCTCTGCGGCAGCGCTTTTGGTGGTGCGTTGCAGTATGAAGGGTGTTTCATCAAGTATGACAATATTCCATTCTTGGGTGGTCGAGGACAAAACGGTGGTTTACAGTAAATGTGGCCCGTCGATCGCAGGGGATACCGATGTGTTGACCCGGAAAGATGCTGTGCTTGCTTATCTGACGGGTGCGGGGCAGTACTTTCGGGTTGGCGGGTCGGGTGAAGTTCGGGGTATGACTCAGTGTGTGCAGGATTTGACTACCGGGGAGTGTCAAGATTGTTTATCGGAAGCGATCCAACGTCTGAAAAACGAGTGTGGGGATTCATCATGGGGGCATATGTACTTGGGAAAGTGCTATGCTCGGTACTCGGAGAGTGGGTACACCTCCCGGGGCGGCGACAAGCTTCGCCGCCGTGGGTGGTGGTTCACCGTTATTTTTAATCTTTTTACCTTCTCTTCGATTTTTATGTCTCTAATTCCATGAAGTAGCTACTTCTGATCGATAAGTAATTTCAAATTAAGTTTTGGGGATGAAATAAGTTTTGAATATTTTTCTTTGTTAACAATATATTTGGTGTGACTTTGTTCGATTTTAGAATTCATGTTTATTATTTTTTTCACATCATATATATATATTTTTTAAATTAACTTTCCTCTGGGTTTTGGTCCTAAGTAGTCACAAATTTTTGCAGTTGATGAGAACACGTTAATTACAGCATAAACCTTTGTATTATTAAAGTAGTAGATCGACTTGAAAAAGAAGTCAAAATAAAGGGAAAAAGCCTTTGTTCTCTTTTCCTTTATCCGGCCACGCTTTAAAGATCATGGTGGAGATTGAATGCGGCCACAACCATTTCTATTTTTCGAGATTTAATTTTCTTGAAAATCCTCATAAATAAAATCTTATAACCAATTTTTTTTTTTTTCAGGAAGATTACAAAAGTATTAAATAAAAAAAAGAGGGACAAAAAATAAAATAAAATAAAATAAAATGATAAATTAATCTTTCATTAATGGTGACATGATCATAAAGAAGTAATATTGTTTTAAACAATAGTAAAGCAACGAATTTTCGGTGAAATCATGGCCACATAATGCACTATCAATGGTGTTTGTTTTACAAAAGCACTTCTTAAAAGTAGATCGCACAAAATTTATATACGAGACAATCTCACAAATTTTTTTGTGTTTTTTCTTTTCAATTCGGGATCGATTTTATAGTTTCCGGATTACTATGTAAACAATCCACCCCTGCGTACTAGTATCATAATTGAATTAAAACATATTTTTTATAATTAAAATATAATTTTATATATGTACATAAATAATTAAATAATATATACATTATTTAAAGTCTTATTGGATTCATTTTAAAAGGATTTTATATCCCAAAAATTATCTCTACGTTCCTAAATAATTTATACAAAAACTAATGTGAGAACGGTTCAATTTTGTGTCTCCGACCGGGTCAAATTCATAAAAAGTATTACTTATGTAAAAAATATTGTGTTTCATGGTAGGTATAGACCATATTGATCTATCTTATGAATGAATGGATCTCAATTGAAACCGTCTCACGGATCCTAATCTGTGAGACGGGTAAACCCTACTCATATTCACGATAAAAAGTGATACCCTTATCATAAAAAATAATATTTTTTAATGGAAAACACAAATAAGATATCCGTCTCACAAATACGATCCGTGAGACCGTCTCACACAAGTTTTTACTCTTACACCGAATATAGACTTATGAGATCATCTCACATACAAGCTCAAAGATTTGAACAATAAAACAACGCATACCAACAAACACTAATTACAAATTAATTGTTGGCCCTTTTCGTATGACCATATGGAGACCCTACGTACCCAATATATATAGATGAAATTATTTATATGTAGGAAGCTTGGATAATACATTCAAAGGATCATCTTTCTCGTGTTTAAATGAATTAAATAAAATAGAATCAAGAAATTGAACGACTTCCACCTCCAACTTCCCTCATTTATAACTGGCTGTGAGCTGGGTCGAATCTATAAAATTAATTTGTTTTTCCCTTTTTTTCACACTGGACATGAGTGTTTTGTTTTGACACATGATTGAATCCACACATTTTTTTTTATTGTCGGAGATATTTATATCATTGGCGTAGAAACGAATTGCCTATAATTTATTTTCAAAATATCTGTCTTTTACTGTTTGGTTTTTTTATAGACGAATTTATTCAATAATTTATGGAAATTAATAAAAAGTAAGTTATTAAAAGTAGTAGCTCAGTCTAGCTAGCGCGCATAAATCTACGTCGGAAAAGCCAAATAATATATTATTTAAATAAAAGTAGCCTCAGAGCTTTTCTGATATTCAGCCACGAGTCACCAAATTATTAATTGTGACAAGTAATTTGATTGTCTATTATTTTTAATTAAGAACGATATTCAGCCACGAGTCACCAAATTATTAATAAAAAAAAACGTGGTTTTCAAAAGTCACTGGCAAGTAATTAATGTTTCCTTTCATCTTCCATATGACTCTCATCAAAAAGTCCTCGCCAAATTAATGTTTCCATTAATCCTACAACAGTGATTGATAAAACAAGATATATCATATAAAATCTTGCATTTTGTAATGAAATTATTATATCGGATAATTTTATCAATATAGTCTTAATTATAGTACGATCGTCCCTACGATAGGTCTTATTTTGGCTCAATATTAATGATAAAAGATCTCCAGAATTGGATTTACGTATTAAATGAATTATTATTATTTTTTGGTAGAGAATGGATGTACATTACTGAATTTAAATTAAACAATAAAAAATTTTAAAAAGTTGAAAGAAAATTTTGATTCTTTACTTTAAAATATAACGTCTATGTTACAATATAATGTCACTCCCTGATTATTGTTTTAGGTTGACACACTGTTGCAAGGTGCTATTTCAACCTTTAGCCATGATAGGGAGACTTGTAACCACTTAGGCTGTAGACCGGGTTGACCAAATTTTATTTTTTTATTAGTATGTATTATTTTTTGATTTAGCCCAGTGATCCAAATTACATTTGGCTTAAAAAATGATTTCTCAACCCATACTCCAAAGTCCATACTTGATAATTGATTATTATCCAAAGAAAAAAAAAATGAAGGCACACGATTTATGTTGCAGACTTACAGAAGCAGAACATTTCAATGTTCAAAACCTCCTCCCAAGTCCCAACCCATCGTATTGCTCATTTCCTCTCCCATCATCAGCTGCCACACCATCTTATCCCGGAGTTCCGACCACCGTCGCAAGACCAGCCATCGAGAGCCCCAAGCTTTGCACCTTCTTTGGTTCTTCCTATGCCGAATCGAAGAAGAAGCCTCTCGATTTCAGCTCATGTTCTTGCGTTCGATTGTTGCTCGATTTAGATAATGATCTTACTTCATTTTATTTGTAGTTAGTGGTGTCGTGGTGTTGGAAAACTTTGGGCCACTTTGTGCCGTTTCCAACCATTTTTCTTAGCGTGACCAATAATTTCGGCTACATTTCTGACGAGTTCTATCATTGCGAAACCACAGGCTTTTCGATTTTGAGGTATTGAGCTCGATGAATCCAAGTCCTTGGATCCATTGCAAGCAGCTGAAAATTAGGATTTTAATCACTCTGATGCAATTCTTTTTCGACTCCAACTAGCATTAGTTGCAGTAGCTGAAAAGTATATCTCTATATGGTTTTTCTTTTAAAATTAGACGGCTATTATCAATCTTGTTACGTCTTCTTCCAAGCGCAATGCCGAGTTATAATCTTATCAGTTAATGAAATTGCACGTGCTGTTGTTGCTGGTGGATGCGAGACTGGGCGAGGAGCTAATCAGATTGGTACTTTGCATCGAGCATGTACTACTCGTTGGAGCTCCCATTTTATTTCTATTTGTAGCTTGATAGATATGTATGATACAACTATTAATGTGCTCGAAAACATTATCATTGATGGCAGCTCTACTTCAATGCACGGGGAAGTTGGTGGTTCATTAATAGTGATAAAGTCTTTTGATTTCATTTTTATTTTACATTTGATGCATAAAATTATGGAAATCACAAATTTGCTTTGTTGTGCCTTGCAACAAAAATCTCTTGATATCATAACTTCAGTGGATTTGGTTTCTACAACTAAAGAACTTTTCCTGAGATTGAGAAATGATGGCTTTGATATTTTTCTTTCGTATGTAAAATAATTTTGCATAAGATTAGATGTCGATATACCATAGATGAGTTCTCATTGTAAGCATTCTAGTTGTTCATGCCCGAAAAACGATACCATCACAGTTGAACATCACTTTCATTATGATATATTTAATGTTGCAATAGATTTTCAGTTGGAAGAGTTAAACTCTAGATTCAGTGATGAGACAGTTAAATGAATGGTTTAGACGTTTTTTTTTGTACTTCATTAATTTTTCTTGCAGGATGATGAAGATATAATATTACATGTTCAATGATTTGTCGGTTTTCCTGAATCTTACGAGTTCAATAACAAATATATTGAAAATCTTGTTAATGAGAAATTTTTTGAGGTTACGATAAACATGTATCATAGCTATGATTTGTGTTGTTATGGATTATTTTGTTTTTTGTTAAAAAAATTTAGTCCGAGTAGATTTCAAATCCTGGCTGCGGACACTGTCAACAAGATTGTCCATTAGCAACTTACTTAAATATTTATATACATTTCTAATACAAGATGTAATCATAATCCTTATATGATCAATTAAGGTGGTTTGAATTTCACTTTAGGTTCTATAATTTGTCCAAAATTTTAAAAAGAAAAAGAAAAGAAACCATGGATTATTTACTATAGATAAGTGCGAGATACAACAACAAACACCTTCATCAATCACCACGCAAAATAAATACAATAACAACAAACACCTTCATAATATATATGTGATTAAGCACTTATTTCATCATCATGCATCATCATCATCATCATGGCTTGAGATGGTGGCTCTCGATATCTCCTGTGAGTTTGATGCAAAGTCCCAAGAGTGTGAGTGGATCTTCGACATCTTCTTTGAGTTTCTCGTACTCCAAAGTCCATGTCACCAAATCGATATCTCCATGAGTTTCCACGTGAAATGTTGCATAAAATGTCTTGTACAATTCCAGCAGATCACCTTCGATCATTTTAAATCTGACTGATCTCTTTTCTTCATCGATGGAGTCCACTATCTCCTTCGCCACTTTCTTCTTTCCATCTTAATTAATCATCACAATTCCACAATAAATATATGATCAAAATCGAGTCAACATACGAGAGCATCGATTAATTTAAGTTGATTTTAGAGTTTCATTCCAGGCTATATATAATTATACAATACATTGTTTCGTATTTCATTTCACCTCAACTCAAGTCGGGATCTGGAAAAATATACATAAATATAAAGTAAAAGAAATGTACCGTGAGTGTAGTTCCAAAGGAGAACTGAACCTGCAGTTCCCAACTCTCCTTGATGCAAACCACAGCCTTGAATGATTTCAGGGCTCATGTTGGATATCTCATGCGGCATATATCTGAACACCTCATGAAACACATCTCCTCCAGACTTGTACTCTATTTGGGCACTCAATTTCCCAGTAAGACCCATCTCCAGCTGCCTCACTATATAATATAATTATCACTTACTGATGTATCGCTGCTACGAGATTTGGCCATCTATTTATTGATGGAAGGCAGTGTGTTACGTGTATTACTTGTATTATTGAGCAATACATAAAAAATAAAAAATTAAACAGTCTTTTTTAAATAATAATGGTTTATTATTTAAAATTTTTTACTTATTAAAATATAGGAGTGTAATCTGTATATATCATGGTTGCATGCAATATTTTATTCTTTTTTATTCAACTTGGTGTGCAAGTTGTATTATTGCTCAAAGTTAAGACTATGTATATGTTAACGTTTAATTTAATTTTTTTAATATCAATATTACATAAAAAAATTATGTTTAGTAACTTGGAAAGTAAAAGTTTTTTGGTGAGGTATATATATATATATATATATATATATATATATATATATGACTATGTATATGTTAACGTTTAATTTAATTTTTTAATATCAATATTACATAAAAAATTATGTTTAGTAACTTGGAAAGTAAAAGTTTTTTGGTGAGGTATATAAATATATATATATATATATATATATATATATATATATATATATATATATATATATATATATATATATATATGTTTGGGTCGAGAAATTATTAGAACAAACATTTGTCGTTTTATGAAAAATTAAAGTTGATTATCTTTTAAAAATTACATCAATTCAAGCATCATATTTCGGTTGTTCCATAATTATTGCACATCAACAATCTATTTATTCATAATTTCACTCATTGCAATCATTATGATCGAACTCGTGACATTGACTCTCATAGTATGATCGAGGAATTACATCTTTACCAAAAACTTTAATTAATGATAATAATGAAATTCAAATATTTTAAATTATAAAACAATTTAAATATCTGTAATGCCCGAGAATTAAGCACTGGTAATCAAGGATTACTGACTTATAATTTAACGTGATTACGAAAGGGCCAATTGAGACATGATTTAAGATAATCTGCGGCCATTTATTCTGAATTTTAGAATGTGTTACCGAAGCAACACCGCACCCGCGTTCATGGTTAGACCGCACCCGCGGTCGATGTCCAGTAGGGTAGGAAATTTTATTCGAGGTGAGACCGCACCCGCGGTAAAAACAAGACCGCACCCGCGGTACAAACATGACCGCACCCGCGGTCTTGACTTCTGGAAAATGGATATGGATTAATACACGCAGCGCACCCGCGGTCTTACACCTACCGCACCCGCGGTGCTACGTGTTTTGCGAAAAATGAGGACACCTAATAACATGCATGCACCGATATATATATATATAGAACGAAATCCTTCAGAATCAGCCAAAAATCGAGAAAAGGGTCCGAGGAATTGTGTTGAAAATCCTTACGCCTTTTGTGAGAAATCCGTCCGTCTAATTTTGAATCCGACTTCGGTATCGAGTTCCTAGCAACGTAGGCTACAACTGGACGTAAGTTTTACTACGTTTTGACATGTTTTGGAATTATGATGTTGTTAGAATTGAATAAACGTCATATATGTTATTCTTGACATGTTAGACAGCGTAGAATCGAAGTCAGATTAAGAAACGGACTGAATATGGGATTGTTATGATTTTCAGAATAAGATTGATCAGAATTGATATCAGATTTGTACGGTGATTGATTATAAATGTTTGGAATTGATATAGACTGATATGGTATTATCAGTATCGCAAGATTGTACTGTTGTACCATCAGAATTTGATAAAACAGAGATGTTGTGATTTGATTAGAATATTGATACAGAATATATTGATATTGCCATTGCCAGATTGAACAGTGACAGACTTTGAATCAAGACTTTGATTGTATCAGATCGACAACAAGAAAGGTATAAATAAATGTTGATTCGGGATTGCACAACTCGAGTTAGGTTTGACTTGAGTTTCCCTAAATCACATACTTTATTTTATTGCATTGATATTTGCAGATTATCATATTGATATGTTAATCTAGTGACTTAGAGCAGAGTCAGAGTCCGAGTCTAGGGCAGATCAGCCTAGTTAGGGCAGAACCGCCGAGTCTTTCTCAGAACCGATAAGACTCTAGACTTATGGTGTATCGAAGAGCTTTAGATGTAGATCAACGTCCATCTCAGACACGCGATACAGAATACCAAAGTCTAAATTAGATTGGTATCCCTAGATTTGAGATAAGATAAGATTAGATCACGAGTCATTGATTCATGTAGTCAGACTAGATACATGTTTTGATGTTTGTTTATGCTTTTATATATGATTTATATGATTGCATTTAATACATTGTTTATACTGGGATATTTATATCTCACCGGAGTTATCCGGCTGTTGTCTTGTTTGTATGTGTGCATGGCAACAGGTGGGACAGGTACAAGGTCACAGAGGTGAAGACAGACCGAGATTAGAGTGGTGATACCGGACTTGGACTAGAGCTAGGGTTTAAACACTTGATAGTAGTTGTTGAACCTGAGTATGTATGATTGTATATTTTATCAGATTTATACTTTTATACTGATATGTATAGGAGTTTGATTCCATTACCTTCCGCATTTAAAAAAAAAATTAGACCCTGTTTATTATAATGGATTAATTAGTCTCAATCATGATTAAAAAGATGATTAGCGTCCGGGTCCCCACAACATCATATTTCAATTGTAATTTAAAAGGTATACAACAGTCATATGTTGTTGGATGGACATGGTCAATGATAAATATTTGATTTTACGGGGGGAAAAACAGTAAGGTCCGGTGGAAAAATCTATCTGGGAAAAGCCAAGACCTTTAATTTTTTAAAATTTAGAGTCGCCTCAGAGATTTTCTTGTTTGATTTCATGGACAACACAATCTATTAAAAATTATGCAAATCTTTTCGTGTCGTTTCCAATTATTTTGATGGATATATTATATTATTTGATTCATATGTGTGCATCAATAATGTAAGGGTTCATGGCCAAATTGATTCCAAAAATGACAAAAAAACAAAAAAAAGGTCATCTTCGAACTGATGTTTCCATAAATCATCCATTAAGATTTAAAAAAAAAAAAAAATAGCGTCACGAAATGCGAGCTCCAAACTTTTCAGACTTAAACGAGATTAATATGAATTTAAGCATAAATTCTTTTTTATTTTAGTGTAGAATTATATCAAATCAATAAATAGATAAATAATAATACATAAATACGACAAATTTAAATCTAATGCATTAATTATCATATTTATAATAGCATAAAAATTTCAAAATTATAATCTTTAGATATTTTTGCAACTAAACCACATCAAAAAATGCTAAATATTTATCAAATCATTGTCTGATTATAATTTGAATTCTTCTTCATTCATTTTATCTTGGTACCATCTGATAAATCATATTTTCATCAATATCACTTACATGTTGTAAAGGTTCTTCTCCACCTCATCTTCTTCACCACACTTTTCAACTATCCAAGATTGAGCATTGCTCGTATCACTTGCTAGTAAAGTCTCAAATTTAAATTTTCTCTTTTTCTTACTCATCAACCTCGCACTGAATTGGACATATAATACTAGAAGTTAAACAAATGATTTTTTTGCAATCCCTTTCAAATTTGGCACATCATTGCCATAGAAGTCCCACCAACTATCAATTTTTTTTGTATATTTAAAAAAGACAGAAATATAATGAATATGTGGTAACAATAATATACAAACAACACGATGGTATATTTTAATAGACTTTCCCTCTAAATTTATATACATTAATTAGAATACAAAAAATCATTCACATAAAATATATATCTGTCGCAGGCAACTTGTACCACATGGCGACGACTGGCCCATATTTTATATTTGATTGCGTTGTTGGGTTGATTATTTTAATAATTCACTGGATCAAGTTATAATTTTATTTATTGATTATTCATCATAAATCAACTAATTTCAAATTATTAATTATTATCTTATATTAATAAAAAAATACTCAAATCTTTATAATATTTTTTAAATTATATTTATTAAATATTGAAAATAATAAATTATAATTTATCATCGTGTCTAAATTTTAATCAATTAAAACCATATATATTATTATTTATTCAATATTATTCTTCATCCTACTCAAATATTTTAATAATCACAATATTATTTATCCACACAATTAGATCAACCCAACTAAGCGAAACTTTAAGTGACATTCACGATATTATTTATCCAGACATGCAATTACATCAACCCAACTAAACTTAACTTTAAGTGATATTTCGGACAGTTTCTGCTCTTTATGTTTTTATTTTACACTGTAATGGTAGCTGTCGATGTCTTTCACTGTGTTAACCAACAGTTGGAGTGAAGGAAATGGTTCTTCAATATCTTCATTCATCTTCTCATACTCTAAGGTCCATGTAACTAAATCGGTATTTCCACTTGTTTCCACATGGAGTATGACTTTAAAGCTTTTGTAAAACTCCATCAGATCGCCTTCGATCACTTTAAATGTGATCGATCTCTTCTCTTCATCGATGGCTTCTATTATCTCCTTGGCCACTCTTTGCTCCCCATCTATATATATATATATATATATATATATATGTACATGATGCAAGTAAACAGATAATTTTGGACCAAAAGTATTTCTCTTAATGGATTTAGTTAAGGAAAATAAAAGTTTTTTAATGTATATATCGATCTAAAAATCTCGACGGACCTTATGCGATCATCGATCATATATATTTTGGACTTACCAATCATGTAATTCCAGCAGATGACAGCGCCAATCTCACCCCAACTTCCTTGATGCAAGTCGCAGCCCTGGACTAAATTAGAACATATTTTTGATACTTCGTGTGGTTTGTGTTTATAGAGTTGATGAAACACATCTCCACCAGACTTGATCTGGATTTGAGCACTCAATTTTCCAATAATACCCATTTTTTTAAAAGTGCAAATTCGTGAGTGTTGGGTCTCTAGCTACGGCTTACTGATCTTTTGGCTCCCCTATTTATAGCTAGCTAGGTCATGAAAGAATTGGTAAATGTGTTTCTAGTTTATAAATATGTTGCTAGCAAAGGAATTTGTTCCCCAGAAGAAAAAGATATGTTCAAAACGTGCAAGTTGCATTGTCCACCCTAATGTCATTGTCACTCATGTTGTCCTCCAATCAACAGAATTTTTTCAACTTACTATACGTGTTGACTCACCATTTTCAGTACCTTCAAGAAATGGACACGCAACATGTATGTACATACTGAGTTAGGTCTAGATTAATGAGGAAATTTGGCTGCGCAATGCAAGAATATTGGTGACGAATGATGATGGACCAAGCTAGTTAGCTTATAACCAACCTGCAGCCTCATCAGACAGAATGACTCGCGATAAATAAAGAATTAATGAGATCTAATTACATTCAGTTCTTACCAAAGAATTATAGTTTTAGTTTGCATCCAACAGTTTTATCATGCAGATCCAACTGTATGAAAGTGTATGTTGTAGACTCGGCCGCTCGAATCAAAATTAACGAAACTGTTCTTCAAAAACTTCAATGATCAAACCATTTTTTCCATTTTTTTGCTATTTTCCAATATCATGGCCTACCAATTACCAACTGTGTTTCGTTTTTCTTTTTGTGTTGACATTGCTTGCGAGGACGATAGGATACTTGAATCCATCCGGTACTTATTTAAAAAATTGCATTATGTGAATGACAATTTTTAAATATGTATGAATTATTTATCCTATAAAATATTTAGAACGATCGATTTTGTCAACAGCAATGAATTGTCTTCATATTTTCTTGAGAGGATTGTCTTCATAAATTTTTAAATAATTGAATCCAATAATGTCATTGTAGTTCTGTTCATGCGATATAAAAAATTCTCACACATGACTCATGCAACTACATAAAAAATTTATTTTGAAATAGCTATGTTTGACAAATTTATTTCTAAAAAAAAATCTTATCCTAATTAAAGCGGTAGCTTTTATGAAAATATTTTCTTAAAACATACGGGCCAGTGGTTATTTTGATAAGACTCGTTTCGTACATCAAAATGAATGGACATTTTCAGCTCTCAAATAAAAATCCATTATCATGCGCGCGTAAGAGTGTGTGTCCAATTCTCGACCTCAATTTGTGTGACAGACGGTCACAGGCCGATGATGGCCGAGATATTTTGGTGATTTCCTCGTTGTCCCGAGTCTGGAAGCTTTTACATTATCATGCAGATTGTATCGATGACATCTTCTTGCGCGCCACACATTTATCGACCAAAGTCATCTGGAAGTCGTGACTGGTGATCACTAGTGAAGTTTCATCAGTTCCGTTATACGCTTTCTTGGATTGTTTTTATTCGTAGCGACTTTTAGTTCTGCTATCCTTGCCTTTTTGGTATGATTCTTGCCGACACAAACTGGCTTCAAGGAATTTCCATTGCAGCCCATTTGATGCATGGGTTCTTTTACATCAAATTTTGGATTTACTTTGCCCACGGATTTTGTTTTCAAATTTGCATCGAAATTATAAAAATTTATCGGATCGTCTTTTCTGTAATTATCGTTATTTTTAGGTAACATTTTTCCTTTTTACATAAACAATTAGATAGAGTAATTAGTGCCTTCTTAACTACGGAAATTTTTACGACAAAATTCCATGACGGGAGATATATTAAAAAAAATTGTTGTATGAGTTTTATAGATCGAAATTTCTTATATCGTCGAAAATTCGTATTAATGATTACCTTTGAATTTAAAGAGTTACATTATTATTGTTTATGTATTAGCGTCAAATTTGACTTGAGATTGAGGTCAAAAGTTGAATTTATTTATGTTGTCCGGTGGAGCAACATGATATAATCAGTTTGAGAATCGACCAACTTTTTACTCAAATGTTTCAATACCTAAATGCCTAACAAAGAATATCTCGAGTCAACTTCAATATTTTATTTATTTACTACTACTAAATATTCACATCAGTGGATCGAAACTGTAGATATAGACAACAAATTGAAGTGAGGTGGTTTTCTTTAATTTTAATGTATGAGATTTAAATTTTACATAAAAAAGACATGTGCATTAAAATAATTTTTTTTGGTCTTTTATATTAGAACTTAAAAATCACCTTTATAGAGAATGTTTAACCAGAAACACACCGACAATAGACATAAACAAGCCGTCAATTCATGCGGTCTTGGCCGAAATAGAATGCACACACTGATACGATCATTGACCACTAAATTCCATCGAATGTCTCAAAATTCCTACAACCTTAAAAACAAAAAGCACAGCATATTCTCGCACTAAATTATCCTCAAATGGACATTCGATCCCCACCAACTTTACTTCCTCCTCCTCTCTTTAACTTTCTTTTCTCACATACTCCCCGCCCCAGCAGATGATCGTGTCACCCTCCTCCGCCTACGTGCCTCGGCTCCATCCGTGGCCGGACCCTTCGATAGAACACAGCTGACACCACCCCATGTTCGTGGGAAGGGTAAAATGTGATAACACGACTAACCGTGTGATCGCCCTTTGTCTTCCGGGAAGTGGCCTACTCGGGCGTCTGCCATCCAATACTATAGGCAACTTGACCGAACTCCGAGTCCTCAGCCTCCGCCATAATGCTCTTTCAGGTCCGATTCCTTCTGCTATAGCCTCCTGTTCTCAGTTAACTGATCTTCACTTGCAAGGCAACAGCTTTTCGGGGGAGATACCAGATAGTTTCTTCACTTTGACAAATCTTTTACGTTTGAATCTAGCTAGAAACCAGTTCTCAGGGGACCTGCCATTCCGTTTTAAATTTTAATAGCCTGAAAAATATAAGAACTTTGAATTTAGAAAACAACCAGTTCACTGGATCACTTCCTGATTTGCATAGCATCAGTTATCTTAGACAGTTTAACGTGTCTTTTAATGGTTTGATTCCACGGAGTTTGCATAAATTTTCTCCTCAATCATTTCTTGGAACTTCCCTTTGTGGTGGACTTCTTGTTTCTTGCTCCAAAAACAAGATTTCAGGTGAAACAGTAGCCGGGATTGCTATAGGAACTGCTATTGGATTTCTTCACATTCTTATATTTTTATTCACTAAAAAATATGCACGTGCGTTGCACGTAAAAACTAAACTACTGAAAATATATGTACGAAATTTTAATAATATTTAAATGAATTAAAACATGGTTATTAACATTTATCAACTGAAACAAACTAAGCCATAAAAAATAAAAAAATAATGACCATAGACGGTATATAAATCAGAGAAATTTATCTTATCCACTTGACACACTTTCCAATATGCTTCTTGGTTGATTTTGACAACTCAACAGCTCTTTGTCGTAGTTTGTTATAATATACATATAATTATTTTGATATGCTCAACAAGTATCTGATCGTCTTTAACATCTATTATGTTATTTACAATCCTTATCCGGGATCTGACATGCTCGTAGTTTGCTTTTTTATCACGACATTTTTTCGATTTTCTATATTGTTTTTATTTGATAATCTTATTTTTCCGACTATTTTTTTGTTGTTAAATGATTTTTCAGCTTTTTGACAATAATCAACTATAACTCCTAAGAAAAAATGCTTTTACTCGTGATAAGTTTTCACTTGTGACTAAAAGTATTTATAACCTATATATTCTTCAACAACATAACCAATGAATGTTGTTGCACCTTCTTCAAATATTGTGATATTTGTGATATCATTTTTATATATTTAGTATCAATATTATCAACATATAGTTGTAAGGTTAATAAATTTTTAACAACTATTTCTCAATCAGTGTGAGAAAAATGCTTGAATTTTTTCAAATGGCTATATCTTAGAATTGTGTCCTCATTTAATTTGACACAATTCAAGAAAGTCATCTTGATCGTCATTTTTTGGAAGCTTTGAAATAATGATTGCGAGCATCATGTCATGATGATGATATAGTTTCAATCTCATTTGTTGCGTTTAGAACATAATATTATATTATTCATTGAAACAAAACAAATTTTCTTCTATCGAGTTTATATTTTGTTTTATAATATTTTATATATTGTGGAACGATATACAAAATTAATTATTGTATTTTAAAAAGTTTGAGAAGAGATACGAATAATGTAATTAAGATATGCATATGAGATATCATTCAAATATATGTCAAAGTATTTGTCTTATTCAATATCTCATCTAATAATATAACCATTTAGATTTGATGAGCATTTTATGATAGTCAAAATTAATTTGATGAAACATTGTAGAATTTTATTTGAATTTCAATATTTTGCTAAGTGAATTTATTTGACGAGGATTTTTCTATGCTACCATCATATATGTTATAAATTAGCTAGTTAGACACTTTGACTAAAAAAAGAGACAAAAACAATCTCGTATCACCTCGAAATATATCGAGATAATATTGGAGAAAATAAAGTGAAACTGACTCAATGTCTCAATAAAATGCACAGAATTGATATGTTATATTGTGTCAACAAAGTTTTAGAATTGTTCTCATACCATTATAAATAGAATGAGAATTATGCACAATTTGTTTTTCATGTATTTCTTTTTCTAAATGAATAATTTTTTCTTTTTGAAAAAAACTATTTTATTGAAAAATATTGACATTTTATATGATATTAATATATCGCACAACCATGAAATAGTAACATAATCATTATATAACACTTAACGTACACATACAATTCTTCAATTCCTTCTTCATTATGTTTCGTTGAAATTTAAATCTGAATCATTCTTGATCTTAACATTTTGCTTTAAATATGATTTAATATATATGTATATGTTTCATGTTACTTAATTAGACCTAATTTCAAATATCTATAAAAAAAATGTGCTTGAATTATATCATACAGAAATTAGGACATAGTATGTAGGACCGAACGCTTGCCGCTTTATCAAAAGCTATAGGTAGTAGTAATGGTGCAACTTAAATCTTTTAAATCGCGCAGCAGCTCAAGCACCACAGTTCGGCCGCTCAAGCAAGCAGGGACAATTATTGCATCCAACAATCTTCCTCCCAATAATTGCACTCCTTGCAATCAATGAGAATCGAACCCGTGACCTTGGCTCTGATACCAATTGTAAGACCAATCGCTTGTCGTTTTACCAAAAGCTATAGCTAGTAGTAATTGTGCAACTCAAATCTTTTAAACAGCACAGCAGCTCAAGCACCACGGTTCGACCGCTCTACCAAGCAGGGACAATTATCGCACCCAACATAGTAATACACAACATTATTATTTTTTTATTTAACATGTCTTTTTTCCATCTTTGTCAAAACTTTTTTGTTCAAAATTTGACGCATTTCGTAGACTATATGTATGAAAAACCAAGAAATTATATAATTCACATAAACCATTTACTATTCTCTTCGTAGAACAGAAGACCCAAAATACGTGGCTTTGATTGATGTACTCTCATACTTATTTTTATATAAACAACAAGACACATGATATAATATCAGAAAATTCAAATTACCGCCAACAATACTAACCAAAACGAATAAAAAAATCATAACACAAACAACCTCGATAAGAAAAAAAAATGATACCTCAAAGTTTAAAAATAATTTATTTAGTACAATAACAAAAAAATTGAAGTATATACGAGCAATAAAAAGCATAAATCACTCTCAAATTAAATATTAACTCATATTATTCACAATTTGTATAAATTTTCCAATATTTTTTTCAAATAAAGAGAAGAATCCTTATTAATGTCATCGTTTTATAGATATTCATTTCACTTCTTTAAAAAACACATGAAAAATAGTGCCTTGAAATCATAATAAAACCATTTAGAAAAGCACCAGTAAAAATATAATACAAAGTCACACAATTTTTCTTAAACCATAGAAACATATTAGACTATTGACTAAATATATCTAGCAACAACAAATCATACGTTAACTTGTGATATAATTAAAATTTAGAATCATGCATAATCATTGAATTAGAGCAAAATCGCATGCCCAAAATCTACTAGATATTATATATTTTAATAATTTATCCATATTTGTCGTTCACCAGAGGACTCTTAGACCTACCAAATTTTGTAGTTCACCTATTATTTTCATGATAAATAATATTACAAAAATAATATAAGCAAGAACATAAAAACTCAAATTAAAATGTCTTCTATCAATTTAAGTAAAAAAAATTGATTAGAGAATATAATAATAACGTAAAAAATTTAAATATTGATTTATAGACAGAAGTTTGAAAATACATTTGCCCCAATAAATAAAAAATGTTATCTCTTGATATTATGAGACATAAGGTAAAAACGAATAAATATTTCAATCTTTTTAATATTTTCTAAGTCACTTTAAACTAAGTAATATAAGCAAACAGAAAACATGCATTATGTGTTTAAAAATTAACAAAATATCTCAACAATAAAAAATTGAAAAATGACCGTTTTTGTTGGATATTTGATTTTGTTTTCTCTTTTCTTTGTGCAAACAAACAAATCACATAAACAATGCAAATACAATTACATGATCAATACAAAATACATATAACAATCAAACATGTTAACGCTAGGGTAAAAAAAAAAACTCCTCTCATTGCAAGAACACAAAATGATCAAATTGAGCATATTATTTAGTAATATTTATTTAGCAGTATTTATAAAAAAAATTGACTAAATAACTTAAAACAATGTTTGAAATCACTTAAAGACAAATATTTCTCTCAATCACATATCTTTATTGACACTTAAAGAGTTTGAAAATATTTTTATTCTAAATGGAGAGAAAGAAATTTTGTATGACATTAATATTTATAAATAATTTATTTTTAATCAATCCGACTCATTTCCCTTTGTCTTCCTGTTATTATTTGATGGCAATGTATAAATTTAAGTAACTAAAATTAAATTTAAAGTACATTAAAATAATAATTAGTTTGATTGAGTTAAATACACTATTAATGATCTTATTAAACTAAGAAAAAAAATGAATTAAATAACATCATTAACATGACAAATTGTAAAACAAAAAAATAATATAATAGTAAGCTCACAAATGAAAGTCATATACTTAATGGATTAATAATAGATAATATATTATTTAGTAATATGTATTTAGCTATGTATTTAGCATCATATATTTAAAATTGATTTAAAAAATATGTATTAATGATTATTATTAAATGAAGGTCACATTCATATATTTATATTAGTATAGATAGATATAGATAGATATAGATTATTTGTAAGGTTTTTTCACAAAACAAATTTTAATCTCGGCTATTGAATTTAAAAGTTTAGTAATTAGTAAATAAACAATAAGGATAAGGATTAAAAGTTTAATAATTATTAAATAAATAAGAAGTATAAGGACAAAAGAGTAAATGCATAATTGTAATTAATAATTAATAATAATGATTAAATTTAAAAGTTTAGTAATTAGTAAATAAATAATAAGGATAATGACAAAAGAGTAAATGCATAATTGTAATTAATAGATAATAAA
The DNA here is from genome assembly GCF_022965805.1 of Primulina eburnea. Taxonomy (NCBI): domain Eukaryota; kingdom Viridiplantae; phylum Streptophyta; class Magnoliopsida; order Lamiales; family Gesneriaceae; genus Primulina; species Primulina eburnea. The sequence goes on along the minus strand of NC_133101.1, from coordinate 64,696,320 downwards.
AAGGATAAGGACAATAGAGTAAATTCACAATTCAATCTGTATATTTATATAGATATAGATTTAGCATCATATATTGAAAATTGATTTAAAAAATATGTATTAATGATTATTATTAAATGAAGGTCACATTCATATATTTATATTAGTATAGATAGATATAGATAGATTATTTGTAAGGTTTTTTCACAAAACAAATTTTAATCTCGGCTATTGAATTTAAAAGTTTAATAATTAGTAAATAAACAATAAGGATAATGATTAAAAGTTTAGTAATTAGTAAATAAATAATAAGGATAAGGACAAAAGAGTAAATGCATAATTGTAATTAATAATTAATAATAATGATGAATTTAAAAGTTTAGTAATTAGTAAATAAATAATAAGGATAAGGACAAAAGAGTAAATGCATAATTGTAATTAATAGATAATAATAAGGATAAGGACAATAGAGTAAATTCACAATTCAATCTGTATATTTATATAGACTAGATAAATGTACGTGCGTTGCACGTTGAGAAATAGAATAATTTGTATATGATAATTTATATAATATGTTTAATTATTTTGAAATAAGAATAACTTTTAATAGATAAATAATTAATTATTTGGTTACAATCGAAATCATCTCATTTTCTTGTCTTTGATTTGAAAACTTTTTGAAATCTTTTTGTGTCCGTCGGTTTTATCTTCTTATCTATTTTTTTTGTACTCGGCAATTGGTTCTTCATCTCGAATCTCTATTTCATCTTCGTCTTCATGGATCTTCATGTTTTTGTTGATGTTTATTTCATTTGATTTTTCTACCTTTGGTGCTACACTGCCTTGTTTAGTTGTCTTGATAATCTTCCAAGATCTCCGTTTCTTGATATTGACATTTGTTGTTGGATAATTGTCATGTATCTCAATAGCTTCTGCCACAATTTTTAACATTTCATCACGTTTTTTCACTGAATTATCCAACATGAACAAGAATGTGTGGAGCTTAGAGCTTGGTTGATTTAGCGAATCTTTATATGGGTTATTTGGTAAATTCTGCATTGAAAATTTTTATTGTTAGATGCAATATTTATTTGATATAAAATCATTTGTTTGTTTTATCTTATATATGGTCATGAATTTAAATGGAAGATCCAACAAAAGACGCTGCAACTTTTCCAAATAATGTTATTATTGCGATCTCATTCTCATATTCAATTGTGATTATTATTCTATACATGTAACATAAAGAAGTAAAGTAATGATCACATTTTTTTTTATTGTGATCTAAAACTTGGGTTGTGTATTGGTAATTTGTTTTACATAAAAACGATTTGAATTCATTTTTATTTCTCTTTTTCTATTCATTTTATGTATATAAGAGTAATTATTACACATAAAACTAATTTAAACTCATTTTGATTCTTTTGAAGTGTTTTCTTATTGTACCAAACAATTATTTGTGTTTGTCATGCATAGGGTTTTACAATTTGGCAAATTGACAGGCACGTCAATGCAATCCTCATTATGTTCACATTTGCTTAGTATAGGGCTTTGCACGATAAATCACAATTATAATAAATAAATATTACGTCGTGGGTAACAAATATAACTTTTGACATAAATATTAAGCAATATTCGAACTAAAAGATAAATCTTTCACTATCATTCAGTTTTGTTAGGTTAAGCGTGCAAGAGTGAGAGTAGCATTGGGATGAGTGAACTCCTGTGAATTTTCGTGAGTTACGCTGCTGACATTGTGTCGCTTATTTTAAATTTCATTAAAGATATATTTTTTAAAAAAAAACTGTAAATTTCATTCCAAAAATAAAATTTCATTTTTCTTCAATTATTATAAAATTCATTAATACCTGAAAACGAACAAAAAAAAACATTTATTTATTAATATTATTTAACGAAAATAACGACATAAATGTAAACTGACACAATTTTATTATAGTTTTCAATTTTATTAGTCGTGTTTATTTAAGTTATTAATGGATATTAATTTACTCAAGTTTAAAATAAAAATTGCATAAAAACTCCTACGAGTCTGTTTCACAGGAACATGTCTCATATCCTACCCTAATCATGAAAAATCATTGTTTTTTCACTCAAAAAATTGACCGGTGACCCATCTGAAAGATATATCCTTGAGACCGGCTCATATAAAACCAATTCAAAAATTAGGAGAACTATAAAAATTCATGAAAAAAAAAAGAGAAGTCAAACAAAAAGAATTATTTTTAAAATAAGGATATAATTCATTCTGTAAAAATATATTGTAAATTTTATTATTCTTCTATTCATTTTAAATTATATTAAAGATATATTTTTTTAAAAAAATAAAGTATAAATTTCATTTCAAAAAACGGTGGCTAAATTTAATTTTGTTCAATTTTATTTAGAATTAATTGATAGTTGGGAAAAAAACAAACAATAGAATATGTATTTATTATTATTATTTCAAATTTTATTAAAGATATTATTTTTTTAAAAAAATGATGACTAAATTTCATTCCAAAAAATGAAGGCTTAATTTAAATTTCATTCTAAAAACTGGTGGCTAAAATTTATTTTTCTTCAATTTATTTTAGAATATATTAAATAATAGATGGAAAAAAACAAACAAGCGAAGAGAAGTATATTAATTATTATTATTTACGTTATTTATAGATGTTAATTTATTTAAGTTAAAAATAAAATTGACACAGAAACTCCTATGAGGTTGTTTCACGAGTGAATTTTGTGAAACATGCCTGATATCTGACTTGAATCGTGGAAAAAAAAAGTATTTTTTCACTCCTGAAATAACTGGGTCAGCCCCTCTCAGGACTATATAAATGTCTCATATAATGAAGTACAAATTTCATCACAGAAAATGAAGACTAAATTCATTTATCTTCAATTTATTTTAAATTACATTAATTAATAGATGAAAAAATATAAAACCAAAAATCATAATAATAATGGAGTGCAAATTTCATCAATAAAATGAAGGCAAATCTCATTTTTCTTCAATTTATTTTAAATTTTATTAATTAATTAATATATGAAAAAAAAGCAAAAAATAAACATGTATTACTGAAGAATGAAGGCTGATGCTAAATTTTATTTTTTTTTTATTTTTCTTCAATTTAGTTTAGATTCAATTAATTAATAGATTAGAAAAGACTAAAATTCATTTCTCTTCAATTTATTTTAATTTCATTTTTCTTCAATTTATGTAAATTCACAATTCACATTTTACACACTCCATATTTAATTTTATTTTAATTTATTTTAAATTTCATTAATTAATAGATGAAGAACATGAAAAACAACAAAAAAATTAAATATGGAGTGTGTAAATGAAGGTAAGGATATTTATGTAAATTCATTTTATATTAATTTATTTTAAATTTTATTAATTAAAACAACAAAAAAATTAATATGGAATGTGTAAATGAAGGTAAGGACATTTATGTAAATTCATTTTATTTTAATTTATTTTAAATTTATATTTAGATGAATATTTTAAATTTCATTAATTAATAGATGAAGAACATGAAAAACAACAAAAAAATTAAATATGGAGTGTGTAAATGAAGGTAAGGATATTTATGTAAATTCATTTTATATTAATTTATTTTAAATTTTATTAATTAAAACAACAAAAAAATTAATATGGAATGTGTAAATGAAGGTAAGGACATTTATGTAAATTCATTTTATTTTAATTTATTTTAAATTTATATTTAGATGAAAAACATGGAAAACAACAAAAAAATTAAATGTGAAGTGTGTAAATGAAGGTAAGGACATTTTTGTAAATTCACATTCATATATTTATATAGATATAGATATAGATATTTTAAATTTTATTAATTAAAACAACAAAAAAATTAATATGGAATGTGTAAATGAAGGTAAGGACATTTATGTAAATTCATTTTATTTTAATTTATTTTAAATTAATATTTAGATGAAAAACATGGAAAACAACAAAAAAATTAAATATGAAGTGTGTAAATGAAGGTAAGGATATTTTTGTAAATTCACAATTCACATTCATATATTTATATAGACTAGAAAAATGCACGTGCGTTGCACGTGAAAACCTAAACTGCTGAAAATATAGTGTACGAAATTTTGATAATATTTAAATGAATTAAAACATGGTTAATAACATTTATCAAATGAAACAAACTAAGCCATAGAAAATAAAAAATCATGACCATAGACGGTATATAAATCAGAGAAATTATCTTATCCACTTGACACACTTTCCAATATGCTTCTTGGTTGATTTTGACAACTCAACAACTCTTTGTCCAGGGGCGGATCCAGAATGATAAGTTTGGGGGGCCGGTCTACCTCAATTCCTGAACGTAGAAAAAATTCCAAGAATCCTTGTCTTTCCTTCTGATGTGTCTCCGAACTCGCGTCCCACAATATTTCACTCGTCAGTCGACAATATAGCAGAGGTTTTGCAAAAGGTTATTATTTCAAATGGCTTTCTTGATTGTGTTTGTATTAACCAACTATAAAGGTTTTAAGTTGGGACTTTGTAAAAGCCTGTTATTTAGGTTTTCAAAAAAAAATTTGCAGAACAATGTCAAAAAACAGCGTATAAAAGAATTAAACATGGACCATATGTGTAAACCTCGAAAGTCTTTAACCATTAGACTAATTATAGATACTTAAAATTTTGATGGGTCAAATAATATATATAATAAATAATAAAATATATCTTACATAGTAAAAAAAAAATTAAAAAAAATTCAAGGGTGCCGTGGTCCCCTCCGGCCCTACAGTGGATCCGCCCCTGTCTTTGTCGTAGTTTGTTATAATATGCATATAACTATTTTGGTATGCTCAGCAAATATCTGATCGTCTATAGCTATAAGATTAATAAATTTTCAACAACTATTTCTCAATCACTGTGAGAAAAATTACTTGAAATCTCTTCAAATGACTATATCTTAGAATTGTGTCCTCATTTAATTTGACACAATTCAAGAAAATCATCTTTGATCGTCATTTTTTGGAAGCTTTGCAATAATGATTGCGTGCATCATGTCATGAGGATGATATAGTTTCAATCTCATTTGTTGCGTTTAGAACATAATATTCTATTATTCCTTGAAACAAAACAAATTTTCTTCTAGCGAGTTTATATTTTGTTTTATAATATTTTATCTTGTAGAATGACATACAAAATTATTTATTGTATTTTAAAAATCTTGAGAATAGATACGAATAATGTAATTAAGATATGCATATGAGATATCATTCTAATATATGTCAAAGTATTTGTTTTATTCAATATCTCATCTAATAATATAACCATTTAGATTTCATGAGCATTTTACGATAATCAAAATTAATTTGATGAAATATTGTAGAATTTTATTTGAATTTCAATATTTGGCTAAGTGAATTTACTTGACAAGGAGTTTTCTATGCTACATCATATATGTTATGAATTAGCTGGTTAGACACTTTGACTAAAAAAAGAGACAAAAACAATCTCGTATCACCTCGAAATATATCGAGATAATATTGGAGGAAATAAAGTGAAACTGGCTCGATGTCTCAATAAAATGCACAGAATTCATCTATTATATTGTGTCAACAAAGCTTTAGAATTGTTCTCATACCATTATAAATAGAATGAAAATTATGTACAATTTGTTTTTCATGTATTTTTTTTCTGAATGAAGAATTTTTTCTTTTCGAAAAACTATTTTATTGAGAAATATTGACATTTATATGCCGCAGAACCATGAAGTAGCAACATAATCATTATATAACACTTAATGTACACATACAATTCTTCAATTTCTTCTTCATTGTGCTTCGTTGAAATTTAAATCTGAATCATTCTTGATCTTAAAATTTTGCTTTAAATATGATTTAATATATATGTATATGTTTCATGTTACTTAGTTGAACCTAATTTCAAATATCTATAAAAAAATGTGCTTGAATATATCATACAGAAATTAGGACATAGTATGTAGGACTGAGCACTTGCCGTTTTACCAAAAGTTATAGCTAGTAGTGATTGTGCAACTCAAATCTTTTAAACCTCGCAACAGCTCAAGCACCACGGTTCGGCCGCTCAACCAAGTAGGGACAATTATTACACCCAACAATCTTCCTCCTATAATTGCACTCCTTGCAATCAATGAGAATTGAACCAGTGACCTTGGCTCTGATACAAATTGTAAGACTGAGCGTTTGTCGCTTTACCAAAAACTATAGCTAGTAGTAATTGTGCAACTCAAATCTGTTAAACTGCACAGCAGCTCAAGCATCACGGTTCGACCGCTCTACCAAACAGGGACAATTATCGTACCCAACATAGTAATACACAACATATTTTTTTTATTTAACATGTCTTTTTTTTTTCATCCACTATGTTTGTCGAAACTTTTTTGTTCAAAATTTGACGTATTTCGTAGACTATATATATGAAAAACCAAGAAATTATATAATTCACAGAAACCATTTATTATTCTCTTCATAGAACAGAAGACCCAAAATACTTGGTTTGATTGGTGTACTCTCATACTTATTTTTATATAAACAACAAGACACATCATATAATATCAGAAAAATCAATTACCGTCAACAATACTAACCAAAACGAATAAAAAAATCATAACACAAACAATCTCGATAAGAAAAAAAATGATAACTCAAAGTTCAAAAATAATTTATTTAGTACAATAACAAAGAAATTGCAGTATATACAAGCAATAAAAAGCATAAATCACTCTCAAATTAAATATTAACCCATATTATTTACAATTTGTATAAATTTTCCAATATTTTTTTTAAATAAAGAGAAGACGTCTTATTAATGTCATCGTTTTATAGATATTCATTCCACTTCTTTAAAAAACACAAATGAAAAATGGTGCCTTGAAATCATAATAAAACCATTTAGAAAAGCAGCTGTAAAAATATAATACAAAGTCACACAATTTTTCTTAAACCATAGAAAAATATTAGACTATTGACAAAATATATGTAGCAACAACAAAACATGCGTTAACTTGTGATATAATTAAAATTTAGAATCATGCATAATAATTGAATTAGAACAAAATCGCATGCCAAAAATCTACTGAATATTATATATTTTAATAATTTATCCATATTTGTCGTTTAACAGAAGACTCTTAGACCTACCAATTTTTGTAGTTCACCTATTATTTTCATAATAAATAATATTACAAAAATAATATAAACAAGAACATAAAAACTCAAATTAAAATGCCTTCTATCAATCTAAGTAAAAAAATTGATTAGATAATATAATAATGTCGTAAAAAATTTAAATATTGATTTATATACAGAAGTTTGGAAATATATTTGTCCCAATAAATAAAAAATACTATCTCTTGATATTCTGAGACATATGGTAAAAACGAAGAAATATTTCAATTTTTTAATATTTTCTAAGTCACTTTAAACTAAGTAATCTAAGCAAACAGAAAACATGCATTATGTGTTTAAAAAATAACAAAATATCTTAATAATAAAAAATTGAAAAATAACCATTTTTGTTGGATATTTGATTTTGTTTTCTCTTTTCTTTGTGCAAACAAACAAATAACAAAAACAATCCAAATACAATTACATGATCAATACAAATGACATATAACAATCAAACATGTTAATGTTAGGGTAAAAAAACTCCTCTCATTGTAAGAACAAAAAATGATCAAATAGAGCATATTATTTAGTAATATTTATTTAGCAGCATTTATAAAAAAATTGATTAAATAACTTAAAAACAGTGTTTGAAATCTATTACTGAAAAATATTTCTCTCAATCGTATATTTCTATTGACATATGAGGAGTCTGAAAATATTTTTATTCTAAATGAGAGAAAGAAATTTTGTATGACTTTAATATTTATTAATACTTTATTTTTATTCAATCCGACTCATCTCTTTTGTCTTCCTATTATTATTTGACGGCAATGTATAAATTTAAGTATTTAAAATTAAATTTAAAGTAAATTAAAATAATAGTTAGTTTGATTGAGTTAAATACACTATTAATGATCTTATTAAACTAAAATATAAAAAAATAAAGTGATTTTCTGTGAATTTGATGTCAATGTAATCACAATTCACATTCATATATAGATATTAGTATAGATAGATAGATTAATATTTAATTTTAATTAATTTTAAATTTTAATTAATTAATTTTAATTTTTATGAAATATAAAATGAAAAAGAAAAACATGTATTCAATCACATATTTATATTACGTACTCGTCTAGATATAGATAGATTTTAATTAATTATTTTAATTTGCATGAAATAGAACATGGAACAGACATATGTTTAATGATTATATGAAAATATATATTACTGATTAATATTAAATGAAAGTTTTAATTTTAATGAAATATAGAAAATTAAAAAGAAAACATGTATTCAATTATCTTATATTAGTTTAACATATTTATATTAGTACTATGATAGATATAGATAGATTTTAATAAAAATAATTAATTTTAATTTTAATGAAATAAGAAAAAGAAAACACACATATGATATAGATAGATAGATTAATTTAATTTTAATTAATTTAAATTTTAATTAATTAATTTTAATTTTATGAAATAGAAAATGAAAAGAAAACATGTATTCAATTCACATATTTATATTAGTATAGTATAGATATAGATAGATTTTAAATAATTAATTTTAATTTTATGAAATAGAAAATGAAAAAGAAAATATGTATTAATGATTAATATGAAAATATATATTAATGATTAATATTAAATGAAAGTTTTTAATTTTATGAAATAGAAATGAAAAAGAAAACATGTATTCAATTCACATATTTATATTAGTATAGTATAGGTATAGATAGATTTTAAATAATTAATTTTAATTTTATGAAATAAAAATGAAAAAGAAAATAGTATTAATAATTAATATGAAAATGTATATTAATGATTAATATTAAATGAAAGTAAGGATATTTATGTAAATTCACAATTCAATTCATATATTTATATTAGTATAGATAGATATTAGTATAGTATAGATATAGATAGATTTTAAATAATTAATTTTAATTTTATGAAATAGAAAATGAAAAGAAAATATGTATTAATAATTAATATGAAATGTATATTAATGATTAATATTAAATGAAAGTAAGGATATTTATGTAAATTCACAATTCAATTCATATATTTATATTAGTATAGATATAGATATAGATATAGAATAGATATAGATAGATAGATTTAATTTTACGGATAAAATACTAAAGTAGGAAAACAATCCCATGGATTCCACCTTCCCCGGTGAAGCCGTCATGGCGCAAACCGCAGACATATCAAACAGTAGATTTTCTGGCCGAAGCCCTTCAAATGAGAGATTGAAAAGTGTCAACGAGAATGATAGGCACGACGGATTCGTTGTTTTTACCAGACGATGGGAAAAATATCACTTTGCAAGAGCTGTTCTGGTCTTCGGCTGTGATTTTTGGAAAGGGGAGCGTTGAATCAACATATAAGGCGTATTTAGACGCTTGATTTAATTCAGGTGATTGTGAAGAGGGTTCAGGTTGAAAATCGAAGAAGTGGGATCATTGATGCATGAGAATTTGTTGCCCGTAAAAGGGTATTTTTATGGTAGAGAAGAGAAGCTTCTTATCTACGAGCCTATGTCGAACGGAAGATTGAATGCACTTCTTCATGGTTGGCCTCTCTTCTCTATAAATTTTTACTTTTCAATTTGCATTCGGTGGTCAATTTTCACGTTTCCTTGCTTGTTTTCTGCTTACTGGACTTAAATCTGATCGCACACATGTTCCATCATCCGTAGCCAACAAGCACTTATGGATGAAAATTATCACTACAAATTATTATGGGAAAAACACGAGTTTATATCTTAAAATCCATTATTACTATTATTAAGGAAGAAAAATATATTATAGCGGTGCGTTTTTATTTAAAGTAAAAAATTGTGTGAGAGAGTCTCACGAGTCGTATTTTGAGAAACAAATATCTTATTTGGTTCATCAATGAAAAAATATTAATTTTTATAATAAGAGTATTACTTTTTATTGTGAATATCGGTAGTTGACCGTCTCAAAGATAAAGATTTGTGAGAGCGTCTCATAAAAGACCTACTCTTTATTTAGTTGTTCATAAAATACTTTTATATAAATAATTGTTAACTACATTCTATTTTGGCTTTTTTACGTTAAACATGAACAAAATTACTTTTAATGTTCTTGCTTCCACTATAAAATTAAACACTCTTAAAGAATAGTTTTAGACAATTATTTATTTTTACTTTTGGTAAAATTTTAAATTAATTATAAATTATTTTATTTATTTGGCACATAAAAATAAAAAATTATTTTAAACGTATGATTGGAAAAAAGTTGAAATAAAGTGTAAATTATACATCATAATATATGGTATCATTACAAGAAAAAAATTTGATGATAAAAAATTATACCAACACAATATATTTTATAAAAAATAAAATTATATTCTAAATTAAATTTATATGAAAGAATTGCTGGTAATTACTAATGTGTAAGAAGCAGAAAAAATCGCACTTGCTAAACACGCTGACAGCTGGCACCTTGTCTCCCGTAAACTCCCACGACTCCTTTCTTGGATTTCTCCGTTGATTTTCTTGCATCTCTTTTTCCACAAGCGCTCTTCATCCCATGTCATTGATATGCTAAATTCATCGCATTACTTGTCGCAACTCGCAAATATCCTGCTTTTATTTATTTTCCAGTATTGAAATCCCATAAATTCATTCATTTTCGTGTCTAATTTCCGCTAGTCTTCTTCAACAGCTACAAATCATTCTCACACGTTTAATTAGCTCTAATTAATTAATTCGCCGTGTTCTTTGGCCTTTGATTTTTTTTTTTGTGCTTTTCAAATTCTTGAAATTGTAAGAGAATGGATGATGTGAAAGACAAGATGAAGGGCTTGATGAAGAAAGTAAAAAATCCCTTTTCGTCTTCAAATTCTGGTAAATTCGAAGGCCAAGGTAGAGTTTTGGGCTCTTCCTCAAGTCCCGATCAATCTGTATCATCATCTTTTTTTAATTCCAACGCTTTACCTCAAAAGACGAATAATATTTCTGAACCTTTATCTCGGAAGGTAAGCAATAGTTCTGAGCAGAAACTAGAGAATAAGAAGCCTGAAATATTGGCGAACAAGAATGGAAACGAGAAGGATGGTGATGCGTTTGATCCATTTAATTCATTGATCACTTCTGGGAAAAGGAATCCGCACGGGTATTCTTTGAAAGTGTTTGAATGTCCTGTTTGTAGTAAAGTGTATAGCTCAGAACAGGATGTTTCTGCTCATGTTGAATCTTGTTTGAGCAGTGCAGATTTGAGTAATGAAAATGGTGGCGAAGAATTGGTGGGCAGTGAAACCCGGTTGCAGGATTGTGTGAGTGCATATGTATCTGGGAAGCCGAAGGATAGTTCGATAGAGGTGGTGATGAGACTTTTCAAGAATGTGGTGGCAGATCCGGAAAATGCAAAGTTTAGGAAGATAAGATTGGGGAATCCTAAGATAAAGGAGGCAATAGGGGATGTTCCGGGAGGGATTGAATTGTTGGAATGCATTGGGTTTGAGTTGAAAGAAGAAGGTGCGGAGATGTGGCTTACGATGGAAGTTCCTTCCGAGGATCAGCTTGGTTTAGTCAAGAAAGCTATATCTTTGCTGGATCCAAAGAAGGATGAAGAGTTACCATCCACTGCTCCTGCTAAGATCGACGAAGACCTTCAGCCACAGAAAGTCAAGGTCGATAGACAGGTGTAACTCCAATTCATCACGTATTAAGTTTCACATTTTAATAACATTTGCTTTAACTTATTTAGTAAAAATATTGTCATAGCTGCCTTTGCTTTTGGTTCAGCATATATCATGAGAATTTTATGTGAGTCTTTTTCTTTATTCAACTACATAACTCCTTGGTTCAATGTGATCGGTTGATGACGATCATAGCCGTTCAAGCCTAGGAATTATTGATAGTACTCACTAATACCAACAGATGAAGAGTGCAATAGAGAAGGAAATCTAACTAGTGGTTTATGAGCAATTGGCACTCCTTTCTGTGTTTTATGGAGCGTGTAGATGCGTGTAGGTATCTATAATTTATCAACAAACAGAAAAGATATTGAATTATATTGCATTGTTCATAATCTTTTTTAGCATTTTAGGAGGATCGTATGCGTTCACTCAGAAGCTTGGAAAGAAAAGGAAATTATGTGATACATATACCTAAGAGCGTCGTTTGATAACCTTTATTGAATGACCTTAAGTAGGAGGTGAAAGAAGCAGTTTATGAAGGGATTAAATGTGCTGCAATTTCTTTGAAGCTCTCTCTTGTTTGCTAAAAAAAGCATAACAAAACAAAGCAAAAAAAAATGGTCTCTTTATATTTTGATGCCTGCTATCTGAAACAAACATCTTTTCTACTATCACAAGCTTCACTTGCTGTTAGTGAATTTTACAGGTTCTTGGTACAATAAACTAATAGCAAACAAACTCCCATACTCATGATGATAATGTGAATTATTCAACGTAACTGCACTATATTGTTAATTATTAGCATCAGTTGAATGAATTGTGGCTAAGAACAAGGTGTTACAATTCAATTGTCTTCTGTCTAAGTTACATGTTTGTCATGTTAAAAAAGGTTATATGTTTGCTTGTTATAAAGTTTAATATGTTTCGCTTTTTCATGCTCCTAATGCTATCTATTGATGTGCAACCAGATGGTATAGATGCTATTTGAGTCAAAATATATACTAGTATACTTGAATCGAATAATCAGTTACACTATGTATTTAAATGGAACTATGATCGTCTGTTTTAGAATCTTCTTTCATCAGATACTGATTAGAAAGATCAATTTTTTTTTTTATGTTTTGAATTTTTTTTAATTCATTTGTATCATTTTGGTTGCTTTAAATTTCTATGGTTGTCCATAGTTATGATTATATCACAAACCTTCTCTGGTCAAACATGTGGTAGCATCAGTTAATGTCACATCCAGAACATTAGTCTCTTCTTCATTCATGCTTTTGGGGAAAGAGTTCTCATTATTGAAATGGATGATTCTTTAAATGCTTATTGAATTTTAATTTTAAAGCTAAATTTAGAATGTTTTCAACTTTTTTTTATATAACTGGCGGCACGATATTGCATTGTAATTTCTCTTTCCTTGTCGTGCCATATGTCACATAACTTTAAGAAATCTGTTCTTACCAGTTCTCTATGTTCTCATCTATTTAGGTTCGAGTGTTCTTTTCTGTCCCTGAGAGTGTAGCCGCAAAAATTGAGCTCCCTGATTCATTTTACAACCTTTCGGCTTTGGAATTGAAAAGGGAAGCAGAGATGCGAAAAAAGAAATTGGAAGATTCAAAGCTTTTGATCCCTAAATCATACAGGGAAAAGCAGGCAAAATCCACCAAAAAAAGGTACAAGAGAACTGTCATTAGAGTACAATTTCCTGATGGAGTTGTACTTCAAGCTATTTTTTCTCCATCGGAACTTACTGGCGCTCTGTATGAGGTTAGTCCTCTGGTATTGTCCTGTTATGTACATGAATCTTAAACGTTATTTGGACAAACACTTGAATTAACTTAGAATCCGTGTGTTTTGTGTTCCTGAAGATTTCTGCATTCCAGCTGCTACTTCTACTTCATTAATCATGTCACTTTTCCTCTTGTAATTCTCTTTTTTTCGAATAATTTATTCCCTGTACATGAATTTCTTTATGAGATCTTTGAACTTTTGGGTATAGTTTAGTTCGATATGATTAACTTAGGCCTTTATCTGAAACCCCTTTATGCTTGTGATTAATGTTATAACAATACCTGTTGATTCTGAAGATGAAAATAAATAAGAGCATGTCGTATGATCTTGGCTTCAGATGATCGAAAATGGTTGTTTTTAGCTGACAAAAGTCCGTCAATGTTGTCTTTCGCAAATTTATTTATGTTAACGAACATACAACAAGCCATTTCGCCCTCCATGTTGCTTTCATGTAGTATACTTTATCTTTTTCTAACTACATTCTAACTACATTCATTTGGTTTTTACCTTAGTTTGTGAGCTCTGCGTTGAAAGAACCAAGCTTAGAATTCGAGCTGCTACACCCAGTTTTGGTAAAACGTCGGGTAATCCCGCATTTTTTGGCGACAGGAGAGAAAGCGGTGACACTTGAAGATGAAGATTTGGTTCCTGCAGCCCTTGTCAAGTTCAGACCCATCGAAACAGACACCATCGTTTTCACAGGTCTCTGCGATGAACTCCTCGAACAAATCGAGCCCCTTGTGCCTGATTCCGCCGTCCTCCCATTGTAATCTCAAATTTCTCCATTTGAGAACCAAAGTTCATCTTTCTTTTTTCAGTCTTGCGCTATATTGTTCAACTCCACGGTTTTCAATTATTTTGATGATTAATTCGGGTGTAACAAGTCTAAACTGTAATACTAGATTGCATAAAAAAACCACTTTTGGTATTTTTGGTGTACTTTTCCCAAAAAACTCATTCTTGCTTGACGCACGTCTCTTGGTCAATATACATTTCCATTATTTTACTTATTCTTCTACTATGGAAAAAAACGAAAAAGAAAGAGACTCGACAAAAAGCCCATATTAAACATTGTTTAAGAAAAATAACTTTATGGTTGGGAGGGACTAGGAAGTTTTGGAATAGGTCTATGATTTGAATTTTGAAGAAATGAAGGGGTAAACTAAAATTAGGATCTGATGAGGGTGAGCGCAAGTTTAGTCTGCAGGGCATGACAAATGACAAGTGAATGGAATCCAGCTATCTTTATTATAAATCCTCGCAACCTCGTGTCTCGCGAAATCTTACTCCCAACCCATCGCACTAATTATATGGAACCCCGCAGGGTCAAAACCATAAATTTTTCAGTACAAATCTGAACCTTCATTCGTCAATGTTCTGAATCATCAATCAAAGCACATAAAGAAAAAGGAAAAATTCAATCTTCACCGTCGGATTTCTGACACACGCAACTCTCTCATTTTTTTTTCCTCTTGTATTTTAACTCCTCTTGTTTTTATTTTATTTTATTTTTGCTCACCACTCCTCTTGTTTTTGTGTGTTGTAATGTTTAGACGCTATAAAGAACGAATACAGTAGATTCAGACAACAAATATAATGTTTATACACTATAAAGAACGAATACAGTAGATTCAGACAACAAACAAATGTGTGTAGTTACACTTCACTCACTCTGTACCAAGCTTGGGTGTTGGCATGCGATTTCCTTCCTCAACAGCACGCCACTCCCCCTTTCTTTTACTTTGTCTAAAGCTAGTTTCTTGGCGGTGTTCTCCTTGGGGGTTTGCGAAAGAGGTCCAAGATTCGATCTTTGGAGTTCAAGAGGAAGAAATACAGGGAAACGGTTCATGGGTTTATTGCTTCTTGCTCTTCTCTTTCTGGTTTCTGCTGCTGCCGCCGATGAAGGTTTGTGCTTTTTTCTTTCTCCACTTGCTTGGGTAAACTGTTCTGTGTTTTCTCTTCATTTTTGGCTGCTTTTGCTGATCTTTTAGTCCCCTTGTCCTTCGCATTTCACTTATCGTTGAGTGCCATTTTTGCGATCTTGTTCCTTATCCATTGCTTGTTATTTGGCATTTTTATTCTGAAAATTTTGTCCTGTATTCATTTAGCTAACTTTAGTCAATACGATTTTGGTGGGAGTTACGCTACAGTTAGTTTATTTCTAACTATATTAGGGTATTGTGCAGTTATGCACTGCAAACTAAAGAATATTGTGCATGTTGAAGATATTGGAAAAGTTTACTTCTAATATGGAATTTTTCCTGAATTAAACCCTTCAATGTCTCCCTGGACAGATTTGAAACAGCTCAGATTGTTTTCCGTTTAGACATATAAAGTGCATTATAGCTTTAAATAAACTTGGGGAGAATTATTGCTCTCAGTTTGGTTCTATTCATGTCAGTTCGGAGCCATTTTGTCATTTTTACATATTAATATCTCATATGTCAGCAAGTGACAAATCGCTGACAGTGCACTTCCATATTTAATAGATGAACCTACATTTCTGTTTTTTAATGCACTTGGGATAAGTCCATGTGCGATGTTTCTTTCGTGTACAGGTGCTTTCATGTATGTTTATTTTTTTTACATATGCTATATCAAAGTACTGAGGCAATCTTGGATGTCTCACATGATATTTGTTTAAATTTCATAGCAAAAGTTCGTGGTACATTTTTGCATTTTTCCTTCTGAAAAGCTCTTTGGTGGCATGCATGATACGACTTGTGAATTTCTAGGAGTTCTGAAGTTTCTTGCACAAAAGTATATCACTACCCGCTATTGGAGTGTGAACATTTATTCAAGTTTGTATCTTGGTTGATAATGACATGACTGGTTCCATGAAAAATCTTAAGGGTATAGGTCATTTATTTGATGAAATCAGTCAAAGAACTCAATTGAATCGTATCTTTTACCCCATGGATAAAGCACCAGCCAGTTTCTGTCTTAAAGTTAATCACATATATAAGAACTTTTTGTATTGCTTTAACTGGAGTATATATCCTGGACACTGAGTATATGGCAATATGTGTAGTAGATGGTGCTATTGTATGCTAATGATGTTTCTATGAAGAAATGCTGGTTGGAAGAGATTTCAAGTTTCAGTCTTTAGTTCTTTTTACCATTCTAATTTTATGTTACAGAATGATTTGTCTGTGAATTTTCTTGGAAAATGTTGTTCGTGCTAATTGTTAATATTATGAGTTGGATAATAGGTTTCAGGATTTTGTTTATTGCTCTGTTATTTTTTCTTCCTCTTATTCTACGCTGGCGCATCTGGTTCTTTGATTAAGATTGCATTTCCGTAATTCTTTTTTGCAAAGTTGTTTGTAATTATATGGCTCTGGTCTTAGACAGTGCAATTTTGCTTTTTACATCATAGTTTTTAAGTGAGTGATTAAGATTCCGATCAAACTTGCAAAGTTTTTTACTTAACAAAAAATTCTGTTTCCGTTTCATATATAATTCACGTACTATTAAAAATATACAGTCTCATTCGTGGGACTGATGGCATATATATATACTTTAGAATGAAAATGATCTGCTTGATGATATTGCATTTTAAGACAATTTTTTTTACAATAAAAATATTTGACACTGGTATTTTTCCAACTCATATTGGCTGATCACTTAAAACATCTCAAATCTTATACATTCAAGCCCGACTCAAGATTTGAGATTTCCACGCTTGCCTCCAGTGATTGAGACAATATTACTACTAAAGGGAGTGAAATTTAAAAAATAAATTTTTTTCAAGCATATAGTGGTCAAATCACTTTTCCTGTTTATGTTTTCTTAGATAAATATACTCGACTTAAGGAAAATTGTGATATGAATTGGGAAGACTGCCACCGGTAGCAGTTCCTTTGTCCGCCAGCACTTCCCTCAGTTGATTATTTAAGCCCATTTTCTGAACGTATAACCAATCTTTTTATGGCTTTATTTCTTATTTGCAGCTTTCATTGGTGTGAATATTGGCACAGCACTCACTGACATGCCAAATCCAACTCAAGTTGTGGCCCTTTTGAAGTCTCAGCAAATCCGCCACATCAGGCTTTATGATGCTGACCGAGCCATGCTACTAGCACTTGCTAACACTGGAATTCAGGTCACCATATCAGTGCCAAATGACGAGCTTTTAGGCATTGGGCAATCTAACGCCAGTGCAGCAAATTGGGTTTCTCGCAATGTTCTTGCACATGTACCTGCTACCAATATCACGGGAATAGCTGTTGGATCTGAAGTCCTTTCCACTCTATCAAATGCAGCTCCAATCCTAGTCTCTGCCATGAAATTTATTTACTCTGCACTTGTAGCCTCGAATCTTGATTCCCAAATCAAAGTTTCTACTCCACATTCTTCTTCTATAATCCTCGACTCATTTCCACCCTCCCAAGCTTTCTTTAACCGTAGCTGGGACCCTGTCATGGTCCCATTACTGAAGTTTCTACAGTCCACGGGATCGTATCTTATGCTTAATGTTTATCCATATTATGATTACATGCAATCCAATGGTGTGATTCCATTGGATTATGCTTTGTTTCGTCCACTTTCTCCTACCAAGGAAGCTGTAGATCCCAACACACTTTTACATTACACCAATGTCTTTGATGCAATTGTAGATGCAGCATATTTTGCAATGTCTTATCAGAACTTTACGAACATCCCCATTGTAGTGACTGAAACAGGTTGGCCTTCCAAAGGCGACTCTTCCGAGCCAGACGCCACTCTCGAAAATGCCAACACTTACAACAGTAACCTCATCAGACATGTTCTTAACACATCAGGTACCCCAAAGCATCCTGGGATTGCAGTTAGCTCGTTCATTTATGAACTTTACAACGAAGATGATCGAGCAGGGCCAATTTCAGAGAAAAACTGGGGGCTCTTCAATGGAAATGGGGTTCCTGTTTATATTCTCCACTTGACTGGTTCCGGAACAGTTTTGGCAAACGATACTACAAATCAGACATATTGTGTTGCAAAGAAAGGTGCTGATCCGAAGATGATACAGGCAGCATTAGATTGGGCTTGTGGTCCTGGAAAAGTTGATTGCTCTATTCTTTTGCAAGGGAAACCGTGCTATGAACCAGATACAGTTGTGGCGCATGCATCATATGCTTTCAATGCGTATTATCACGGAATGGCTATGACTGATGGAACATGTAACTTCAATGGAGTAGCCATAATCTCTACCACTGATCCAAGTATGACACCAAAACTTTCTCATGTTGAACTTCAACAGATTTTATTGATTAAAACTAGAAGAAATTCCCGTTAGTTACTGTTGACACTGGTTTTTGTATATATATACATATATATATTTTCTGGTGCAGGTCATGGCTCTTGCATTTATCCGGGAAGGTATGGAATGATTCTTTTCCTCCAAATAAATGCCAATTGTAATATGCTGCTGCTGAATTTTTCTCAACATGTTAAATTTTATTTGCAGTGGCGGAAGAAATGGAACCTTGGTAAATGGCACAACTCTTGCTTCTGCATCCAATTCCACGGTATCTGGCTGCCGTTCACAACATTTCCATCAAGAAAATATTTATATTCATGTTACAATTGTTGCTTTTGTAATCTGGTGTGCCGTATATTTATAGTAGTATGAAGAATCCTGTTGTGGTATTTTTGTAGTTGGACTGAACTAATGCCTAGAGACACTTGGTTTTTTATCTTCAGCTATCCATTTTTCATTCACTCTGCGAATTGAAGGGTGGGCGATATCGTGTGTGAAATTGATGGATGATAAGCAAAAAATAATTGATTCCTTAATTTGTGCAAACAATGCAAGGTTCAAGTGTAATGTAGGTTCTCTTTGATCTTTGTCTAAATCTAAGAATGATGCATTTACATTTTGTTACGTCAAATATGATGACTCAAATTTAAGATTGCATGATTGCATAGTATGTGAGATCTTTCCCTTGGTGACCAAGTCAACAACGATGGGAGCATATTGCATTGATATTTGAACGATTATAGTTCTTTTCGATACATGTAATGTGATTTATAAATAAATGATAGTACCCGACCCCTTACCTTCTTAATTGCAGAATATACTCGCGTGTTCTATGCTTGGCCAAATTCGAGTTCTTATCGTACAATTTATTAGCAGACTACTTATATTACACCATTGTAATATAACTATACAAATGAGGGGAAAAAAAGATGATGTCCTGACAGAGTTTCTTTTACTCTCTTACAAGATGTAATTCGAATGGCAAGAATCACATACAAATCCTTCAGAACCCGCAAGCCTCCGCTGTAAGCCAGCATGTTCGTTACAATATGGCTTATTACAAAAACAGCATTTTGGAAGCTTGAGCCAACAATCCAAGCACAAGGAATCTACACAAGCTGCTTCTTCGAGTTCGTCAATACAGTTGAAGCAAACTCCACATTCTTTGCATCTCGGAATGCAAACATCACAACCCCTACATTTCTTCCCACAGACTCGTGGGCAGTCGAAAACCATTCTGACTTCATCGCATATTGGGCAGACTTCCGCATCGATTGTATGATAAGGATCTTGGTGTGAAAGGGTGGGGAGTTTCTTGTGACAAAAGATCTTGGATCGGTTTGTTTGGGATTTAAGGTTTGGGTTGATTAGCTCATGAAGAGTTTCAAGTTCTTGTTTCTTGATGCCATAGATGCCATTGATTCTGAGGCTGTTTAGATTGGGATTTGTTTGTGTGAGGAATTTTACTGCTGTGATGATTCCTTCTGCTGACAAGCTTGTTCAAGATGGTACATGGAGCTGCAAAAATAGACTTGGTGTGATGTGAAAAATATATGCACTCTGAGCGCAAGGAAACGAAAAAATTATGCCATCAATTTTTGAACCCATCAGCAAGGAAAAAGAAAAGCGTATATATCACCTTCTTGTGCACAAGGGCGAGGCGTTTGCTATCAGGCTTTCCTGAAGGCATGGAATCAAGACTATTTCTTGCTGTTTTAAAGGCGTGATCTTGCAAAGACACGGGCATGTCCGAAGCCCTCAGGCGTATATCCATGCAAGCATTTTGCTGTTTCTGATTAATGCCTTTTTTTCTTCTGAATCAAACTGTTCAAGAATTTGCTTCTTCTTTCTAATTCCTCCTCTGCTCCCTCCATTTGACTGTGGCTTCTTTATTTATTGTGATGCCTCTATCAGATAT
This sequence comes from Primulina eburnea, assembly GCF_022965805.1. Lineage (NCBI taxonomy): Eukaryota > Viridiplantae > Streptophyta > Magnoliopsida > Lamiales > Gesneriaceae > Primulina > Primulina eburnea. The sequence goes on along the minus strand of NC_133101.1, from coordinate 64,675,568 downwards.
AGTTTTATGTATGTATATATCTTGTGATACATGGCAAAACAAATATGTGTTCATTATTATTATTACGTTCTGCCGCTCGAGGCATTCTATTTTTTGTGGAGCTGGACAGTGACGGAAAGTAGGATCAAGTATAGTTGACCATTAATTATGCTAAAAATTGTTATCATATATATTATATAGCTGGATAAATTACAAGGTACTTATCATATATTACAGCGGGATAAATTATTACTCTAACTTAACTTTTCAAAATTTTCACATGCAGATGCTTTAGAAACAACCGCACCACAAGAAATTCATTTATTAAACTTATATATAAAATATTACTGGCTTCTTTGGTTCAGTGATCTCGATAGTCCCCTCGAGCATCTTGGCCACCTTCCCCATCGATGGCCTCATATCAGGCCTGTCCTGAAGGCACCAAATCGCTGTCTTCACCATGCGATTGACGATATCAAAATGAGCTCGAGAGTCGTAGCTCTGCTTGATCCGATGGTCCAAAAGGTCGTCCACGTTCACCTCCTTGAAAACCTTGTCAAACGCCCATCCGGGCAAGAACCATTGGTGACTCTCAACCTTCAAATCAAGTTGCTCGAAGTTTCTTGAACCACTCACTATTTCCAGGAGGACTAATCCGAAGCTGTAAACATCTGCTTTTGAAGAAATTGGTCCGGGCTGTGTCCATTCTGGTGCTATGTACCCCCGGGTTCCACGCAGTCTTGATACACTCACCATGTCCTCTTTCTGCTTCAACTTGGCTAGCCCAAAATCCGAAACCTTGGGGCAGAAATCATCCCCTAGGAGTATGTTCTCGGGTTTGATATCACAGTGTAGAACCCACTCTAAGCATTCTTCATGCAAGTATGCTATGGCTCTAGCCACCCCAAGAGCGATCCTGTACCGAATATTCCAATCAAGGATCGGTTTCTTTTTTGAGCCAACGATAGGAATTGTTTCTTGATCCATCTCTGAAGATTCGACCTCAACCTCTTGGAACAGGAAGTCACTCAACGGCCCATTTGGCACATGCTCGTATACCAATATTTTCGTACCCTTTTCGGCACAAAAACCCCACAATCTAACCAAGTTAAGGTGGTGCATTCGAGAAATAATCGTAACCTCAGCCCAAAATTCGGCATCACCACCAGTACTATTATGCAAACGCTTGACAGCTACGACCCGACCATCACTTAACTTTCCCATGTAAACGATACCAAAGCCACCTTTCCCAATCTCTGTTGAAAAGTTATTAGTGGCATCTTTAAGTTCAGCATAGCTAAACCTCTTCGGTCCACCGGAAGGCATAACTTCAAGGCCAAATGTCCTAGCCATGTCTCTATACTTGATGTACTTTTGCAAAAATGTCCAGAAGAAAAACACCCCACTGATAAGCTCAGCTGCAAATAGAGTGCATATAATCAATATATTCCTAGTGTTGGTCTTGGACCCAGTCGGAGGTAGAGGAAGGCTTATTCTCTCCGGACAAATAACCTCCATCAAATCGGTCATGCCAGTGAAGTTAGATACATCAGTTTCAGACTCGTCGACTCTCAAGAACATGGAGGTCTCCGTCCCTGGTGACCAGTATCCATCAATCATCTTATCTAGTTGTAAAACACAATAATTTGTTCCATCATACTTAAACATGAATCCAAGACAATTCGGAATAGCTAGACAACTGGCTTCACATGTCGAAAAATTTGTGGTCATGATGTTACTCTGATTCAACCCTCCTGTGAAATTTACAAAATCCAATCTCAAAAACTTGGTCCTTCCAGTTTCCTTGATAGAAATTTTTCGTTCGCACGAGTCATGCGCTGCTTTCTTGAATCCAGGGGGGCAAACACAAGAAGTTGAGAGATTTGACGCATCATACATACATATAGAGTTTTCACCACATGTGCCATGAACTGTACACAACTGAAACACAGCTTGCCACCCTAAAATCCATTGTCTTGACCCGAAGTCAAAACTACTGAGCCTAAGATTTCCATCATCATCAAGACTCAATTTTCTTAACATTTTCACCCCAAAATCCATTGCATAATAAATAGAATTCTGACCATATGTCAAAATTCCATACTCATTCAAACTTTGAAAAGAAAAATTACCAAGATTAATCCAGTAAGTATCATTAGTACTCACCAAAAAGAGCTTCCTCGAATCAAACATGAACTTACCATTTTTGGATGTAAGAACAGTTCCGTTAATGTTTTGTCCAGGAAGAATCGTATCAGAAGGGAAATCAAAACTTTGAAAATCACCATAAAGAAGATTACCGGTAGAAAGCAACGAAAGCCCACTCCCATTTACACGGTCCACAGCCCGAAAGGGCCAGGAGTTCCCCCTATCAGTTGACGAATTCACCAGCCGCAGCTCAAGGGAGGAAGAGATGAGCAAAGAACCTGAAGCGGACACAGGAGAAAAGATATTAGCCGACCAAACGACGGCGTCTTGTGAGACGTTGTAGAACCATACTGAGAAAGTGTAGAGGTTTTGGGAGCTGGGGAGAGGTAGAAAACCAGCGGCGAAGGAGGAATTCGGGGAGATTAGGATTTGGTTTTGGGTTGGAAGCCATGGGGAGTCAGAAACAGAAAACGATGAGATTTTTTTTGGCGGAACTTGGGAAGAAGAGAAGTGGAAAAACGAAAGGAAGAGGAGAAAAAAGGAGTAGAATTGGGAAGACATGATTGAAGATCTCATTGAAGATGGATCATTTGAAACGCAAGCAAGCAAGCTTTCACAAATGAGACGGCTGGCTTTCAAAATTCGAAGAAGAGGGACCAAGTTTTTTGGAGATTTCTTCTTTCGAAACAGTGTTTTTTTTTTCCCTTTTCGGTGTGATATGGAGACCAAACGGGACTGGCTCAAGCAGCCTGCAGGGGTCAACGGTTCGAGGGTAACGAGATCTTATCTACGTAGGTATTGCTTTCACTTCATTTCAACGGGTAAGATCTTATTATACATATAATTTTAAAAAAAAAGTGGAGCCTATATATGTATGGGCAAATCTTGTTCATTCATCCTATCACGAGGACAATGACCACATGGGTAAAAAAAAATGAAGTCTATATATATATATAGATAAATCTTGTTCATTCATCCTATCATGAGGACAATGACCACGGATAGGATGAAATAAACCACGGTTCGAGGCTTTGGGTCAGTTTTTGTCAACAAGTTCTGATAGGCTTCCCATGTCGACTAGTCCTCGTACTTGTGTCGTCTTAAAGGGGCTGGATTTTTTTTAAAATAAATAAATAAATTTGAAGTACTTGATTTTTTTTTATGGGACCCAAGAAAATACATATAAAGATATTATAAAATTTGTAAATCATTTTCTATTGGATGTATATATTATCCATATTTTATCAATAAATTATTTATGCATATATTTATTTTTCATAAATATCTAGTGCGCACAAAAATAGAACCATTAAAATATATTTATTTATTACGAAAAATTCCGTTTACCCAATTTATTAAAATTCATTAAAGTCATGAAGCCCTCAATTATTAATTAATTACGTAATGCGTTGAATAAAGATTTAAATTCTATTATGTCATTATTTTTATACACCATTAAACATTTATTAACACGTTAAATAAAGAGGATAATTTCATAAATCTATCACCATCATAAACCAAATCTAAAAATAAAGTTAAAAACACAAAAAAAAAAAAAAATGTTCAATTATTATATGAAAATAATTATTATTATTAAACATATATTTGATTTCCATAAAAATTTATTATGCAAAAAACTTAAAATTAATTAAATATATATTTACTATATATAATAGACATTATTTTAAAAGTTTATACATGAGTTAGAAGTCGTCGAGCCATCCATTATTGATATGTATCGTGTTGACTAAAGAATTGGATTTTATTAAATTATTATTATTTTTTTAGAAACAATTATTATCATATTAAATGAACATGATAAATTCATAATATAAGCAGTTTGTTAGTTGTGACAATAAATTTTTAATATTGTAAAAGAGAATGTTTCAGTAAATATTATAATGTTGAATATTTATCGTATATTAGAAATTATTAATATCAATATCGCTAAAATTTAATTTTTAAAAAATGTTACAGTAATATTTTTAATTATACCCTACATAAAAATTAAAACTGCTCAAAAAAAAAAATCTAATAAAAGAGCATGATAGTTTTATGTGTTACACCACTTTCTCAACTCCAGTCTGATGGACCGTTGCATCGACTGTCATCCCACGGGTGCAGCTTCACCCATAGAGCACATAATCAGGGATAGTTTTGTGTGTTACACCACTTTCAAAAGTCGGAATATGATCCGGTTACCTTAGCAGCCTTTGGAATCTTCAAGAATGCATCATTTCGAGCCGAAAACTGCCCAAACATCATGATTTCTGCAAGTCTATGGGATATTGTGGATCCTATGAATACCTTTTAATTGAACGAACCAGAAATCCAGATACAAGCACTCGAAACATTTCTCAATGGGATGCGGTCCTTCACTAATCAATCGTCTTCTTCTAATGTCTCAACTCTCACGTCCAACATGCAATCCCCATTGAGCTTCACCGACGATTCTAGCGAAAAGAAAGCTGTATCCAGACGAGAAAAACGGTTGTTTGTTGATCAAGTGGAGAAAGATGTAGCTAGAACTGGAGCCCTTGAGAAAATGGGAAGATGAAATCAGTACAAGTGATGCTGATAATTGGGAATTAAGATCTTTTGGAAGCATCCATCAGTAGTACTAATTCATGCATGGATTCAAGGAACAATTGGCAAATGGAAGTGTACAACCCCTATGTTGTTCTATAGACTCCAAATCCTTTTTATCAGCCACAGAACTCTTTTCCATGCATGGGTCTTGCCCAAATACCCCTATCCACTCTTGGGGACTTTGATGAAAAATAACATGATCGAAAATTTTATTTGGTCTTGGGGATTGAGTTTTCCTTTATTTTATGAATCTTTGTAATGGAATACTTCTTGACTCTAAGCATGGTGTTAATCCACACTCTTTTATTATCGTTCTTGGCATGGATGCCCATGTCACGAGCAAATACGTGTACCCAAATAGCAATGAATTTAATTCTCAGTAAAAGTAATTAAGGTAGTACCAAATAATTTTATTCTTATACCCCAATGTCTACCCAAGATTCCAGATTTTGACAAAATATCAAGTTCGATATCAAATTATAACAAATTCATCCACGACTAAAACATAGATATCTATCTATATTTGAGTCTTCCAAATTTAATAGATGGACACCATGAGTATAACTAGGATGATTTGTTGGATTCTTATTGATTTTTTTAATAAAAAAAATAGACAGTATTGTGAGTGTTTTACTGGTTTAGATAAATTTAATTAAGAATATTTTAAATGGATATACTATCGATTTAATATTAATATCATTCAAACTTAATTAATGAAAATTTTCCATTCAATACGAAAAAGTCAAAAATTTGTAATTTATCGGTCATATTTATAAGACAGATCTTTTATTTGAATCATCTATATAAAAAAAAATATATATATTATTTTTTATTATGAATACATAAATAGAAAAATACAAAGACTGCCACAGCGGCGGCCAAAGTAAAATGAGGTACACACCAAAGTTCATCCTTCGCATCCAATAAAGTGAACAAGAGAAGGCCGTGAATTAAGAACGTCGACTTCGCTTTCTTCATGCTTTCAGATATCACAATATCCTCACCTATCGCTCTTCTTCATCATAAATCAAAACTGCCTCATCTTTCCAAACACAAGATCGGATTTTTTCAAGTTCATTTCGTAGAACCCTTTAATATTTCCATGGCGAAGTGTTTGCCTTCATCAGTAACTCCATTGAAATGCGGCCGAAGTGAAGAGATTATGAATAAAAAACCAATCTTTGATCCTCACAAAATTGACTCGAAGTTGGTTCAGGAAATGGCTTATGATGCTCTGGTCTGGAGTTCTCTTCGTGGGCTTCTTGTTGGTGACAGGAATTCGCAGGTTGAAAAAGAGTAAAGGGCTGACAGTATAATTTTTTTCTCCTTTTTTGGCATTATCCTTTTTTGTTTCCTTGAATTCCAAGAAGTTCTGTCTTTATGTTTTAAATTGTTTATACTGTCATTAATTGCTATTGATCCGAGCAAAGATAGGTGATATTCTAACTTATTTTCATTGTTATTCTTCTGATTTTCCCATAGTCTTTTGGTGAAATTTTTGCAGTGAATTGTGAGGCTAGTATCTGATCGTTTTGCTTTTAGGTGTAAAGTTTAATCATTTGATGCCTGGTATTTTTAGCTGATTTAGTTCAATGTCGCTTTATATTTTTGACAAAATTTCTCTTTGATGTCCGAGACTCAACGTGGAAACGTTTTTTATTGTTGATCCTCAGCTGAATCATTAGTTGGTTTTAGTTATAATATTTATGAACTTGCAGAGATCAGGAAGAGTTCCAGGGGTCGGCCTGGTTCATGCTCCAATATCCTTGCTGCCTCTGCCATTTCCTGAAAGCTGTTGGAAACAAGCTTGTGAAGTTGCTCCGATTTTCAACGAACTCATTGACCGTGTAAGCTTGGATGGGAAATTCCTACAGGATTCGCTCTCTAGGTTGAAGCATTCCTGCTCTAAGCCAAACACACATCTGCATATCCATCCATTCATTCACCATTTAGCGTAAACTGATGGATGACTCAAATGCATATTTAGTGTGTGGTTTGCTTTAATGTTTAAGTGATTGAGTGTCCTAATTGACCATAACCATACCTTTGTTAAGTTTTGGTTGAATCAAGTAATGCAAAATTTGATCTTTTATACGATTCCTTGTTCCTTTTCTATTTTTTTTTTCTCTGCAATAATTGCATTGCTCACCTTCTATTCTAGAACCAAACAAGTGGATGCTTTTACATCTAAACTTCTGGATATTCATGCCATGATGTTAGACAGCAACAAGATAGAGGTATCTTCTTGTTTGGATTTACTTCGTTCGAAACCAATTGAACTAGGTTTATTATAACTTATAATGATACTTGTTTTAGAATAATGTTACTGTTTTAGATTGCAAATTTTGTGGAAAAGAAGATTGAGGTAAATTGTTCTATTCAAAAAGTAGAGAGTAGAAATTAATCCAACACGGTTGGGGTTATTCTTCTTTGACATATAGTCAGTTGGCAAGAATTACTCTATTAACGATTGTAAATTAAAATTTTCAGTTCATTCAAGTTCTTTCTGCTATTTTAATTGTAATTTCTTTTGATTTAGTTCAAATAGTTATTTTGTAAAATAGTTAAAATGGTTACTGATTAGTTGCCCAAATGTTATTTTTTTGCGTCGCAGATTTAGAAACTACCTAATTTTTTCCTTTCTCATTCGAGTAATAGGCATATTTAAATTTTTTAGAACCTATATTTCCTTATCGATGATGCCACCATTGGGACATTAAGCAATGAAGCCCCTGGTGCGTGGAAGTACTATTAGAACATAAAGTGAATGAAAATGTCTATCCTCAACTTAGATTGGGTGAACAGAAACTAATATTTGAATTCATGTTATATTCAAATTGCATAATTTGGTACTCATACTTGAAGTGGCTAAACACTCTTGGGAAGAATGATTGTTAGGCTTTCAGGGCTATCAATGTTTCTATTATTCTTTTTGACATTTTCCTCTTCTTTTAATGGTTATCTTTAATTATCTTTTCCTTGTACATTATTAAAATATTCATAACACACATCTCAACTATATTTGTGTATCTTATTGCAATCTCTAAACTAATTTTGATGAGATCTCTTGCTGACCTTAAGTGAAGTAGATAGTATTTTTCTCTATTTTGTAGGAAAGGGTGCTGATTTTTAGATACTTTATATTTAGGATATACGCTTAGGACTACATCGCTCAGACTATATGCTGGATGAGCAAACAAATTTACTGCTCCAAATAGAGCTCAACACAATTTCATCTTCCTTTCCTGGACTGAGCTGTCTTGTTAGTGAACTTCACAGGTTATTCAGGATATTTTCTTATTTCTTTCATTTGTATCAAATAATATTCTTATTTTATTTATGAATCGTCATTTTCCATCATATCATTCATATTTTATGGCTTGTTCTTTTCCATTATGTTATTCATATTAACGATTATTGCATCTAAAACATTACTCGTGAGGCGATTTAATTCCATTTAAGTAAGCCCAAGGCTGTCTAAAGTAATGCTTACCATTTTGTCGGTTCTTTGTTGAACTAGAATATGGCACACAAGTTTTTATTTTTATCCTCTAAACGTGTTTCTTCCAATAGGACTTTATTTATTATTTCCGTGTAATTTTATGTAGACGTCTAAAATGTGGTGATGAACAGAAAATAATAAGACCTATTATGTATAATGTAAAGAGTGAAATCTTTGTAATAATTGAAAGTTTAGGACAATTTGGATCCTCTACAGTCCTGTGGTGGTTTCTATGTCATCTTAGATTCTGATGGCTATTAAACAAACTGTTGTCAGTTTTTGTTGTAGCGAATTTATAGCACTAAAGTGCATATAGTTTGTCAGTTTGCAACTTTTGGATTCTTTTATAAAAATAAAGGTTTCCGTTTCTCGAGAAAAAGGTTGGGTGCAGTAATAGGAAAGATGGGAGGAGAATGTGGAGGGTAGCAGCTTCACTGATCGATTATTGCCCATTTTGTATTGGAAAATATTGCCCTTGTATCTTTAGTTCGTTGTCTGGGTTATCAATAAACCACAAATTATTCACCATTAAAATTAGATGAATATAAAGAGGGGTATTGTTATTTTTAGGAGCCTGCTTCATCAGTTCAAACAGCACCTTGTGTTAGATCCCGGAAGGATTCCACAAAACGATGCGGTTGGTCAGTTTGCCGAGGCAATGGTTAAAGCTTGGATCGAGTATAATAACCCTAGGTTAGTTAACTTATAATATGCTGTTTCTCTCCCTGAATTTTCTTGTCACCATCTTAATTAACATGCTATTCAGTGCTGTAGTTATGGTCGTGGTTCAAACTGAAGAACGGAACATGTATGATCAACATTGGCTTTGCACGGTATTAAGGGAAAGATATCCATTTCCGTACCGTAAATACTGCCGTTTACAACATTTTTATGTATTATCATCCTCTCTTTTTTTTATTTTTTCGTGAGATTTCTTCTGGAGATATATCCTTAGCTAGATAATACATATCATGTTAGAAGCATTAGAAAGACATTGGCTGAGATTGATGCACAAGGAAAGCTTCTGCCAGATGGAACACTTATTGTGTAAGCGTTAAATGAGACTTCAATATTACCTCAAAGTTGGTGGCTTGTCTGCTTGAACCTTTATAGCTACACTTGTAGGGATGGTGAATCTGTGGCAGTGGTTTACTTTAGAGCTGGCTATGCTCCAACTGATTATCCTTCAGAATCAGTGGGTCATCTTGTTTTTTGCTTTGTGTTTCCCCTTTAGAATGAGTGAACTTGCCAGTTTTTATTCTGTTCGCCTGATTTAAAGTTCTCGTGTAGGAATGGAAAGCTCGTTTACTGATGGAAAAATCATCGGCAGTCAAATGTCCTTCAATTTCTTATCATTTGGCTGGCACCAAGAAGATTCAACAAGAGTTGGCAAAACCCAATATACTCGAACGGTGATTCATCTTTAACAGTTTTGTAAATGCAAAATATCAGTAAATATATTAATAGTGAAGGTTTTTGTTACTCGATATGAATTATGTCGTTTTCTTTTGATTTTCAAGTTTGTTCAAGCTGTGACCTTGTATTTTGAATCGAGGGTGAGAAAGGGTTCACAATGATTTTGTGAGTGTGCTCAAATTTTTGCAACTTGTACCTTCAATGCGTTCTCAGATTAGTTTCTCTGTTTTCCTAGCAGGTTTCTTGAAAACAAAGAGGACATTGCTAAAGTAAGAAAATGCTTTGCTGGGTTGTGGAGTCTAGAAGACTCAAACATTATCAAGGATGCAATCGAGAGACCTGGATCTTACGTCATGAAGCCCCAACGGGAAGGAGGAGGTCCGAGTTCAGACTTGTTATTAAGACTAATGCAAATTATTGCTATAATCATCGGCGTATTTTCAACTTTTCCATTTAGGCAACAATATATATGGAGATGATTTGAAGTTGGCACTCGAAAGAATGGAGAAGGTCGGCGATGAGGAAAAAGCATCCTATATTCTTATGCAGAGGATTTTTCCAGCCATTTCTCCTGCAATTCTAATGCGAGAAGGCGTTTCTTTTAACGATAACGTTGTATCAGAACTTGGGGTGTATGCAGCGTATGTAAGGTGAGAAATCTAGCAATGATGTCTACAGAAAAAAAACAATCGAATGATTATATGACTTGAAAATTTTTACAGGAACAAGGATAAGGTGATCGTGAACGAGCATTGTGGTTACTTGATGCGAACGAAGGTCTCATCTTCAAACGAGGGCGGCGTTGCAGCTGGTTTTGCAGTTTTAGACAGCGTGTATTTAGTTTGAATGGTGAGTTCTTGTGGCTATGTTGATTAAGTTTTTAGGGTGTCTGTTGTTTTGTAACTTACAGGATACGGTGGGCAGGCTTTGACATTGGTTAGCAACTTGAAATATTCTTGGACTTGGTTTAGGTCGAGGGTGCAAATGAATTTATCTAACCTTGTGACCTTTTCAAGGAAGATGGTATACATTATTTGATCCGTATTCGAAATTTAACAATCCAAAAGTCGAGTTCGAGCATGTTTGAATATATTTTGGACCCAAATTATCTAATCTGGTTGCAGAGTTAAATTAAAAGAAATCGGATAACATTTACTTAATCTTCGAGCTGAAACCAATAATGGCCTCCAAACAGATGAATTCGATGATAAAGAATGTTGAAAACTCAACAAACAGCGACTTCTGCCTTGTATTTGCAAATTCTTTAGAGCAAAGTTTCTGTTAATTCTTTTATGAAGTGATATATTAATCTTTTAAAACACCTAGATTTGTAAGAAATAAGTAAAATAAATCCATTAAACACATATGATAAATACCACAATGAAGTGAAATAAATACCAATATATTTCCCACGGCTGAAATTAATTAAACAAATAAGATAAGTAAATAAAATAAGCATCAAACAAACATCTTCAAAAATCTACACAAGTTTCTGACCCAGTCCTAACTATTTTCTGTCATTAAATTTTCATTTATCAAGTGTCCTTCGGATTTTCTTAGATACGTCAAAATCTCAAAATAAATCTATATATATTGTAATACATATATATATATTTATTTATTTTTGAATTAAGAATAAGCAATAAAATTGTTTCAATCGATCAGCCATTAAGATTTGTCATCAAAATGGCCTTTTGAGATTCTTGAAATCAAAAGAATCTATACATTCCACGCTATTTCTATGTAGATTCAATATCTTCAAAAGCTCGGTCACCTTCTCCTTTGTTGTTTCCTTGCAACCAACCTGCAAAAGCAACAGCAACTTCTGGAAAGCGCCTACTTGAAGTGCTTCAAGCGCAACAGTCCCTTCTCCATCTTCATCTTCCTTTCCCAATCTCCATAGAATTGAAACGGAAAAGTCTGTAGCCAAATCCGAAACGCGTAACAATTTCTTCACCAAAAGTGGCACGGCTAGAACATTTTCACACACCTTGTTTCTCCCTTCCCTATGACTACAAATCCCATCCAAGACACCTAAAGCCTTCTCACATATGCTTCTTTCAGAATCCACGAGAATCTCGAGAAGATTTTGAACCATCCCCATTTCAAGAAATCTTGATATGATAGCTTTCTCGTCTGAATTCAGCTGAGATGATGTTATTATATAGTACATTGCTAACAGGCTTGCTTTTGTTGTGGTGGGGCAAATCGGCTCTTTGATCAACTTCACTAATGCATCTAAAAGCCCTTCAATCTTGACCAAATCCTCAACCATTTCTTGATCATTGCGAGAAAGTATTACTTTTAAGACTAATACCGCATTTCTTTGACCAGGCAAACTCCCAAATCTCAAGAACCACACGATGGAATGTAAGGATTCACTTGTGGACATATTCGTCTTTGTCTCCTCATCAAGAGGCGACGGTAATGATATCGTCAACATGGACAAGATTTCTTCATATAATGCAACGTGTTCATTGATCGAATCCCTCTTGGATAAGGCCTCAAATGCAGCAGATAAAACCCTGCCCGCCTTGTTCGAGACAATACATCTCTTGTTTCTATCACTTTCTTTAGCCAAAGACTTGATCATTGACACCAAACCTAGGCAAGATTCGTCATCATTTCTTCGTATTGCATCCTCGATTTTTGTGAGAATCTCCAAAACTTCATGGGAAGTTATAGGAATTCTAGGAGTTGGAATCCTTTCCACCCCATAAGACCTATTCTCCACACACCAATCTTGAATGATTTTCCTTATGGCATGATTAGGTATAGGCTCAAGATCTCTCAAGACCCTCTTAGTGATGGGACATGTAACATTACCCGCCTCGATCCACGTCTCGATGCTCTCCCTATCGTATGTTATCCCAGTTGATAACGTCACTGGATCTTTCATCAAGTCGAGTGAAATTGGGCAACGAAAATGGCTCGGTATTGCTAGCTCCATGTTAGCATTATCTTCCTCCTCCAAACTTTGCTTCTTTGCTGCACGACGTGCAGATATTCTCCTTCTCCATGTTGAAATCATTCGTAAAGCACGAAGTGAAATGGATCGAAACTATATAAAACAAGATAAAGATTGAAAACAAACGGGTATATATTGATCAAGAATAGATATGTAATAAGTTTGTTCGTTGGGTTTTGCTTCTTTCTCGGGAACTTGAGACGGTATATATACATATAAAGTATTAACATATGTCGCATATGCTTTATGGGTTTTTGGTACGAATTTCAAAACATAGGAATAATAGTTTTATAAAATCAAGAAACGTTCAACACCGGCTTTGTGAGTGTGTGCATGAGGAAAATTGTTGGGAAGAGATTTGAATATTGACCATTGAATATTTGGTAAGTCGGGAAAAAAACATAAAATAGAATATAATAATACGGTTGAATCAAAGGTTTTGACCCGAATCCGTCAATGGGTCCGCGGGACTGACCGACTCCGTATGCGGTGGCGTGTGAAGACTCCAGGGACAAAACGGAAAAACGTGTTTCCATACTTTGAAACTCTCTGACTTGTGTTTATATGCAGAAACTGTTGTCAATGGGGCAGGGGAAGGTTCGGATGCCCGCTCCGGGTTTTAATCCGGGTCGGTCTATTCAATTACTCATTGAACTATTTGCTATATCTTTATATTATATAGCATAGTTTGGTATACAAGATAAGATAAACATGTGATATACAAGTATGATAAAGATGTATGAAAGATGAATAGAAGTGTGATAAAAACATGATGAGATATGAATGAGTAATATATAATGATGAATAATATGTTGTTTGGTATGTTTTAAATTTTGTAGGATTATTGTGTTTATTATTACATAATCTCTTAAATACCCTTGTCAATTGCACAAATGCCTCTCACGTGGAGTAGTGTTTTCTTTTGTTGAGGAGAAAGGTATATTTGTCAAATTGCAGAGATATAACGTTAATCCACCTCACATCCCTTAAGCTTGGAGTGATTTTTCATCTAACCTATATGTAGTCATATGTAGTAGTATCACGGGCCATGAGATGATAGTTGGTTACCACAAAATTGAGAAAAACATGGGATTATTAAAAATTTGTTCTCATCCCACTTTTATCTAGCATACCAAACAGTATCTATAAGGATAAATTAATGATAAATAAGATGTAGGATATTATATTTAATATTTGGTATGATTTTAATAAAAGTGATTAAATTTATCTATTAGATTGTAATAACAAAATTAACTTTATCATAATAAATATTATAATTTCAAAGTTGTTGCTTGAGTTCATATTTTTTATCTATTCATATGCCGACAGTGCTTGCATGATTTATTTTTTTACCTAATTTTATATATTATAATATGATAATTGAGCCTTTAATTTTTTGAGTCAAGTCAAATATAAATTTTTAAGGTTAATCGACTGACACTAATAATTTTATTGAGATTTATACAAATCATTTATATAATTATCTCGAGTTCATTTTTATATAATTATCATATTATATAATATATAAAAATAAATAAAAATATTTATTTGATTTTAATTTCTACCTACAAGTGAAATGAGAGAACAATAGGGTTTATGATTTTTATATATTGAGAACAATTAAGTCATTTGTGGTATTTTTATCATTAGATTAAAATTGTTAATGAAATCCTACCTATGTGGGCACTACCCTCACTTCAACGGGTATGATCTTGCCACACATACAATTTCAAAAAAAAAGTGGATCCTATATATGCATGGGCAAATCTTGGTCATCCATCTTATCATGGGACAATGCCCACATGGGTAGGATGAAATAAATTGATTAAAATGATCACATCTCATAAAAGGGATATTTTATCTCTGTATAAAATTATTTATCACGGGTCCATGATATTATCATTGGCTTTCTAAAAAGGTACCAAACGTGGGATAGATAGGATTATTTATCAATCCCTCTCTTATCTTATGTATCAAATTATACCTATATGTATAAATCAAATAAACAATTTAGATGGTGATTGACTAAATTATTTAAAATAATTTATAAATTCTTGCATATTTTATATTGTTTTAAGAGTTATAAGATGTGAGGTTTTATTTGAACAAAAGTGATTAAAGTGTTTGGATAAAATAATACATTGGATCTTAAAACTATTGGTGAGCTTGGTATATATAAGATCTTTTTGTTATGATAATTACCAAAAAAAAATGAAATAATTAGACTATAAAAATCATATAGTAGTTATTTTTTTGTAAATAATAATAATTATTCTAGAAATGGTAATGAGACGGGTGATTTTGTCATCCCCATTCATTATTTCCTACCTCACGAAGATTAAATCTACATCCTCGTCCTCATCACCGCTTCAAATATAACTATTTGAGTTTGAAAAAAAAAATGTTTTCAAATTTACTTAAACAATATTGATACAACAACCCACTTGCGTATATGAATATTATTATTTTTTAAACAATATAAACATTAATAATGCATGGTTTAATAAACAACAAAGATGAAACCACATTATTATCATGGGATGACGGGTTGGATCATGGACTATATTTTTTTATTATTATTTTTTTGGGATCATGAACTATATTAGATGGTTATGATTTTAGAATTTCTTTTTTTGATTTGTTAATTGTTAGGAAAAATTAAATTATTATTATCATCGATGTGAGTCCGAAAATGAGGATATCATCCCTATACCTACACTGATTTGCAGCGAGGATTTCAAAAATCCATGAACCCCCGTACTCATACCCAAAAACGTATATCCTCAAACCCATCATAATATACGAATGTTGGGAAAATAATGAATCAATCACGAGTATAATTCTAATTCTTTCTTTTGAGGACTTAAGTATGACATTTTTACAAACACTTAGTTTGCGAATAGCACACCCTTCAATCTTCTAGACGAAAGCGGAGGAAACTTATTACCAGCCCAAAAAAAAAAAGAAGAAAAAGAGCAAACAATTTAAACCGAGAAATAACAGCAAATCAGGGAAGTTGAAATCGAACGTGTTAATGAATGGGACGATTCAGTTTCTGAAAACCGTGTTTGAGGGAAATGGTTATAGGGCAGAATGAATCGATTCAATCAAAGACCAACTTATTTGGTTGGGAAACATTAACTGATTGACATTAAATATTCGGTGGTCCTTACTAACAAACATTCAAGTGTACATCAGTGAAATGGCCCAAACTTCCATTAATTTTGAGATGGGGCCAAGGAAAGCATCCATGAAATAAATCTTTTTGTATCATAAAGTTACTTTGAAATAATCTAGTAGATCAAAATTTTTTATAAAAATAAATTTAAAAATATTGATTTGTTTATATATAAATTGAAGAGAAAATTTTTTTTCCGAAGATAACAATAATAGGGGGCAGAGAAATATCATAAATTGACAGAGAGACCATAAAATTAATTATATGCGCAACGCAATGGTAGACATGGATCATGGTTGGGATGAAATAGAGTTTAATAACAACCTCCCGAAACAAATAAAATCTAACTAAAACTATCTCTGAGATTGAGGAAATCGTTCAAAGAGAACAGGGGTGGTTTGAAACTTCTCTAAATTAAGATTAACCACTTGAAATTTTAATCACCCGAGCACCATTCGTGCACACAGGCAAAGCAACTTGCTAGAAGACAGAATACACAAGAAAAACTCCAACCTCGGCCTAGTCTCAACGTCCATCGGCTGATGTGAACGAGTCAGCAAACCCAGATGGCCGAGTCGGTATGCTCGTCTGAGTATTATCGTTGCTACCAAAGTAAGAAGAAGAGCCATCCATGGAATTCGTTCCCTCAAGAGCCTGCCATTTCTTGACTGCTTGAGGTAAGGTCATATCATAATCAATCCCATATACATCATCTGGATCAGCTGGTTCAGATGGTTTCCAGAGTTCCGCGAGAGACGACAGCACGTTCACCGAATGGCTCATATCAGGACGTTGATGTGGTTCTCTCGAAGAGCAGTGGCCGGCCAGCTCTGCCACAGTGCTGATGCTAGAGAGAGTTTCTTCACTGAGGTCAATAGTAGGATCGATGGATTTTCGGAAGGTGTCTTTGTTGATGAGCATTCTGCGGAACCATGGCACTAGATGCTGGCTGTCGTCTGGGTAAGACTCGTCTAAGGCTTTTCTTCCGGTGATAAGTTCCATTAGAATCACTCCAAAGCTGAATACGTCGATTTTGGTACTCACTCTGCCGGTTACTATTCAATTATGCAAAGAAACCACATTCAGATGAGGAAAGCAAGCAAGGAAACAACCGCATATAAAATGTCCGTTGCCCCATAGGTCGAACGAATGTCAAATCTTCAGATTCAACAAAGCTAGATTCAATGTTCTTTTTATATGTGAAAGAAAGAGCATGAAACATGTCTCATTAGCAGGTTTGGTTCCAGGTATTGTTGACCAAGTTCACAAGACCCACATGCAAGTAGAAAATTAAGAGTAAAAATTTCATATCAACTTCGGAATCTCTTCAAAGGAAGGAGCGTGAAGAACAAAAGAAAAATGGGTGGGCCGTGCCAATCTCTTCAAGATTAAAAAGACGTGCTAATCATTTATACTTGAAAATAATCATGTCAATGCAATCAAGGAACTTCTTGACGACAGCTAAAATTTGACGGAGTAAATCAAGGAACTTCCGTGAAACAATTATCACGATTTTTATATCAAACAAATAAAGCTCTTGCAAATAGGGTGGGGGGTGTATATATATATACCTGCATATTCCGGTGCAAGATAGCCAAAAGTTCCAGCCAATCTAGTAGCAATTGAAGCTTTACCGTCAGGGGCGAGGCGAACAAGCCCAAAATCTGCAACTTTAGCCCTCATATCATCTCCAAGAAGAATGTTCGATGGTTTAAGATCCCTATGAATAAAACTCTGTTGAGCTAAACCATGCAAATATTCGACACCCCTGGCAACATCCAATGCAATAGCCAGCCTTTTCGTCCATTCCAGAGGTTTCAACCCTTCTTCCTTCCAGTTAAAAAGAAACCTACTAAGTGTCCCCTGTGGCATGTATTCATAGACAAGCAGCCTCTCGTTTCCATCTAAGCAATATCCCAAAAGTTCAACCAGATGCCTGTGCCTGACTTTTGTAAGAACAGCGATCTCAGACTTGAACTCATCTAAACCCTTTTCGCTCATCACTCCAGATTCCATCCTCTTTACCGCAATCTTTGTCCCGTCATGCAACTCCCCTTTATAAACCGTTCCAAATCCACCTCTGCCTAGCATATTTTGTTCACTAAAGTTGTTTGTCACATTTCTCAGAACTTGGATAGAAATCACCATGTTACCTGTCTCAACAATGTGAATGTCTCTAGGCCCACTGCTCACATGACTCTGAGTCTCACTCATCCCACCATTAACGCTTGAACCGGCAATAGTAATCTTAACAGCATCTTCGGAGCCAGAGTCACGAGGATGTATAACCATGGTATGAGGTGACTGTACTATACCGGATCGCTTTCGTTTGGTTCGATAAAGGCAAAAAACCAATGCTCCGGCAAAGACAAGGGCACAAACACCACCAACAACCGATCCTACAACCACCCCAGTTGATATATTCCCACTGCCATTCGATCTCGATCTTCCATCATCATCTGAAGGGGATCCAGGAGAATTTCCACTCCCACCCTGTGGTGGAGGCGGAGCATTCTTCCCAATATTCAAGTTTCCATTAGTGTTGACCGATACACCACTCTTAAAAATTGGTACTGGCCCATAAATTTGATTATCTGAAACATCCAACACTGTAAGATCGGGAAGGTTCGTCAATTCATTGGGAATAACACCTGTCAAAAAGTTATCAGACAGAATCAGTCTCTGCAAAGTTGTGATTTGTGAAAAATTAGGAGAAATGGTTCCTCTTAGATTCATTCGATGAAAATTCACCACGGTGATCTTCCCATTGCTACAAGTAATCCCCTTCCAAGAAGCACATGGGTCATTCCCTTCCCAAACCCCAGCAAATTGAACAGGATACCCAAAATCCTTAACCACGTTGAGAAGCGTATCAACTCGTGGATCGCATTTCACACCCGGATCAGGTGAACAAAAACTGTTACTACCAGCCCTCATATCCACCAGTACCGTGTCACTGAAGCTCGGAGTCTTCCCTTGTAACTTGTTGTTCGTTAAATTCACCATCACCAATGACTTCAATCCAACCAAAGAATCAGGCACGGGCCCGGTCAAACTATTATCCCGTAAACTCAAGTTCTGTAACTGATTTAAGCCAATGAAATCCGGTAATGGCCCCGAAAATAAATTTCCATGCAACCAAACCTCAGTTAACTGAGTCATATTTTGTAAAATATCCACCGAACCGTTCAATCTAGCACTACCCTTCTGACTATTGAGCCACAGTCTCTGTATGGAAGAGCCAGAAAAAGTAGATGGCAACGGGCCCTCTAGATAATTAAACGCTAAACGCAAATCCACTAAGCTCGGAAACGTATCAGGCCCAAAAAAATCAGGCAAGAATCCAGAAAGATTGGTACCCGTGGCTGAAAAAGTTTGCAAAGTAGACGCAGCCTTGATACTTTCAGGGATAACCCACGAGTCTAAGGGATTGTATTCCAAGAAAACATCTTGCAACGAGTTCAGACCATTAAAAAAATCTGAGGGAATCGAAGAGAAATTGTTGTTGCTCAGCAAAAGGCTCTGAAGCGAGCTCAACCCTGCAAAACTCGGCAGCGGGCCAGTGAGATGGTTTTTCATAACTTCAAACACCTGCAAAGACGCCAGTTTATTGAGGTTAGAAGGAAGAGACCCTTCAAGATTCTGATTCCCGATCTGGATCCGGGTCACCCGTTTATCCGCGGAACATTGCACGTTCTTCCAACTACAGGGGTCCGAGTCGACCCAACCGAGCTGGCTAGGTGAATTGAGGCTCCTCTTGAGGTCTTGCATAACCGCCGCATCAGGTGACTGCGAGCGGCCAACGGCGGCTAAAACCGAAAACACAGCGAATATAAGCGTTCTCGAGGCCATTATTCCCAGAGAGTGAAATGGGTTTGAAGAAAATTATTGGGTCTGGCTCAGAATCTCACATTCCATCAAAAATCTTCATTGTATTCACTATTCTGAGATTCTTTTCACCTTTCCCTCGATCAGTCGCTAGAGTTCTATCTTTTCAAGAAAGGAGAAAAGGAAATAAAAAAAAAAAAGCAGTGTACGTGTTTTTACGCAGGATCGGGAAGTACGAAAGGTGAGAATTCGGGGAGAAGTGGGGTGTGATTTCTTCTTGCATAGGAGGAGGAGGAAACTGTGTGTGTGTGTGTGAAATGGGATACAGTTGTCACATGGGGTGGGATGTAAATTTTTGCCCATATTTACGTGTGGGCCCATTTAGAATTTCTCCTGCGGATTATCAATATTTAAGAAGATTAATTCGGAGGTCATAAAGTAATAAGCATAAATTTAATGGAGTTTATTAATAAAAAAAATTAGATATTTATAATAACTATTTAATTCTACAAGTAATGTCACGATGATGACAAAAACTTGTGTGAGATGATCTCACGGTCATATTTTGTGAGACAGATAACTTATTTGAGTCATCCATGAAAATACAACTTGCATCAAATTTTGAATATCGGTAGAATTGACATGTCTCACATATAAAAATTCTTGAGACCGTCTCACAAAAGAACTACTCCACGATGGTTATACAATTTGATATCAAGAAGATTACTTTGTCTCCTTGATTATTAGAAATATGTTTCATTATATAACAATTTTCACAATATTATATCGAATTTAAAAAACTCATGGATAATATCGTAATTTGAAAACATAAAATTGTCCAAGTATTCGAATTCAATAATTTTAAATACAAAATTACAACTTTTTTAACTTTACTAAACATTTTTTGTTTAATTTTCCACAAAAAGTGTGCACCTTGCCTGTTGATATATTTTAATAATCAGTTAATGGCTTCCGACTATTGATTTGCATTGTGATTAGGTGGGAAAAAAATTTCAATGAAAATAAACTAGTGTATTTATGTGGACAAAATAAGTTAATTGAATTTATGAATACACAGCCCGCGGCCCCTCCATTATCTTGTCGGATTCTGGCAGGTATTTAAATAAGTAAAATATTAATCAATCAACTTATTACATTCAGTGGATGGAAACAAGAGCATATCTTTTATAAACCGATCTCACAAATTTTTATTTATAAGACGTATCAACCCTATCAATATTCACAATAAAAAGTAAAACTAAGAGTATGTTTGGTATGAGTGATAAGCAAATGATAGATTGTTAAACTCATGTTTGTCTCATTTTTTATTGGTCCAGTTAATCAAGAAGGTCATGATAAAAAAAACTATTTGGGTGAAAAGACATCTCATTGTTTTGAGAGGATTGAGAATCCAATTATATATCATTACCTTAAGTTTTGTCATCAATCCAATTAGTTATCCTATCCTACACACCAAAATAAAAACTAATATTTTTTCATGAATGACCCAAATAAAAAATATGTCTCACAAAATACGACTCGTGAGATCGTCTCACAAAAAATTTTGCCTAGAAACAATATTTTTATTTTTCTTACTAGAAATTCAAAACTGATACCTTTCATTATACATTTGGATAAACACTCAGACTAACATAAAATTAAATTATATCAAACACAAAAAAGTTTTTTTTAAGAAGAATCAAACTTCTGATCATTTACCAATCGTCCAACTGCTCCACTAATTTATTTAACATCAAGTTATGAACTATTTTGCCACTGTTTTAAATTTGTTTGCCATGTAGAGAAGAATACATACATCATACACGTAATGATTATTTTCCCCTCCAGATATTTAAATTGATTGAAGAAAAAACTATGAAAAAAGATATATGTGTATACATATCTTTTCCTCAATCCAAGATCAATTGTTCTAAAAAGAAATAGTCCGGATTAAGTTAATGGATTAAAAATCAATTCTTTTTATAGAATCAAAAACAGCGAATCAAATTCAATTGTTTAGCTGGATTTGGTGTTTAAAAGACGTGGAGGGGGGAATGATTTCCTATAATTGCTGCTTTAATTGTGGTGACAAATTGGTTCCCATTAACTCTCAGGTTGACCAATATTGTAACGTCTTGAAAATTTGAGAGTCTATGTGAACCACGTACATGCAAATTATCAAATTCTTTTGGTATTTTAATTAATTATTTTTAATACATTTAATGCATTATTTGGACATGAATATGTGTTTTAATTCTTGGCTCATTAAGATTTGATTTACTAGGGCTTTTAACAGTATTTCGCGCTCGAACGAGAAATGGAGGTCGGAGACAGTTAAGGAAAAATATTTTTATTAAATAATTATTTTTAATTATTTAATATATTGTGTAATTAAAAGTGATTTTCGAAAACGAGTTTTGATAGGGTATTTTTACTCGTCGGGTCATATTTTAAACATGTACGTAAATTTTAGCAAGTCGGAGGACTTTTTGAGGATTCAACAATATTTTCAAAAACGTATCCAACGAATTATTTTTTGAGAGTGTTTTGGGGATTAATGGAATTATTTAATGCATAATGAGCCCAAAATTCTTCTTAACCTCGTTATTTTTAGTTAAGAGCTCATTATACTATTAAAAGTATTATACAATTATGTGCTTAAAAACCAGATACATTTGCTATTCAGTATGGGTTTTAAGTCTAATTTTTCAACAACTCGAGATTTAAAACATAGTTGATTCTTTTAGCAGTTATATGCAATATTGTTCAGTAAAAATTAATCAATTGTGTTTTTTGGATTTTCCCTGGAGACTCGAAGAAATGATGATTAAAATTCAATTTTTTTTAAAAAATATTATTACAATCCCAGGAGGTTGAATGGTTGATATGGTGAGAATGAGAGGACAGGAAGGAGGCCAACTTTTAAATGTCGGGTCACTATTAGGAATCAGAACCAGACATGCATGCCAAACGGCCCCCAAGCATATGCTTTGTCACACAAACTCTCTTTTAAATCCGGACCACATTCGGTCCTATTCTTTTTCCTCATCTTTGTTCTTGGTTATCTGAAACGACGATTTCTTTGTATTAAATACTTTTCAGGTACAAAATTATTAAAGAAGACTGAGATATTACATACAACACATTCAATGATCGTTAGTCTCTACTCAACTGAGGCTTGGATTTAAGATTAAATAGTGTCTCTATTCAAAAGAGAACTTGTCAAGAATTTGTAAAATGATGGTGATGGATTTTGAAGCTCATGCTTCTTCCCCTATCAATGTACATACAGCAGGGGAAAGAACCGTTTCTTGACCGCTGCATACACGAACACACTAAAATCTAGCCAAAGCATTATCGGTTAGCTACCAGCTTGTCTGAATCTGCCATCGGCGAGATATTAACAAACCTTAACCACCAACTAATATAAACATGCCCTTTAATTACAAGGTAAGAATTCGACCAGCAAAACGTGGAAAAATTGCCGGCTCCCTTGAGTAACCGTTTTGATCAGTTGGAAATTTTATGCAGATAAGAATGACGAAAAGGCGGATTCTGAGACAGGTTTGGATTCGAAGAAGTTGGCAACAGCTTGGTACAGAGTCTTCTCTTGGAAAGGTTTCGATACGTATCCGTCCATACCACATTTCAAGCATTTGTCTAACGTCGCATGTATAACATCAGCTGTCATGGCCAATATTGGCATGTGCCACTCTGTTTTTCCTTCGGTCGTGCATCCTCCATTCATATGCATATTTGCTTTGCTCTCCATCTCTCGAATGAGACGAGTAGCCTCGAACCTAAAATAATAGAGACAAGTGGAAGATTTAGCACTTAAAATAACCTCTAACATTAATCTAGTCTGCAGCATCAAAAGGCATCCCGAGGAAATATAGATGCAGCATTTGAATATGTTTGTAAATTGTCTTCGGAATTTCATATCTGGTTTAATGACACATTAATTGTTGATTCTCGAACAAAGGGAAATGACATTAAGGAAAAAACTACAGCATGTAATCCAAAAGGAAAGTGAACATACCCGTCCATTTCAGGCATCTGAATATCCATGAAGCAGGCATCAAAACTATGTGGTATCTGAAGCCATTTAAGAGCCTCTTTGCCACTCTCAGCACACTGCACGTCAGCCCCGAATTTTTTGAGAGCACCTGCAGCAACTCTGCGGTTCACAACATTATCGTCGACCACTAATATCTTCTTTCCACACAACAAGCCAAGAAGGCCACCAGAACGGTAGAAGACATCTCTTCCATGATGAATTTTCTGGCCCATTCCCAGTACCTGTTGAAGGCATGCCGCAACCATACTCGCTCTGAGTGGTTTCATGATCACTGTATCAGCAAAGCTAGCCGCCTTGGCTTTAGCAAACTCCGCAACTGTTATGTTGGTTGCCAGAAGGATCATAGCTGGAAACTTATGCAAGTAACCATTCTGTCTCCAGTTTGATAACGATTTAAAGCCATCTTCTTCCCTTGAAATCCAATAATCTTTTTCAACTAGAAGCATATCTGGAAGCTTTTCATTTCTACCAAGATAAAATAATAAGAAACCAAAAGTAAGCAAAATGAATTTTCTACAAACCACTATGGAAGTTTACCCGACAATAGTTTTTTCCTTCAACACAGTCGGTAACGTATATAGGCAACCAAGATAGAAACAAAAGGTTTTTATACACCAGAAGTTTTAAAAGTTTCACAACTGTTTCAATGGAGAGAAAAATTTGGCATTCAACTTGCTAGATGTCACAGAACATAAAATGAAATGTCCTTACTTAGAAACAAGGGGGCCATATTTGCCAGATAAAGCAAAAGCGATCCTCATGCTACCCACAACTTCAGCCTGAATTCCAAGTCTCTTGAGGTGGTACCATGTGACAGCAGCTCTTACTGTGTTCCCGTCAACTACAACGGCTCTCAACCCTTTGAATGAAGTGGGTAAATCATCGGAAAAGGATATTTTTGGATCAAAAGCGGCACTTTTCTCACATCTTTGTAACTCAACTGCGAATGAAAATGTGCTTCCAACATTAAGACGGCTAGTGAAGTTCATCTGACCGCCCATCAGCTCAACAAGGCACTTACTGATGCTCAATCCAATACCTGTTCCCCCATAATTTCGAGAAGTTGAACTGTCTGCCTGCATGAACGGATTGAAAACTCGTTTTTGTGCTTGCTCAGGGATACCAATACCCGTATCTTCAACAAAAACAATTAAAGTAACTTTCTGATGGGTACTATCATTTATCATGTTACTGGAGGAATCATACTGGAACTCGTCTTTTAAATGCTTAAACGATTCCCAACTGCTTCGATCATCAGCAGCTTGATAGCCACTCAAGGTATTAAAATGTCGGCCATGAGCTTGACCCATACATTCGGACTCTCCATTCAAGTAGGTGTCAGCCTTCACATCCCTTACATATTTGGATTGTTCAGCTAAATGCACTCTAACAAATATATGTCCTCGTTCGGTAAACTGTTGAAATACGTAAAAAATTATCTCATGACTTAGACCAGAAAATCTAGAATTCTGTGAAAGATTAGGTTCGGTAAATTTTCACTTACTTTCACAGAGTTTCCCACAAGATTGGTGATCACCTGCCTGAATCTTCCTGGATCTCCCACAACAATTTCAGGAACTTCTTCGGAAACAAATACTGCCAACTGTTAATTTCTAGTCAGCACACAAAGAGGTTGAAAATAATAGAAGACGGATCAAAACATAATAAAGCAGTACTTCTTGGCTTCCCCAATCCAAAAAATTGTGATGGATATGTAGATTTTGATTGCTATGGAGCTGAAGGATTTACCTCAATACCCTTTTGCCGACACTTATCCGAAAATAAGGATAAAACATCATCTAGCATCAACCTCACATCGAATGGGACTGCCTCGAGTTCTAGCTTTCCAGCTTCGATCTTTGCACGGTCAAGCACTTCATTAATCAAGGTAATTAATGAGTCCCCACATGCTTGAGCCGTTTGTGCGTAGTTTCTTTGGGTTGAACTAAGTTCAGTATCCAGTAGCAGTGCAAGCATACCTAAATGCATAAGAAACAAGTGCTTTACAAGTCGGTTCCGACTAAAAATTTGATTTGTGTGTGTGTGTGTGTGTGTACACGCGTGTGACAGGTTTCTCAGCATACCAAGGATGCCATTCATTGGGGTTCTTATCTCATGAGAAACAGTGGCAAGAAACTACACAAAACAAGAGGTCAGATTCAGGTGGTAACAACCTGCAATGGAGTAACAAGAGTGGCTAGAGAAATCACTAATGAACAAAACCTGAGATTTGGCAACATCAGCAGCTTCGGCTCGAACTTTCAGTTCTTGCATTTTATTGAAATCGTCTTCGACTCTAACAATGCGAAGTCCTGCGCCATATATAATGTATCCAACAAGAAATCCAATAACAAAGACAAAAAATGCTGTTGTGAGTGCAATCCACGATGTTGGAGCCTTCTGAAGATACCTACAAAATAATCGAAGCAACAACGGATTTGTTTCCTGATTCATTCATCTATAAGATTGATATGTTTTGTTCACCTACCGACATATCATCTCATGTTTACGAAATGGATCCCCAAAGTCAAGTCTACTGATGTGCTTAAGGTGCATGTCGCCATCGTGCGAATGGTGCTCGTACATGATCAGAGGATCAGAAGAGTTGGTGATATCATATACATTAACCACAATTGCCTGGTTCCCAGCAAGTTGCCCGAGTAGATTTTCAACTAGTGATTCAACATCAAAGGCCCCACCGAGATAACTGCTTGAAATCAACAGCAAAAAGCTCATGTCCCATCACAAGATGAGGCAAGGATGCAAAAGACAAAAGTACAAATTGATGTATTTGAAAACTGAAATATACAGGCTGGGTCTTGTAGTAAATGAAACAGGGGTTTGAAAACTCTGAAGTTTCAGATTATATGATATCGCAAAGACATAAAATAAGGCCACACATGTATACCATATCACCCACAAAATAAGTGAAATCCTTCACAAATTGTATCCAATGATCACCATACACTAATGACTGGTTCCCTTAGAAAGATCAAACTCCACTTGCTCGCACATGACAACGCTTGCATCTTACTCAAACGAAATGATAAAAAAACAGTACGACGAAATAGTTTCACGACAGAATTGAAATCACGAAAATTTTAGAGCAGTCTTGACTCCCAAATACTCACCCTACAGTTGATTCAATGCGTTCTTTGACAGTCGGGTTTGAGGGAAGCTTGGAGTTATAAACTGGGAATGTCAAAACAACCCCTAGATGATGAGAGTTTAGCAACCTGAATGGACTAGTAAGAACTGCTTTGCCCGTCGCTCGTGCCCTCAATATGTTTTCGCGATCCTCCTGTTCAACAAAAATAATTAAGTAGTCAGAAAATGAAACGTGGAAACTTAATTATCATACCACAATGCATACAATAATAGAGAAATTGAATCACCTCCCCGGACATCATATCAAGTGATTCAATGTAGGATACAGTTTCTTGCGAGAATATAACCGGTGCGTATTCATCTCGAATTGGCGAAGGCTCATTCTCCATTGTTCTTATAGTCCACCCATGACGCCTTTCAAAATCTTCTCTCTCCGTATTCATAACCCTCTGGGCATAAGCAACCCCACTCAACAATGGCCTCTCAAATGCAGTTCTTGCTGTGTATGCAGCAAAAGTTTCCTACAGTTTATACAGCGCGACATGTCTAAGAAAATAAACCTTGCAAACGAAAAAATAAACTCATAATGAACACCACATTTTGTGTTTCGAACACGGAACTGTAAGATCTCATAGCAGAATAGAATAGTAATATCATGTCCAACAAAAGAAAGCACATAAGTCAGCACCAAAAATTAAAATAACATCAATTGATATGAAGCAAGCATAATCAATTGTCAGAGAGTTAAGCTATCAGTGGAAAGTAGAACTACTATAGACAGACATACATACATACAACTACAAGAGCCAAGAAAATGTCAACCGACAAAATCCACAAAAAAAAAAAAAAAACAACCAAAACAGATCGAGGGTCCCCATTCTTCTCCCGAAATGACCACTGAGATCTCTTCGCATTAAGAGGCAAAAAATAAATTAATAAAACGCTAGAAACACAAAAAACCTGATCAATTGCTGAAGGGTTCTTGTAGTAGTGGAAAGTAGATACAAGTATTGCAAGGGCATGGACATGGTTAACACTAACACTAAACTGATCCTGCAACATTCTTGCCCTTTGATCACACATACTCACGAGCACTTCTTTCCTCCTCTCTTTCTGCTCATCATCCATGTAATCATAAATTTGTTTGCTAACGAACAACATTATCATGATCCAGAGTCCCAAGATTCTCGGAGTCGAGACTTTATGGATGAACGAAAATTTTTTCTTTGTGCTCAGTTGTTCATTCACCCTCACTGCCACCATGCGATAGTCTTGTTTCTTTTCGCCCATCTTGAGAACTTGCCCTATTATACTTCACTTCAGAACTCACAGTCCCAACCTCCCAATGATAACGAAGAACATAAAGACCCGAGAAATCAAATGAAGTACACAGGCTCGAGCTTGTGCAAAAACTTTTCAAGATTCACCTTTTTCGTGGAATGGTAGAAAAGGGTTTAGCATCAAACTCCAACTCCTTTAATCATTACAATAAAAATGTCTGTCTGGTGTAAGTTAAAAATCATGTGCATTTCACCCAAGTAGTAACCCAAAAAAGAAAAGAGTATTTAACAGCAAAATAAAAGTAAAGTTATTTTCACGGGAGTCTGGGAGGAACAAAGCATGGCCGTGTAAGCCTCAAAAGACGAAAGGGAGCCCAAATCTCAAGAAGTGAGCAACTCTCTCAAAGACTCCAAACGGGGTTTCTAAGTATAAAAATGAAAGAACAATAGAAAACCAATCATACGGTTTTAATCAGAAAGGCGTGAAGTTTAGTTCAAGTGTCGAAAACAAACATCAGCACGTTCATTGTCCCTATCTCTTAAAATATTGCTTTACATTCTCCCACTCAAACAATCTCACAGACGCAGACACATTATGTAGTTTTAGATTTAAAAAAAAAGCCATTTTGGATACAACTGAGTAAGTAATGGAGGAGCTGATCTATCAGATAAAATTAATGGGTTTCTCCAAGATTTCGTTTTTGACCATCTTCAGCCGGAAAGAAATCAATTTCCGGAGATATAATAAGTGAATTATTTGTGGTGTCGATCTCCTGAATTTATTTTCTGGGCTTTGTTTAATGGAGAGTTGATGATGGGGGATAATAATATTAAACTATAGGAATACAATAAGTGAGCGAAGGATGCGTTGCCATGCTTACTTTTAAAAGCAAACTGAATCGAATTTCAGGATTTTTGCAGATACGCTCTGTCCCCTTATTGACTAAATTCAATAAGCTACTTCAAAACACCCTCCACTCCTCGCTCTCTCTCCAAAAGTACATTATTTTTGACAAAAAAATTGAGAATGTAATTATTAAAACATGAGCAAGTTGATAATCTTCTGATTAAAAAAAATTATTACACTACGATCTTATTTTATGTTTAAAGGTTAATCCAACAAATTATTGATATTGAACTGAAACTAAACAAACACTTTAAGGATATAGAAAAACTGAGAATTGTTGTTACCTATTGCGATTTGTGCCGACTGTAGGAAAAATCGAGAGAGAAATATCTTTTTTTTTAAAAAAAAAATTCTAAAATAAAAATTATCGATTTTTTAAAATTAAATTACACGTACAAAAACTTTCGAAACCGATTTCTATTTAGATCATATATGAAAAATTATTATTTTCTATATTAAAAATATTATTTGTTCGAATAATAATTTATTGGATATCTATATTATCAATTCACTCTATATTTTTATTTATTTTGAAAATCAAATAAATTTTTTTGTATTTTAAAAATCTATAAATTATTTTTTTCTCCTAAAAAAATTAGTTATTTTTAATAATCAAATAATTTTTTTATATTTAAAAATCTATAAATTATTTTTTTCTCCTAAAAAAACTTAGTTATTTTTAATAATTAAAACCAATTTATCAACATTTGTTAACTTTATTTTCAATGTCATCTCAATAAATTATCAACATTTGGTCACTTTATTTTTAATGTCATCTCAATAACTTTGTTTTTTTAATTTCTTACAACAGATATTTAATACTAAACAATTAGCATGAGATGATTTTCAATCTAGAATAGTTGTTCGATTTAAAAATAAATTTTTGTTTAAATTTTTTTCTATGTAAAATATGGAGTGATATGAGTAAGTTTTTAGTAAGACAAGAAGAGTAATTATAAAATTAAATATTTTGGTGTCATGTAAAGTAATTACTCTAAAAATCTCATACTTAATAATATAGAATATATAGTATAGATATTTGTTACATGTTAAAATAAAAATTTGTTCTTGAAAAAAATTGATTATTTATAAAATATTATTATAAAAAAAATACTTTTATGAATAATCAATACAAATTTTTGTTAACATAAGAAATATTATTTTTTAAAAAAAAAATTTCAAATTACATTTTAAATGGAGAGTCAAAAACAAAAGTAAATTCTAACGATGAGATTGAGATCTGATATCGTGCTAAAATTAGAGAATTGTGCCTAATTCCACCTCAAAAAGCTAGATCAAATAGAAAATTGTGTAATATTATTTATATAACTTTCAATAACTTAATTTAATGAAAGTGAAATATTTAGATTCTAATTTATTAAAAATATATTATTAAATTATTTACTAAAAAATTAAATAATATTAAAAAAATTATTAACTTTGATACATGGGCATCGGTCAACGTACCACATTATACATGCCAGGCAAATGTTTCTTTCATATTACTTCACAATTTATGTCAGAGTTCAATTAATTTCAATAAACTAGCAAAGACGAGGCGGAACGAAGATGAAGTATATACAGACAAACTCTATTTATTAATTTCTTTAAAAATTAATTTAAAATTCTCATTAAAAAAACGATTTTTTTTATTGGATGGTTTAATTTTAGGTTTTGATCATTAAATTTTTATTTTTTGTTTTGAGGCACTTACCTTATTTTTTTAATATTTTAGTCTACTTTTTAACGTGTCATTTAAAAAATCAACAATTTCATATATAACATTAGTATTTTTTATGTTATATCATAATTTTCAATATCATATAAATAATTTGATCAAAATAGTCAAAATTTAAGATTTAGTATATCAAAATTATACTTTGAAAACTGAATTAAAATCTAAAATTAAACAAATTGTTAGTGAAAAAATTAGATTCATTCATGTCAAAGTGGTGCATGTGAGTTACATCTTGTTTATCTATGATCAACGTGTTGTATAACTGGTTTATGTTATGTATGTTTTTTTGTTCTGTTCTGTTGTACGCCATGTGAGTCATTTCTTTATTCCCACGGTTCAAAGTGCTGCACGTGAGGAGGACGCGTGTGAGTCACTTATTGTTTCCATCTTATCAACATGTTGCATGATATAAATTCTAATATGGATTATGTTATTCTTGAATTATGTCATATTATATGTATGTGTATTTATTTGTGAAATTTTTTTTGTTCTCTTGAGATCAATTTAGTGGTTGGATGCATAAGTATAATAAATAATTTTGGTTTCAGATAGTGATCTTTGATGATGGAGATGAATACATAAAATATACAAAAAAAAAATTATTGAGGATGATGACGTGAAAGATGATCCGTATAACTGGAATACTTGATTTCTTTTATTTTAAAATTCATGAATTATTTCTTTTCAAATATTTTGGTTAGTTTTTCGGGAGACGGATTTATTTATTCATTTATATGATTAGAGTTTGACACAATGATTCTTTCAATGAATAAATTACGTACGTTTTCTTTTAAATTTTTAGATCAATGCGATGATCCGTGGGTAACCAGTATTTTAAAGAAGACTTAAATTTTATACAAATTCTTGCATGCATTCTGAGTATGGTAAACCGAGCCTTACACCAACATAATAATTTAATGCAAATACCGAAAAGTAATATTGGGTTACTATTTAACAACCAAATTTTCACACTTAAAAGTCTGTAATATATATATATATATATATATATATATATATATATATATATATATATATATATATATATATATATATATATATTGTATTTTTAAAAATTAGCTTTTAACGAATTTTTTATATAACAGTGGTAAATAAAAAAGGAAAATTTGTGTAATAATTTTTGGCTCATATCCAAACCCAAAGGGTGCATGACAACTCCTCTGGTCTATTTTGTCAAGGTAGTGCAGAGAATATGATGCTGCAAATAGAAAGTTCTTAAAAAGATTATAGTGTTTCTATTTTCATCAATTATATGCCTGAGCCACTTTTTCATCATTAAATATAAATTAATGAAAACTTTTATTAAAATGGATTGCTAGAAATACAGGAATATCAACCTTAATTCGATATTTATGCATTGTGTGAGGTAAATTGTTATCTATAAACGACCATAAGATAATACTCTATATAAATCACAAAATATTCTTATATTTTACGAGATTATATCACTCCGGTGTCAAAATAATGCAAATTTATCACCTCCAATGGGTGTTTGAGTCGGTGAGATACGTAAACTCGGGGGATATTAACACGGATGTTATATAATCGACACCATGAATTTAAAATCAACTCCGATGTAATTTCCTTTTCACATAATAACGTGTACTTGAATTCAGCATAAGGTCTAGCTGCTGCTGGTTGCCTGAGTCACCATGATTTACCTTCTCTCATAATCTTGTCGGGCTAGAGGTGAGAGGCGTATAAGATGAGCGATTTCCCCGCAGTGTACTTGAATTCAGCACGGCCCAAATTAAGTCATCCCGAAGCCCACGAGTTGTTTTTCATAGTCTGTTAACTTGGATACGCCTGTGAACCCAGCAAATTTTTTATTTTTGTAATATTTTTTTAATAATTTAAATTTAAATTTTCAAATATTTAATATTAAAAAAATCGACTATTGGTATTCCAATAAAGTGTGATGCAATAGAGACAACGTTGTTAAAAAAAGTTAAACCATGGTGCTTATTATAATAATCAAAGACAAAACTTACATGAGACGGTCTCACGAGTCGTATTTTGTAATACAGATATCTTATTTATGTCATCCACGAATAAATATTACTTTTTATGCTAAGAGTATTACTTTTTATTGTGAATATCGGTAGGATTGACCTGTATTACAGATAAAAATTCGTGAAACTCTCTCACAAAAAATCTACTCATAATCAAAATAACATGTCCTATCTAATGTTTGTTTATTTAAATGCGGCAATTGATATCTTATTGCTGCATAGAAAATATAAAAAAAAAAGGATTAAAAATGCATCTGCCACTTGGATAATAATTCCCACCGAAACAAAATGAAGAGGGCTAAATCAGTAATTTCACCACTGTTTTTGCACAGGAGCATGGGACATCTCATGGTGGATGTCATGCTTGTTCGGTCCCATTCCCACAGTTTTGAAAAAAATCAAATTCCATGTAAATTGGACTTTCTAATAAAGAAAGGAATTAAAAGAGCATCATAATATCTCGTGGCCATCTTTTGTTTTCTTCTCAAAGAAATTTCGAGGATTTATTCTAAGAAGATGTTATCGAATGCTGAAATTTGATTCCAAAATCTCGTAAAAAAAAAAAAACTGTATTACACTGTTGAATGAAGGACACTTGTTTTGGTGGTAGTGGGGCAAAGCATTTTCGCAGGCGGAGGAACATAAAATAGCAATCGTCTGCTTTATTTCTCTGACGTACCAGTTACCACCACCCCTTCTCTCTAATGATCTTATCTCCATGTTATTCTCGTGTTTCTGAATCACACCATTTTTGGTAAAAAAAACTGGACTCTTCGCTGTCTGTCTTTTCATCTCACAATCTGAGACGCTTGCAGTTGGTTTCAAGGTACTTACTGTCAAAATCCCTAAACTTTTTTCGGGGGTGGGTTACCTTTTTTTTTATTGCTTTTGTACCTGTTGATTCTTTGTAAAGCTGTGGATTGGTTTGAGTCAATTCTTGGATCATAAAGTTGGTTTATGGATGGATAAAATACATGGGTTTTGGTTGGTTTTGGTTTGTTTTGTTTTCTAGTAGTTCGAGTTCTTGATCTAGTGAATTACGCCAGAGTTAGCTTTGAGATTTCTAGTACTTGGCTGTGAAATCCATGGTATCTGTGTTTCTTGAACATGTGTATCTTTTTTTTGTGCTCATTCAATTGGAGTTAAACAGTGGAAAATTAATAATAATATTGAATTTTTTTTAAAAAAAAACCAGTGCCAAGGCAATCCATCTTTTGCAGATCTTGTAAGGAATGCCGATGAGGGGACGCAATTTTAGCCTTCTTTCCAAGAAACTTTCAACTTTTAAGACATGAAAATGACACCTGAGGATTTTTTTTCCTTTGATTGCCTTGCCCTCTCGTTGCTCGGTCCATATGGAATCTAAGTTGGGATGCCATTGTCAAATCAGTCCCAAGAAAGTTTACAACAACTTCACGTAATCATAATCCACTCTCCATAATCTTCTTGTTGAATCTTTATGAGATAAACATTTGAGTGTAAACCTGACCACAAGCTCGTACTGTGTGTGACTAAATTTTGTTTCGAAACTCGAATCTGAAGTTTGAATACAATCGTTCCCATAATTGTTTAGAATGTAAGAAGAACCGTTGGTCAACACAATGTTATGCAAATCCGGGTTACTGATGTTCTGTTTGTACTAAAATCACAGCATCGCTTAATTACCTCGTTAGTTGATGGTTTGATTGAGAGTTTTATTCTCTGTTCTTTGGAGTATATTACCCTAAAAGAATCTCGACTTTCCGTAATCCTCATGAACAACAGTAGTTGACATGCATGGCGTGGATCATTGGTTGCTTGTTCATCTGAGTCGTGTAAAGAAACACCACATATCTGTATCAAGTGACCACCTCATCCAAAGTTTAGGCTTCTAGCATTTCCCATTTCGTTCTTGCATGCAAAACTCTACATTCCAGCCCTTGCACTTATTACTTTGCCTAGCTAGCTCTAGTAACGATATTGAATATGGCGGGCACTAATATTTTTAAGCCATAATAGCTAGACGTCAGGCCTTCAATATTTCAAGTCCTGCGGTAACTAGTTACCCGAAGCTAACGTACCAATGCTAGCTAGTCAGCTGCCTTCGTTTTCACAAGTAACCGAATTCTTTTGATTTTCAGGTAACTGAGTTGATTCCACCATCAAATCTACATCGTTTTTTTCGAAAAATGAGACCCCCGAATCTCAATCTAGAGTCGGAAGATGAATTCGAATCCACCAGCCATGTAGCCTCCAATATATCCTTGCAAGAAACGTCCCCCGCCCATTCCAAAGAAAACAACTACTCTCACGAAACGACGCCTCTTACTCTAGACCTCACACTTGGCTTCTTCAACAACACCAATACCAATTCAAAAGGCACAGATGAATCCCCTCACCCTCCAGTAGGTACCCGAGTTTTCTCATGCAATTACTGCCGCCGGAAGTTCTACAGCTCACAGGCATTGGGAGGACACCAGAATGCACACAAGAGAGAAAGAACTCTTGCGAAAAGGGCCATGCGAATGGGTATGTTATCAGAGAGATATGCTAGCTTAGCGTCATTACCGCTCCATGGTTCTGCATTTCAATCTCTAGGGATCGAAGCTCATTCGGCAATGCACCAACAAATGGTCAGGCCTATTCATAGGCCGATTCACGGGATAAAAGGCGGGGCAAGGTTTGTTGATCAAGGCTATTTCGGGAACATGCCTGCTGTATTCATGGAGAATGATGATGCCGATATTTCGTCATGGCCTGGAAGCTTTCGGCAAATCGACGGGTATCATGGAAATCAGGGATTTGATTCAGGACAGAGTTCTAACATAAGTTTTGCGGCACCTGATCCGCCTCCGAGGACAGATTCATCACTTCCTGATCTAACTTTGAAGCTGTGAACCAATTCTTTTTGCACGAGAAGTAGAGTTTAATTCGGTGACAGCTTTCTTGATTCTTGGGAGTTCGATTCATCTCACGCTGTACAGGGATTCTTTCCTGCTTATCAAAAATACATATTCTTGAATATTTGATGATGATGATTCGGACATCGTATGATTTACATGTTGAGTTGAGATAAAGCTTGCATGCTCCAAGTGTTACTTCACTGACAAATTTTCTGAATTCATATTATTACTTGTTTACCACTTCTCCAATAATTATACATTAAAGTTTGGCTGATAACCATTACTGATCTTTTAGAGAAAAACATTTTTTTTTATATTATTATTACTTGATTAATGAATTCTTATTTATATCAAGTATTCTGAAATTTCAGGATATAACACACACAGAGGAAACTGATAAAGTTTTGACGTACCTTCTGTAAAATCAGGTCCAGATTAGTAATAATACTTGGAATTCATGCATACACATGTCCAGGTTCAGTTATTGATCTTTGTCTATTTGTATTAATTACGATACTATTAAGGTAGTAATCGAGTCGGAAAGTTAAAACATCCACCTTTTTAATTATAAGATAAGATAAGAAGATCACTATAAAGTATAATCAAGGAATGTAAGAAAAACAGACGAAAGATGAGCTTGTAATGCCGTAGATTTCACTTTCGACTGCAATTTGTGACAGTCTTTTAATCTGTCCATATAGAAGGAAAAACGTTTTCTTGGGCTTCTCATAATTAATCTTGCACGGAATTAACGAAATAAATTAGCTTCTGTAATCGGAAACACCAATCTCCACAAGAAATTAACACAATGAGGGCTGCTTCAAATGACTACCTTGGGAATCTTGAATCCTTCGGATTTTTCTACATTAGACATGGTTTTAGCAGAGCTTTCTATCGACACATTTTCATCCTATATATGTTTGTTATTAACGTTTCAAATCTCTTGGGTGTCGTTTTCGGATTGAAAGTGTTAAACAAGACTAATTTTTAATCATGTGTGTATAGCCAGCCGGCTCGACGGATTGCCCGAAATTTTCCCCTCAGTCGCACAACCCTTTATTCTCACACACTGAGATGTTCTTTTGACTAATATTCTACACCACTTTTGATGAAAACAAGAACATCTGATAAAAAAAAAACTTACATATGTTCTCAAATTCTTAGCAAATCATATCCCTGTTGATCAAAATAACAAGACTAATGGGTTTCAAAAGAAGCTCGAACTACGATACGTCGGCGCTTCCAGTGACTCTTTTTGCACATGTTGTGGCAATAGCAGTGATCACTCTACTCCTTGTTTGGCTGCTTCATTTCAGGGAAGGTGTTGCGTTTAAATCAGAAGTGGAAGCCCAGATTTTTAATGTAAATTTTTATTTATTTATTTACTTCTCACCTTTTTTAATTTTTTTAGTGAATCTGGTATAATGATCCGATCGATTGAATGTTGCATGTTGCAGATGCATCCACTGCTGATGGTTATTGGTTTTGTCTTACTCTCTGGTGAAGGTAAACAAACAAAAACACGAGACTATATATATAGATATATTCGAAAACTTCTTTTTCTTGTTAGAAAATATATATAATCTGTTGTTGTTTATCGATATATTTAGTATTTTTAAAGCAGTCGATTACTTATTTACAGCAATCATGGCATACAAGACCTTGCCGGCAATTAGGAAATGGCCGAAAATGATTCATTTGCTGCTGCATTTGGTGGCACTCGGAACTGGAATCGTGGGGATTTACGCAGTCTTCAAGTTTCACAGTGACGAGGGAATTCCCCATATGTATTCCTTCCATTCTTGGTTGGGCATGTCCACTATCTGCCTTTTTGCTTTGCAGGTATATACATATCTACTTACACAGATTTTACTTTAGAACAGTTCCATTAAATTTTCCTTATCAATTGTTGCCAATTCTCATATTAATTTATATAGAAAATCATGAAATATGAATATAATTGAACGACTTCGAGAAAAAAAAAAAAAATTTGCATATTCGATTCACATACTTGATAGATGGCAAAACGAATCAAATCAATCTACGAATTGATTAATTTCCTATGAAATATCTATAGTATTCCCATGTGACAAATGTGTTTCATAATAGTTTATACAAATGTTTCAGTGGCTGTTCTCTTTCTTCACATTCGTTTATCCTCGAGCGGAAGCATCGACAAGGAAAAGTGTAACACCATGGCACGCAGTACTAGGCATCATCATCTTCTTCATGGCGATTTTAAGCACAGAAACAGGGCTGGTCGAGAAATTCTTCATTTTGCGTCTACAACGAAATCAAGAAGCAGTCGTAATAAACTTCACCGCCCTCTTAGTCTTCATGTATGCTGCGTCTGTTGTTATCAGCGTTCTCTTCTTTTAGAGATGTACTTCCATGCATGTTTTTACTATTTGGGTTAAATATATCCAAAATTCAACTATGGAAGTATCATGTTTTCCATTTCAAATTTAAAACCACCTCGACATTTTTTTTGCAGCGGACTCATAAAATTAGTCTTAGACTAAAAATGACACTTCATCTTGGAATGTACTATCAGATTACCCTACCCACAACACGTACCTTTTCAATTGATTCTCATAGCTAGGCTAAACCTCAAGGGTGTTCGATATTAATGTATATGCAAATTCCAAAATCATGAAACCGGGACCTAATCTTTCAAGGATTCAAATAGCCCCCAATAGACAAAACCTGGACTAAAAGGTTATTCTACATGAAGAAGAAAATGAAGCACCTATGCTTTATATGAAAAGCAGCTGATATGGAAAGCCAGTACGAGATCCAGACCACTACAGCTCTCCATGGAGCTATTTTTTGCTGATAATTTGCTGGCAGAGTAGTTACGGAAAGAGCGCTTTACAGGAGGTAAAATCAAACCTGATTGTTTGTCAATTAATAGTAGCTTGCCACACTTGCTGCACAGTTACAATTTCCATGGTTCAGTTTAGAAACAGCAGCAATGCATATAGTATAAGTAAAGTAAATCATGGATAAATCAATAGATCACCTGCAAACTTTGGTAAACAAAGTTCGATAACTGCAGATCCAGTGCTGCAATGATAAAATCAGATGTTAAATTATCTGGAGTTAAGGCAGATTGTCATTAATTACTCGCAAATATGAAATACCAGCAAAGAATGCAAGGCTGATTTGGGATTGACGCAAATGAAGGATTGCAGAGCCATAGAAGCATGTTCCTGCACAGAGAGATCAATGAAGGAGATATATTTTTTGGAACAAACTTTTAGGCCTCCGAAAATAGAGAATGGGAAACATAAGTCGGGCAGTGCTCTTACCGAGACATGTCTAAACACATGATGCAATGAAAAACGATGTCCATGTAAGTGGCTGCCACCCTTAAAAACCAATTATAGACAATAACATCTCAGCAATAGGTTAAAAGCAATAAATATACATGGGAAAAATTAAAGAGTAGAGTAAGTTAAAAGTCCCTCGGAACCATATGAATCAAAACTGATTTATTTTGAAATTATTTGCCAAATAAATCCAGAATGAACATAAGTCAAAACAAGAAAAAGCATGGTAGTGAAAACATGCATGAATGTTGTATCACTCGAGGGATATGGGGGTTTTTTTTTTTGGCTTCAACTAGTTCCTCCTGAGTACTATACTTGCACACTCCCTAGAACTTAGACGAGCTGACGAGCAGACTTTAATCTTCCCCAGTGTTTGCAAGCATGAAAGGGCTCAGAGACTTCAGTGTTAACAAAAAAGAAATGTAGAGCTACTACATCACTCGACAACTTAGTTCAGAGGTGGAAAACAGCTTTCAGTGATATCAACAGACACTTAAAGAAATAGATGTAGATGAAATCACCTCGTCAGGAGAAAAGAAAGCTACTGCATCTGGATCAATGGAACCAGCTGTATGTAGAGATATTACTGCTCTAAAAACAGAAGGTAGAAGTAGCTCAACTACAGCAGCTTCATCTGTCTCGTGAATACTTGCTGAATCATGTCTTAACTTGGTTGTACGAGGGAAGCCATGATCTTTTGACAATTCAATAGAACTTTTATTCGCAGTAGAGAGGCAATGCAGATGCCCGCTTTAACCAATCTAACCGCTGGTACGTAAATGTTTTAAAATCGGGAATCTCTTTCTCTAAATAGGACAAGATATCAGATAGCGATCTCTGATCACCAAGCTCTTCTTGGGGATTCAGAGATTCTACAGCAGAATCATCAATGAGGTGCGGGAAAAACCGCCTTTTTTGATCTGTAAATGCTTTCAGAGCCAATCTGCACAATTCAAGCTCCAGTAATGTGCAACAACTTGACAATATGAAAACTTTATACGTGCATACATGAAAGCCCGCAAAAAAAAATCAGCTATCCTAAGAATGAATTAATGAACAAAATTGTTTGGAATTTAACATGTTATACAACACTCTAGAATATTAAGCTCAGAAAACAGCGTAGTAAGACACAAGAAATACCTGGTCCTATCAACGGCAGAAGCACCAGCCTGACCAGCAAGTTGACGTTTCCATGCATAAGCAACGACGGCACCATCTGGACAAACCAAAGGCATGTGGAGGCCCCAAGAATTACTTCGGGAACGAAGAGAATCATTCAGAACACCAGATTCCTCCAGCTGCCTTCCTAACAAAGATGACAAAATGTTGAGACTAAAAAGAATAACTCAGACTTCCTACAAGTTTGATCAACTTTCTTCGACACATGGAAATCAACAGATAGAAGAGTAAATGAAAAATTTCCCAAGAATTTTAAACTGCATAAAATTTGGTTAGTGAAGTCATAGCAGAATATACCTGGTAATCAATAGCTTAAATATGTTAAGAGCATTCTTGCATGCTTGCAACAGTTTTAGCAAAAAAAGGTATAATAACTCAAAAGCCTTCTTTTACACCCCAAAGCCTCGAAAAACTGTTTTGTACCATAAAACCAGTTCCCGCGCTTCCGTCACATAATCCATCCTCATGATAGAAACTTGATTATAAACTCAACAAATCTAAGACAACACATTTTAGAGTTTTCTAAGACACCACACTACAAAAACTCAATTTTCACCAAATTTAAACAATAATTTTCAAGACCCCTAAACCGAGTTCACAATCAATGATATTCAAACCCTACGAATGAAAAACCTAAATAAACGCTCAAGGAAACGCGATTTTGAGTGATCTGTCAAAGCTTTCCCACCAATTTCAAGAAAAGTTAACTGATGAGAACAAGTTTGTGCGTTACCTACCTATGGAGCGAAGGTTTTGGAGGTGCTGGCGCATCAAGGATTCTTCTTTAACGATTAAATTCAAACACCTAGAAGACTGCTGATGGTGAGGCTCCGATGCCACAAAAAATAGAGCTTCCAGAAGCCGATCCGCACCTAGCCTTACATCAGCTATCAACCGCCCCGCCTCACCCAGTCGTTCCAAAGCTTGTGCCACCTGCTTTGGCGGCGCGTCCCCCGCCTCCGGCGGTGGTGTAGCAGCCTGCTGCATTTTTTCTTCCTTTTGTCAGTGATTATTCTGTGGGTTGTTTTATGTATTTGGTTTGGGCCTTTTACATTCCAAAACTTCTACGGTCCGGACCCAAAAGGTCTAGGGGCTCAGATATCTGGACATTTGCGGTTTTTGTTTACAAAATTTTCAAATATTGTTGCTTTTATTTGCTAATAAAAATGTGGGAAGCAAGCACAAAATTTGCTTAGTGACGTCATGTATAATACTGTTTTAAAAAAATTTAAAAAAAAATCGGAATTGTTTCTATCGTGGACTGTTAAAAAAAAAAAAAAAAAAAAAAAAAACCAATCCCACTCATATACGAAAATCAGTATTTACATAACATATGTATTCCAAACACACAATCTCACACTCAAATACACGACGAAAATCAGTATTTACAGAATATAGATATATATATATTCACGTCGAAGCAATCAACACGTCTAGTGGTGAGTGGGGCCTAGAAGTTCAAGAAGAAACGTCCTGTAATGTCGTGATGTTTCCGAGTGAACAGCATCGTTTAACGACTTTCCATATTTCTTGTGGTACTCTGCTTTTATATACTGCATGTCGATCTCTGCCCTTGTCACTATAACTCTAGTAAGTGTAGACTCATTGGTCCCCATACCTTTCATGGCCTTATGCAGCACCTTCAGATTTTCATCAGGAAGCAAAGTTAAACGGTTTAGCTAGCATTCATAGTTATTCAAAGTTTAAAGAACATTCACCTTCAGTTTTTCATTAGGAAGCAAAGTGAGACGGTTTAGCTTGCATTCATAGTTACTCAAAGTTTAAAAACTTTTATTTTTTTTATTGCAAATTAACTCAAGAACTTAACTATAATGTTTGTGGCGTACTGATAAAATATTGTAACATATAAAAGCAAAAATTTTTTGGTCCAAGGATTGCCCAAATGTCAATACAAGCCTACATGCATAAAGTATTTTATAAAAAGGATTGCCCCATGATTTTCAGAATGGCAACTACCCTTAAAAACTACAGTATATCATTTTCTTCTTATGAACAAATTGCTTCAAGTTTTTGGCAAGGACTACGATAAAATAGATGGAAACATATGGCAACCAAATAAATGATTCATTTAGGTGGCACACATGGAACAGAAGAAGGTGACATAAAAAACTTAACCTTTTCCTTGATAAGACAATGTCACAACAAAATAGATTTTTTTACCTTTGCAAAGTAAATCCCAGGGTTCTCAGCGCACCGTAAAATAGTCAGGAGTGCAAACTCAAAGTTCCCTGAGGTTTCACTTTTCACAGCCTGCAAGAAGATTTCAAGTTTGGCATATTGGCAACAGACAGGAAAATTCAAGGACAGTGCTGAAACGATAGGTTTCACCTTTTTCAGCGACCTTCCATACAATCTGTTATAAGCAGAAGAGACTGCAGCCAAGTGTGCTCGGCTTCTCTCACAAAAAATATGGATGAAAGTTTTCTCATCAGTCCCCAACCTTTTTTCCCCAGCTTTGTAAAGAGATTTAGCATCCTGTTCTGCCATCGCCCAGTCTACCTGGGGACCTTCATATCTTACTAGTATTCATGTAGGCAAGTAGCAACTGCCAAAGGGAATCAAGCAGACACGATTAAGTGGATTTATGAGCATAATCCTTGTCCACCCACACAGAAAATGTGTTCTTCAAAAAGTAGTTTTTGATAACTTGTTCCATATACATGCTTATTACACAAATACCAGATTTGTAAATCAACTTTGTGCCTGATTTATAAACCAAAAATATATCCTAGACCCACACACTGAGGTTGAAATAGAAACTGTGCTTTAGATTGACTTATCAGAAGACTATTATGGCCGTTATCAGTTCTGTGATGCTATTGCGCTCCTGGATTTATCAGAATCTTCACAGAATCAATTTAAAATTAAATGGTTTTAAATATATAGGTTACTTACAGGCATATCCAATTCAATTAAAGGGTCCACGCAGATTGTTGATTTATGTGCTCCTTACATAACTTAGTTGAGGAGTTGTAACCCAAGATATGCATAAAGGACCTCAGAATATAAGAGAAAAACAATACAAAAGTGATTTTCCTGACACATCAATAATTTTCGATTCATTCATCGTTACTAAACAATGTATCACTTGTTGCAACAATTATCTTCCACTCTTGACATGTGATCATTCCAATTGAACTTTCTTCCTGGTGCCTTACCTTGAATTAGTAGTTCCGAACATGTGAAATCCACGTAAGAAGCACATTAGTGGTGCGCCGTGGATTGGAAAATACTTGATCCTAACTTTCAAGCATCCTCTTTCTTCACAAAATTTCACGTTATGAAGAGCAGAGCATCAAAGGTGGCTTATAAACTAATTTAAAGACTCTAGCATAATCTAAAAATTAATAGTTTGGATTCCAAATATACATATATAAAATAAAATAAATTGGGAACTCAAATTCAAAACAATATTCAAATAGATGAACAGTTCAGGTCCTCGTTTCAATATACAAAATGGGATAAAACAACTTCTAGCCATAAATTCTACCCTGGAAGGTATAGTTTGAGTTTCTCCTAAGCTAAGTTGAATATTAAATAATTATTCAGGACTTTTTGGTGGGAGTGGATGCGTTTGTTTGTGTTTGTGTGTGTTCGCTTGTGTGCGCGCGCACGCGAGAGAGAGAGAGAGAGAGAGAGAGAGAGAGAGAGAGAGAGAGAGAGAGAGAGAGAGAGCACCTTCTTGTGATCACCAGATGCT
The DNA here is from genome assembly GCF_022965805.1 of Primulina eburnea. Taxonomy (NCBI): domain Eukaryota; kingdom Viridiplantae; phylum Streptophyta; class Magnoliopsida; order Lamiales; family Gesneriaceae; genus Primulina; species Primulina eburnea. The sequence goes on along the minus strand of NC_133101.1, from coordinate 64,631,705 downwards.
TGATATTCAATATCATGCTCAACATAAGCATGAAATCGTGTGTTGTAAATTTGTTTAAAGAATTGTATCTGTGATGGGGTTCGGGAACATATTACTTCAGTAGCAGCTTTTAGATCGATGATATCACCAGTCAAAGCTTTCCTTAGAATGATAGCATCCCTTCCAGCAGGATCAGGCATCCACAGTAAGAGAGCTCTCTAAAATCATATAAATTGGAAATCAAAAGCTGTAAACGGTAAAAATATTGCCTAGTTGGATAATCTAGAAAGAGAATCTATCACAACATTTCTACATAATAAAGCTTAAAAAAAAAGAAGCATTCCTCTCGAGGAAGCATGCACAGAAATTTTTTAAAAAAGTGACGCCGATTCTCTTTGGTACCTTGACATCACCACTAAGCTCTGAATCCAGACGTTTATTTAGTTCTTCAGAATACATAGCTCTGAACTCTTGTTCAATAAGCGCTCGTTGTGTTGCATCCCTATGGGCAAGGATTTTAACAACTGCAGTAGTATCACAACCAAAACCTAGACGGTGCAATCGATTGTTAGAAAATGCTGGATTCTTCGGTATTTTGAAAAAGAAAGATATAACAAAAATTTGCCTGTTGATTTAAACACCGTGTCTCCATGATTAATGCCAACACAAACGGAAAATCGTAACATAATTTTAGCTTCCTATTCTGAAATTTACGTAGAGACCAACATCATGACATATACTTGTTCCCGAGCTAGTTTTACATAAATTACCCATCTTTATTGTCACTGAACCTCGATCATCTGTGTCCACGATTCACTTATACGACAAACTCGAACCAAAAACAACAGAAATCGACGCAAAAACAAATTGAAGGCAAGGGAACAAGTATCAGAATTATTGTTCGCACGGATACCAGGTGAAGTGCAAAAATAACGGAAAAATCAAATAAAAACAACAGAGAATTTACCCTTGAAAGCACGGTACAATTGCATAGCATCGTAACGAGGCGAATTTAACGTCGGAGCAACATTCAGAGTCGCCATCTTCGATCCCTCTCCCACAAGAAATGAAGAAACGAACCCGAATATGCGAAATAAAATGACACGTGTTCACTCTGCAATTTAATGCAAAAAATTTCAACCAACCTGGTTCTCTGTGGTTGCGTGGATGGCTCTGCATTCTATCTCGTTTTCGGTTTTAATTGTTTGGTTTTAATTGTTTTACACGTATTTATTACACGTACTTGTTTTGTAATGTGTGTATATCAAGTTGTCCGGGAATCGTCGATCCCTATATTTTTCATTATTTTAAAATTGAGTAGGTCAAAATTTTATTATATAAGTGAGATTGATTGATTTGATATATATTTAAAATAAAAATAATAGTATTTTTAATATAAAAAATATTATAGATCAAACTAAGTAGAAAATTATGTCATAAAATTCAGAAGCATCCCCGTAATATTTGATATAAATTGTATTCAATGAGAACGTGATAATTGATTAGGTCGAATTTGTATTAATGTTTTTCACTTTATGTATTTTATGGAAAATGGACAGTCATCAGCCATTTGGCTTAAAATGATACATCACTCACAAAATGGAGAATGTGCGTGGAGTCCGAGATTTTTTCACCCCGATACTAAAATAGAAGAAAAAATGGGATACAGAAACTTTGCACGCCTCCGTTATCTTTTGGACTCAAATTATTCATCCAATTTACTCTACGGAAATGCAATGCCTATGCAAAAAGGTAAAATCGATATTGAAATTATGTGAAGTCAAAAGCTAATAATAACTATTGTTATTTGGGGTAATCGCCAATCATTTGTATTACCAAATTTGCTTGTAGTGCGGTCAATGTCCCCAAGGCGTGCCTAATCCCAACGATAAAACCCACAACAAAATTCAAACAAAAAAGAGGTAAGCGAGCTTTAATTTATCAAATTATATATACTTTTTTGAGTGGGTCTCATATGAGACCATCTCACAGATCTTAATATGTGAGACATGTCAACCATACCGATATTCACAATAAAAAGTAATACTCTTAGCATAAAAATTAATACTTTTTCATAGATGACCCAAATAAAAGATCCGTCTCACAAATACGACCTGTGAAACCGTCTCACACAAATTTTTGCCTACTTTTTTACATATTCAAAACGTTCAATAATTGGAGTGGATTTGGGTACTCTTTAAATTGTTATAGTCTCTTTTTAAACAAAACTTTTTGACCGTTTTCTTTGGTCACCAAAAGTTTATTTGACTAGCTTTTTTATTCAATTTTATTTGGGTAATTATAGGATAAGACTAATGCAACCTAATGATTGATTCCAATTATATATAGAGTGAGCAAATTATACTTGTAAGTCGATTAGAAAAAGTATCTGCAACTTTATAATTTTAAGTAAATTTATCACACATAGAAACGAACTCATGGAAGTGAAATTTTACTCATCTCCATTTTACACATGCAATTCAATTCTCAAATCATGCTGTGAATCTATTTACGGTTTCACTGATTTCATTTATTGTTCTTGTATAAATCGTTACCAGCAGCTTGCCATAATTATTGATACATGCTTCTTTTTGCGCTTTGGAATTTCATTATACCCTATACCTTTAATTTAACGACTACTAGCTAGAGATAATAGTTTAATCCCCTATGGTTAAACTATTCATTAGGGGGTAAGAGGCATGATTTTGAGAATGCACCTAATGCAAAGTTTCTCCCACAATCAACGCCCACATTCTTCAAAATCATATCAATATGTTGACGATTATATATATACAAAAACTTGTTTGAGACGGTCTCATGAGTCAATTTTATGATATGAATAATCTATTTAGGTCATTCATCAAAAAATTGTGAGATCTTCTCAGAAAAGACATACTCATATACATGTTAAGTGACGTTCATATAAGTTAACGATTCATACAATCAATCTGATGATTGAAATATCGGTTGAGTATTTATATGATGATAGTCGTTGATAGATGTTTATAATATACATATAAGTTGAATTCTAATTTAGATGTGTACAATAGAAAAAAAAAATGGATGTATGTGGTCAATCATTGCAAGTTTGGGACTAGAAAATTGTGATAAAGATCATTTTTAAAATGGTAATAATTATAAATTTGGAGTTGATAACCATAGACATTGGATTGGATCCACAAGGTGAGATGTGATAAAGCACTACAAAAAAAAATATTAGCGACGGTTAAATGATAAAAGCGACGGTTTTAACGACGGTTTGTCGGTCCGTAACAGAACCTTACCGTCGTTTTCTCAAAGCCACGGTTTATATCCCTCGTCGTTATTTAGCGACGGGTTTTATGAAGAAGACCGTCGCTATGTAGCGACGGTTATAAAACGACCGTCGCTATACTAAGCGACAGATAAAAAATACCGTCGCTATAACAACGCGACGGTTCTTAAAAATCGTCGCTAAAATACGCGACGGTTTGTGAACACCTATCGCTATATTTAGCGACGGTATAAGTAAAACCGTCAGTTATATTAATCAGCGGTTTTTTTAAAAACCCACCGCTTAATATAGCGACGGTACGTAACGAGAGTCGTGCACCGCGAAGCTATTAAATTTAAGCAAAAATTAATGTATTAAATTTACACAAATAAAGTACGTAATACGTAAAAATTAAAATCATGTATTCAATTTCTTGTAGGAAAAAAATTTTTAAAACCTGATGTTGCGCGAAGATATGCATGCTTCCACGTAACGTTGGAAATTGCACCGAGTAGCAAATCTATAAAATAAATAACAAATAGTTAGTACAAAAAAAAAACCGAACTTCGAAAAATTTATAGAGTTTGGTTACTACCAGAGATTGGTGAAAATCGCTTAAGAAAAATGTTCGAGAACCTCGGTATATATAGAATCATAGCGACGGTCTAAGATAAAACCGTTGCAAGTTGCGACAGAAAGAAGTATAACCGTCTTAATATAGGGACGGGTTATCAAAAAACCGTCGCCGATGTAGATCGGCGACGGTGTATATTTAACCGTCGCTATATTAAGACGGTTTATATTTAACTGCTGTATATTGCGACGGGTTGTATTATACTGTCGCACATCTCGGCGACGGTTGACGTTAAACCGTCGCTAAATAAAGCGACAATTTTAGTAAACTGTCGCTTGTTTTGAAAAAGCGACGGTATACTTCTATCCGTCGCAATAGATTACGACGGTTGAATAAACCGTGGCTAAAAAAACGACGATTTTTAGTAAGTCGTAGCTAAAAAAGCGACTGTTTTTCGAAAACCGTGGCTAAATAAGCAACGGTTTTTCGAAAACCGTGGCTAAATAAGCAACGGTTTTTTTGTAAACCGTCGCTTATTTTATTTGGCGACGGTTTGCTTGTAACCCGTTGCTATGTAGCGACGGGTTTTACAAAACCGTCGCAAAGTTAGCGACGGTGCCAGAAAAACCGTCGCTAATCCATCCGTTTTTTTGTAGTGAAGGATGCGACTCGTCCATGTTTGCACTTACTTTGTGAAATAAATCAATGTATAAAAATTCATAAAAAATTTTATGAGATGACATAAGATGTATATTCTATTTGAATCATTAATTTTTATATTAAAAATATTAATTATTATTGTAAATATGAACATAATTGGTTCGTCTCAAGAACAAAGATCCGTGAGACAATATCATATTTTAAAAAATTATATTAATTGGCTGATAATTAATTCACTGAAAAATAAATTTTTTTTATAGACTTTGTTTTGAAACGAACCCCAATTATTAAACAAATATAAGGTGTGTTTTTTAATCTAACATCGGCCATCTATTTTTTTTTTAAATAACCTCCTACAGTATATTTCACACTTGAGGAGATATATATATATATATATACACACACATATATATATATATATATATATATATATATATATTGTATAAAAAGTTGATAATTGTTGAAAAATAATATTTAAAATGTGTATATTGAATATTTGAATGTTGAATATTTGAATTGTAAATATTGAAAATTAGTGTGTGATGATGTAGGTAATGATGTACTTTTATTTTTGGATTATTTGTAAAGAGTTCCTATAAATAGATCTCTCATTTGTGAAGAAAATCACAATTGAGTAGAGAGAAAAATATTATAAAGTGTGTAGTTTGGTAAATTTTGAGAGTTTGAGATTTTTAATTTTTATATTAAGAGTATTACATTTTATTGTGAATATCGGTAGGGTTAACCCGTCTCACAGATAAGATTCGTGAAATCGTCTCACAAGATATCTACTCTTTACATTTATCTCTTACATTCACTTATTTTATAAGTATAAAAATTATAACATTTAAGGAAGATGAATGTCAAAACGATAAAGTGTAGGAGAAACGAACGTAAATTACCCTTTATTCTTTTGTTGTCTTTGAAATTTTTAAATCATCAAATATTGCTAAAATTAATTAAAGGCCTATCTAAAAAAAAATTTCTTAAAAAAATTGCCTTTAAAAGTTGGCTCGTTTAGTTTAGTGCATGCATAGTATTAATTTGTGAACAATACTTCATAAAGACTAATGATGTCTGAAATTTACTATATAAATTTGAAATTATTTTTTACATTATTAAATGACTAAGAAATTAGGTCAGCCTGAAAGAGGTCCAAGTCCAACTAAGTTACCTTTTTGAATATCAGTTCTGCTCCAATATTATGTTCCATATATATAAAGTAAAACTTTACCTGGAAATGAATCAAATTCTCACTTAGACGGCCTTTACCCCCACCAAGACTTGATTACAAATTCCTCCTGTTATTTCTTATTGTCCACATTCCATTCCACGTTCCCTCCCTTTTCTCCATATAAAATCACACTCATTACGAGGAACAAGTCCTTTTTGTAAAGTCAAAAGGAATTGTATCATCATCATCATCATATTCACCACTATTTCTCACAGACTGACACACATTTGCACACACGAAAAATTTTCCTTCTGGAATCTTGGCTCAACTCCATCAATGGAGGTGAGAATTATGATGGTTCAAACAACTCTTTGTTTTATGGTGTTTCTTGTTTTGGCTATGGCAGGAGAACAAGCACAGGCTAAGTCGATCAGGACCGATGCTTCGGCTCTCTTATCTTTCAAGAAGATGATTGCAAAGGATCCAAGTGGGGTTCTTGTAGATTGGCAACTTAATAAAGATCCATGTAAATGGCATGGGATCGCTTGCACTCTTGGGAGAGTATCAGCTGTTGATCTCGCTCAATCGTCCCTTGTTGGCCAAGTTTCTTTCTATCCCTTCTCTTCGTTAGATATGTTGATCTCACTTAACCTTTCTGCTAATTCTCTGTCGATAAATGCCACCTCGTCTTTGGTACAAATCCCTTATGGTTTGAAGCAACTTGAGCTGTCTTTTGCTGGTGTTTCTGTTGAAGTCAAGGTTTTTAATAGTTCAAGTTTGTTTTCTTTAGTTCTCTGTTTAATGTTAGTTTGTTTATTTTACCAAGTCCATGTTTACCAAGTCTTTTTGGAAGTCTGGTAGTGAACGTTCCTTTTTTGTAGGAGTTATTTGTTGTTTGTTATTATCCATTTTCAGCTCTATATAATGAGTACAAGGTTGTAAACATTTCTGAAGTAAGAAATAAATCTCACTTCATCTTCCCTATTCATTCCTCTGTTTCCTGTTTGTTAATAAAGTAACAGTGGTATCAGAGCCACACAAGTGGAGTGGAATAATAGAAATAACAAATGGCATCAGACACAACATTTGTTCAACCGGCTATTCCACGGTTTGATGGTCATTATGATCATTGGAGCATGTTAATGGAGAACTTCTTGAGGTCCAAAGAATATTGGCATGTTGTGGATTCTGGTGTATCAGAACCAGCTGCTGATGTTATGCTTTCAGAAGCGCAAAGGACGGAGTTAGAAGCGCTGAAGCTGAAGGACTTGAAGGCAAAGAATTATCTTTTCCAAGCCATTGATCGGTCCATCTTGGAAACTATTCTTAGCAAAGAAACTTCCAAGCAAATTTGGGATTCGATGAAAAGAAAATATCAAGGATCAAATAAAGCAAGAAGGCAACTGCTTCAAACACTTCGCACGGAGTTCGAAACATTTCGCATGAAGTCTGGAGAGTCAATTTCTGATTTTTTCTCAAGAACAATGGCCATTGTCAACAAGATGCGTGTCCATGGAGAAAAGATAGAAGATGTAGCAGTCATCGAGAAGATTCTTCGATCGATGACACCGAAATTTAATTATGTTGTTTGTTCAATTGAGGAGTCAAAAGATCTCGATGTCCTTTCCATTGATGAATTGCAAGGCTCACTGTTGGTTCATGAACAAAAAATGGCTCAGCAAGAAAAAGAAGAGCAAGTTTTACAAGCTACAACAAACAAACATCCTTTAAATTTTCATAAATATGATCGAGGAAGAGGCAGAGGAAGAAGCAATAATGATCGCAGAAACTCACAACAAGGAGCTAAAGATAATTATGCTCATGATTCACAAGGAAGAGGAAGAGGAAGAGGAAGAGGACGTGGTGGTCACCAATCAACCACCTATAGATCAAAAACGGTAGACAAATCCAATGTAGAGTGTTACAGATGTCATGAGTTTGGGCATTACAAATCAGAATGCACAACCAATTTATCCAAAGGACATGAAAATTCTCACTTTGCAGAAAAGGATGATGAAGTGTCCTTGTTGATGGTTTGTCAAGCCAAGGAAGAAACTCACAGTAACATGTGGTATTTGGATACAGGTTGCAGCAACCATATGTGTGGAGACAAGTCTGCATTTTCGGAGTTGAATGAAACATTTAGAGATAGTGTGAAGTTCGGTGACGATTCCAAAGTTTCTGTAATGGGAATAGGAAAGGTAACAATCCAAACAAAAAATAACACTACTCACACTATATCTAATGTTCTTCTTGTTCCAGATTTGAAAACAAACTTGCTTAGTGTTGGCCAGCTTCAAGAAAAAGGATTTGAAATTTCTATTAGAGACGGTATCTGCAAAATTGAAGATGGGAAGTTGGGCTTAATTGCTCAAGTAAAAATGACAGCAAATCGAATGTTTCCTTTGTATCTTCACAATACAACTAATTCATGTTTTTCAGCAAGATTGAAGGATGAAACTTGGCTGTGGCATTTTCGCTATGGACATCTAAATTTTGGTGGTCTCAAGACACTTCAACAAAGAAATATGGTGTCAGGTCTTCCTAAAATTGAAATTTCATCTCAGATTTGCGAAGAATGTGTTGTTAGCAAACAACATCGTATTCCATTTCCACATGGGAAATCTTGTAGAGCAAAGAAGCCTTTGGAGTTGATTCACTCCGACATTTGTGGGCCGATAAATCCATCGTCAAATGGAGGTAAAAGATATCTTATTACTTTCATTGATGACTTTACAAGAAAAATATGGGTATATTTTTTGCAAGAAAAATCCGAAGCTTTTTCAGCATTCAAAAATTATAAAGTGTTCGTTGAGAAAGAAGTTGGCAGCCCAATTAAAGTTCTTCGCACAGATCAAGGTGGAGAATACAACTCACAAGAATTTGCAAATTTTTGTGAAATGCATGGCATCAAGAGACAAGTTACAGCAGCTTATACTCCTCAACAAAATGGTGTTTGTGAAAGAAAAAATCGCACAATTCTGAATATGGTGCGAAGTCTTTTGACTAAGAGTGGTGTTCCAAAAAATTTCTGGCCTGAGGCAGTCAACTGGAGCAGTCACATTTTGAATAGAAGTCCTACACTTGCTGTTAAAAATATGACACCTGAAGAAGCTTGGAATGGACGCAAACCTGATGTAAATCACTTCAAAATATTTGGATGCATAGCATATGCTCATATTCCAGATCAGAAGAGGAAAAAGCTTGATGATAAAGGAGAAAAATGCATTTTTCTTGGCATTAGTGATCAGTCAAAAGCATACAGGTTATATAATCCAATCACAAAAAAAATTGTTATTAGTCGTGATGTCATTTTTGATGAAGACAGATTCTGGACATGGCAAGACAATCAAGTGGGACAAAAACTTCTAAGTGAGTTTGATGAACAGGAGGAACAACAATCAGCAGATTTGACTCCATCCACCCCACAAAGTCAACCGGATGAAACTAATGGCATATTATCAAGTGAACAAACTGATACAGCTAGTAGTTCACGGTCTCAACGCATTAGAAGAAGGCCTGCATGGATGGAGGATTATGAAGTACAAGGAATTAGCAATAATGAGGATCCACTCACTCATTTTGCTTTATTTTCAGATTGTGATCCAGTAATTTTTGAAGATGCAGTTAAAGAATCAAAATGGAGAAATGCAATGGATGCTGAAATTGCAGCCATAGAGAAAAATAACACTTGGGAGTTAATGGAGCTTCCAAAAGGGCAAAAGACCATTGGCGTAAAATGGGTGTATAAGACGAAGCTAAAAGAGAATGGCGAAGTTGACAAGTTTAAAGCACGTCTAGTAGCGAAGGGCTACAAGCAAGAATATGGTGTCGATTATAAAGAAGTTTTTGCTCCTGTTGCAAGGCATGATACAATCAGGTTGATGATCGCATTAGCTGCACAAAATTCATGGCCTTTATTTCAATTGGATGTGAAATCGGCTTTCTTGAATGGAGAGTTGAAAGAAGAGGTATTTATTGATCAACCCCTTGGTTATATTAAAACTGAAAATGAACACAAAGTGTATAAATTGAAAAAAGCTTTATATGGATTAAAACAAGCTCCAAGGGCTTGGTATAGTCGAATTGAAGCTTATTTTTTGAGAGAAGGTTTTCGAAAATGTCCATATGAGCATACACTTTTTATTAAAATTAGGAATGGGGGTAGGATACTTGTTGTGTGTTTATATGTTGACGATCTTATCTTCACTGGAAATGATAGCAACATGTTTGCCAAATTCAAAGAGTCTATGATGGATGAATTTGATATGTCCGATCTCGGAAAATTGCACTACTTTCTTGGCTTTGAAGTAGTACAATCTGTTGATGGGATTTTTGTTTCTCAAAAGAAATACATCCAAGAAATTCTAGACAGGTTTCGAATGAAGTATTGTAATGCAGCAAGCACACCAACAGAGTTTGGTCTAAAGTTAACTAGAGATTATGAAGGAAAAAGAGTTGACAGCACAATCTACAGGCAAATTGTGGGGAGTTTAATGTACTTAACAGCAACAAGGCCAGACATTATGTATTCTGTAAGTCTCATTAGTAGATATATGGAAAGTCCAACAGAAATGCATCTTCTAGCTGCCAAGAGGATCTTAAGATACTTGCAAGGTACTTCTGAATTTGGGTTGTTCTACAAGACAGGAGAAAAATCAGATCTGCTTGCTTTTGCTGATAGTGATTATGCTGGAGATTTGAATGATAGGAAGAGCACCTCGGGATATGCTTTCATGCTAGGATCAGGAGCTGTTTCTTGGTCTTCAAAGAAACAGCCAATCGTCACTTTATCAACTACAGAAGCAGAATTCATAGGTGCAACTTCTTGTGCTAGCCAAGCTGTATGGTTAAAAAATTTACTCGAAGAGATGAATTTCAAGCAACAAGGACCTGTTATAATCTATTGTGACAACATCTCTGCAATCAAGCTTTCTAAAAATCCTGTTCTTCATGGAAGAAGCAAGCATATTGATGTGAAATATCACTATCTGAGAGATCTAGTGAAGGAAGGAGTAATTGATCTTGTTTACTGCAGGAGTGATGATCAAATTGCTGATGTTTTAACTAAGCCCCTTAAACTAGTTCCATTCTGAAGCTGAGAAAGCTACTTGGAGTCTGCACTTTGGGAAACCATGTTTGAAGGCTGGAGTTGGCTTACTACATATAAACTGAAGTTTAACAACTTCTAGTTTAAGGGAGGGATTGTTGAAGTCAAGGTTTTTAATAGTTCAAGTTTGTTTTCTTTAGTTCTCTGTTTAATGTTAGTTTGTTTATTTTACCAAGTCCATGTTTACCAAGTCTTTTTGGAAGTCTGGTAGTGAACGTTCCTTTTTTGTAGGAGTTATTTGTTGTTTGTTATTATCCATTTTCAGCTCTATATAATGAGTACAAGGTTGTAAACATTTCTGAAGTAAGAATAATCTCACTTCATCTTCCCTATTCATTCCTCTGTTTCCTGTTTGTTAATAAAGTAACAGTTTCAGGTCATATTGCTGAAAATTTCTTCGCAAATTGTCCTAATCTTGAATATGTGAATCTTGCATTCAATAATATAACTGGTTTCTTGCCGGAAAATCTGTTCTTGCACATTGATAAGTTGCAGTTTCTTGATCTGTCATATAACAACATCACAGGCTCGATAGCGGGATTGAAAATCGAAGGCTGCAACTCTTTGTTGAGTCTTGACTGGTCCGGAAACCAAATCTTGGGTTCCCTTCCAGCCTCATTTTCGAATTGCACAAATCTTAATGAGCTTATTTTTACGGAAAATTCGCTCAACGGGGAAATCCCTTCAGCTTTTGGTTCTCTGAAGAACTTGCAAAGGCTTGATCTTTCTCACAACCATCTCACAGGGTGGATCCCAAGCGAATTAGGCGGTATATGTAATTCACTTTTGGAACTTAAACTTTCAAATAACAACATTACTGGTTCGATCCCTGCATCACTTTCATCATGTTCTTGGCTTCAAGTTCTTGATATGACCAACAACAACTTGACCGGATCGTTCCCTGATTCAATGCTTGAGAGTTTAGGATCTCTGGAGACTCTATTACTCAGCAACAATATGATCAGTGGAGAATTTCCCTCTTCCATTTCATTTTGCAAGAAATTAAGAGTAGTTGATTTCAGCTCAAACCTGCTTTCTGGGAATATTCCACCGGATTTATGTCCGGGGGCTGCCTCACTTGAAGAGCTGAGAGCACCAGATAATTCACTTTCCGGACAAATCCCACCTCAGTTATCTCAGTGTTCACAACTAAAGATCATTGATTTTAGCATAAATTACATTAATGGATCGGTGCCTAAAGAGCTCGGGAATCTTGAGAATCTTGAGCAGCTGATAGCCTGGTACAACAGCTTGGAAGGACATGTACCAGCAGAGTTGGGCAAATGTAAGAAACTCAAGAATCTTATATTGAACAACAACCATTTAAGTGGCAAGATCCCAACTGAATTGTTCAACTGTACTAATATAGAATGGATATCCCTAACTAGCAATGGACTCAGCGGTGAGATTCCACGAGAATTTGGGTTTTTATCAAGGCTAGCTGTTCTACAACTTGCAAACAATAGCTTGACTGGTTTGATCCCGAAAGAGTTAGCAAATTGTAGCAGCTTAATTTGGCTAGATTTTAACAGTAATCAGCTTGGTGGTGTAATCCCACCTCCACTTGGCAGGCAGATTGGAGCAAAGGCGTTGACTGGAATCCTTTCAGGAAACACACTTGTGTTTGTGCGAAATGTAGGGAATTCGTGTAGAGGAGTTGGAGGATTGCTTGAATTCTCAGGCATTCGTCCTGAAAGACTGCTACAGGTTCCATCATTGAGAAGTTGTGACTTTACTAGGTTGTATTCTGGTCCAGTTTTGAGTCTTTTCACTCGGTACCAGACAGTAGAATATCTTGATCTTTCGTATAATCAGCTCAGAGGAAAAATCCCCGATGAATTCGGTGAAATGTTAGCCTTGCAAGTTCTTGTTTTGTCCCACAACCAATTATCAGGAGAAATACCGGCATCTCTAGGGCAGCTGAAGAATCTTGGAGTTTTTGATGCATCAAACAACAGACTTCAAGGACACATTCCCGACTCGTTTTCGAATCTTTCTTTCTTGGTACAAATCGATCTCTCCAACAATGAGTTAACAGGGCAAATACCATCGAGAGGACAGCTTAGTACACTTCCAGCAACTCAATATGCAAATAATCCAGGTCTATGTGGGGTTCCATTGCCGGAGTGCCAATACACTGACAACCAGGCTTCCGAGAATCCATCAGGAAATGATGAAGAGAGACGTAAATCTGCTGGCGCCTCTTGGGCTAACAACATTGTAATGGGAATCCTTATATCACTCGCTTCTGTCTGCATATTGATCGTGTGGGCAATAGTGATTCGTGCGAGGCGCAAGGAGGTCGAGGGAGCCAGAATGCTAGGAAGTTTACAAGCATCGCATGCCACCACGACATGGAAAATTGAGAAGGAGAAAGAGCCACTGAGTATCAATGTTGCAACTTTTCAGAGGGAACTGAGGAAACTCAAATTCTCACAGCTGATTGAGGCTACGAATGGATTCTCAGCCGCTAGCCTCGTCGGGTCTGGAGGATTCGGTGAAGTTTTCAAAGCTACATTGAAGGATGGATCAAGTGTAGCCATCAAGAAACTCATACGGTTAAGCTGCCAAGGCGACCGAGAATTCATTGCCGAAATGGAGACACTAGGCAAGATCAAACACAAAAATCTCGTCCCACTTTTGGGGTACTGCAAAATCGGCGAAGAACGACTTCTAGTATATGAATTCATGGAATACGGAAGCCTCGAGGAAATGCTTCATGGGAAGCCAAGATATGGTCAAAAGAAGGTTCTAACTTGGGATGAGAGGAAAAAGATTGCCAGAGGTGCAGCCAAAGGGCTATGTTTCCTTCACCACAATTGCATTCCTCACATCATTCATCGGGATATGAAATCGAGCAACGTTCTACTAGACCGTGAAATGGAGGCAAGGGTATCGGACTTCGGAATGGCTAGGCTTATAAGTGCTCTTGACACGCATTTAAGCGTCAGCACGCTAGCCGGGACGCCTGGATACGTGCCCCCTGAGTACTACCAGAGCTTCCGTTGCACAGCAAAGGGTGACGTTTATTCGTTCGGAGTCATCCTTTTGGAACTCCTGACAGGAAAAAGGCCAACCGATAAGGAGGATTTTGGTGACACAAATTTGGTGGGGTGGGTGAAAACTAAGGTGAGAGAAGGCAAAGGTATGGAGGTTATAAACACGGAAATGTTGTCCGTCACTAAAGGTAGTCACGAAGAATCCGAGGTCGAAGAAGTTAAGGAGATGGTGAAGTATTTGGAGATAACAATGCAATGTGTCGATGATTTTCCGTCCAAACGGCCTAATATGTTGCAAGTTGTGGCCATGTTGAGAGAGCTGATGGGCAACAGTGCTTGAATTTAATCCATAGATCGAGTTAAAATGTATGCCATGCGAGCGAAGCTGTTCGAACATTTTGTGACACTTTTTTTGTTCAAAGTTGTCAAAGGAAATAGCGACAAGTCAAGATCAACAGTTTTATCTATACTTTGGTTTCAACGATTTTCGAGTTCGGAGTCAATTAACCTTATAAATCATTCTTAAATGTTGATGTAAAAAGAATAAACAGATGCTTAAATGTTGTTAAAATGGTCCAATTTTAACTTGTGTAGATATAATGGTTTTGATTTCGTGAAAGATTTGAATTAATGATTTAAATTATAAGTTTGATCCAAAAAATAATAATCTATTTTAACTTTAATACCGGCATAGTTTGGTACATATGATAGGATAAGCATGAGATATATAATATAAGGATAAGTTAAGGATAAATAAGACTGTAGGATACTATATTTAATGTTTGATATGATTTTAATAAGAGTGATTAAATTTATATATTAGATTATAATGACAAAATTAACCTTATCATAATAAATTTTATAATTTCAAAGTTATTGCTTGATTTCATATTTTTTATTTATTCATACGTCGATAGTGCTTGTATGATTTATTTATTTTTACCTAATTTTATATATTATATAATATGATAATTGAGCCCTTGATTTTGTGAGTTAAGTCAAATATCAACTTTTAATATTAATCGGGTAATACTAATAATTTTATTAAGATTTATAAAAATTATTATATAATTATCTCGAATTCATTTATATAATTATTATATTATATAATATATAAAAATAAATAAAAATATTTATTTGATTTTAATTTCTATTACTAGCATAGATTTATACAAATCATTTATAAATTGAGAGTAATTAAGTCATTTGTAGTGTATTTTATCCTTAAATAAAAATTATCACACATAATAGAAGAGATATTTTATCCTTCTAAAAAATATTTATCAAGTATAATGAAGATTATTTATCAATCATTCCTTATCTCATGTACCAAACTATTCCATAATGTTCTAATTTTCAAAACTTCGTGCTTTGGAAATGCCAATGAGAAGCTCCAGAGCAAATAATTGGTCTAAAAGAAAGCTGAGATACCAAAAGTTTTTAAAGACAAATTTTCTTGCTTTTATAGACTTCAAAAATGACAACAGATAGTTATCTATAGGTAATTCAACTTTTGCTTTGTGTAATTCGGACTTTTTAATGCATGTGACCATGGACAATTACATACATACCAAGTCCTCTCAGAAGAATTTCAAAAGATTTATGATAATGTCTGAAACAACGCAGCCCGCGACGACAGCTCAGGCCGAGACTACTAGATCTGGCTTCAATCGATCAGATTGAGGGTCAGACCCAACCTCAAGCGGCGTCTTGATACCTACAGTAGCTTTGATTATTTGACTCGTCACTCTGGCCTCTCTAATAGTGTCCCTGAGTGTCATGGCTTCCGACTCCGAAGAAATCGACTCCAGGACCACAGTTCACTTCAATGATATTTATTCCTACAGGTTATTCATGATTCATCAAACAACAGCCCTTTAGTTATATATAATTATATATACATGCATGGTCATTAATTATTTATACATGTTAATTTGGTTTCCATGCATGCACAGGTACGTGGTTGCTACTACTAATTAATGGTCTCAACCTTATTGCAGTCATCAATTCTGATATATGAAGTTGGATAAGGAAATTAAAAAGGATATCTACTAGCGACGTGCGTCGGGGCGGCCGCGTTCGGTGCTACGCTTGATCTCAAAAGTAAGGTTGATGAACTGGAGGATGTGCTTGTAGATGATGTGGGCTTCGGCTCTCCTTCGTTAGCAAAACTAGACGACTTCCTGAACAGAGCATATATATCCCAACCATATTTCTTCCGATTGCATTCCTCGCTTGTATTTTCATCGGTTCTTTCATCTTTGGCTCTAGCCGAGAAAACACCATCAGATGTGCTTTTGTAGACTTTTGCTCAATTTTGGGTTTCGTTCGATACGTATAGTAACTTTTAATTTTTTTTATTTTTATTTAATTTAACATCGGAAATTGTAAACTTATTAAGTGTCACGTTAGCTATTAGACAAAAATAACGGAAATAAAAAATTAGAGCACGGAAATAAAACTTTGAAAATTTAATAAATCATAACTTATACAAAAATCTTGTTTTCCCTTGCTTTTGAACGCAAACATTGAGCCACTGAAGAATTATTTTATGATTATTATTTATTGCATTTCATTATTTTTTTTGTGAAATTTGGATATTTTTGTACGGGATGGTGATTAAGATTCATTGAGATTTTCTGATTTTCCTTGTGAAAATACAACCCCAATTAGAATAGTGATGTGATCCGGACGAAATGGATGAGCCGAGTCGATTGCTCTATCGGATCTGCTATATATCAATATAGTGAAGGAAATAAGAGCAAGATGTCTGGATCAGAAGCTTTTCTCCCCGAGTAGCTGGAATGATCTGCACCCAAGAAGATATAACCACTTGAATAGGCGCCGGAGGGGTATTTGGCGTGACCAATCCGATGCTTAAGTCATTGAATGATTCAAGCAAAAAACCAATGTAATTAACCAAGTGATGATGATGATATTGGTGTGAGTGTAGACAATAAATGAGTAATAAATATGGATGTTCAATATCTGAATAGAGAATTCAACGCAAGAAGAGAACCTGATATTTATAGTATGAAATGTAATGATGACTACGTGCTACCTACTAATTATAGTAGGGCGGCTGATCATACCATATATTCTGACATGTCAAATCTCATACTAATCACATTCAGCCTACTAGATTTTGTCAACCACTTGGATCGGTGTCAGAGATGGGACAGCCGCCCACACCCTATCTTACTAGTATACTTGATCGCGGCGCTCATATCGAAGTGGCCTGGATAGAAAACTTCCCAAGAGTTTGCATGAGAGCTCAGGTATCCAATATCTCGGGTGAAGACATCCCAATCGCTCAATGGCCTGGCCTTCTGATGAACCATTTCCATAGATTCTTCTTGGCGAGATCTTTTGCAGACCTATCTTATTGCCTCGGATCTTCCATGGCCCGAAAATAATTCATATCCCTGACCCGGACATTATCCATAGCCCGAGACATCTTAGGGCATCATCAAATAGATTATTCCTTTTTACTGAACTCTCGTGTTCATTGAAATTTTATTCCTTCACTTTTACAATTGATATCTAATTAATATTATTTTTGACAAAAGAAAAAAAAAACATAATTAAATTCAAATTCAATTTTAAGTATGGCGAATCGTTCTAGCTCACTAGGCGACAAATCTTTTTTAAAACCAAGCCACGTGATCTACTTGTTGTCAGGCCTCCACTAACTCGAGCAAATTATGAATGTCGTTTTTTCGGGTGGTAACGAGTCAATTTTAATTATAATAAAAAATAATATTTTTTTATAAATAACTCAAATAAAATATATATCTCATTTTATTTAAATTTTTGTATGTTTTTAAATGCCTTTTGTTTTCTTCATCTCCATAATCCGTAATAATGTTTCTTTCGTGCGCGGGACACAAATTCCTGGCAAACTCATTGGGCTGAAATAGAAAATTCAGAATCGTGATTCGTATCTAGAGTGTAGACCCAATTTTTTTAAATTATATATGAAATAATTCCAAATTAAATAAAAAAAGAGCTAAATAAACTCATTTTTATATATAAAAACTAATTTATTGTATTTGATGTACGCGAAAGAGTTCAGGAGTCTGGATGGAAAATTTGTCCAAGTAAGAGAGTGGTCTTCCATAATCATTCATGAGTTTCCAACAACTAGGCAAGCCGATTACATCAGCATATACTCAAACAAGTCTGGGATCTCATACTAGTGCGGACTATGTAAGAAGACTATAATAATAAATCAGGGACCTGTATGTGCCTCACGTAACAACCACTGCTCGAGCAACTCGTGACTAGCATCGACTCTGATCCCACAATTAATGATATTCATTCTTCAAAATCATTGGTATATCAATTAACACACACGGGGACAATGTGATAAGACTAGAAACGCTATGAGTTGTCAGTCGTAACATTATAAGATGACAGAGCATGAATATCTATCTGATCATGAAAAGTGACCAAGAACTGAAAACAATGTCATAATTATTTTTTTCTCTAATAAAAATTCAGATTTGCTTGATCATTAACACATTCATTAAACATGTCCACAAACACCCAATAAATATTCTCTATACAACACTTTCTTTTACACGGATATTCGAAGGACTTGAGCGTCGGATTGCTTACATCGAAAAACCTTTTTACGCCCTAACGTTTTTTGTTTTTCAAGTGGGCAGAACTTCATCTGTATTCTCACGGGGTCCAAAACTAGGACTTTAGATAGGTTTATGCAATCTTTATAAGCAAGGCTTTACCCTCTAAACTTTACCGACTCAAGATGTAAAGGTTGAGGAAAAAATAAAAGCTGGTAGCACCAAAAAAGCAGATGCTTTTCTAGCTAGTTTACTTTGCCATTTTCTCTCCTCTTTCTACACAGTTTGATCTTTTCTTTTTTGCAAGATAATTAAGAAAGAGATGTTCTTTTCAGTGTCACTTGTGCAAGACATCATTCATGTCTGAAGGCTGGAGGATCTTGCCTTGAATGATGTATAATTCATCTCAGGATGTTAATGGGTTTTCGAATGAGAGAAAAAGAAGGCCTGCTGGCACCCCGGGTATTTGATTGGTTAACACTTGTATCTATCTCTATATATACACGCAGATATACAAACAGTCACGACGTTCTATGTTCTTTTTATACTCTTCTCCGACCTTGGAAATTATTACTTCATTGAACTCGAACACATGCAGAGAATAAATTTTATGTAGTAAAGGTACAGGTACCTGCATTTGTTGCATCATGTATTTCTTTGAATCTAGACTCATTAATGTACGAAAAATGAACAGTTTTCTTTTTCCCTTTTGAAAAAGGTGTTCGATCTTGCTTTCTTGAAAATACTTGATTTTTCGATTCCAAACCTTAAACGTTAGTAATAATTAACGTGCATTGTGACAGATCCAGACGCAGAAGTTGTTTCACTTTCATCGAAGACATTACTAGAGTCAGACCGCTACGTGTGCGAGATCTGCAACCAAGGGTTTCAGAGAGATCAGAATCTACAAATGCACATGCGTAGGCACAAGGTGCCATGGAAACTTCTCAAGAGAGACAACCCACAAGCCAAGAATCGTGTCTTCGTGTGCCCCGAGGAGACATGTCTGCACCACGACCCGAAGCATGCGCTGGGTGATCTGGTGGGGATTAAGAAGCATTTCAGGAGGAAACACAGCAACAACAAGCCGTGGGTCTGCGAGAGATGCTCCAAAGGTTATGCGGTTCAATCAGATTTCAAAGCCCATGTCAGGACTTGCGGTACTCGGGGACATTCTTGTGACTGTGGCCGAGTTTTTTCCAGGTTATATATATGCAAAATAATTGGCATGCCTTTTTCTTTGTATTTTACTGTTTTCATAATTTGGACCATGTGTCACAAATAGGATCCCCAGAGTCACCTCTCTCCTACATACGACATAGCGTGGCCACCGTAAAATTAAAAATATATATGTGAAGTTGTAAAATTAATGAACCCTTCACAAGTTGAAAATTTAAATTTTGTGCGAGCGAACATTTTATATTTCTTAATGGCGTTCCTTAGGTGTAAATTATATATATCCTTTTACGCTATATGATCAAGATTTTAGGTGCTCCAACTTTGTATTCTCAGAGTGGAGAGTTTCATTGAGCATCAAGACTCCTGCACCATCCGCCACCACAACCTGCCACCGGAGTTACAACATCCAACGCAACCCGAGGCCAGTTCTTCTCCGACAGCTTCAAGCTCTACCACTCCATCGATGGAGTATTCCAATTTCAGCGCAGTCTCAGTCCCAAGAATCCACCCGAAAAATCCTGGTGAACGTGACGAAAATCATCAACATAACTTAGAACTTCAGCTTTTGTCATCATCCACCAAATTTACACTTGAGAATGATTATATCTGTAAGCCGGGGATAACAAGTGAGCAGCAGCTGGATTTTCCTATCGCAGAAAATGGTTTAGCGGAAGATGTTGTAAGACAAGCACGGCAACAAATTGAACTGGCTGAATTGGAGTTTGCAAAGGCTGAAAGAATCAGGCAGCAGGCACTTGCAGACCTCGAAAAGGCTCAGGTTTTGAAGGAGCAATTCACCGAGAAAATCAGCAGCACAATCTTGGAAATCACCTGTCATGCCTGCAAGAAGAAGTTTCAGGCGCTAACCGGCACTCTTCCGACTGCGGCGGAGAGTTCTTCGGCTATGAATTACGTGTCTTCAGCTAAACTTTAGTTGAAAAATCTTACTGATTAAGATGTTTATCCAATAAATTTGTTGATTCATTAAATTTCGCGAAATGGAACTCTATCGTCGAGTTTCTAGCAAATTAAAATCCAAATATTTCTCTAAATCAAACACAATTTGCTATAGTAGCTAATTAATTTATTTATTGGTCTCATTGCCATCACTCGCTTGAAGCCAAAGCGTTATAAGATATGCCTGTAGTGCGGATTGAGCGAATAAAACCATTAATTTGCGCTGTCCGGTGGCCG
The DNA here is from genome assembly GCF_022965805.1 of Primulina eburnea. Lineage (NCBI taxonomy): Eukaryota > Viridiplantae > Streptophyta > Magnoliopsida > Lamiales > Gesneriaceae > Primulina > Primulina eburnea. The sequence continues at coordinate 64,610,997 of NC_133101.1, read as the reverse complement.
AAATTTTAGAGTTGTGGATTGAGTGTAGCTAGCTAGCTAGGATTACGTATAGTCTGTATAAATAGAAGCTGGCATGATTTTCAGAGCCTGAGATTGAATGACTAAACATCAGGTACTTGTCTCTCTCAGCCCAATTAATATGGTACAATTTGTGAAATTTTGATTATCAGAGTCAATTATATTCCAATTCTTGCCAAATATACGGTATACATATGTAACAAGGAACTTAAAAATACCCTTTTGGAAATGGTTGGTATATTTAATTTTGTGAGGTCAAGTAGTAAAGTAAATGAAAATAAAAATTGAAAGACAAAACTTAGAATTATGAGAATGCATGTGATGTTTATCGTGATTTAGCAGCAACCAATGCTTTCATAAAAATAATATATCATGTAGGCCCTACGCCATGTTTGATTTATCAGAACTTTTTCTTCATACTATGGCCACTCGAGCATCCTATCTACCAAACAACCTATACAAATGAAACTCTAATACAAGATCAATTACTTCTTGGACCTCACTTTTACTGCTGGACCATTAGATCATTGGCTTGGAGAACGTTTACTTCTGGACCATTAGATCATTGGCTTATTGGAGCTATTTAAAATGCTAAAATAAAAATAATATATTTATTTTTTTTTACCTAGATTAATTTAATGTGTACTAGACTTTGTTGACATTTACGCAAAGAATATCGGTGTCAAATTAGCAATATTCAATATGTTCAGTCATCAGTGGCTTCAAAACAGAAACATGTCAAATACAAAAATCCAAATTATAGAATAAAAACTAGAATTCGATAATTTTTCCTATATGAATGATAAAACATGGCATGACCTCGGTGGTATTGCACTAAAATTAATTTTGTGTGTGTGCATGCAGACACGCACGCACGCTTTAAAACTTAGGTGGTTGGCCAAGAAACACAGCATTACTATAAGCCCTCTTAACAATAAGGTCTCTCAAAAACTGCCGGGATATGATGAATTTAAATCACAGATACTCCCATGATCAGATGCATGGCACTATTAGTTAATACACAGAACCCTAAAATTTTTCCCACTTTCCATTTTTTCCTACGGCTCATGCATGGAAAGTGACCCATTTTGATAACCCGATTCTATCGTTATTTGTTTGTATAATTCCTTGCACCATATGTGTGACCAAGCAACACACATACATATATATAAGATGATATCAGGAGTCCTTAAATCTTTTGTGTTGCACCTTAAAAAAATGTCTCAATTAGACTTAAGTGGATTCAAGAAAAGGAAGAGAGGGGAAAGGGTTTTCAAGTTCAAGATGCTCGGTGAAAGAGGGTATCCTGCCGAATTTAATGGTTCGTTCCATGAAAATGTGAGAGCTCTTCTTGAATACGGGCAGTTTGAGAGTGGCGTGTGCGGAGGAAGAGCGAGTTGGTCATTTCAACTCGAAGCTCGTCGGCATCCATTATTACATCTGTTTCTGTTTGTTGTTGAGGAGCCTGTTGAGCTATCAATCGAGCTTCATTGCAAGCACTGTCACTATATAGGTAGAGTAGTATTGTAAACGTTTTATACTGGGACTGGATCCTGAAACAAAATTTGATTGCTTACCTATAAGTGGTATTTATTCCACGTGGATCCAACCCATCGTAAAGTTTGATTCATTTGTATATGTTTATGGTGCATGCATGCTTCTATTTTCAGAAATAAGTGCCTCGAAGTCGAACATACTTCACTACGTGATTCCTCGTCATAGCTCAATCTTTACTAGCTAGGTCGGAATATGTGCAAGATGGACTCAATCAATCAAGTTTAGCATGGATGGCTACAGAGAGTATCTAAACTCACTCAGTCTCTTCTTTCATTTCATATTTTGATTAAAAGTATACTTAAGTTTTAGAGGGGAGATGTGTGTTGAAAAATATAGAAGTTTAGCATTTCAGATGTCTTCATTGTTAGGTGTGTTTCTGGTTTAATCTTCAATTTCTTATCATTTATCATCATTCTTCTCTTGATTGAAAAAGTGAATAATGATTATTTTTAAAATTTAGATCAGGCTGGGGACATCATATGATTTGCAATAAGAAGTATCATTTTGTGTTGCCATCAAAGGATACAGTGTTGCCGTCGAAGGATACAAATGTGTTTGAATTACAAGGGGAGAGCCATTGCATGCATGGCGTGTTCCATTCCAACGGGTTTGGGCATCTTCTGTGCATTAATGGGTTAGAAACCGGGTCGGATGTGCCCGGTCACCAAATCATGGAACTCTGGGATCGTCTGTGCTCTGGTCTCCGTGCAAGGTTCGTAGGATTCCACGAAAATTAACTCACGTTTCACTCTATTGTATGCGAACTCGCATTTTAATTAGTTTAGTTGTTTAAGTTCGAATTTTCCCTCAAATAGGAGTATCATATTTCAATTATATATTACCAAGATACACTAATTTTGTAAAGTTTTGTTTAATGTTGTAGGAAAGTGAGTTTAAAAGATACGGCGCAAAAGAAAGGAATGGATCTAAGGCTGCTTCACGCGGTGGCCTATAGTAAGCCATGGTTTGGTCATTGGGACTATAAATATGGGCGTGGGACATTTGGAGTTACTCAAGAAATGTATCAAAATGCTCTGAAAGCAATCCAAAGCATTCCCCTCAGCCTACTTACTCAGATCCTCGGTGTCGAATTTTGTAAAACCGAGACGAAAATTATCGTGGCACGATATCAGGTTCTGTCAGGCCATTCCCTCGTCACGCTAGGCGATCTATTCCATTTCATGATCGAGCTGAAATCTAGACTTCGCAAAGAAAGCAGCAAGGATTCTAACTACCCCGGAATAATGTCGGATTCATCGTGTCGATGGTCGCCTAAACGGGTGGAAATGGCCATTCATGTGGTGGTCGAGGCCTTGAAAAGAGCTGAATTCAGGTGGGTTTCTAGGCAACACGTACGAGATGTGGCGCGCGCGTATATTGGTGACACGGGATTGCTGGATTTCGTGCTCAAGTCTTTAGGAAACCACATCGTGGGGAAGTATTTTGTGCGGCGTTGCCTGAATCCGGTTACCAAGGTTCTAGAGTACTGTCTAGAAGATGTCTCCCGCGCATTTCCTAAACAAGATGGTTCGCCGTTCATTGACGCAAAATTGAAGCCTCAGCATAAGATTAGCTGGGCTCAAATCATGAGGGACATTTTCTGCATGTACAAAAACATCCTTAAAGAAGACACGTCAATTACAACCAATGGGGCGTTAGCTTCTATTCCATCGGCATCAAGAATTATACTAGACACAAAGTACTTTCTTAAGGACTATCTCGGGGACACGCCCTCAGAGGATGAAACCACAAAACAAAAGATCTACTGCACGGTGATTTTAGCTGACCACCATATGCACGAATATGAGAGGGTATCCGCAGAGTTAGCAAAGGCGTTCATAATACCATATGAATGCTTTGAGTTGAAACATGGTGCTACGTTCGACGAGCTCAAGTTTGAAGTAGAGAATACATTCAGAGAAATTTATCTGGGATTGCGAAACTTCGTTGTACGGTCAATGATAAACATCAATCCAAAAGGATCGGATTTGGTGTTCAAGAAAGTTACGGCTGGTGGCAAGATAGCATTCGAGGGCAACCGAGGAGTGACTAATGATGGGATATACGAAGGATGGATGAAGAGAGACTTAGTTGTGGATTGTCCTTGTGGAACTAAAGATGATGATGGTGAAAGAATGGTATCCTGTGATATATGTCAAGTTTGGCAACACACTCGTTGCGTTCAAATCCCAAACAATCAAGAAATCCCGAACATATTTATATGCAACATTTGTGAGCAAGATATAATGCATTTCCCTTCGTTACCTTAAATATATTTATTTTTTCTTTTGTCAAAGTTATATATGTTGGTGTAATTTTTAATGTGGATTGAATATTACACGACTTGCATATGCTTTTATATTGGGTCTGAGTATATTAGATATACTCAACTAAAATACAATAGTCAGTTAAATAACAACTAGTTAGCAGTTATGTGATAGTTAGCTTGATAATTAATTTGAACAATATAAAATGTAAAGAGGACTTACTCAGTTGAGATACTGAAGAAAGAAGGAGAATTCTCATGCATTTCCGTCTTTGAACTCCTACGTTATAATGTATCAGAGCCATTTTGGGAAGATCTCAGATTATGCTGCAATCATTTGGGAAGATATCAGAGAAAGATTCTAGCAGAGCAATGGGCCTCGTATATTTCAGTTGAGATTGTGATTTGATAAACTTTCGACAAGAACAAGATTCCATGATTGTCTACTTCACCAAAATTAAAGTCCTTTGGGAAGAACTGAATAACTTTCGACCAATGTACAACTGTGGTAGATGCAATTGTGAGGGAGTCAAAAGGATCGAAACACATTAATTTCTGGATGGACTACATCATGACCTTCCTCATGGGTCTCAATGATTCGTTTGCTCAAGTTCGCACTCAAGTCCTATTGATTGATCCCATTCCTCCCATCAAAAGGACATTAGAGTTCATTCTACGAGCCTCACCCAAACAAGAGGTATGGCTTTCTCCGTTAAGATTGATCAGTACCAGACACAATTCAAGGCCAGAAGGCCACCAAGACTACACCGATAAATGCATCGAGAATGGCCTTTTTGCACCAAATGCAACATCAATTATCATACCGTGGATACTTGTTACAAGATACATGGCTATCCTCCACGGTTTAAGCATCGCGGAAATAACTCAACTAGCCCAAACGTTGTTAGTACGAATCAGATCTCAGGGACATACAATTCTTCTGCTCATCATTCTACCGATGACATTGATTCTTCACCAAATGTGTTCCAAAGCTTTAGCAAAGACCAAATGGAACAACTAAGGATGATGTTCACTCAACATTTCTCATCCTTTGAACAACTAAGAAGCAGGCCACTATCTCATGATCATCCATTGAAACAGAATATCGGGCCTTGGCTAGCACTACAAGCAGAGTCGTGTGGCTCACACAACTACTTCAAGACTTTAATATTTCAACTCCTACACCAGCTACCGTGTTACAAGATACATGGCTATCCTCCACGGTTTAAGCATCGCGGAAATAACTCAACTAGCCCAAACGTTGTTAGTACGAATCAGATCTCAGGGACATACAATTCTTCTGCTCATCATTCTACCGATGTGGGGGCCCGTGCTCCTGATTAATATTTAATTACCAAACAGCAGGATTTATTAATGTAAACAGCGAAAGCGATTAAAAATTTTCCATTTTGGGCCTACAGAAATTTCGGCATGACCTATTCGTAAATAGGACATCCCAAAATTATCAAAACATCACAAACAACATTTATATACTCGAAATAAAGTCACAACATCAATCCACAAACCTATAGCCGCACTGGCCAGGACTAAACACATGCAGAGCCGGCAAGGCTCGATCACACAACTATCAATTCAAAACATCGTAAAACAACAGTACAGCTACACGAGGTATCTCCCCGGTAAATGTATGACTCCATATAATATACATATATATCTGGGAACTCTCAACCCTGACTCGACGACTGGGCACCTCTACCTGACGCTCCACCAGACGCGTCAAATCCTCCTGGATAACCTGCTATGGCATCAAAAACAACCACAGCATAAAAAGAAACGAGGGGTCAGGCCCCAGTACGACGAACCAGTAAAATTATGACAATTATAACTGACGTGAAATAAAATCAAGTAACATGTCATAATATGCAATGCAATGCGTGTCGGTAACAATGAAATAACGGATACCAAAACGGAGTCCAATAAAACGCATCAGCAACAGAAACAGTGGCCACCCGTGCCAGGACTGCAGCAACGTAATAGCATGCCGCCGCTCATCCATGCACGTAGCATCGAGGGTCCGGTAGCGACCCGGTCAGTCCTCGAGCAGTCATCAGGAGAGTGCTAATCCTATCACTCGTTCCATCGATAAGATGTCATGAGTGATCTATCCTATCACGCGCTCCATAGATGACGCAACAGCTCAACATATCAATAATAATAGCAATCAACGGAGTCAAGGCTCGAAATGCTATGCCATAACATAAATGCATGAATGCAATCACGTTATTCACAGAAACATATAAAGCACGCCACAACTCATTACAAAATACTTAACGTCATTCCACATCATTATAGACGTCATAAGGAAATGGTTCATGCGTACCTCAAGCGATGTTTAATTTACCACAAAATATCTTAATTATTTCCTGAAAACTCCAATCCTGTGGCAAATAATACATTTCATATCAAGTCCAATTTATTTTTCCAATATTCACTAATTTAGCCTAAAATTCCAAAAATTCATAATTTAGGCTTTAATATTTCTAAAATTAATATACGACAATTCTAGAGCATCTAAACACCTAATTATTGAACACTAAAATTCAATAACCCAAGTTTAATATGCTGAATTTTCGAAATTTAATCCCAACAAATTTCGAAAATTTGATAGATACCTCTACCCGTCTCCGATATAGCACCTACAATCAATAATATAACAATTATTAATATTGGTACCAAAGTTAATCCAAAAATGGAACAACCCATAAACAATTTATGAAATCATAAGTTATACCGCAATATGTATACCAAAACGAAGCTTATGACCCAGAGAACAAAAGCCCTCAATCGATTTCCGACCTCCGGCGAAGTACGGCGTCGATTCAGCGGAGAAAGGGGCGGCGGATTTTCGAAAAATGTCGAGAAACACTTCAATATGGGTATCACAACGTAGCTCTCGTCGAGAGCTTTCCAATCATGTATTTACTTGAATTTTTCCGGCAACTGGAGACAGAGATATGATCGATCGAAGCGAACGAGAATTGTAAAAAAATGAAGAACAGAAGCTACGGGCGAGGAGAGAGAAATCGGTGCTGAGGGTGATTATCTTTTCTTTTTCTTTTTCTTTTTTTAAATTATATTAGTATTTAACTTCATGGGCTGGGCCTTAAAACGTTTGGGGCTCTTACAACCGATGACATTGATTCTTCACCAAATGTGTTCCAAAGCTTTAGCAAAGACCAAATGGAACAACTAAGGATGATGTTCACTCAACATTTCTCATCCTTTGAACAACTAAGAAGCAGTCCACTATCTCATGATCATCCACTGAAACAGAATATCGGGCCTTGGCTAGCACTACAAGCAGAGTCGTGTGGCTCACACAACTACTTAAGACTTTAATATTTCAACTCCTACACCAGCTACCGTGTTTTGCGACAGCCAATCCACAATCCATGTCGTCAACAATCCAGTATTTCATGAGCAGACAAAACACATCGAGATCGAGTGTCATTTCGTTGGAGGAAAGATTGCGGATGGTTCCACCAAGCTGCTCCCTGTTCGTTCCAACTTGCAGCTTGCGGACATGTTCACCAAACATGTACCATCTACTACCTTGACAACATTATCATCCAAGATGTCTATCAAGAATGTTTATAGTACATCTTGAGGAGGGATATTATATATACTCAACTAAAATACAATCAAACAATTAGTCGGTTAAATAACAGTTAGTTAGCAGTAGGTGATAGTTAGCTTGATAATTAGTTTGAACAATATAAAATATAAAGAAGACTTACTCAGTTAAGATACATAAGAAAGAAGGAGAATTTTCCATTAATTTCCGTCTTTGAACTCCTACGCAATAGAGTATTTCCTAAACTTTTGTACTATATAATCACATTGAATGAAAGAAAAGGGTTTTTTTAGCCTAAACTGTGGGTACCTAAAGATTATTGAGCTCGAATCAGTCCATAATCAATATATATTTTCCCTTCACGAAAATACGAAATCATTGTATAATTAAATAGAAAAATTAAAAGGAGGAACCGGGTTTGTAACCCCGGCCGATATTATATAAAAAAACCGAATGGTCCGTCTGTCAGGGTCCTACCCCCGTCTCTCTATCTCACCTCTTCGTCTCTCTCTTTCAAATCTCTCTCCTCTCTCCAAAAAAATTAAAGTGTTTTTGCCTTAACGAGTGAGCCTCTCTCTCTCCTCTCTCTCTCTCTCTTTTTATATTGGATCGGATTTGATTAGATGCAAAATATATCACAAGGGCTATACTCTGTTACCTCCATCTACAGAGCTGAATGTTTTTTTTAATGTGTATTTCTGATTTTTCTGTTTTGTTTTGTTTCTTTTCGTTTTTATTTCAGATCCCTTTTGTCTGATTTCTTAGAATCGACTCAAGATGCCCAAAGATTGAAGCTTTTTGTTGAGGATCCTTGTTTTCATGGATATTTGTGGATTTTAATTAGATTATTTTTTAGGTTTTCGATGTCGAGATTTGTTTGATATTTCGTTGATTTTGGTGTCTCTCGTTTGGGTTTTGAATGAAGACTCTTCCCATCTATTCGCTGTGGTTTCGAAATTGTCCGGATCTTGAATCTTGGTGGTGTTTTGGATTTCGAAATTGTGGGTTTTTCTCGGTGGGGGGTAATCATGAATTTCGATCGGTGTTGGATTCACTTGGATTGTGCATGATTGTTATTCAACAATTGATTTTTTGCGTTATAATTGGAATTGTTCGGAGCTTAATTTATGTATTTCACTGATTTTAATGTTAGTTCTCAATGCATTGTTCCCTTCAGATTTAAGTATGATTTTTTCTAGGAAAATGTAGATTAAAAATCCTGAGTCGTTTCTAAGATAATAACCGGCTAAATGTATGTCGTTTGCCAATACATCGTTTGAACAATTTGCTGTCTTGAACTACATAAGGACTGATATTGGTTCATTAGCTGAATGTTTATGCTTCATGGATTTCTTGAGTTTTCTGGTTATCATATCGATGGTATTTTGTGCCGAGAATGCAATGTTGAATGGCTTTATGTGAGGACTTAATGCATGAGGTGTTATTTGATTTGATTCTGTAGTTGTAATGGATGAAGACAGCTTGAGAAATTGGGGTTATTATGAACCTTCCTTTAAAGGGCATCTTGGTCTCCAGCTCATGTCTTCTATGGTGGATCGGCATACGAAACCTTTCCTGTCAGGACATGATAACCCTTTAATGGTTTCCCCTAATGGCACCTACCATCCCCGGGATCGTGTCCCTGCAGAACTTCCTGCCACGCACATGGACTATGTTCGAGATAGTTGGATAAACCATCGGGAGAAATTTTTGCAAATGTTCCCGACAAACACTTTCAGCCCGGTTCTTGCTGAAACTTCTGGGACTCATCACGCCATGCCAGCAGCCCACCAACCTGATCCAACAAAAGATACCGAGTCGAACACGGAAGAGCCAAATGTCAAGAAGGGACATGTTCCTGCTAAAAAGAGAGGAGCTCCTGCGGCCCCAAAGACTTTGAAATCAAAGAAGCCAAGAAAAGGTCCTGTGCCGAAGGAAAATGGTAAATCCTCAGTTCATCGTGCAAAAACTTTGAAGAAGAACGTAGATGTTGTGATAAATGGAGTTGATTTCGACATTTCTGGTATACCGATTCCTGTTTGCTCTTGTACGGGTACTCCCCAGCAGTGCTATCGCTGGGGGTTTGGGGGTTGGCAGTCAGCTTGTTGCACGATGACTATATCCATGTATCCGTTGCCTATGAGCACCAAAAGGCGAGGAGCAAGAATTGCAGGGCGAAAGATGAGTCAGGGTGCTTTCAAAAAAGTCTTGGAAAAACTTGCATCCGAAGGCTATGATTTCGCTAACTCAATTGACCTGAGGACTTACTGGGCAAAACACGGTACCAACAAGTTCGTAACAATCAGATAGACTTATTTTCTGTTAGCCTCGACTGGATTGACACCACATCACTTATGTTTTCACTGTACATATTCAGTGACCTTTGGCAGAGGTTTGCTCCGTTCTTCAAGTTCTTGAATTTTCGAATACATGCTTTGTGTTTAAAACCTAGACATTTGGGCCTCGTAAAGCTGTTAATGAGGTTCTCGTTTACATTTGTTTCATTGGCTAGCAACATTTTCTGGCCACTGAGAGTAGGATTATGAAATCTTTCTTCTCTTCTAATTAATGGACAAATTTTGAGAAAACATTTTACTATCTTTTGCTTGCTAATGTTTCGTGACCGTGTTTATTGCGAGTTTGAATACGTTCTCTATTTAAAGTTTGAACATGTATATAAAAAATTGTTTCACATTAATGAACTACAGTCAATAATGATGACGGGAAACTTCCCTCGAAGGATGCTTCTATTACCTTTTTTTCTCGCTCGTGCAATGTTGTTATTTCCTCCTGCAACTGCAGAAGAAGTTTCTGCAGCTGAGCGTTTATTGTTGGGTGTAATAATTGTCTCTGCATGGTAAAACGATCAAACAGTGGTGCTTGAGCTGTTGTGCGGTTTAAAAGATTTGAGTTGCACCACTACTATTAGCTATAACATTTGGTAAAAAAGTAAGCGCTCGTCCTGCATTTATTTTGTCTATAAAAATGCACGAGTGGAAACTTAAAGTTTCTTCTCACAATATGTTGATTGTAAGAATGTTCACAGCAACTTCTTAAAGGACCAACATCAAACAAAGAGGAGTATTTCAGCTTTCTAGATGAACAGAGTATGATATATTTTCCAATATTAAAGGAGAGAACGAGAGATTTGGATTTTCAACTTTTTTCCAACCAAATTTTGTCTAAATATCAATAATATAATACAGATAGTATTTATTTTATTTGATTTTCTGATTCGTGAGTAACCAAGTTTAAATGACTAATAATACTTAGCTAAGCTAGTGATTGTATTTGTCGGTCTCGGATATTTCAAATAAAATAAGACAAATACATTGGTTTGACAGTGAAATAGAAAAAAACTATGGGCAACTAAATGATGATCATGATATTTTCCTAATCTAAAAAGGGAACAGCCGATGGTAGAAATTTCTTGTAGTCAACTAAAACTGTCATACAATGTTGTGGTTTATTTTTTATTTTTTTTAATGAATATTCATTAAAAACGGGTAAAAAATTTAAAATACAAATACATTGGACATTCTCAGGAGAGAAACATCATTCAAATACTACAACGTACCTCAACTTACAGTACAGAAATCACGAAATCATAGATGAAATAAAACAACAGTAACTTCTCAGGAATATAACAATAAGTATGGATCTTGATCTTCATAAAAATGTCTTCGCAAATTCCATACATGATAGACCGTGGTTGATAATGCAGTGATTCTCATCCTTGCACAGTTTATAATACTTCCGCAAGAAGCTCAACTTTTTATTTTTTTGACAAACATAAGCAATCAACTTTGATCAAATGAAAATTTTCCTCGTAAATTTCGTCACCCCAATGCATGTCAAAGGGAAAACCCGTTGATTTTGGCTTATTTTGGGATGATCGGCCAGCCCTTTTTTATGGATAGGCTAACGAACCTTTAAGAATTTCACTCACAAGTTGATCGACCAAATCAAAGACTATGGTTGGAATACTTCTTAGAGCTAAGATTATTAACGAGATTCCTCCTTTTTTTTTACAATTCTTTGAAGAAAAAAAGATGGAATGTGGTTAGCAGCTAGCGAAAATGATCCTTATTAGTAAAATGTAGAAAAGTCGCCGTCTAGCATTCACCACTCTTCCACGCTTTTCTTGGATGCCATGCCCACCCATCTCTCACTGCAGCTTCTGCAAAAAACAAGAAAGCAAAACGAAAAGTGGGATATTTGTCTCTATTTTCAAACTTAAGCGGTGAAAGTAAAAAAGCTACGCTGTTTCAGAAACATGGTCCCATTAATGATTAAAGAATGGAAATATGAACTTTGGTTTCATTTACCAAAGGAAAAGTACTGTTATATGGAGCCAAGTGATGGGAATCTTTCCTCTCTTTTCACTGTTTGGAGAAATCCCATCATGCCAAATCTATCTTTCGTGAGTATATGAAGCAAAGTGGTGGGAATCTTTCCTCTCTTTTCACTGTTTGGAGAAATCCCATCATGCCAAATCTGTCTTTCCTACCCACGATATATACGGCCCCTTCATTTCATTTTTTGGCTTAATACGTAGGCCGGGGACCAAAAACAAAACATGGATGCAATGGTAGAGGACACCGCAGATTCTGGTACAGACTTGGGGATACATAAAGAGAAGAGCTACTTCGGGTTATGGCCAATCGAGCATCCGATTGAACCTGATCCGCACCAGGACGGACCAGTGAACTGCCCATTGCCTCACTCTTCTTTCATCAAAGTGAGCATCTCTTTCTTATTTACATGAACTAACTATATAGATCAAGAATTTAGAATCGTGTATGTTTTATCAATGTCCAATAAAATATTAGATTCGTAGACAAATTTTTCAAGCTAAACAGAGGGATATAAAACAAGAAACTAAAAAAAAAATCATGTTTATATACGATATATGGATGATATTCATTCATCTTTTGTTGAGTTTTCAAAATTAAACGGAAATAATATACAATAATAATTAATAACTTGAGATAATTAGAAAGACGTGTAGAATGAAAATCGATCTAGTCTAATATTATTTAGTTAGGGGTGTTGAAAAACTGAATCAAACTCTAAAATCAAATCAAATCAAATTGCATGATTTGGATTGATTTTCATGCAATAACATTTTCAATTGGTTTTAAAATTGATTAAATTATAAAAATTGGTTTGATTCAAGTTTTGGATAAAAATAAACCAAATCAAATTAATTCAACGTAGATATGTTTTTAATTTTAGTCATATAACTTGTCAAAGTTTGATTTTAATACAATAATTTGAATTTTTTTTGTTTTGGTCTTTTTTCCGAAACCACTAAATCTTTCGAATATGATTTATTTGACACCAATTTTATCATATGTGACACATTTAGGAGAATAAATATCCTATTACTCAAACTAAAATTAATCCATAAAAAAAAGAAAAAAATAAAGCAACATGACCTCAATATTTTAAAACGAGAGGAAAAAAATTCTCGTTTACATTTATTTTTGTTTATGTGTATTTTAATATGCGTGACATGGACTATGTAAGAGAATATCAGTGTCATAGATTTAGTGGTTGCAGAAAAAAAAAATGACCAAAACTATAAATCATATAAGTTATTATATGAAAACCAAACTTTGACAAGATACTGGAGTAAAACTCAAAACAGACCAACTTACATGACTAAAATTACAATATTTTCTAAAAATTAAATTTTGTCAATTCAGCGTGTTTTTAAATCTTGAGTGTATGTATATTAGGAAAAAATGCATTTTTAGTGTGATATGTTTATATTTTTGTGATTTTGGTCATCCATGTCGTTAAATTTCAGTCTTAATCTATTATCTTTCTCTTCTTGACAAATTTATTTCTTTATCCGACATGCCACTAGCGCTGATGTGTATAATATCACATCAACACTCATAATAAAAAAAAGACTAAAATTGTTAAAAACCAGAAAATATATGACTAATACTAAATTTGAATAACAAATCGGACCAAAATCGTGAAGAAAGATACATGAAGAAAACTTACAATTTTCTCCATATTTTATTTGATTTTGAGTTTGTATTATATTATTAGTATGTTTTGTAACAATCTAATTTTATTGATTGTAGATTTTAGCCCAATAATAATAATAATAATAATAATAATAATAATAAACCCAAAGCATCCTAAAAAAGTTGCAAAAATCTCCAACAGGCAAAAAAAAAAAAAAAATCCATATGATATTTTATCACAGCCTTGATAACTCCATATATCCAGCATCCGATTTTAATCAAGTTGCATCTCTGACGGTAAATTGCAGGAGGAAAGAGTTCGTTTGGGAACAAGGCGCAAGAGGCATCACGGCCTTCGTCATGATCAAGACCATGTCAAAACCACTCCTTCATCGAAGGGCCCTCTTCCACCAGAGTGTAATAAAATATATCAAATGCTTCAGCACCAGCGAGTAAACCAAGTTTGAATCTTGAAAGAGCAATCACCTTTGTTGGCACATCAGAGGCTAGGCCTATGGTACCACAATTTCTTGCGTGTTATCTTCTAGATGTATCAGTCTCTGCTAAATCCGAAACATTTCTGCAGAATGGAATCATAAAAGATTAACCATGAAAAGGAAAACGCATTGTTTGCTTTTTGTTCATCAACTTTGGCGCTTTTTGCGATACCAAGGTGCAAACATATTGGCTAGTGATATCAAGCTATACACAAATTGCTTGAGTTCTAACAATTTCGTAATTTGAATTCAAGTTCGAGTTTAATACAATAATATGGGTACAAGTGTACTTGTTAAACAAGCTCATGAGCTGGAGTTTCCAAATTAGTTCTGAATAAAGTTTGAGCTTTTCGACTAGTTTGTGGATTCTCACAATCCACGATATGAGCGTTCTATTATAACAAATTCACCAGACACAAGAGCTATAAAACTTACACAACAAATCAAGTCAACAAATAGAGTGGTCTTGGCAGAAATATATACAAAACAAATGTAAACTAGAAAGGAAATAGAGTGAGTCAAACGGTAAGAACTTCCAGTTTGAAAACAGCATATGCACTTGTCTATCTCTACCAAGGTGTACAAAACACTAGGATGCAGCCTCAATCCATCATCGAGTAGCAGGATGTCTAAATGTCAGTTGCCACTGCCTACTGCTAAAACATGTTTGGAAGAAGCTGGTACAGCATAAATCCAGCTATATTCACAACCTTAAGCTGGTCCTTTCAACATAGCATCCCATATTAATCAGAAGATAAGTGTTTCTGTAAAAGTGGGGTGTTAAAAATCTGAATAAATAAAAAGTGGGTATCAGAAAAACTTGCAGCATAAAACTATTTATATAAAACAGAGGAAGTTGAGAAAAACTGAGACCCTTGGATCGAATTTGCTGAAACTTCACAAACCAGAGTATCAGCAGTGTGAGCAAAGTTGAAACAATTCTTTTTTTCTTTTTAACAAATCCTTGACTGGTTCAAAACAGATCGTGTAGCTTATTTGCAATGATAATGTTCAACAGTCTGGATACACAATTCAATCTCTCAAAGCTGCGATCTAAATTCTTATCTTTGAGCAGAAACATCAATCGCAGTGGAGTAGAGGTAGATAAATTATAATAAGGAAAAATGTACCGCTTCAAATCTACTTTTAGCTCTGGGGGGACTCTGGCTCTGAACCGTAAACAGATGAAAAAGACATTGTATCTTCTTTGGGGATTGCCACAAAGTTAAGAGGAGCAGTGGAAAGTCTTCTCATTTCCTTGAAATACCCGTTTTGTCGGCCAAAATAAGAACGTGGAGTTTGGACCTCCGGAGTTGCACAGCCAACAGAGTTCCGACGGGGTGAAGGGGTCACAGATCCATTTCCATATGCTTGGTACCCATTTGTAGTCCTAAAGCTGTTACTTCTTCTAGGACTTGGCTTAGAACCATACATCGCTTCTTTCTCCGCAAGTAGCATATTTTGGAGTTTTTTATGATCCTGAACAGAAAATTTCATATCACAGGGGCACAGGATAATCATTGGTTATTTTTATAACTATATGATGCAACGCAATGTCCATACAATCGGTATATGGTAAGTAACTGTAATATCAGTTGTTATAAAGAACATCTTAGTAAGGAAACATCTAATCGATGCATAAAATATAAACATCAAGAAACTTTACTCAGATCGTTTGAATTTGTTTACCCTGGAACGCTTTTTCTCCTCTTCCTTCTGTATTCTAGTTAGTTTGTAATCCTCCAGTATTGATACTAGATGAACCTGAAGGCAAATGACACAAAAACAAAAGAGCCAATTACTCAATCATAGAGAAGAAATAAAAACTTGAAATTGCAGATGAAAATTTTTGGAAAACCAACCCCATCATAGAGAAACTGTTTATGTTTCTCATCCTCCCATGCCAGCGAATGTCTAATCAGGTTTTCAACCATAGCTGAAAATCATAGCACGTTACCTCCAGACACGTAACCAGCTTGATCAAGAAACAAAAAAGTTCTAGTCTCTAGTGAAGTACCTGGTATTTTACTTATCATAATTCTTGCTCGCTCTGCACGTTTTAGATTTATGTGTGCACCTCTCCCAGCACTGTACCGATTCTCATCCTGATAAATCAAACCATAATTACAAACAAGCACATAAGATATAGGAGAAATATTTTCTTCATCCTATTCTCATCAGACCACACTTTCTATATCAAAACCATTTTTTAGCTTACTCGATTATAATCTTCGAGCCAATTTTCTTCATCACAAGCAAATAGCCATCGGTCAATCTTTTCCATTATTTCTTTGCGAGTTAAAGCTTCTTCTTTGGCATTGCATATTTGGGTTTCAATGTTAGTTAATATTTCACTCGGATCCACCAAACCTGCAAAAAATGTGGATTCCAATCAGTACCTAGCAAATAATCACATACACAGAGTTCTTCTCGAGGACGGTGTTATCTACCTGAGTCTATCAAAGTATTAATTTTATTAGCAGCACTACTTGCATCAGGTTGAATATGAACTTTACGGCAAATATCTTCAAGTTCCGACCTCTTCTTCAGGACAATTTCCTTCAGCCTGCTGGCTTTCAGCTTACTGAGTCTCTCGACCTCTGCCGATGCCTGCCCATGATAACATTACATTTCGCAAACTGTATTCATTTAGAAGGGCAGACTGCAAACCGCAGGGAATGATTTTGTTTAAATACCTGTTCAACTATCTCCATTGTAAGAGCACCTGCTTGCACAATTTCAGATTCTGACAAATTGAGGATCGAAGTAATCTTCAAGAAGTAGACCTTCTCTTCATGTTTTGTGTCCATTAATTTCCAGAGTTCGAAGAGAGATCCAGCTACATCTTTCAGCTGCAGCAGAGCGTAGGTTTCAATGAAAGGGAACACTGGAGATTTATCAGCTATTTAAGTAAATGATACCTTCTGATATCGGAACTTTCTCTCTGTTTTCAACCTTAGGACAGCCTGATCAAGACCCTCTAATGTGCTGTCGCTGATATTTGTGGCATGTTCCAGGCTAGATTCACGCAAACTAGGATGAACGTCGCTTACTGTATTACCAAAATCCAAACCTATTACACTGCTCAAAGTATGGACCTCGTTCACATAATCCATGACTTTTTGAAGGCGTTCAGACTGCAAATCATTTTCGAAATGCAAAAAGTGAGTTGTAGAACATTGAACTCTAATACAATATTAGACTGTAACGTTGCCAAACTCTAGCAATTGAAACCAACTAATTTAAAAATATCTCTCACGGTAGCACAATATTCCATCAGATAAGTCATTCAAACAACTCAGGCTATCAGAACAAAAAAGAACACATGCCAATCAATCTTATACTTCCACAACATCATTTATAGAAGGAAATGCTCAAGTAGGAGTTGTCCAGTCCACCGCACAATCCTCGGTCCAGGGAGTAAAGGGAGAATTCGCTCATGCCTCCAACAATCAAGAATGTCATGAAAAGCCTTATGAGAGGAAAATGATAATATGAAAGAGGAATTGACTAGTTTGGAGAAACTATAAACTATAAAGGAGAAATTATAAACTATACATTTGAACCTAGACTATATAACCAAAGAATATGTCCACCCCAAGTGCAGGTTTGGCATGGTCCACAGACCCCAATATAGCCAAGTTGAATGGTTCTACAGCTATAAGAAATGGGTCGTCATAGTGGATGCAAGACACTAGCATGTGGTAATGCTTAATTTCTCAGGGCAAAGAAGACATCAGTTAGGTGTTGGATTGATGTCCAGTGGCACGTATCTTAGGATTGAGGAACTGATTCTTATTATGCCAGCTCATCCTTTCTCCGATATTTGTTAAAATTCATATCAATGAATCAAGTATAAAACGGGAATGAAAAGGATGATCATGACAAAATGGACTAAGCAATTTCTGGATTGGCACTAGTGCCATTAATCAAGATGGTCCATAAGAGATTCACTTAGATTAATGAGGAATTGTAAATATGTACCATTTCGAATTGACTACAAGTTCCTGATCCATACCTTATCCTTCTGTAAAGCACGGAGACGTGATTGGTATTCCGTGAACTTTCTCAGCGACAAATCTTGTTCTTCCAGGTCCAATGAAGTTGCAGCACTGACAAGATTACCATATCCTGAGATCTCATTCGTGATCTTCTCAATTTGTGCCTTAATATCTGCAAATTGTCTCGTTCTTTCTTCTTTCTTAAGCTTCAGGTCCTCTACAAGTGGAGTAACAGACGCCAGTTGTAATGTCAATGATTTTGATTTGTTCTCTGACTGGACCTGTAGCATTCACAATTAGTGAGTTAATTAACAATACCCCTAGAGAAAAGATTATTGAACTTAACAGGATTAATGATGAAACCGCATTCTATACTCTCTGCTGACCTTTCCCAGCATATCTTTTCAGCAAAGAAGCCAGCACAAACAGATGAAAATTAGATACAATTGTACATTACGTACATCCAAAAGCATATACAAACATTATCCGGCAAATATTTAAATGATCTCCCATCAGATATATGAAAAATACAGAAAGATTGATAAACCTCTCCAGACAATAGTTACACGAACAGTATATGCAGATGAGTATTTTTTTAAGGTTGCCTGTATTTTTTGATTGATGCACAAAAACAAGATGCTACATTTCATAAGTATTCTCTAACCTCGTCCACCAAAATAATAATTGCTATCAAAATGACAAATAACCAGCTACCCATGAATAGCGTGACTCAATAAACACTGATATCCTCTTTGCACATCATTTTTATCAAAAAATTTACACTTTTTTAAGGGATGAATTTTCTCAGCTGAAATATTCTAAATTTCCAAAACTTAATCATGGGACAGCACTAAACTTCCTGTCATTTTGGTTTTGTTATAACTTGTATGTCTCTAGAAGTTTTCTTTTTGCAGGCGGCAGGCCACACAACACATTCAAAAGATGTGAGAAACCTTTCTTCAAAATTGCAACAAAAATACCGCGCATTGATCACTGTGAATCACAAACCTGACATACTAGAGAAGCATGAACAAATCGTGGAACAATTTATGGCCCAAATGAACATTGGGGTCGTGCAACTGAGAGTTATAAGTTTTTTACTACTAAACCAAACTTTTCTCACATAAATTTCTTAACTCTTTACTAACTTATTCTGATTATGGGTCCTAGGGCTGTAAATAAATAGAGTTGGTTCGCGAACTTTTCGAGAAAGTTCGATAAATATTTAATTATTATTCGAATTTATCGAATTCAGCCGAACTCGAACATGTTTGACCTTTTTTCGAGCCGAACTCGAGCCAAAATTATTTTGTTTGATTCACGAGCCTTGATATTTTATTAACATAATATAATAATAATTTATATAAATTTGAAGATTTCGAGCCGAACTCGAAGCAAAATAATCAAAATTTTCCGAGTTTCGAATCGAGCTCGAACTCGAATATAATTAATTCGAGCCAGATTCGAGCCTTAAATTTTTACTGATATTGAGCTTGATTCGGTTCGTTCATACCCCTAATTAGGTCAACATAGAAGCTGAGGAAAAAACATTAAAGATCTAATTCATTATAAAAAATATACAATTGGAGAAGGAAAAGGAGGTTTGTTCTAATTCTAATGACACTTCATTACCGGCGAGTTCATATAAATTTCTCCAAGGGCAGCCATTAGCATTGCAACCTCCGCTTCTCTGGCAGCGATAAAGTGATGAAGGCGAGCCTTTTCATTTGCAGCCTCGTCAACCTTTCTTCGGTAGATTTCTAAGCATTCCCGCTCAAGATCCAATAACATGCGATCTTTATCAGCTTCAGTTTCACCAATTTCAGACCATATTTGCTGCTCATTGATTGAGTAATCTCAGAAAATACCACTTGACATAAGTCCAAAATGCTAAAGCGGTACAATTTAACATATACTGGCTGACGCCCATTTTCTTAAAGAATCATACTTTGTATAAGTAAGTAGAACAAACATAATAAATAAACAGAATTTATTTTTCATTTTTTGCAAGAATCTCACTTGAACTTCAACCACTACAGGGTTAAAGGCAGCATTAGATACACATAACAGAAAGTCAAAGAAAATTCAAAGGTTCATTTTCAATTAGGCTCCGTTGAAGTTGAGTTTAAATAGAAACTTAAAAAAACACACACATACACACACTTGCCAAACAGAACATTCTTAAAATCACCAGAAACGAATTTGTTTACAAAAATCCGAGCCTTATCCAACCAACTTTTTTAAAAAAAGTACGATAAAAAAGTCTCCCATTTTTCGCAAGAACCCGCTAAAATTGGAAAGCCGAAGTACCCAAGCTCCTACATTCCAAAGAAACTGACACAAACAAATATTCCAAATTTTCAAAAGAAGGAACGAAATCATTACGTCGAAGATACAGACTATATAAAGAAAGAAAAGAGACCTGAAGTTCTTTGACTAAAGCATTGCAATTGTTGCTGGTACGGACACAGCTGCAAGTACTCCCAAGCGCTAGCATTATTTCCACTCAATTAATTGACCCTTTCACTCTGTCCGTTTCTATTTTTATTTCCCTTCCGACTCACTGCAGACCAAAAGAGAGGCGAATCCAGTAAAAATTCAAGGCTTTTAAGCATTACACTTCTCAAGAAAACAACACAAAACCTCCACAATTCACAGCCAAAAAAACCAAGAAAATGAGACTCTTTTTTCTTCCTAATTTCTCCACTCGGGTTGTCGAAAAAACTCAGCAACAGCTGCTCTCTTTCCTCAACACAAAAACAATTTTCTTCAACGCAGATAGATAGACAACCACCAACCCTTAATTGACAACAGCTTGCTTTTAAATTTTCTGGGAATCCTTCTTACGTTCTTTTTTAATAAAGAAACAAATGGCCCAAGAAAAATTAGTGTAGTAGAGAGAGAGCCAAAAAATTCTATACGTATAATACAAGAAAAGAGGGGAGCACCAACCCAATTATGCAGCCAACAGCTACCGACTGTTCAGCGGTAAATTTGCCTCTCCAACCAACAGGTTAAAATGGATTAGAGAAAAGGGACGAAAATGTTTAGCGATATCCAATTGAGAGTTTTCTTTCTCGAGGTGGGACTAAAATGGACCCATACAGATGGATCTACGCAGATTCTGCAAACTTGTCCAATTCTTTTTTACTCTCCATTGAAGAAAAGTGATGGGGTCCGAAATTTTATATAATATGATTATATATTAGAGTGTATAAATGAATTTCGAGCGTTTCGAGTATTTATTTTCGAGCAATATTTCAAATAATTCATGAACATTGGTGTCTTGTCGTTGAACCACCAAACTTAAATTCCTACTCTCTAGTTAAAATAAGTGTAATTGTAACTAGAGTCGAATCCACGTGGAACATGAGATGATTTATTTCGAGAAAACATAAATAACATGAGGGTTTGTTGGATAAGAAAAAAATAAAATATTAAAATTAAATTTAGAAAGTCATAACAAATAATAAACCTAAACGAGAATTAAATTATTAAACTTTGATTAAAGGAGATTTTTATTATTCAATTGTGTCACTGTTGATAGTCTAACATATTATGCGGTTACAAGTAATTAACATCATAATTATAGGGATAGCCGCTAAAATCTTTGTGTTTTCCAAATTTAATTGATCAAATCCAACATCCAGTCAAAACTTATCAATAATTAATTGGGCAAGATAGCATTCCATATTAATTAAAAGAGTGGGTCTCATGTGAGACCGTCTCACGGATCTTAATCTGTGAGACGGGTCAACTTACCCATATTCACAATAAAATGTAATACTCTTAGCATAAAAAGTAATATCTTTTCATGGATGACCCAAATAGAGATCCGTCTCACAAATACGACCCATGAGACCGTCTCACACAAGTTTTTGCCTAATTAAAAATAGCATTTTCGTTTTATGAAACAGTTAATCTCAAAATCTAACAACCGAAATATCTGCAATTGATAGATAGAGTTTCGTTGATTTATTTAGATAAAATATGTTATGATAGCATAACATACTTAATCTATCGCTACTCATGTACCAATCATTCATGACAATTATGGATTCATTAATTCATGGATACCAATATAAAATTATATATCGAATTAAATTGTCAGATTAACCAATATATAACTTTCATAGAATTAAATATAAATCAACAAATACTTGAACAAAACACGAATATTAAATTGAAATACAAAAAGCCTAAATGGAAAAAATATCTCTTGAATCAAAAATAAAACTTAGGGTAGAGTTGTGGAGAGAAGATGAAAAATTCTTACGCTTTCTTTTTGTTCTTTACGTTGAAGAGGTAGAGAGAAAAAGAGAGAGGTATCGTCTTCGATTGTGTGCCTCCTTTTTTTGTACGTGTAATGGTTATTGGATCAAGAAGAAAATCCCACCAAGATTAGGTAAAACCTAATGTACACAAAATCATATCAAACATATGATAGAATTTTTATGGAATAAAACTCTATCTTATCTTTATTTCTCCCAATAATAAAAATATCTCTCCAATTATTTTTCACAACTCAAATATCATAATCACGAGTCCAGAATCTGGTAGTATCTTTGCAATTTTCGTACTTCAGATTTATTGTACAAGCAGCTGAAGAATAGTCATAGGTGTGATAATGCCTTGCAGAAAGATCATTTCTGAATTTTTTTACTTCAAGTCTTCCACTATGATCATATCAACGACTTTAATTATGATATAAAATCATCATTTTTAGTCTAGATTTATCGCAAGAGCAGAATCATACAATAAAATCACACAAAAATGTGTCAATTAAGCATGTTGAAAGTGATAACAATGTGAGATACGACAACAAAAATGCAAACTATTATGAGCCTATCAAACATGTTTGATTTTTTTGAGCCGAAATGGAGTTTAAATATGAATCGAATTTGAACCAAAAGTTTTAAAATTTTCGAACTTCGAATCGAGCTTGAACTCGACTATAACTAATTCGAGTCGAATTTGAGCTTTCAAATTTTGGCTCGATTTGATTCGTTTATACCATTGGTTTATGATATTTTAGGGTCGGTTCGATAAATATTTGATTCATATTTGAATTTATCGAACTTGAACATGTTTTTGAGTTTTTTTTCGAAAAAGACTCCAACTAAATTATTTTGTTCGATAATTTGGAAGTCCCTCGTGAGTCTTAATGTTTTATTATTTAATATAATTATATATTAAATATATGAGCATTTCGAGTCTTTCGGAATTTTCGGGCTTTCGAATATTCATTCTTATACCTTAATATCATATTAATAATTCAAATAGTTCGAGAATATGTTTTAACATTTCTTATCAAACTTGAACTTAAAATTTATTTCGAGCCAAATTGGAGTAAAAAAAATTTAAAATTTCAAGATTCAAACCGAGCTCGAACTCAAATATACTTAATTCGAGCCTTACTTTTTTTACTAATATCCAGTTCGATTCGATTTATTTACATTCGTGATTAAATCAAACTCTTCATTCAACTAAAACAAACATAAATAAAACATATCTATTTATCTATCACATCCAAAAAATAAATAAATAAAAAATTAAAATCATGGATGTAAAGCTGGAAATTGTGAAAAGTTAGAGAGGCACATTAGGCATCACCGACCAATTCCTACTCATTTAATAACGATTATATCAAATGAGAGGACACTTATGCCTGATCAATCTCCAATATCAACAAAAGTCCAACTTACATAATTGGCACGCCATAATTTTTTAGACTATACGATTATTATTTATTTATAGTAGTTGATGCGATCCTGGTGAAATGGGTGAGTTGGGTCGGTTGCTCCACCGGATCGAATCAATAATGTTGTTCAGGAAAATGAGCACAATAGATGGATCTGTGAGCTATAGCTTCCACTGTGACCTGCAGACAAGGAGATGAACTCGTGAATGGGCGCCGGAGGGGTGTCCGGCGTGACCACTCCGATGCTTAAGTCAGCAGAGTACTCAAGCAATAAAACCAATGTAGCCAAGTGATGGCTGTGATATTGGTGTGAATGAATCCAATGTAAATGTAAAGAGATAACCTAGTATTTATAGTATGAGGAGTAATGATGACCTCGTTCTCCGTGCTACCTACTAATTATAGTAGGACGGCTGAGCACACCCTATATTCTGACATGTCAACTCATCGGCACGGTGTCAGAGATGGGACAGTCGCCCACATCCTATTCTGCTAGTATACTCGAGTGCGGTGCTCATACCGAGATGGCCCGGGTAGAAAGTTCCCGGGAGATTACAAGAGCCCGGGCCTATGACTGCCCGGAGAGTAGAGCATGTGCCTTCACCTGCCCGGCTCCAGAAGAATCCATCTATAGACTCACTCGGATTTGGGAATCCATTTGATATTCCGGGTCATCCATGACCCGGGCTCTTACAGAGGTATCATCACACATCCCTTAAATAGTCGGGCTAGAGTCATACTCGCTGTCCCGATCAGTCATGCTTGGATTCCCAAAGAGATAATCAATCTTGTTCTATAAAAGCATCGGGGGCTTCATGTTTCCTAGAAATGAGATAAAATGCCGGAGTCTCGTGTCTCATGGACTTGAGATAAGATGTCGGAGTCTCGTGTCTCATGGACTTTAAAATAGATTGTCGGTGCCTCATATCTCCCAGACTTAGGAATGGTCGAGGTGCGGGGCCCCGAGACAGGTTTGAGAACCCTGGGCTTCTAAATAACCAAGATGCGGAGCCTTGGGCCGGGGAGCATGTCTCAGGACTTCGGAATGGTCGAGGTGCGGAGCCCCGAGCCAGGGTACGGATCCCTGGACTTAATAGATAACCAGGGTGCGGAGCCCTGGCCTTCATAAATGGTCGAGGTATGGAGCCCCGAGCCAAGGTACGGATCCCTGGACTTAATAGATAACCAGGGTGCGGAGCCCTGGCCTTCATAAATGGTCGAGGTACGGAGCCCCGAGCCAGGTTACGGATCCCTGGACTTAATAGATAACCAGGGTGCGGAGCCCTGGCCTTCATAAATGGTCGAGGTGCGGGGCCCCGAGACAGGTTTGAGAACCCTGGGCTTCTAAATAACCAAGATGCGGAGCCTTGGGCCGGGGAGCATGTCTCAGGACTTCGGAATGGTCGAGGTGCGGAGCCCCGAGCCAGGGTACGGATCCCTGGACTTAATAGATAACTAGGGTGCGGAGCCCTGGCCTTCATAAATGGTCGAGGTATGGAGCCCCGAGCCAAGGTACGGATCCCTGGACTTAATAGATAACCAGGGTGCGGAGCCTTGGGCCGGGGAGCATGTCTCAGGACTTCGGAATGGTCGAGGTGCGGAGCCCCGAGCCAGGGTGTAGTGCCCTGGGCTTATCAATAACCAAGGTGCGGAGCCTTGGGCCGGGGAGCAGGTCCCGGGACTTGGAATGGTCGAGGTGCGGAGCCCCGAGCCAGGGTGTAGTGCCCTGGGCTTATCAATAACCAAGGTGCGGAGCCTTGGGCCGGGGAGCAGGTCCCGGGACTTAATAGATAACCAGAGTGCGGAGCCCTGGCCTTCATAAATGGTCGAGGTACGGAGCCCCGAGCCAGGTTACGGATCCCTGGACTTAATAGATAACCAGGGTGCGGAGCCCTGGCCTTCATAAATGGTCGAGGTACGGAGCCCCGAGCCAAGGTACGGATCCCTGGACTTAATAGATAACCAGGGTGCGGAGCCTTGGGCCGGGGAGCATGTCTCAGGACTTCGGAATGGTCGAGGTGCGGAGCCCCGAGCCAGGGTGTAGTGCCCTGGGCTTATCAATAACCAAGGTGCGGAGCCTTGGGCCGGGGAGCAGGTCCCGGGACTTGGAATGGTCGAGGTGCGGAGCCCCGAGCCAGGGTGTAGTGCCCTGGGCTTATCAATAACCAAGGTGCGGAGCCTTGGGCCGGGGAGCAGGTCCCGGGACTTAATAGATAACCAGAGTGCGGAGCCCTGGCCTTCATAAATGGTCGAGGTACGGAGCCCCGAGCCAGGTTACGGATCCCTGGACTTAATAGATAACCAGGGTGCGGAGCCCTGGCCTTCATAAATGGTCGAGGTACGGAGCCCCGAGCCAGGGTACGGATCCCTGGACTTAATAGATAACCAAGGTGCGGAGCCCTGGCCTTCATAAATGGTCGAGGTACGGAGCCCCGAGCCAGGGTACGGATCCCTGGACTTAATAGATAACCAGGGTGCGGAGCCCTGGCCTTCATAAATGGTCGAGGTACGGAGCCCCGATCCAGGTTTGAGAACTCTGGGCTTTCAAGAATGTGTCGGGGCCTCATACCTCCCGGGCTTAACAGAATATGCCGGGGCCTCATGCCTCCCCGACTTAATAGAACGTGCCGGGGCCTCGTGCCTCCCCGACTTAATAGAACGTGCCGGGGCCTCGTACCTCCCGGACTTAATAGATTTTGTTTCTCCTGTTGTATTAGTTTTATTAAAAACCAAATCACTAACCTGGAAATACTGAATCCGAATTCATTTTCGGTAGAGTGAAACTTCTCTGGTTGAGCTATATTAGTTGACTAATATAGCTGTATGCTGCTGAGTGCACAACAAATGGTCTTCCACCTCAATCCGGGATAGCTGCTGAACTTTGAGCCCATATAAAATCCACATATAAGATCTGAGTGCCGAGCTGGTCGGACTTGTATGTTTGCCAAGCAGAGTTGTGCTTATTTTTGAATGGAAACCATATCTACGTCTTGAGCTCAATTTCCCACAGACGGCGCCAATGATGCGATCCTGGTGAAATGGGTGAGCTGGGTCGGTTGCTCCACCGGATCGAATCAATAATGTTGTTCAGGAAAATGAGCACAATAGATGGATCTGTGAGCTATAGCTTCCACTGTGACCTGCAGACAAGGAGATGAACTCGTGAATGGGCGCCGGAGGGGTGTCCGGCGTGACCACTCCGATGCTTAAGTCAGCAGAGTACTCAAGCAATAAAACCAATGTAGCCAAGTGATGGCTGTGATATTGGTGTGAATGAATCCAATGTAAATGTAAAGAGATAACCTAGTATTTATAGTATGAGGAGTAATGATGACCTCGTTCTCCGTGCTACCTACTAATTATAGTAGGACGGCTGAGCACACCCTATATTCTGACATGTCAACTCATCGGCACGGTGTCAGAGATGGGACAGTCGCCCACATCCTATTCTGCTAGTATACTCGAGTGCGGTGCTCATACCGAGATGGCCCGGGTAGAAAGTTCCCGGGAGATTACAAGAGCCCGGGCCTATGACTGCCCGGAGAGTAGAGCATGTGCCTTCACCTGTCCGGCTCCAGAAGAATCCATCTATAGACTCACTCGGATTTGGGAATCCATTTGATATTCCGGGTCATCCATGACCCGGGCTCTTACAGGGGTATCAGTAGTATTTTCAACTCTTTTATTATTCCAAATAAATGCACACAACTTTCATTTTAATTCGACATTTTAACCTAAAAAAGACATCTGATCGAATCTTAATAAATCCTTATTATATGTGTTGAGATTTGTATTCCCTCGTACAATTCACTATAAATGTAAAATTAATTTTTCTTTCGTTTTTAAAATATATATAAAAACATGGTTATCTGGAAGTTAAAAAAAAAACGAATGGAAAAAAACATCGATTTGAGATACTAAACCGATATTTAGGCCAACTTGGAAGCAAATTTAATTTTTGTTTGCTTTTATTTTGACTTAATAATTGAATGTTTTTTTTTCCTTTCAAAAAACAAATGAGTGCAGATGTTTCTTTGGAAGTTAGACATAATATTCGTCAGAAATGGGAACAAGTGTGTTTGGGAGAAATAATCAAAAAATATTTTATGGTAAAAGTGGCTAAAATAACATCGGGAAATAACATTAAATTTTTTAGATTAAATTGAATTATTTATAATATATCTTAGCTTTTCGGCTTTTTTAGTATTGTATGGTGGAATTTCAATCTTAGTACGTCATTATTTTTGTTTTTGCAATGTTGGTCATTTTTTTTCGATTGGACGCGGATATGATATTCATGATGTGCTGACATGCGTAGTGTCGTATCAACACTCTCGATAAAAAAAATTAAAATTAACAAAAAAAAATTAAATTACCAGATTGAGACTGAAATTATTAACATCGAGGACCCGTCGTGCATCACGAGTAGTCTACATAAATTATACATTTTTTTATAGACAGTGTGCAAAGTATTCAACGTACATCAAATTAATTTTTTCCTCTAATTAAATAAATGATTGGCCAATCCATTGGCTGAGGTGTATTAGTCAATAAAGTTAATACTCAATATTACGACGTTTCATCTAACTTATTTGTTTCTTATTACATGAATGCTTTATTTGGTCATGAAATTGTAGTCTAATGTGTCTGTCTTGCTCTCATTTTGACATGCATTGGTGTATGACGTTTGGTGAGAGCTAAATTATTTTATTCAACATAATTGCGATTTCTAATATATTTATTGAGATCCAGAAATTAAAGTTAGGAGACTTATTCTCAATGTGGCCTACGAAATTATCTGCTGTCAACATAATTGTGCGTTTTAATACTGTTCCATGAAATTTTGTCTACTAAACTATTATAATTATTAAAAATAAAATCAACAAAAATTTTGATTTTTGGCAATAAAGTTATTATGTGGCAAATGAGTTGTGTGATATTTAAAAATTAATTTGAAACAAAATGAATTTTGTGTGTGAGAGATTTCGGTGGAAATTTTTTAGAAAAACAACTTGTATAAGCAAAATTTGTAAGTAAAAACTTGTGTGAATGAGTCTCACGAGTCGTATTTTGTGAGACGTCTCTCTTATTTGGGTCATCCATTAAAAAATATTACTTTTTATGCTAAAAGTATTACTTTTTATTATGAATATCGATAGGGTTGATTCGTGACACCGTCACACAGATAAAGATTCGTGACACCGTCACACAAGAGACATACTCAAATTTGTATGACACTTTGTTATTTAGGTCCATGCAAAGCTGAGAGGTGGGTTGGAGTTTAGTGTGAAAAGTTAGATATATCAGACGTCAGGTCTAAATATGACATTAGAAAATTAATTAATTATATATATATTGCGTTTAAATATGACTAAAAACCAATAGAAAACTTTATAAATGTAGATTTTTTTCCTTGAGAAAATAAAACCATTTTAGACATGGACGTTTCACCAGCTGCAACTTTTATCTCGAAATAATATTTATAATTACAGGTGATATATTAAAAATAATTTGTAATTGGAGGATCAGGTTGCCAATAGTAATAATTGGCCAAAGGGGATAATACTTATTAATTCGAGCATGATTTAATTTTCTTTTCTTTTTCATAGTGCGTATTATCTGGTGTCAGCCATGCAAGAAAATGACAACGTAGAACTGGAAGCGAACCATAATCACCTGGACCCACATAGGAAAAAATATATATATATATATATATATATTCCTTTATATTATAAGCGGCTCGAATTCGAGGCTCCACCCCATAATTTAGGAAAGCAAAAAAAAAAAAAAAACCACCTTGTTTTTAGATATATATATTATTTTGGGTAAGAAAGTAGCTCACACCCACGTTGTCGGTCCTAAGTCTCATTTATCATTATCTTAACTTGGAAGAAAAAATTGTAACTAAATGCAAATTTACAAACATATTTGCATATGCTCGCAATGGCGGAGCCATGAATCCGATTATATCCGAGCTAGAATTTTAAACCCTAAAATCATTTAATATTTTAAATTGATATATCCGAGGTAATATCAAACTCATCCAAAATTATAAAATAAATTACATATAATTTTTTTAAAAAAATTTTGGATCACCCGGGCAAAAGCCCGAGTGAGTGATAGTGTGCCTCCGCCCCTGTATGCTCGGTACACTAATATATAATGTAACATATCTGTGTAGTTTTTTTACGCGAAAAAAACAGATGACTGTAAACTAGATCAATTAATTAATCATCAATGGATTGATTGGTTGGGTTCTCAAAATGTTTGTTTTGAATACAAAGGGCATCAAATCTATACATAATATATACACACACATAAATATATATGGCTAAATCTGAGACAAAAAAATTATTTATGTAACATATATCAAGGATTAGCAAGTAGACATATCAAAATAAGCTAGCGAAACTAGATATTATCAGTCCAACATGTCAATTTTAAATATCGGGATGGCCTATTTTTCTGCAGGCTGGCTTAAGAAAAGTCTTAAGAAAGCCACTTTCTTTGAAAATTCCCAAATTACGTGATTTGATGACCACGAATCCTTTATCACGAGTGCTACCATCCACACCATGTGAGATTCTAGTAGGATCTACCAATGTCGGCAGAGAAATGACATTAAATGTATTGTTTATCTAAATTGACGAAGAAATAATTTGAGGCGGAAGTTGCGTTTTTTTAAATGTTTTCATACTCACAAGGAGTCCTATAAATAGAACTCTCTTATGTCGTCTTGAATTCATCATTTCATTGAGTTATTTATCTTTTATAGCATTTGAGTGCTTAGTCCTAAAATATTTGTGTGGTGTTTTGTTTTCTTTATTAAGAGAGTGTGCATTCTCTTTGGGAACGTAATGAGTGGTTATACATCAAAAAAAATATTATAGTGGAATTCTTTTCGTCTTGTCCGTCGTTTTTACCATAATAATTTTTAAGTGTTTTTCACATAAATTTCGGTGTTCAATTTATATTTAGGTAAAAACTTGTGTGAGACGGTCTCACGGATAATATTTGTGAAACAGATCTCTTATTTGGATCATCCATAAAAAAATATTATTTTTATGTTAAGAGTATTACTTTTTATTGTGAATATGAGTAGGGTTGATCCTTCTCACAGATTAAGATCCGTGAGACGTCTCACTTGAGACCCACTCTTATATTTATTTCTGCACTGAGATCTGATCCTGCAGTGGAAGATTTCTTTTGGCGGGTATGATGCTAGTGCTTTTCTTACAGCATGTGCAACACTTGCTGTTCAAATTTTCTCTTGTTCCGATTTTCTCTTTGTCTCAAGCCATTTTCTGGATATGTTTTTTCATGTCAGCTGATGAAGCATTGCTTCATTCAAGTTGCCATTCAAAATATATTAGGAGGTTGGTCCCCTCAAGTTACTATGATGGAACTGACCTTTATCTGCAGGAGACCTTCAAAATATCAATCATGAATATACACATACGAGAGGAGAGTTTTGAAGTACCCCGTATTTCTATTGATCTCCTATTAGAAGGATTCATAAAAATGCAAGGTTGGCAAGGAGATTTGCTTACATCTCCTGCGGTAATATTTCCATGTGTTGATCAAAACGCTCGCCGGTCCGAAAGAATGGGTACTGAACTTGAATTGACTCTGATTCAGTCAACTTTTTTGTCAAACTCATAGTATACTAGTTTTAGATACAACTGACAGAACGCTGCTCTGGTTTATATAATTTTCTATTTATATTAATTTTATATTTCATCATTTTACCCTTATCCAGAATATCCTTGTATGACATCTTTCGGTTGTTCATGTTGAAATGTTGTATGTTGGAGATGGTGATGTCAAATATTTATGACCGTCAATTATGGCAAGATCCTGCCATGCCAAAACACCTAAAAGTCGGTCAAATTTAAATATAAGTTAAATAAATTTTTGAAGTAAATTCCCAAGGTTCATGTATTTAGGAAATTCTCAGTTTTATGTTTCTCCACGTCTATTTCATGGTGTTTTTTTTTAATAAACTACAACAGAGTTTTATCATTTTTCTTCAAGATTCCTTAGTTTCATGTTTGACCTTCAGTTTATTCTCTCAAGATTCCTTAGTTTCATTCTTGCAATTTTGCTTAAACATAGGTTCCAGAGAAGGAAGTTCCTCTCAGCAATTGTCATTATATCAGGTTGAGACTAGAGCAAGGGCGATCATATTTGAAATTGCTGGATATGATGGCAGCAGAACCTTGTGCAAGAGGTCATCTACAAGAATATCACAATCTGCAGATCACCCCTCTGGATCTCTCGGTAGAGAGCATAGTGGTCTGATGAGTTGGCCTGAACAATTTTTCCATCCCAAACTTGAAGATCTTGAAGCATTGAATCAACAAGAAAACGATTTATCTGCAAGGGCTGTGCAACTCAGCATCTTTGGCAGCTTGGTAGATACAACTCATCTTTTATCCCATACTTATATTTATTTGGTACAAAATCATTGACATGACTCACAGTTTTTTGAGTCCAAAGAGATATTGATGCGACCCTATATATATGTTGGTGTTTTATTCAACAGGGGATGAGATTATTTGAATTTATCTCCCCCAAAACTTTGTATTTTGATAGAGGAATGGGCTGATACTAACTTGTTGAAATGTTACCAATATGATTAGATATACGTTAGAAGACGACGTGGCCCAAGCTTCAAAGAAGTAGGAAAGTACCCCGACCCGTAGCCAGTCATATCCCACTGTGACTCATCCTCGGCCACCTCTTAGCTTGTTTCTGCAAAATCTGAAGGGTCTGGCTACGCTGGGAAATAAAGGCATGCAAGAGAGCAAAGTAGAAAGTCATATTTTGCAGCTTGAAAAATTGCATCAGATTGAAACTCGCGGAACAAGAGATGACTCGAGCGATGATTCTGGCTGCAAGGATGAACATATTGTGAGAATTAACTCGCCTAGCAGCAGTGCGGGGCTAGAGTTGACCTAGTATTGACAAATGGAGTCCTTGCTACGAGAAAATTGAACAAAATTTTATGTATAAAAAATAAGGAAAAAAACGAGCCATCCGGGCTACGGCCTCTTTTCCTCACGCTCCATGAATCCCTTAACTTGGTTAATCTTTACTTTATTTTCGCAGTCCATTACCTAATATTCTTTTAAATCGTCCCCCATTATATAGAGCAACTAGCAAGCGTTGAGGAACATTTATATCAACATCTCACTGATGTTGTGGCTGCAAAATGAAGCTGAGGCTGTGATCAGGTTCAGTTCCTAGATGTAATGAAAATATTCTAAAATGATCGAGAATACGAAAATACACAACATATATAGTATACTTGAATAAATATTGTAAATTACTTGTGAAAAATGCTGTCATCTAAGTGGTCACAACATTGTGACCACATTTTGAGAATCAAAATTTCAAAATTTTGGTCCCATGGTAATCATGAAAGTTGGTACCTAGATTAACATGTTGCGTTAGGTTGAACCGAGCCTAAACCGCTGCACACATAACTCAACAATCTGGCTCGAACCCAGAATTTAGATATGGAGAAGGCAGTCGTTTCTCATCGGTAGTAAGCAACGTCATAGCAAATCACGTTCGAGAACAATTTTGAAAAAAAAAATACCATACATTACAATATTTGATTGGAATGATGTATTTTTTACTAAACTAGATAGATTATCTTTACATTTACGTATTTTAAGAACATCTTTAAGAGAGTATATTGATATCGTATTATTATCCGAACTCAATACCTTTTCGATCAAACAAAATTGGCTGAAATGTCGGCTTCTTGCTTTTGCTGTCCCAAAATTGTGTTACAAACAACAGATTAAACCCAAGAAATGTACACAGGGACGCAGGCATGCATGATGAGCACGAGTTGCGTACCTTTGCAAACGTGTTAACGTTACGTCAAATAATACACAGTTTAAAGAATGCCTGCAAACAGCACGTGTTCCTGTGTTAATATCGTGTACCATAATTTGAGATAATAATATAAAACTAAATAATAAATTGAATATCGGGATTTATTTGGAAAATCTCAAAAAATGTTAGGGCAAAAAACCAAGTAAAATATCAAAAGATTGCCACTATAATATTATTTTGGTGTATAATCAATCAGTTATTTTTCCAAAAATAACACACACTCTCTTAATATAGGAGAATAAATACCTCACAAAGATTATAAAACTAAACATTCAAATAAGAATTTATTTAGTTGAGAAAAGAACTCGAAAATAGGATGAATGATCGACTCGAAGGGAAATAAACTCTATTTATAAAGCTCTCTTGATGTGTATACCACCCGTCAACCACCATCTACTAACTCCGATATGATCCCTTCAATATGTCATTAATTGCCGACAACTTCTCCTCCTCTACCGCTTTTGTTTTCTTTAATTTGGTTCCCCACATCTTCTGTTCACTTCCATTTATAAATGAGTGTTCTGAATCTTGAAAAGTTTTTTTAAGATTTTATTTTAGCTTATTATAAATGTGAGCTAGAGAGATTTTTCAATAATTCATCTGAAATGTTTCTCTAATAGAGTATGCTCAAATTTTAGTCAATGATCTTCAACAAATTATGTAAATTTTTCATTAAAATATGTCTCATCCCAAAAGGTTGAGATATGAGAACGATTACTTCGGGTGGAACATATAGTTAGTCTAGCCAGAGCTTGAACCCAATGAAGATACTAATTAATATAGGATGCACAATTCTTCAATGAAGAAAATAAATGAAACGTACAACATGACAGCAAACATATATTATAGGCACGAAAATTGTTGTGGAGAGTGATGGGAGATCCATAAATATTTCTCAAAAATTACGTACAATATATCCCTTTTTATGGAGCAGACGGCAAGAATCGCGTGGCGCATTTACTAATTTCTGATAAATGATAATGGTAATTTTAATTTCTTTATATGTTAAATATGTGTGTAATAATTTTAATTTCTTTTGTTATAATAATGTTTATGTAGTATAATTTCTGCATGTATATTTGATATATTTTCCAATCATGGGACTTTTCACACGTCCGAGGTGAGATGAGACAAAAACTTATTTTTCTACAAACTTGGACTATTTTCCAAAGTGGGTAATGCGAAAAGATTTGAAATAAATTAGTTTCTAGTACGAATAATTGTGATGGTGCCTCTTCCATGGGTCTGAATTTTAGTGAATGCCACCACAGATTTCCCAGACAATCCCGGCCCCTCCAGTGACACCAATGACCGGGCGGCGAAATCTCCAACAGGGTGGCGCACGGCCCTTGTCGGCGGCATTAAGTTCCTCTTGTTAATGTCGTTTAATGTTACATTCCCTTCAAATCCTCCCGGTTTCACTAATGCAAATGGACACATTACTACCTTCGCCAATGCCCTTTTGCTTCTTTTTTTTGGATCATTACCCCCTGATCAAATTAGTGTAATGTTAAGTACTCGAACTTTTTCTCTTGATGAGACTGGTCATGCGATTAGTTGTCATTTTAAAACTCGAGGAATTAATTAAGAAATATACTTTATCGT
Source organism: Primulina eburnea (assembly GCF_022965805.1). Classification (NCBI taxonomy): domain Eukaryota; kingdom Viridiplantae; phylum Streptophyta; class Magnoliopsida; order Lamiales; family Gesneriaceae; genus Primulina; species Primulina eburnea. Next base: position 64,575,864 of record NC_133101.1, on the reverse strand, counting down.
GCAGCTAGTAATAGTATACATATTTTGTGAGGCAGAGGGAGAAAATAGTACCTGCAGAAGAAACTATAGGGCCTCTGATGCATAGATTTTCTTTTTCTGGTGTGTACTGAGAGTCCATTGATGATTCTTTAAGAGAAGAAGATAAAGAATCGTATGTTTCTGAGACTGCTTCTTCAGGTGTTCTCATGTCTGACAGAATCAAGAAAACATATATATAAACGTACCTACATTATATCTACATTCATTAAATGCTTCATCTGAATATGCATGCAATGTTTTCGTATCGAAACAGGTTGAAAATCTTTAAAAATGGATGATGTTTAAATTGTAAATAATTACAGTGAAAGGTATATTCACTGTTTTCGATTCTAGACAATTATGTCTCATCGATCATGGCTAGTTAAGTTACCTGAAATGGTGTCACACTTGATTATTTGACTCACGCTGTCAAAGTTTTCACAACAATCCTGCATGAAATTTGAATTCCAGCACTTCTGTGGATCGACAAAAAAATAAAGGCAATCGTGAAAAGAATCGACAGAATAATAAACAAAAACCCTGTAAAATTCAAGAATAATTGTAGCTCAAGAACTTGCTATTTTTCAGACCATAACGTACCACCATGGAATTGTGGTCCATTGAATCTTGGTTTTGATGTTCAGTACTGAATAAGAACAGCCGTCTTCTCTTACAATTAAACTCAAACAAAACATCTTCAAGATAACCAGTGGAAAAATCAGAGGCTTCAGCAGAAGGCGGAGTCCAAGCACTACTATCGATCATACTACTCTCCATCTCATGATCTGTTTCAAAATTCACTCAAATTTATTACTTAATATAGGAATATCAGGCATGTTAAATTTGTGCTAAAAATTATTGGCAGGACAAGGAGAAAACAAAGAAAGAATAAACCGAAGAAAAAGAGAAAAGGGTCACATTACTTATATTATAATTTATACTCACTGAATTGAAACATTTCTGCGTTGAAAACTTCAAGATTGTGGAAATCAAAACCTAGGGAAGAGCTATGGAAGCTACTCCTGAAAGCAATGGAACTAAGCTCACCCATTATTTTGCTTAAATGTATGGACATATACAGTTCTATAAAGCCAAAGATCTATATATGTGTGTATATATACACACAATAACACTAGCCGGTTAATTAATTATAGATCAAATGATAATAATAAAAATTTAAAGATTGAGGTAAAATTCAAAATTAAATATTTCTTTTGCAAGTGAAACACAAGGGTGAAATAATATTTTTATTATTAAAATGGAAAAAATCCATATATAAAATATATTATATTTAAATTATACATTTGTCTACCTTTTAAATTGTTTGAAATTAGCAAAATGATTCGAGATAGAAGGTAACATGTAGTCAACTGCCAGCAAGAACTAAAGGAGGATTTGTTATATTGGGATTCGGGAAAAATTGTTTACTTTTAAATTATTGCAATGGGCTATAATAGCATGTTTGTATGGCATGTAAAAAGAAAGTTTTGAAAGAGAGATATTGGTAGGATTGGGAAAAAGATATGCTCATATTTCAAAGTAGTATTATTTAATATAATGAATAAAGCTTGGGGTTCATATGTTTAATTGAAACATGGATTCAAATTCAATGGTGCTAACTAATATCTGATTTTTTATTCAAACTTTTTAATTATTGAAATCCCATATCAAATCTACAAAAGATCAATGCTTAGCTTCTTTTTAATTTTTATATGAAAAATATAATTAAAAGTGAGATTTAATCATTTAAATACATATTCATAGGCTTGGCTTGGTTGGGCATCACCATATTCATTATTTTATTTTCACAAATTTTAACACATGAAAAAAAAACATTCAAAATCAATTAAGTTAACAAGTTACATGCCTTATTTAATTATTTTTTGAATTATCGTTACAAGATCTGAAATGTTTCTTCTATATGCGCTACTTAGAGTATTCTCAAATGTAAATCTTAGCATATGAACCATTAAGACATTATGTGTATTTTCATAAAAATGCGAGAGACTGAAATTATCTGATAACGTTGAATTTACATAGAGCATATATAGACAAAAAGGATCTAAAATATGTTATATTCAATGCTACATGGTTGAGAAACAATTCAAAATCTCATGCTTTCCCTTTTTTATTTTTTGTTCTTCGAATTTGTTTCCCTGCTGTTTCTCCTTTTGTTTTTCATCATCTGGCTTTTCCTTGATAATGGTCATCGTAGGGTCACTCGACTATCTTTTCCTTTCACTTTAAATTATCAAGAATTCTAGATTAGACTAATTCACAAGTGCTGACTTTTTCCCCCTTTTGGGGTGGTTTATCAACCAAGGGCTAAATATTAATTTATTCATTTTTTAAAGGCAACAAATTAATTGCAATTTCTTTGTGACCATAAAGAAGTGTGTGCGTCTGTTCGATCTCCTGAACACTTACTATGAGTACTTATCTGACCACTGCTTAGGTAAAATTCATCTATTGAATATATAATTTCATCACAATTAATATATAAAATCATCTGTGTTCACATAGATGCACTATACGAGTACCAGAAATCAATTCTATATATAACATCAAATAAAATAACGTTGTAACACTTCTATTTACTTGATCCATAATTACAAAAGTTGGAAACGGGCCAGTCTAGATTAGCACATATTCGAATGGTGTTGATGAAAGCTAAACGGCTCTTAGTTTTTCTGATCTAGCCAAGCCCAGTATGTATATATTTGGATCGAGCATTATTTGTTTAAAATGAAATAATTGATCAAATATCAAATCCGCACATTACTTATTTATACATTAGTAAATCAAAGTAGAATGAATTTTAAATTGACAATATTATTGAATATGCAAAAACTTGTGTGAGACAGTCTCATGGATCGTATTTTGTGAAACGGATATCTTATTTGGGTTATCCATAAAAAATATTACTTTTTATTGTGAATATCGGTAGGGTTGACTCGTCTCACAAATAATGATTCGTGAGACGGTCTCACAAGAGACCTACTCTATTGAATATGAGTAAGTTCAAGTTTTGTGATCTTATTTATTATCTAAACAATAAAAATATATTTAAGATATATAATTTTACCATTAATTGTTCCTAATTCTGCTCTTTGGGTTTCTTTCTTTAAGGTTGGTTTTACTTTCATACTGGGGATAGATGGTTTGTGAATTTCTGGAAAGGGAAGGCTAATGGAGAAGGCCGTTTCAACTCAAAGGTCGGTGATGTGTTCTTTGGTCAATTCAAAGAGGGTTGGCGACATGGGTCACTTTCTTTGGTTCTCAACCTTTTTTCCTCAAATCTCCCTTCTCTATGATTGACTTCGCAACACCTAAATATAATTACCATTGTTGAAAATGTTGCTTTACTATATTGAAACTGAACATTCAGCGTGAATTCAACCATAAGATTAGTTTTTAATAGACCCCAACGGTTCGTCTGAATCTATATTCAGTCATGCATTTGTACACGAGAGTTTTGGGACGACGGCGTCCTTGTTAACAACGAACCATTGGATGCTGAGGCCGCCGAAGATAGTTGAATACTTTTCAAAAGTTTCAATTTCACCAGAAACTGTGAAAATGGAATTCAAATGTGCTCTCTCTGGTCGCCCTCAAATGTGCTCTTTTTAAAATCTCTGTTATTTTTCCATATTATGTAAACTTGTCAAAGCAAGTATGAACATTTTGATTAATGAAATACATATTTGGACATTTTTTGGTGGGCTAATGAATGAAGGGGAGACGGACAATCCAGTAGAAACTTTTGGCAATTTGTCTTTCATGGAGTAAGTTAATAGACTAATCGAACCTAAAAAATTTATTTATATAGCACTTACATAATAACATAATATTTTTTTCCAATAATATAAACATAATATTTAGTTTGTTAATTTTATCTTTAATGTTTTTCTTAATGAGTTTCTCTTAAGAATTTGTAAATATGTATAGTTTAATCGAAGTAATTTAATTTTTGCAGGTAGTAATATGATATTTAGTTAGGGTATGAACATCCGATCATGCCACATGTATGATGATGTGGTTGAAAATCGAATATTTGACGGGGATGGGGATAAATGTAAATATAATAAATGGAGACATGACAAAATATATGAAATTTCATCAGAATCCGATTCATTATCATCTCTAAATAAGGTCTCCTGTATTTTATGCTAGTTCGAGTGTTCAAGTGCTAATAATATTGTAAACCAAGATCTTATTTATTTTATGAATTTCGAGTTTATTTTTTTAAAAAATATGACATTGGGATGTTACAGCTAATATTTTAGTTTCAGCACACTTATTTTCGGAATTATGACTCCTAATAATTCACTTAAAAACTAGAGCAATCAAATAAAAAATACAATTGTCACTATTAACTTTTCAAATTTAAAATAATAAAAATATTAATTTATCTTTAAATATAACATAAGTTCTATATTTTGCCAACGAGAATTACTAGTTTTCATATTTTTTATTACATTTTGACAGTTTCCTATGATGTACATGTTCCCGCCGAAAAATAAATTGATTCGCTAGGGGAGCGAATGGGATTAGATACCCCAGTAGTAATCCTAGCCGTGAACGATGGATAAGCAATAGTGAGTTTCGAAAAAAATCCTGGAAGGATCGATCACAACATGACAATTATAAAATGGCTCGCCTCTCCACAAAATTCTTGCTTGTTTTTCTATCAGGCCAACCACATAACGTTGGATCAAATATGTGGCATCCATTTGACACATAAAACAAACAACACGAATTTATTTGAAATGATTTCAAAAATCAATTTTGTGTGATATATCTCTTATTTAAGTTATCATAAAAAAAAATTAGAACAAAATATTACTATTATTGTAAAATTGGACATAACTGAATGATCCATTAGACCGTATCACACGCGACCAAAACAAAATAAACAACAATTAAATTAAAAAAATAAAAAATAGTGCACTATTTTAGTTAAAAAATAATAGTGCGCCCAAAATAAATCTGAAAAAATTATTGCCCTTAATTGAAAAGTAAAGTAGCGCACCCACAAAGCAAATTATCCAGATTTTTTTTAAGTGGAATTGCTCAGAATTTATATATGAAAAAGGAACTCATATAAATTTGGAAAGTTAGTTTAATATTATTTGAATGGGATGCTCCTTGAAAAATGATAAAGTCTGTTTAATTGGGTCGACAAAATTTGATAAGATTGTATATATAAAAAATATTAGCAACATTAAAAATATTTGAGGAAGATGTTAAATGTATTAATAAATAATAATATTTTGGTAAACTTATATTTTTATTTTTTTAATAATTAATATGATAAGTAATGAATGACAATGAAGGCATAAAGTTGCAACAAAATATCAGTGGAAGAAAAGTCAAAAGAAAAAAATAGCTGAAGAAAAGTCAAAAGATATTGTCCGCTTGGGTAACCTCCCATTGGCCGAACTTTTAGGCTTTGTCTTAATGCCAACGTGTTTTGGGGACATCATACTGGGAGCACTACAAATACGTGAGACAAATTCTTTAGCACGAACAAAATCAAATCAGGCTACGCAGTCGATCTACTGAAAAATGGCTGCTACAACAATTCCATCAGTCAACTTAAAGGGCTGTGAAAAGGCTATGCCGGTGCTCAGCATGGGCACGGCATCGTACCCGCCAGCCGATTTCGAGAAGATCAAGGCGGCTATTCTTGAGGCCATCGAAGTGGGATACCGCCACTTCGACACGGCTTTCGCTTACGGATCGGAGAAGCCGGTGGGGGAAGCCATAGCGGAAGCGGTACGCCTCGGGCTCGTCCAATCCCGGGATGAACTCTTCATCACCACCAAGCTCTGGTGCAGCTTTGCGGAGCCCACGCAGATTGTTCCCGCTTGTCAAATGAGTCTGCGGCAAGTTTCCTCTCGCGAACTGAACTATATATAACTCCAAATAAATTAAATAATCCCAACAGATAATTTGCGAGTTTTTTTGTTAAACTTTCCTCTCTTTTTTCCTTTCTGTTTTTACCATTTTGTGATGCAGAAACCTTCAGCTGGACTATGTGGATCTTTACTTGATACATTGGCCAATAAGATTGACCGAAATGGTAAGTAAAACCCCCGTCGCTAGAGAAGTCGTGCGTCCTTTGGACGTGAAGGGTGCTTGGGCAGCCATGGAAGAGTGCAAAAAGCTTGGCCTCACCAAGGCCATCGGTGTCAGCAATTTCGCCACCAAAACGATTGAAGAAATCCTCTCATCTGCCACTATTCCGCCTGCGGTCAATCAGGTGAGCGTATGTTAACTAAATATTTTAAAATAACTAATTTTTTTTATTTTTTTTATATCTTATTGTCACACATTTTAACGTTATTAGTTATTTGGGTTTATTTAGTCGTTTTTGTCGGCTAGGCCAAAAGTTGTGGGACAGAGTCCAATCGTAACTCATTCGTAACCGAAGTCAATTTACTCAGTAACAATCAATGTAACATCGACTATCACAATTGAAATGGGCAAAATTTGCGTATAGAGTGCCAATCTTCTTCTCTTCAAACAAATAATTAGCATCTTATCTTAATTTGATAAAAGGTTGAGCTGAACCCACTATGGCGACAAGAGAAATTGAAGAACTTTTGTACAGAGAAAGGGATTCACTTCACTGCATACTCTCCTTTGGGTGCAAACAACACCAAATGGGGAGACAACAGAATCTTGGACAATGAAGTTCTTGCCGATATCGCGAAATCTCGAGGAAAAACCACCGCTCAGGTAATATATTTAATCTTTATAAATCCCCTTTAGTTTGAATAATGTTTCTATGAATTCATATGTCGAAAATATAATTCTTTGACTATATATTTACATGCATGTAGGTGGCTCTGAGATGGGTATATGAGCAAGGAGTGAGCGTTGTGACGAAAAGTTTCAACAAGGAGAGGATGAAAGAAAATCTCGACATATTGGATTGGTCTTTGAGCGAAGAAGATGTTGAAAAGATCAACCAACTTCCACAGCGAAAAGGGACAACTTTGGCCTCGGTTTTGGGACCCCACGACATTGTTTTGGAGTTGGATGCATTGGTTTGACATGTTGAAATATTCAAATATATATATTTCATGAGATATTTATCAAGAATAAATGTCAGGAGCTTTTTATTTATTTATCATAGGAGCTTTTATTTTTTAAATTACAATTTCGTGTACATCATGCAAATCAAGTTGAGATTACCTTATCTTCATTTTTCCAAGAAAAAAGGAAAAAAAATCAGTACATTTACGTTTCATTTGCTTCGTTCAGTTGAGTCCAGTCTAACGAGTGTCAAACAGCAATTTTAACATATAATATATATATATATATATATATATATATATATATATATATATATATATATATATATATATATATATATATATATATATACAAAAGTAGCTTCAGACTCTTTTTGCATGATGACTATATATTATTATATTTTGGTCGGCCGGTCGGTTGCCAAATGGCCAATTTCTACCATCGACTTATTTTCATTCTAAAATCATAGAGTCGCCCCACCGTCGATCAATAATGTTAATTGCATGCTATTACGATAAGCAATTTGAAATGATACCCCCGGGGAAGCTCGGATCTTGGGTACTGAATGATTCCGTCCAACAAGCTTTGGGGGTTTGATAATATCCGAATTGTAAAATCCAAGATTTTTAAGTTATCGTTTTATCATGACAGTATATTTTGGATACCGGATTTTTATTTAAATTTTAGGATGTGAGAGTTTGCAAGATTTTAGTGAATAATAATATCATGTATATTATTCAAAAATTTGAACAGGAAAAGAATCCAAGAGTTAATTGATATTGAGATACCGGGATAAAAATCAAGCATGATATAATACCAACCCTAGAATTTCGAATTCAAGAGTTTGTATATCATACAAATTTCGAAAATTTGGTTGGATAAAGATTAGATTTTCGCGTATCACCAAGATTTAGATCACGATTTTGATGGAGATTTGATACACGGATGATACCTATCGAGATAGCATCCAACCCCTATAAATAGGAGGGTCACCTAACTCAAAATCACACCACTTCTCCCTCAAAGCTTTCGAGAATCCCCTCCCCTCTAGTTCCTTAGGTTTTTTTCTCGAGCACAGCGAAGCCCTGCCGCAGTCCAGCCACCGTAGTTTTTCAAGTTTTCTTCAAGAAATTTAAGGTAAGTGGGCTATTTTAATGTTTAAAATTTCGGTTATGCATGTGGGATTATTTTTGAAAATTTTGAAAGAAAAAAATAGTCGAGTACAATTTTTCTTCTACTTTTGTGTTGTCATACGATTTTAAAAACACTGTGAGGAATCGACCGTATATCGGAGGGAATCCCAACCATGACGTACCCTTACGCGGTGGGGGACATAACCGCTATACGGCCTCGCCCCCTTAGAGGAGTAAAAATTAGGGACTGACGTCAGTAAACCATAGAAGGTAGATAAATCGCAGTGTTTGGAAAAATTATGCAAGTATGTGTTTTTTTTGAAAATTATGCATGTTGTTTTATTGTGCTCGATATTCCCCCGCTTGCTGAGTATTCCCAAATACTCACCCCCCTTACAACCTTCCCAGATAAGTCTGAAGAAGAACTCGAGGATGAGGAGTCCGAACAATTTTGGGGACGGTGAACGCTAGAAGAATTTAGTTTAAGTTATTTTTTTTACGCTTCCGCACTATAAACTCTGTCGTATTTTTTTATTTCATTATTGTAAAGACAATATTTATTTCGGTTGAAATATGAATCATAGACTGGTTTCGGTTTAAACTGTGCTACGAAGGCTTGTTGTTTTCAATCGCGTGATCGTTAAACAACGTCGGTGTCAAACCCGAGTCTCGGGGCGTGACACGAATAAATGACTGTCCGAGACATGATCATTTTCTTGGGCTATCAAAAGCCGGGCTTCCAGATGAGTTCTCTGGTTATAGTTCTCTACCCTAATTATCTCGATAATAGTACTTAGCCCGAGTGCACAAGTATGATATATCTTATCTTGGTAATCATCACTGATAAAATTGCATGGATTTGACATGGCAAAAGAGATAGTTTGACGTGGTATGAACAACCATATTACCATAATTAGTAAGTGGGTACTGAAAACAATATCATCATTAACTTTCTTTCTATAAATATCAGATTTGTTAAACATTAATTTTTTCATATATATGTTGCTCCTATCATTTTACTCTAGAAGAAAACATCATTAATACAATATTTTTCCTTGTTATATTGATTTTTTTTATTCACTTGTTGATTTTAGCATTAGAGTGGTCATGCCGAATATCTCTCCGACGTCTATTCACGTGGTTATCTTCGTATTTGCAGGATAATACCTGCCATCCTGATGAGAAGAATTTTTGGTGAGTCGCTTGTAATCGGAGAAGCAGGAAAACTAACGGCGCACGCCAAAATACACCAGCAGCATCGATGCACCTGCCATCAGCTCAACAGGAGCAACGTGTATAAGGTCAAAACTAGGCCACCTGAGAGCTATATATTATATTATTTGTTAAAAAATAAATTAAAAACCGTGTATTTATTAATTATATATATCATTATCATTATTATAATAATATATTTCGTAAATTTTAAAATATATATATATTTTATAATTAAATCATTTATTCGAATTATGATTTAGAGTTAAAAAACATAAAATATCACAGAAGAATTTTTTTAAAAACAAATAGATAAATTTTTTTAAAAAAACCATATAATAAAAAAAATTGATAATTGCAAGAAATTAATGAATACCATGATTATAAGAAGCTTTTTTCTTGGATATTTTTGGTAATATTAAATCTATATTTATGAACACAGTCAATTCATTTAATTATATGATTTTGACCGTCAATTTCTCTGTTGATATGATAGAATGTGAAGACAAAAAGCAAACGGATGAGTTTTTATTAAATTCGGCATTCTTGACTCTATATATTGATAATTTTATGTTAATACTTTTAAAAAGCAAGATTGATATGATAAAAATAATTTAGCATTAAATTTATTATTTGTAAATTTATATAAGAATATCCAGTATTTTAAATATTTTAGGGACATAATAATATATTTATATTTTGTATATATTTATTATTTAAAAGATATATTGATAAAAAAATAAAAGTGAGTCTTATGTGAGACCGTCCGTATCCATATTCACAATAAAAAGTAATACTCTTAGCATAAAAAATAATACCTTTTAATGGAAAACCCAAATAAGAGATCCGTCTCACAAATACGACCCGTGAGACTGTCTCACACAAATTTTTACCAAAAAATAAATATAAATGTTACTGATATATATTGAAATTTATGTAAATATCACATTTGCATAAATTATAAATTTATGTAATTCTTATTTATTAAAAACATAAGAAGAATTATATTTAATTCAATATAAGATTTATTTAAAAAAATGCAGTAAATTACTAATATATATATTTATTTATTTATAGGGCTCTTGTGAGACTGGTCTCATGAATCTTTATTTGTGAGATGGGCACGAATCTTTATCTGTGAGACGGGTCAACTCTATCGATATTCACAATAAAAAATAATATTCTTAGCATAAAAATAATATATTTTCATGGATGACTCAAATAAGATATTTATCTCATAAAATACGACCCGTGAAACCGTCTCACACAAATTTTTTCCTATATTTTATCATATTAAATAGTAATTTATTCACTTGTTAATCGTTACGATTATGATATCATCATTATGTGGATATCAATTCAAATTGTAATATGAATGTCGGTTATTTTTTTTGTGATGATAGTATTTTTTATTTAAATATAAATCAAATTAATTATAAATGTTAATTGTACAAACGTAGACATGGATGCCTATTGTGTATAATTGCATGAAGAATTCTAATTATTTACATTGAGTTAATTGTTAACGTAGCATTCATCAGTAACATCTTATGAAAAACAAAAATAGACCATGTAAGTATAATGTGCGTCCGTCCCATTAAAGGTACTGAACGTTTGTATATATATCGGAAGGGGGGGCTGTTTCTTTGTGATGATGAGTATGTATGCAGTATGCTGGCGTATAATTAAGAATCTGGAGAGAGAAAGCGAGCAGAGTCAAACCGAGCAGCAGCGCAGCAGTTGGTATCCGTAGAATTCTTTTGGATTTGTAATGATTGCGGATGGAAAGATCAGCAGACTCGTGATGAGAATTTTTCTCCTTTGCAGTTATTCAAAATCTCCTCATAAAATCTATAACCAGTTAAAAGAATTCGCAGGCGATCCTCCACCTCCAATTATACCATTTGTCTCCGTCTTTTCTATATACCTTCATTTCTTCTTTCAGAAACTAGCTAGCTAGCTAGCCAGCCTTCAGTAGGTGGGTGGGTTTTACTTGGAAACAGCTGAAGGAAAAACCCAATTCAAAATATATATTTTGTTCTTGCGTATATAATAATTTCTTGAAAAATGGTTAGCTATGGAAGGAATGTTCATGGGGTCAGACAGTATGTAAGATCAAAGATGCCGCGGCTCAGATGGACTCCTGATCTTCACCAGTGTTTTGTCCATGCAATTCAAGCGCTTGGAGGCCAAGAAAGTAGCTTCTTTTCTCCATTTTTGTTAATGTTTGTGTAGTAATTTTCTACTCCATAAATCTTACTTTTTTTATGAAAGTAAAGTGTTCGTATTTGGGTTACATATATGTGCTCGCAGAGGCGACCCCAAAACTGGTTCTGCAGTTGATGGATGTCAAAGGGCTCACGATTTCTCACGTCAAAAGTCATCTTCAGGTTCCTTTCTTACTAGTTTTCTACTTTATCATTCAATTAAGCCCGTTGATTTTCAGGGAAGAAAAATATTAGAGTTTGCTTTACCTATTTTCTTGATCTCAACCCAACTCCTATCGGCACTTGTTTGTAAAATCTGGCCTAATCTTCACTCTTTCTTGCTCTACAGATGTACAGAAGCATGCGGCTTCCTACTGATTTTAATGGACAAGGTACTCAAAAATATTTTCTATCTTGCGGTAATTAGTTTATACATGTATGCATCGATCTATCTCTATCTATATATACACTTCAATAAATGCGTAACTTTCCCCTTTGATTTTCGTTTCTTCCGCACGTAAATCTGTGGCTGTTAAACTTCATCACACGCTCTATTCTACTGCTTTCCATTTTTAATGGCAACTTCAAATAATTTCTGTCAAAAGTAAGTGAGCATGGCGTGATAGATTAAAAAGCAGGAGCCGTAGGACAGTAAAATGTTTGATTAAATGGAAGTTAATCGCTGAACTAATTTGTCATAAGCAGGTCATTTGTTTTTAAAAATATTATTTATATTCGTATCCAATGCGTGCACGTAAATCCAATCTGGCTTTTGGCTTTTTTTCTCCGATGCCTTGGCGTTTGCTGCGTTGAAAATCTGTGCACGCAGATAGGAGCATTCCACAGCTAGGAAAACGTCCTCACACAGATGTGCTTTACATGTCTCCTATCCCGACGAAAAGGTGAACTAGCCCTTCCTTTCTTGTTTGTTCTCGGATTTCAAGATAATTAACCATCAAAGAACACGATTAAATCGAAATTCTACAATAATAATCATATTATAAAATAGAGCTGGAATCGAGAATCTGCAACAATGCAGCCAAGGAATGCGTGAGCCAGTCAGGAATCCGTACAGTAATGATGATTACATGCAGACAATTGCTGAGAAGAGAGGAATATTAATGGAGGAGAAAGAAGAAAGTTGTGTTCTCAAACAGCATATTCAAGAATACACTTCTGACCAGACTGTGCTGGAACCTGACCTTTTCAGGGTACACTACAATATCCTCTCTCTTTCTCTGCATGCATACAGGATATACACTCTATTTTTTTTTTTTTGTTTCCCTCTTGAATATTTCTTTTTCTTTTTGTCCATTTTTCAGGACTCTTTTGTTTCTGAAAAGAAATGACTAACCATTTTAAGTAATGGGTTTTCTTTGGGAACTGCTTTTTAAATGATCGTATGTAAAAAAATCATCATAACATAAAAAAAATAAATCAGAAATATTCATATATTGTAAACTTTGATTAGTTTTGTTATTTAATAATAATATATTTAGAATTATATTGGGGTTGTCAGGACGAAGATGATGAGATCAGGATTTGCAAGTTGCAGGAGACTGCAAATGAAATCGAATTGTCGCTGTCTTTGTGCTTGCCTCGTCGCACATGGCAGATGAGTAACGTGTCTTCAACGGGGAGTGAGACGAGCGAAGCTGCAATCTCTTCATTCAATAGCTTCAAAGATTCTGATGTTACTTTCCGACAACTACATCGGCTGAATCTTAACCTTTCTATTGGTTTATGTAATTCTTGACCAATATGTATTTTACATCAAGTTTATTCAAGAAATGCACCAAACTTTTAGTTGGTTTTATGTTTTATATATTACTGTGCAAGATTGCTTTTCATTGTGTATTAATTAGTAGGATTGGGTTACCGACATTGAAAATTTTAAAATAAGGTCGGACAAGGTGCAAATGCGCATTTTTCACGAGTTCTTTTTGTCTAATTTTTAACCTGATTAAATTGTGAATCAAATTCCAGATTTTCAAAATCTAACAATTCACTTTTTTGAAAAAGGATCATGTTGTCGACTCTAAGGACTAATGTAGGGTAAAAAAATTCAGTCATTTTGCGTTGACACTGAAATGTATAGTGTCTGCATATAAGCATTTTTATATAAAAAAATGACATTGTAAAAAATTTAAAGAAAACGAATTAAGCTTTAAATTTGATAACATGGATAATGGAACTCGAAAAAACAGAAATATATTGAACCAAAAATGCACTTTTTACATACAAATAATGAAAAAATGTCACAGGTTGGTATGAAATCATTAGATATATACACATTGTTTGGTTTTAATTTTACAATCTACGCCGGAATTTGTTCTTTGAATTGTTTTTCTCTAGATTATATTCACTACAAAGAAAAATGATTTTCTGTGGGACGTTATCAACAACGTGTTTAATATTGCATGCTGCAAATATTACTTTTAACGGCGTTCTCCCATATGTGTGTTGTTAATATTGTTGCACTTGACATAAATAACGGCGTGCAGTAAAAACACTATCCGCAGCATGTATTTGTGTGTGTTATTAATAAATTATATAAACGATTGCGTGCAGTTATATATGAGCTGTTAATAACTTATGCAATGGCCAAAATTGTCTATGTCCACAGTTTTGGCCATTCAAGAAGAAAGAAAGAAAAACCAGAAACAACAAATTAATGGAATAATATAAATAAAAGTACATGTGTGAAAATTAAACAAATATTAAATAATGATATGTTATTTTATTATGGGAATTGAATATTTTTACCTTCCTTGAAAGTATTGCCAGTAAAGACAATATTTATTCATAAAAATAATTTGAGGTTTGACCAAAGTTCCCCTTCTCATCCACAATATAATAATCCTCAGGAAAAAAATTTCTGAGAACGAATGGGAACTGAACAAAATTGGACGGGGCAAAAAACACCGCCACGTGTCATTCAGGCATCACATCTAGATAAGGTGCATTGATAGAGGCCACAAAAACCAATTCATTCATCAAACACTAGAATGCCACCGCCACCGCCACCGCCACCGCAGGCTGGACAAGAAGGGGCATCGACGCCGCGAGTGCTGACCATTCTATCCTACATGCTCGAGAAGCTCGTGAGCCGGAATGACCAACTCCTGGACAACCACGAAAAGAGTACTGGTGGTTTGTGGTTAGGGAGAAGCTTGAGCTCCTTTCATGGCGTGAGACAGCCTGGAATTAGCCTTGAAAAATATATAGAGAGAATATACAAGTATACGAGCTGTAGCCCTTCTTGTTTCGTGGTTGGGTTCGTGTATATCGATCGGGTTCTGCATAAGTATCCCGACTCACTTCTTGTTTCACTCAATGTTCATAGGCTGCTGCTTACCAGTGTTTTGGTGGCTTCCAAGATCCTCGATGATGTGTGAGTATTTTCATTTTTTCCAAAGATTTATCCATTATTTGTTACTCAGTCTAATTCTTTAAATTGAATTAATTTGATCGACTTACTTGGGTTATTTTTTGGGTGCTGAGTGAAAATGTATTTTTAATCAATAGTCAATGAACGTGTCACCCCTTGTTTCAATCTTTAGAAACATTTCTTAATGAAAAAATTCGAATCAAATCTAAATCTTTTGATTATTAATTATAATAATTTCAGGCACTACAACAATGCATTTTACGCTCGTGTTGGAGGAGTGAGCATCACAGAGCTGAACAGGCTGGAAATAGAGCTGCTTTTCCTGTTAGACTTTGGAGTTACAGTGAGCTCCAGGGTTTTCGAAAGCTACTGCCAGCACTTGGAGAAGGAGGTGGTGCTGTGTAATGGGGGCGGCGTCATTGAAAGTCCCGCAACTACCAACAACTGCGCCGATGACATCACCGAGATTTCTGTCGAAGACACAGATTTCCTCATCACCGTCTCTGCTGCTAGTTGACTAGTTATACTTATATATGTATCTAATTGCGATATCTTCATTAGTATATATAATCCTTCGGTTATGGACTTGCAACTAATTCATCAAAACATGAAAATATTGATATTTCATGATCTTACATTTAAAATAACTTTGAATCCAAATTTAAGTTAGTTCTTGCATGCGCCTTTTGCATGCATTTCTTCATGCTGCACACACCAACTGAAACTGTAACGCTCATTTTCTCCACATGTTCTCTTCTTTGAAAGTATCGTTGATCAATCAAAATCTAGGCCAAGAGAGTATTTTAGTTCTCCACATGAAGATCAACATTGTAATGAAAGACTGCCAATTATCCTTAGATGTAGCATTTCGAGAACCGATCCTTGAAATAAAAGCCGAACTACAAAGCTATCTAGGCATCCCCGTGTCCTCACAAATCCTAACAGTTTGGGACTGGTAACTGATCGACGACCTCGATTTATCGGATTATCCACTAGTTTCTGAGGGTACAAAAACTACCCTTTTTATCAAACACGTACATCCCCACCTACCCTAAAACCCAACAACAAGCAAATCAAAGTCACCCCTGCAATTCTCTTCCTGAAAACTCGAAGTAGCAGTCGACAACTACAACACCATAAAGTGCTTAAAGGGAAAGATCCATATAGTCGATGGCACCTCTATAAAGAGCACGACACTATTCTTTTGTGGATTGGAGATGGACGATGATTTCCGAAATTAGACGTCTAATATGGGATTCAACAGTACTTGGAAATCATCGTGCTTTTTGAAAACGATGACCCGAATTATGGTTCAGTCACCAGCAAATATTCTGGGGCTCATCATTCAGACATCGTCTTGCTAGTTGAATGCGGCTAAAATACCGGTCGAGGCGAGCGATACAGAGTCCAGGGTGCGGATTTGCGAGTCAAAAAATAAAATAAAAATAGTTGAGCTATTGAACATGTTGAATTTAATGGGTTTGAAAATTGGGCCGAACAACTGGTTTGTTAATAGCATAGATATCCCATATTAGGCCCGTTGTGAACAAATTGGAAACGGTTACGGCCCATAACGTATAAAGGCAATAAACATTAATTTTTTTTTAAGAAAATCGTTAGTCGCTCCAAAGAAAATATATATGTTGCCAAGTATGCAGGAGCCTCTGACTGCCGCGATCACCTAAATATATGAAACCCTGACCATTTTCAGGGAAGTTCTTGGCAAATGGCTGTCGATCTTGTGGCTCGAATTTCATTTCGATATTTATGTTCAATAGGATGCCGCGTTCTCAACTCCGTTCGTCTCCTCTCTCCAGGATGCTGAGCAGCAGAGTATGCAAAGCACTTGCGATACTTAGTTTTATGATACCGTTTGACTCGTGAGATGGAAGAATGAAAAAAATGATGAAAGATTTAAAAAAATAATATTTTTTTATGGATAATCCGAATAAGAGATTTGTTTCATAAAATACGACTCGTGAAACCGTCTCACACAAGTTTTTGCTCTTGAAAATCTGAATATCATATAGTCGCTAAAAATCACGAAGAAAAAATCTGGCCAGAAAAACATACGTATAAAACATCTGAAGCTGAAAAGTTAATCGAGCATCAAATTACAAAATCAAACATTATAATTTATAATAACATACATCCATCACCAAAAATAAGGGTATATAAAGTTGAGCTTTAAACCACAAATCCATCAACAATATCAAAGGAGAACTGGAGAACTGCAGCTTGATATATATCAGAAATATAAATTTAATGTTTATTGCATTCTGGATTCTCATATTCAATTTTATTTTCCTTAAAACCAAAATGAAAAAAAAAAACAAAAAACAAAATGGGTATCAATCCGAACTATAAATACTAAGAAACGTGAATGGCACCAATAAACATAATAATATATAAATAAGCAGAAACTAACACAGTAAAAAGTTCACGTTAAACAGGCAAATGCCCCATGTTAACACATACAAATGACCAAAAAACAAAAGAAATACTCGAAGATTAGCGCTATGAATCAGAAATCAGAAAGGGCGTGGGTCTAAATCATCCCATTCAGGGATGGGCGCTGATAATGGGACATCAAGAAGCTTTGAGAGTTCTTCATCGAGAAACCTGAAGTCGTCCCGGGAATCCTTGTTCTCTGGGCCTGCAAACAAATAAAATTATATAAAGGTGACATCTATTGCGACACGAGATTGACAGAAACTCGTTCATGAATCAAGTAACACCGAGTCAGGCTACAAATATTTGATGCCATTAGCAGCAATAACCCCAAAGAGTTCATATTTGTCAGCAAACAAGACTCAAATCAATGTTGCTTACCTTGCAGTTGCATTCATCACAATGCAGGATGAAAAATCAATACTGGCATCCAACTGTTTTAATTTTGTAAAAAATTATGCAAATTGTTGTATATAGTTCTTCATGGAGTCCGGGTTGATCGGAGTTAATAAAATTTTGAGCAACCATAAATCTAATTACACTCAAATGTATTGCGTATTTTCTCTGAAATGCTCATGTAAAAGGCAAAACCAAAAAAGAGGAAATTAATTGATTACTCGTCCTTGAACTTCAAAATCCATGAACATGAAAAGAAGGTAGATTCTTATTGGTCTTTAGTCACTTCACAACGATAACGGCAGTATTTCAGCTAAATGAAAATTTTGGAAATTGCATTGATACTATAGAAAAAATATGCATAGCAAAAGAAAGTGAAAAAAATACATCGAAATGGCAAAAACAACAGGAGAGTTATCGTCCTTTGAAAAAATTCAAAGGTGGTTTTGTCATATATTGCAAACTAAAAATTAAATTTCAATCAACACAACCAATTCCCATAACTTGAATTGTACCAAAATCCTTCCTAGATTGCCTATCAACAATTTCCATGGTAATATATATCCGTAAATCATTGTATTACCTTGCAAAAATTCTGATTTCGTCACCTCAAAATCCCCAGCACTGCTATTTGGGGTGGCAATCACATTATCGCTTGAAAAAGGTTCACGAGTTAATGTGACCATCCCTGGTGATTGCATGGATGGAAGGCCTAAAACCCACTTGTTCGGGTCTGGATTGAAGCCAAAATTGAGAAAATTTTCTTGAACTGGATGCGCTAGCAATGAATTTGGTAAGATTTGATTGACAGAAGGCACTGTAACTAAAGTGGGTGAAGAAAATAATTCATTTGAGGCATCTGAGACCATCAATGACAAGGCCATACCACCATTGCTCTCTCGAGCAAACGTCAAATAGTTAGCGGAACATGATTTATCCAGCATGTTCGGTAAAGGATCATTTGGAGATGGTGATACGATGGAATTGGATAGGCATAAAAGATTTGGATCTTGGGGCTGAAATGAAGCTAAATGTGATGAAAATGCTGGTGATGGTGAAGAATTTAGGGGCTGATTCAGTCGAGACATTTCTTGAGGGTAAATTGCCAAACCTGAACGTTGGCATTTCTTCAATCTCATATTCCAGTAATTCTTGACCTCGTTGTCTGTTCTACCTTGAAGCTATATACATGAGAAAGTAAATTATAATGTTGAACCCTTTAGTAAATCCATGATGAAAAAATAACCACAAAAAATAAATATATAATCATCCAAGACAAATTTATAACCTGAGCAGCGATGTGAGCCCATTTGTTACCATGCTCCCCATGAAGCTCAATAATAAGTTTTTCTTCCTCAGCAGAAAATGCACCTTTCTTCAGATTAGGCCTCAAATAATTGGTCCATCTGTTTCTACAGCTCTTCCCCGATTTATCTAGTCCAGATATCTCCTGAATCGAACCCCAATTTCCCTCACCATGCTTTTTTACATACTCCCTTAGGATGTTATCCTCTGATAGAGTCCATGGCGTTTTCTTTAGCCCACGCTCCGTCTCAGCTGTTCCAGATGTAGATCTTGAGCATCCAGATCCATTAAAAGCCATCGACCTCAATACTTCTATTTGTTCTAAAACAGAACAAATTGATAAACAAAAAAACTGGGTTGATTTAGAAAGGGGGAAAGAGAATTCTTGTAGGACAAAAGCTGAGTTGAGAATGGTGGCTGTGGAGGCTGTGAAAGAGCATAAGAACCCTAATGGGACGCGTATAATTTATAGGCAAAAACCTAGTGTTTCTCCCCGACTTGAATGCTAGTCAATACAACGTGTCCATATGAACTGTAAAGCAACCATACAACCAATAACGGGTAAGTCCATTAACACTTTTTGTCTATTGCATTACAGCGGAAAATTTTTTAACGCGATTTCCTCCCTTCCTAGATTTTGGCAATCTTTGACACCATCATATCATACTCAATGTATTCACCCAATAAAAATCAAGTAATTTGTTACCAACAATTTACTAGTTGGATGTGAGGTGGTATATTATTCTCTCAACCTCATTTCCAAGCACCTCAATTTAATTTCGTCCAGTGAACTATCAACCATGATATTTAATCGTTAAAATAAAATTAGTATTGTATGAGATTTAATTACTCAAATCAGCATAATTAACATAAAAAAAAAGCAAACAGTTAATTACAACATGACAAAAGATTTATCTTCAATGGAAAAACTAACCAGCACTCAAACCTTCTTGCTAACTCAACCTGTAGTTCATATTTATATTATCTCTAGCCGGCATCATTTTATCCCAATGGAAAAACTGTCTCCTACATCTGATGCTTCAAGAAAAGCACTAAATCCCAAAGACTGACCAAAAGTGACCCACGCATGGAGTTTATGTTATGAACCATATTTTGACAATTATATCCTCATATAAATCGATACATTAAAAAATGAGGACTTATTACATTATTAATCTTCCCAAAACCCATAGATTTTCTTCAGAATTTGAAAGCTCCATTGGCAAAAATGACATGTTTCTGCTAAGGCAACATGGCAAGGATAAGATGCACAAAAACAATCTTTGAGCCCCAAAATATTTACATATCTAATCAAATTTTATTATGTTGACACCTTTTAAAACGAAAAATTCGTTGAAGGGGGTCACAAAAAGCTAACAAAAAGAATTCTTGAATCAAAAATTTAAATCAAGTGAAAATTAAAATGTTGATAGTATGGATTATGGAATTATGAAATGATATAAAAAAGATTATATGCTAAAAAATAAATCATTATCGGTTAGTCATACAAATTACTTCAAAAACCTTAGTCAATCATTCGCAACACAACTTAATTGTGATCTTGGTTTAAGAGATGATATGTGGAAAAATCGCTTAGTTTGGAGAACTAATATCCGTGCCCCGCCACTAGCGGGAATGTGCTATGACGATGATGATGAAATATACAAATAGAAAAAATAGTTTGGGCGGTAAAGTTATTATAGTAATAAAAAGTTACCACACATAACACGAAGGATAAGAAAGATATTTTGTCTTTTAGAAACAAGAAAGAGAAACAACACATAAACTAATACATGGATTGTTTAAGCCCATGCTCCCAAATAGAACTATCTACTTGTTTACTGACTCTGCAGAAACAAATAAACAGAATCAATCTGCTTTTAAAGCTCCCATACAGTATCCATATATATAACACAAGAAAAAGTCTTTACAAACAAAGCCCGTTTCATTTTATGGAACTAATAAGCCCTAGCTTCACCCAACAGGTTCTCAAAATAATACCCACTGAGATAGAAAATACGTCTGGCTACTTCTCGTTCACAAAAAACATACTTTTCCATGTACTAAAATCCAGGAAAAAAATCCACTGAATTTTCCAATTCCGAATTCCAACTTCAGTTCACTACCTACCACAAATATAATTATTTTTCTTTTGTCAAAATATAATATGATAAATTTCACATAAAAAGTATCAGTAAAACGATCCGTGTTCTCTTTTTATGCATAGAATAGACATTTCACAAAAAAACATGTATTTTTTTCTGAAAGCATATTCATCAAGAATAATTCAAGACCGAGAGAAAACCGTGGAAAGAAGACAGAACTCAGAAGTACTACACAACAGATATATAAGCAATTATAATAGTTTGATGGCAATATAATTTATTCTTTGAAGTAAAAAATGGGTGTAATTCATAACATTTGATTACTAATAAAAAGGAAGAGAGGCGGGGTTACTTCATTGTTGAGTGACCTGCCTCCATATTCCCTCCTTGGTTGTGCTGCTCCGCTGCTCAAACACCAATAGACCAAAGTTCAGGTTTCTTATTTCAGATGACATTCTAATGCCTTATTACATTTATTGAGCTGATTAACCATCTGTCATCGACACACGTGGAAAAACAAGGATTAAATTCGTGATTTGCGCAAAAAGTCACAGCACTTCCTTTGTTTCTTTATGGAGTAAGGCTGACAAATTAAAACAAGTTAATCTTCATATAGAAATATGATAAGGATCTAGATAAAAATAAAATGTCAAGAGTGAGAATGCAGCAAGGCAATTAATGCTTCACGACCAAACAAGAGTGATTCCAAAATATAGCTTAATTGATCTAGAACACAATGTAAAGCGAAAACGTCAATAGTATAAAACTAATTCATTATGGCATTATAATCACTAATAATTATCTTCGTTGGAGATTATCTTCCTAGTAATTTTCAAAAATGGTATTGCCATGGCTTGCAGAGCAATATCTAAATTTCATGGACACTACCAACTTCAACATCTTGAATTACACTAAGTTCAATCGTATATTTGAATATCAAGCATGTTTTGTGAAGGATCTTTTGGTAATATACATTTTAACATAATGAAGATTAGGAGAAATACAAAGAATTTGGATCGGGTTGAAATGAAGTTAAAAGAGATAAAATTAAGGCCATGGTGAAGAACTGAGTGGCTAATGTTCGCAGGATGTCTCTTTAAGGTAAATTGTCAAACCAATATTGTTGATGTCTTTTAAATTCGGTGTTTCCATGAAGCTGAACAATAAATCTTTCTTTCTCAGTACATAATGCATCTTTTTTTATTACGCCTCAGAAGCTTCACCTTTCTAAGTCTACACTGCCCAGAGTTCCCATAATTTGAAGTTTGAACCCATATTCCCTCCATGATGCTCTTTACAAGCTCCACCAGGATCTCATCTTCAGATATAGTCCATGACCCCTTTGTTAGCCAATTCTTGACTATTACAGTCATAATATGATTCCTTGAATTTCCAGTTCAATTGAATCCGTCAACCCAAGTACTTTTATCTGTCATGAATGAACGCTAGGCAATTACTCCAATCATGGATTAGGAACCTTCAAAACTCCAGATAATCAAATAATATTATTCATCCATTCATGCATAACCCCCAGAATGGACAAAAAAAAAACGGAAACATAAAATAATTAATTAAATGGCGAAAAAATTGAACACATCAATTTCAACTCTCAAAACTATTTAGTGGAATTATTTATTCCTCCAAACTATGATTAATTTATTACGTCAAATTATACCATCAATGAATCTCCGATCACACCTATATTTATATATGCTAAAACTTCCATTTGTTTGCATGTTCGATAACATATTTAATCTCATGATAAGAGTCGTGATATCAATTAAAATATAATATGGGACCAATATTCTTGCAGTCATTTAGTGATTGGGTGCGGTTGATAAAATTACTTTATTTGTCATGAAAAATAATTGTCCAAATGCTCAACGATAAATAGCTGATTCCATCTCCTGTTACATGCGTAACATTATTTGATTATAATCCAAATTCCAATAAAAAAGAATCCTCTTAACTCACATAATTAATTTAACATGAGAAAATAAGTGCAAGTCAAACAAGTCGGAAACCATCAAATAATCAATCTAACAATAACAATTCTGATACGCCAACAAAACTCAAACATGTTACGCCCCAAACCTTTAGGAGTAACAAGCTCGGGAGCACAAGATTACAGTAACCAAAAGTACATCATTGGATAATATTCCCATGGTCTGAATAACTTATCAAAATTGCACATCGTGCTTGACTAATCAAATATATTCTATGCAAGCAAATCTCAACTTGAATACCCTAATGAAAAACACTAATATTTCCTAACAAATGAATATGCTCATTCTTTACATAGATTTGACTTATTAGGCCCAAGTCATGTATCAGAGCATAAAACAAAAGTAACAAAACAGAACAGCAGATAAAAAAAGGCGCAATTAATTTCATAGGACTGATCTAAGCCCGGACTAACACAACACATTAGAACGGGATCAAGATTCAAGCATTAGAATCCGTCCAACGGTCATGAAACATCACCAAACTATAACCTAATTCTCTGAAAATGCTTAATCTATTTCTTACGAGACGGTACCTCAACTTTCAGCAGAGATCCACATGGGGGCTCAGGCTCCATGCCTGAGGTTTGTCTTGTAATCCTATTTTAGAAAAATTACACATAAAATTTCATTCCGTGCATACAGCACCGCCGGCCACCTGGAGAGAGAAGTCCGGTAACGTCGGGTGGTACCAGACTCCACATCCCTGGTACCGGCGGCGCTGCTGCCGCTGCCGCTGCCGCCGCACACTTTCCCAAAAGGACACCCAATCGGAGCAGAGGCAGCTCTACACAGTTTGTTTGCCTCCCCCTCGGCGACAACCCAACAAAAACAATAAAGGTGTAATTCGCATGTAAATATTTTTAATGTAATTAACTTTTTAAAAATCTTTAAATTATTTATCATAATTAACAAACAATTTGTTATTTTTAAAATTTATTAAAAATTTGTTTTAAAATATTTTTATTAGATAAAATAATGTTATTTTTGTTCATCTACTAAAATTATCAAATTAATAATTTTTAAAGAGTTTGCGCATTATTGTATAATTATATACATAGTATTATATTTTGTTCGTGAAATTCTTGATTATTTAATACTCTCAAAAAAAATTTTGATTTAATTATAATATAATATCTTATAAATTAAATTAAATATAACTTGAGATCAGTAATACTATTTTTTATACTTAAAAAATATGAAATTTAAAGTGATACAGCTTGATATTATGAAAAACATAACATATAAGTAATAAGTACGCTAAAATAGTGATAGAGTAGATGTGTATAATAAACATTGTTTTAAAAATAGACCTGAGTGGCTGTCGTTGATAAAAATTTGTGCGAGATGATCTCACATGTCATATTTTGTTAGACGGATTTCTTATTTGGATCATCCATGTAAAAATATTACTTTTTATACGGAAAATATTACTTTTTTATTGTGAATATCGATAAATTTAACATGTCTCATAGATAAAAATTTGTGAGATCATCTCACAAAAAACCTACTTTCACACGTTAGGCGGCGACAGACCACCTAGAAAAAGGGTTAGTCGGCGAGGTTGCGCAGTCTTAGGTGGTTAGAGCTTTTAGTTTTATATTTTTTTGGTTTTTTAAAAGTTTATTTTTGTCTTTTAATTTAAAATTTAAATCTAATAAAAAAATGAAAAGTAATTTTTTTTTATAAGACCTAAACCAAAGTCCAATAAGAAATTGATTTGTTGACTTGCCCGAACACATCAAAATTCATATTTATGTGTAATCTAGAATTAGAAAACTTTTCGGGGATGAATTTACATCCGAAAAAGATGAGAATTACAATGATTATATTGACATAATTTAAATAATAAAATAATACCCTACCATAAAAAACAATATCGTTTTATTTTTTTATTAGTCATATTATCTCCACCTATGTCAAAAAATTATTTAATACCAAAAAATAATTTAAAGATATTAATATATAATGTTATTAAATATCATAAAAATTAATTTAAAAATATTGTCTTGGTGGTACCATAAAAGTTTACGCATTATGTTTCTGCAAATGGTAACTTTTTTTCTAACACTACGTTGCTGTCTCCTTCAACAATCGCTGGTCACCACCACTGAGTGATTAGGAAAAAGTAGAACATTTTTACTCTTTCAACCGAAAGTTATGTAAAAAAATCACACTTTCCCATCAACTAACATAGAAGGTATCATAATATATACGATAAACATTTGTTTCGGTCTAGCAAGAAAAAATGGTGTAAAGTGCAACTTCTAACTCGGAAACCCAAAAACATACATAAATTTCGAGAAGAGACTCACTAGAACAAAGTTAACACCAAAGATATACTTTCCGATTTTACACATTGATGAATTAATACAGATCTCTTCGTACACAGTGAGAATTCATGCATAACATGCATGATAATGTAATTATATACACATCAGTTCATCCAGACTAAGTTCAGACTTTGACAAACATGTAACAAAGAATAATAACGGAAAAAGAGGTTTCTTTTTATTGAGTCGGATCATTTATTCACCTCCTCCAAACTAAAATAAATTTCCTATTTCTGTTGCATGGAGTACTCGTACTAATAAAAGCATCATGACCAAATGCTCTGAATCAAAGAAGCATATACGAAGACACACACCCCACACCCGTGTTTGAAAAAAAACCCGAGATTTACCTCAAGGATTGAGACTGTGACTCACTCCAACCTTTTTGTCGAGCTCTCAGCTCCCACATAGCGGTAACTTGTTTCTGATTTAATAAAGCTGCTTCAGCCTTTTCTCTTGCCTCTTCACAAGTCTCCATTCCAGAATTGCATTTATCTGCCTCTTTCTGGTATTGGGAAGTCATCTTCTTAGCTTCAAGCAATGCCATGTCAGCACGTCGTTGATTTTCCAAAGTTTCTGCTTCTCGAGTCTTTAATTCTTCAGATAGTAGTTCGGCAAAGTTCTTTTGTGTATCCTCATTCACTTCTGGATCATGTTTTGCACAATCTATAGATGTAGGGAGATAAAAATGACACGGACGGTAAAATAATTTAACAAAGATACTTTAAATGGAAATGAAACCAAATTAAATGCTACTTAAAATTGATAAAACAGAGACACGAGAAATATACCTGAAAAAGAAGTATTATTCAGTCCTGCAAAAAAAAATAATAGCAATAACAGTGGATCAGCATATGCAAGCTTCGACCAGAAGACCGGACGAAACATGAAGAAGAGAAGTTACGAAAAACAAAATATAAGTTCACATAAAGAAGGTGTCCATTACAAACACTACCAACTCCCCATTAGATTTGATAGCTTAAAAGAAGCCATGAGTATCAACAGCTGTCAACTTGTGACACGTAAATAGCATGAAAATGAAGATACAAAGATACACAGGTATCACAGTATTAAGGTTTTTAGAAGACGCTAAGATGAGTGGTCCCATATAAACATCTTGAGCTCTAACACTTCATTTAATACGTGAAAAACATATACTTTCCAGGGACCTTAACAAGAAACACATGAACAGATGAACAGATCATAGATAGGAACTTATATGCTGGAGTAATGCAGTATTCAACCTTAACTAGGTTGATTGAAATGAATTCACTAAAACGTACTATTTTTCATCTATTTGTATCCTATTGGAAGAAATATAATGCTCATGTCACCGTCAATGATTCGCCACTTTTCTTATGGAAATTACATCTAAAGTTCAATCAAACTTCACGTGATAGTTATAAAAAAATCACATGTAAATTGGCAAGAGTTGTCAATAAAAGAGTGCATTCTCCCTTCTTCAACCACCCCGTTATTTATCTTGTTAGTTTGTATCTATATATTTATTTGTACTTTGTCTAGATTGAATTATAGTGTATGAAGTTTTTTTATACATAAACATTATTAATTACGTATCATATAAAAATTGATGATTATTTGTAATTATATTTCATTATTATATATAATTAATTACATACAAAAAATTGCTAAAAAAAATTCAACCTAGCCACCTCCGGCCTTTTACAACATTGAGCACTGGTACTTTCTTATTTGATCGGCAACTATGAGGCCACCTTATTTGGTTTACTTCTCATGCTTTCTCCTTCACAATTTTACTCGGAATCTTTTTATGAAAAAACAAAATTCGGTGGTTTTATCTCTTACTCACCAGTCACCAGTTCTAACATACTATAAAATTCTTAAATGAAATATCAGATCCATTAAAACTTGATCCGGCCATGAATCCCCTTACTCTCTTGCAGTCAACGGAATTTAAGAACCGGAAGGCAAAAATAAATTCACAGCAAAAGAGCTAATACTCACAGTCGGTGGACCATGTCACTAGATTTTTCAAGAGGTTCAACAGATCTCAAAATCCTCTAATTCCAAACCATGAGAAAAAATCATTTCATCAACATTTGAAACAATTAAAAAGGGGGTAAAAATCAAAGTGAGCATAACAATTAACAAACAAGCCCCAAGAACTCAAAGCCTCAAACCGAGAGATCTCAACAGATCGAACATGAAGTGTACCTTGGGAAATGGATAGAAGAGGCTGAAAATCACAGTCGCAGTCACAGGGTGGACAATTCTGGGAAGACGAGTGGCTGACGGCAGCGATTCCTTCCTTCAAGTGCCAATATAGAGGCGGCACCACTATGTATCCGGCCAAGCATACTGCCATTATCGCGAGAGCTGCCTTCACAACCCCAGTTCTCATTGCCATATCACAATTCTCCCTCGAATCCAAGCAAATAGAATAAGATCGATACCAAGATGTGAATATGATTATGATTTTATGTTTGCGCGTCAGCTTTGGAATTTTTATTATAAATATTTTATTATTAATCTATATAGAATTTAATAATTATTTATATAAAGATTTTAGAAGTACTAAAATAACCCGAAGTTCGTATTATTGACAAAAATTTATGTGATACGATTCACAAATCGTATTTTGTAAGACATATCTTTTATTTGGATCATCCACAAAAATATCATTTTTTATGCTAAAATTATTATTTTTTTATTGTAAATATCTATAGGATTGATCTATTTCACGGATAAAGATTCGTGAGACCGTCTAACAGAATACCTACTCAGTCTAAGCTGGGTGCTATCTACTTGTTGGCTTGACTTACTTTATGTTTCATAAAAATGAAATGTCAATCTGAACCCAAGATTCATTTCCGTAAATAAATATTAATTTTTTTAGCATAAAAATATTTGACATTTTGAGCAAGGATAAGCACCCATTTTGAAATTTTAAAAAAAAAATTCTTTAAATTTTATTAATATTTTCTTCGAGACGAGTGAAAATAAAGTTTTCTAGATTAATACACTAGCATCAATGCCGCATGGCTGCAAAAATTTTCAGGACAATAAACAACCTCTGAAAAGAAATATCACAAGTTAGCATCTGGAGATCTTCTCATGCTCATCTTTCTAACAACTTCTTTATAAGCATCATTTGCAGCTCTGTTTAATGCAATCTCCTTCTTTTCATGGCAGATACCTTTACCTTTGAGTTGATTATTGACAAAAACTTTGTAAGTACCGTCTTGCGACCACAGATCCACGAGTCGAACTTTCAGCTTGTATTTTTGGCATATCTCAAAAAGCTTCTTCACTGCATTTGCTTGAAGACTTTCAGGAGTTATCATGGGTTTAAGTAGATAGCTGGCAATCTGCACAAACCAGCCAACTGTATTGCCATGACAGAAAGGTAACGCGCATACAAGATTAACGACTCTTTTCCCGTGACTAAGTAAAATGAGATTTCTCACACATCCAAAGGAGAATTTGAAAGTAAACTCATGATTGAGGCAAAGGAATCACCTCCCATGTCGTATCAATAGAACAATTGCTATCGATGAAGACAGCCCCTACGGTGGATTCAACGACATCCGCAAGCACCTTTGGAGCATCAATTAGTCCATGTGAATGTACAGGATGTTTAGGAAGAACGTCAATAAATGACTGAATCTGCAAAAGTATACGGTTCAGTACTGTTAAAAATACTGACAAGGTATAAAATTAAAAAAACAATCAGAATCCCCAAAAAAAAAGTCGAGGCAAACATTAGTAGGCAATATCATCCTTGAGGTACCTAATCAGATATACATAGCAAGCAAGAGTGAGAGATTTTCAGTACAGCTTATTAAAGATGATCATCTCCCCCAACACATTGCTTTCTTTACGTTATGCTGCGTTCTAAGTGATAAGACCCACATCAGATGGTCATCGTATTATTGATATTAGGGCAGTGACTGATTTTCATCAATGCAAGTTTGCATAATACAGGTCTCGAGATTAACAGTGCCACATCACATTCTATCAGCTGGACTTTGAGGTATCAAGAATAGACTATAAATCATCATCAGTCCAGAAGAGAAGAGATCTGGCCTTCTATATTTTTATATCAATGTCATGTTTATAGGTTGTTTAGTATGAGAATGGCCTTCTTTTATTGAATGGTCAGAATGGTGTATGATACAACCACTGACCAAGACATTATTAGATTCTCGACGACAACTTACAAAAGTCTGCTTCCTCACAGGTCTTCATATTAGGCAATAATCTTTTCCAAGAAATGAATCTTTCTGAATCCACAAGGCATCTGAAAAATGTGAAGGGGGTATTATCATGGCATCTGAATCCACATGTTGAGATGTCAGTTATTCAAATTGCTGAATATGTATTTACATGTCAGATTAAAGGAATTGCTATTGAAATGGAATATGATTCAGTTAAGTCCATCATGCACCAAACTGACACCTCAAATTTTTACTTCAATCACCCCAAGAATAGATAGCTACCTTGCTCGTCCCACATGCCACTCTTTGTCTCATTTTCCCATGTTGCGCTACCTGGCATCACCACCACAGTAGCCCAACAGCACAAAGTAATCCATAAACTCGCAGTCATGCCCTCTGACCCTGACTTTTCCCTACTCCTTACAGCACTGCTTCGCATCCCCCCACCACCTTGCAGTTGCATCTCAAGTGAGGGAATAGAGAGAATTGCAAGTAAAGAGAGGATGATGGGAACTTAGGACATGGAATGCAGCAAAAAATTTATGGAACAAGTACTGGAAAATTTGCAGAAAAAGTTGATCAAAAGTTCAAACTGGGAACATAAAAGGCAAGAACTTACTCGTTTTTTAAGGACTGGATTCTCATGACGAATATATAGATGAAAGTTGTGCTGGACAGCCGCACGTGCAAGCTTCTCGGTGTCAACATTGGCAGCACGAAGAGGAGTTAATGACCCTGGTGGGAGGTCTGGGTACATGGAGAATTGTTCTTTTGCAACTAAGAGATTAAGCACCGAGTCACCTACATACTCGAGACGTTCATACGACACACAGTCCTTATGATATGATGGATGCGTAAATGCTTGATCCAGTAAACTATGGTTATTGAAACTGTAACCAATAATCTTCTCAACTTCTTTGAGACTCGGCAATGGTTTAATTTCAGCTTCGGCCTTGGTGCCGCCGTTCAGGTAACTATTCAATATATTTCCTGGCAGAAAGTATACTCGCCATTTAAGAGGAAATTCAAAAAGCTCAGACCTTTCAAAGAAATCCACATTTAGACCAAAATATCACTGAACATAATGGTAAAAAGTTAAAATCTTTCAATTTCCTTTTCCATCAAAAGTTCTTTGATATGTGAATTGCCCCTACTAATTTTATTTTATTTTACATAAATCATGCTACAAAACAAATTCCTGTATTCATTTCATTAGCACAGCCACCACAATGAGGTATCCTCAGGAAAAAAACAAATTGGCAAGCGGCGGAACGCTTAGGGAGTTGTACGCAATGCATGCTAATTTGCACCTCAGACGGTCGATAAACACCATCCCATCTCCCAAGTTTTCTCACAAATTCAGCATACATAAAGGGATTAAAAAGAACATACCATACTAGCGGAGGCGTCGAGTGAGAGCCCAAGTCTTCGCGAGAGACATCAAAGACTCCAACCATGATGCCATTTGAGAATAATTCGAGCTTTTTTTAATGGGATTTTGACTATTCATTCAAATGGGAAAAACAAGAGCAAGGAGCACCATTTGGGAAGTGGAGCAAACTTGCTGTTTTGGCGGACATCGGATCGATCGGTTTACACTGTGAAATTTCTCTCATTCAACTTTGCCCCCATGCCGGCAGCTTGCAAATTAAATATCTTTAAAAAATTCAATCAATTTAAGTTTTGTAATACAAGACAATCAGGTTATTCAGTGATTTCCTAAAAAGTTTAAGTTAAATACAGTGTATCACAGTTCTAATAGCTAAATTAATGGCATATGTTTAAAAAACGAAGAGAAGATTGTATAATTAATTAAAAATAAAAATGCATGATTCTGATTTAAAAAAGAAGAGAATATTTTATAATGTATGATTTTTCTAAACAAAGTTGTGCATTTAAAATTTTCGGCACAGACTCGAAGAACATCATTCAATTCATAGTTTTGAGTGGGGGAAAAAAGCGTTGGTATGGCTTATCATGTTATCTTCACTTATCCATTTAATTGGAAAAAAAACAAATATATCATCCATTTTCATGACCTCTATAAAATTATTTATTTATTATAGATCATGAATATTTTAGATGAAACAGAAGATAGATACTACTGGATCTCGAACTTCCTATCTCCGTCTCGAATATTTCACCCTACATGTGGGGACAGTACCCTCATGTGTAGATCAAATGTCCAGATTTAGCCACAAGTACATAGGATCTACTATTTTTTTTTTAAATCACAAATGTGGTTAAATCTGGACCATCTAAATCTTGTGGGGGCAGTGCCCCACAGGTAGGATCGAACGAACCCAAATTTAAGATCTTAACTATACTCGCTAAAGTGATAAACCAAGATTGAACATAGCTAATATAATATTTACAGACTCTTCAACAAACATAGCTAATATAATATTTAGAGACTCTTCAACACTATTAATAGAAATTTTAATCGAAAGTGCACACACATCTCACAGTGTCCTTTATTTCATTATCTTTGTACAACAGTCATTGCTCTGCACTTCAATGGAGGACATATATTACAAAAGACACTCAAGTGGCCGTCTTGGAACCGAGTGTCCTAGACAGCTCTTTCATCAGAGGTCTCTCTTTGAAGGATTCTTCCCTTTCCAAATGCCATTTCTTTGACATGTCTTCGGTCTAAAATAAGACAACATATAAATGCAAAAAAGATCAGCAATTTTTTACGCCATTACTATTTCCTTTCACCTAGAGTATCTTCATGTAACACGTACCCAAGTTCGGTATGGGGCCAATTGCTCCCTAATCGTTTCAAACCTTGGTTGAAAGAAATCCTTCCCTTTAGTCCGCAGGTCATCAGTCTGACAAGATAGAGAAATTCCATGAAAAAGGAGAAAGAGCAAGCGAGGGACAGGTGCTGACAAAAATATTTGATCACCGACTTGGGACATCTGTTCCAGGTATTCGTGTCTAAGACCTCAGCAAATTGACTCATAGTTCATATTATTTACGTTCAAATGATATCATATAGAAATGACTGTAACTTCGTTCAAACCATCTATCTTATGTAGGTGTTCGAGCGAGCATGTTCATATCTGTGCAAGAACATACATTAATCTCCACAGACGATGGATGATATATGAAATAAAATAACATATAGTATCAGATAGAAGCACAAAAAATGAACCATGTTATGAACAGACACAATTATCGTGCTCAAGCACGACCTCGTTAGTCAAGGATCTAAGAAATGGACACTCGTTATATTTGTAAACGTTATAGTTCAAATCATCAACTTGATGTCCCCCTCCACAGAATATATATTATATGTTCCAAGCTTGTCACCTGTATTTTACCAAGAATTTCTTAATGGAAGAAATAAGCTGTAACATCTTCCTCGTCATTTTATTTTAACAATCAAATGCCAAATACCTCACTTCCAGCTATTTCAGAGGAAGTTTCGAGAAAGGCTATCCAAGAAAATCTTATAAACTAATAAGTTATCCATGAAAATCATAGAAGTTAAAGTATAAAACGCTGAGGCCTAAACAATAAAAGCATAAAGAAACAAAACTAATTGATTCATTCAGGGGCCTTTTCAAGGGCTGGGAGAAATCTATACTTACATTGTGCACCTCCAGTTTGGATGCTGCAACCCCAAAGATCAAGACACCGCTGCCAAATACAATTGCGGTGGCGATTGCAAAAGCTGATCCGACTGTCATAAAAGGAAAAAACAACAGAAATAAATAAACTTGGAGGAAAAAAGAGTTCTTTAAATATAGATTATGACAAAAAGGGCTCCAAGATCATGAAAATGGATGAACCATCATTCGCTTATATCCAATTTAACAGAGGTGATCCATCCCCTTCTTCCTTCATTTCCCAATATATACGCATTGAGAAAGCTTATAGTTTGTCCCTGTACCCACCCTATATTCATTTTCTAGATCGACTCCAAAACAGAAGCATGAAGTAATTAATGGATTGTCCATAATCATCAGTAGCATTTTTGTTATATACATATGCTGATCAAATTTACCAAGGCAGTCTAGCACAAAGTGCAGAACGTAATGAATTACTATTGAGAATTTCTAAACTTTATATTTCATGTTTTAATTGAGACCTCAAAGTTGAACTCAGCTTGCTATGTCAAGAACTAAAGTTGAAGCATGAATTGCTAATCAAGAACAATTTTGAGTACAAAAATTGGCACATGAGTGCTTTCTAACCATATTCTGCAACTTTAATTGTCACAGCTAACTAATGCCTGAAATTTCAGATAGTCCGCCCAAAAAATAAAATGTGATGTCCCAAGGTCCATATTTACTGAGCTGTCTCTATTGATGTAAATAATTGTTGAGAAGTTTTTTCATTGGGCTGTGACTATAAAGGATTAAGCGCATGATCCATGGGTTAGTTCTTTCCCCCTCAAAGAACTTAAAATCCTGGTGACGAAAAAGATAAGGCATTTAATAGTTGCAAGTGAAGGGTGAATTTTAAAATGGAAGAGGGGATACAGACCACCTAAAACAAGACATTTGGTGGAATAACAGCGTTCATATTTCCATTATCCCACGAGTTTTCAGGTTATATTTTTTACATTTCCGTCCCACCTGTGACATAATTTCTTCTGATGGGATCAAGTTTTATTTTGTTTTTGATAATCAATAGTCAGAGAACCTAATTGAAATCACATAATTAGATTGCTAAAACATATGAACCAGATAAATCTAATTGTATACACTCTAATGAATTTCAGTACGCCATAACTGAATTTATAACTACGCCTTACTTTGAGAAAGCCCTGCAGCTGCAGCCTTCAACTTCTCGGGATTGATAGGTGTGTACTTGTCATGTCTTAAGTCATTAGCTGTTGATGGTACAATCGAGCTTTCCATACTAGGCAGCTGCCACCTGAATCACTTTCATTTCATTCCATGAAAATATTCAGCGTTTAACACTCGACAGTTAAAAAAACAGCATTTGCAACGGGAATCCCCAAGCAATCGGGGCTAGAGATGGTGGATTCAGGGAAGCCATCATAAGATGATGTTAGTCCTTCTCCAACCGGGCGACATTTTGGCACCGGCCTTTGTTGGAGCAGGACTACAGTGCTGTGCCGCCCTGAAAAATTCTAATTGCACACATATGACCATGAGGCCGGTATCAAGAATCAAAGAGCATTTGCGAGCATGAAAATGTGAAGGATGAATGACGAATTAAGTACAAATTAACGCAATGCTTCATTAAAGAAAGCACAATTCCACAATCCACTGTTCCACACAACCCAAAACCATATAAATATATCGAAATTCAAAACAGGGAAAAAAAACTACAGATCAAAATAAAGATCAAACCTTTTAGGTCCAAACGTGACCTGGGGAAGAGAAACATAAGCCCTGAGAGGATTAAGCGCGTCAGCGGACAAAACTGAAACCCTGCCGCTTTTCGGGTTCGATTGCAGGACCCATTTCGAGGCTGTGGATAAGGAAGAAGAATTCGAATTATCCAGCGAAGACTGGAAAATCTTTGGCGGCAGAGAGTGCCTCAAAACCTCAGGAAGAACATCAGCTGTAGTTTCATTTGTTATGGATGATGATGCGCCAGCTTCATTGTTTTCTCCGATTGGTTTAGGTAATTTGGTGTTTTTTTGGTTTTGAAGGAATCGGGTTACGGTTTGTTTGGATTCTTGCAAGAAATAAGCGCCCTCTATGCTTGCTAATCTCCCCGCGAGGAAACTCATCTCTCCCTGCGATCTTTCTTCTTTCTTGGTCAAAAATATATATTTGGAATTTTTATATGTCGAACAAAATTTGTTCTCCGAGGAAACATGTCAGAAGACTTTGCTTCGGACAAGGTTGTACATTTTGACAAGAGATTGATCCTTGGACCCCGATCATTTTTTATTTTTTCTTGGGGGTGAAGTTTTTTTTTTTTAATATAATTGAACAGATTTATTTTTCTAAATATCCGATTTTTTGGTTTGTTCGACTTGCAAATCAAGTGAAAAAGAAGAAGCAATTGGTTTTCTGTTATATAATATTTGTTATCAACAAATATATCTTTATCTATGATGGAATCGTGTATTTTTTAGTATGTTTATTGTGAGACGGTCTTACGAATCTTTATATGTTAGATGAGTCAACTCTATCGATATTCACAATAAAAATTAATACTGTTAGCATAAAAATTAATATTTTTTCATGAATGACTCAAATAAGATGCGACCCGTGAAACCGTCTCACACAAGTTTTTACCATTTTTTAAATATTTATTTGGATAAGTTCTTCAATTATTATGGAAAGGACAAAAACTTATGTGAAAGGGTCTCACGAGTATTATTTGTTAGACGGATCTCTTATTTGAGTCACTCATAAAAAAGTATTACTTTTTATTCTAAGAGTATTACTTTTTATTGTGAATATGAGTATTGTTGACCCGTCTCACAGATTATGATCTGTGAAACAGTCTCACATGAGACTCACTCCATGAAAAGAATCTTGAACTAAGGGATTCTAGAATTATTTTGGCGAAAATCTTGAAATGAAGGACAATGTTTTTATTGCTTTTGAAAATAGTTCGGACTCTTGCCGTCTTGTTTCTTTGAGAAATAATCTTTACATTATTGGAACAATATTTTTAATTTGGCAGAGTCTTTTAACTTTTGAATTCATTCAAACGAGTTTGAAAAAATACTGAAATAACGAAATATCGAAAAATCGTATCGAAAAAAATACCGAACTTACCGAAAATTTCGGCATACCGAAAATTTCGGTATACGTATCGGTACAGAATATTTTTTTCGGTATTTCAGTATATACCGAAATATCGAAAATAATTTTATATTATTATTATTTTTTAAATTTAAGTTCGGTATACCGAAAAAATGTGGGTATACCGAAAATATACCGACAATTTTTTCGGTATACCGACAAAATTTTATGTGTCGGTACGGTACCGGTATGAACTTTTTTCATACCGAATGTGCGGTATCGGGGTTTTTAAAAAAAATAATTTAAATTTTAAAATTAATTTAAAAACTAATTTAAAAAAAAAAGTCTTTCAAAACTAATGTAATCCGCGCTTACGAAGCGCGGACGCTGATCACGTGGAGCAGCGTCCGTGCTTCGTAAGCGCGGAGGCTCCAGCCACATAAGCGCGACGGAAGATTTAGCGACAGAATTTATCCCACAAACCGTTGCTAATATCATATCCGCGACGGTTTTTACAAACCGTCGCTCATTTGAATCGGCGACATATTAAAATCGTCGCTAATTTCACTCAATTGAGCGCGTCTAGCATATTTTTTTACAGCAGCAGGGTCACTATACTAAAAGAATGGTTGGGACAACAAACATCCATCATGTTCGTACTTTGGATACCCATATAACCATCGAAGGCTGTTGAAGTATCCACAACCCCTTTACGGGCTCCGTAACAAGAAATGATATATTCTGTTAAAGAGAGATAACTCTTCTATAGAGTTCATTAATATCCGAGCTTCGAGGAGAACAAAAAAAAGGAGAAAGCACAAATAGAGATAGCAGAGGCCTGGGATGCCATACTATTTATGCAAGTAATAAGAGGTTGCATGTTAGTAACTCAGTTTGATTTTTCCAGAATGTATCCTAATTTTTGGCCTAATTCTTCTTCTGATGGTCGATTCAACCTCTGATCAAAAAGATATACCTTGGTTATATTTCATCTCTTCAACAAGTTTAGTGAAGTGGGTCTATTTGTTTCTGTCCATAGGTTTTTTTGCTTTAAACTCATTTGATAATTTTGTTTTATTTTATCTGAGAATTTCTTGTATGTTCCGTTCAAGAATTAAACAAGGTTTTGTACTGAAAACAGACGGAATCCTAGGATTCCGTCTTGAGGAGGATTCCAATTTCGCATCTTAACTTAAATGAAATGAGGGGACTTTAATCGGCAGTATTCTATTAATTTGATAGTATGGTAAGAAAGAAATAGATGAATCCTTCTTTCTACCATACTATCGATCTCTTATTCTATAAAGTTTTAATCTAGAATCAAGATAGATTCTATAGATCAATCTACAAATTCTGATCATGTAATATATTCTATTAATTCCATATATTGTATGGAATTGACATAATCAATATTATATTCGATGGATAATCTTTTTTTTATAGAAAAAAGAAAGAAATTTTTTTCGATAACCTCTAGCCAAGCCTCCTACCCCTCAGAGTTAATCGGGAAAGGGGTTATGGATTAGGGGAAATAGAGGTCTGTACTAGATAGTGATTTATCTTTTTCAGTGATTTCTCCCTTTCTGTTTTATCTCTATAAGGACGTGCGTTCCGAGGTGTGAAGTGGCAGAGAAGGAATGTCATAATTGGGGTTCTTTGTTGATTAAAAACTTTATCCTTGAATAAAAAAAGGCTTTTTAGACGAATATCATGCAAATAAAAAACATCCCCTGGATAAGCTTCGCGACCAGGAGGATTCTAATTCCTTTTCCTAATAAAGAAGAGGATCGTTACATGTATGTAACTCAATTTAGTTGGAAATTTTTGAATGGTATTGCTTATTTAGCAATATGTTATTTATAATCCACGGGGATTGGATTGATAATAAAATAGAATCCTGGGTCGCGAACAGTGATTCGATTGATGCATCGAAATAATGAGTCACCATTGATATCGACACATCTGAGATCGCCAAATGTTTGGGAGTTCCTCTATTCAATCCCGTGCATAATATCTCTAGAGTAGGGTCTTTTGAGACGGTCTCACGAATCTTTATCTGTGAGACGAGTTAACCCTATCTGGGCAGCGTCCGCGCTTACGAAGCACGGACGCTGCTCCACGTGAGCAGCGTCCGCGCTTCGTAAACGCGGATTGCATTAGTTTTGAAAGACTTTTTTTTAATTAGTTTTAAAATTAATTTTAAAATTTAAATTATTTTTTAAAAAAACCCGCGGTATCGATATCGGTATGGAAAAATTTCATATCGATATTTTCGATATGATATACGGTACCATAGTTCAGTACGATATACCGTACCGTACTCACCCCTATTCATTCTCTCTCTTCTTGTTTATTTGAGGATGAATCTTGCATTTTTGCTACAATTTAGCCGACATTTTGAGTTGCTACAATCACTTGGCAAGGAAGGGTTTAATTATCTCCATTTTTGTGTGTATAGTGCGGGCCATATGCGGGCCTTGATGATAATAAAAAAAGGTTAAAAATTGTACCAAACAAATGATTGTGGCTGATTATTTATTAATCCACTTCTTATCATTCAAAGCAAACACACCCTGAGTGTGTTATCCTCTTTCACATGTATAGTAGTTGAATTGATCAATCAATTAATCACAAAAACTATTATTACAAATATAAATAAAAGCAATAAATATTCGAAGAATTATAATTAAAAAAAATCAAAATAAGGTTGCATTTAGATGAATATATTTAAAATAAATGGATTTTGATTATATTTTAATGGTTAACTATAAAACAAAAGATGAAATTATAAGTCCATAACTTACTTAATTACACAATTGTTATACAAAGTAGAATGAATTTTAAACCCTTCTATTATTTGGTGAACTTGAACCATCATAGTTAACATGAAATATTATATAAATATTGAGGATGTGCATTTGAAGTTTATGATATTCTTTATTTGAACTATAAAATACATTTGAAATATAAACACAAACTAAAATAAATGAGTGATAGAAAATTTGTTTTTAACACATGAATTAACTATTTTATTAAAAAAAATCTATATTAAAATAGAGTTTTGAGTTGGTCATAAATAGTTAGATGTGTAATTTAATCCAACACCAAAAATTTCCTAAGATTTGATATATTTCAGTAAATTA
This sequence comes from Primulina eburnea, assembly GCF_022965805.1. Lineage (NCBI taxonomy): Eukaryota > Viridiplantae > Streptophyta > Magnoliopsida > Lamiales > Gesneriaceae > Primulina > Primulina eburnea. Next base: position 64,536,235 of record NC_133101.1, on the reverse strand, counting down.
AAATAAATTTAAATTTGTATAATATTTTAAAATACTATTATTATGTTATAAATTTCCTATCCACGATGGTTGCTCGAAACTAGTTTGGGCGTTTCCAAAACACTAGGGACTTGATTTAGAGTTAACTGGAAATTGAGGGGCTCATCGAGAATTACTTCTGTCAGACTGGACCGAATGAGAATAAACGTTAAACCCCTCTGATTAACAGATAGACGCGGGCTGTGGGTTTTGCTGATATTTTGTTCTTTTCGGGAGCTGAAGATTTGCAATAAGACGAGGCCTGCTTTTTCATTTCGAGCAATCGCGAAGAAGGGTAAGAATTCGACATTTTTTAGTTCCAATTTACTCGGCAATTTGACGAGCATGAAAATAAGGGATTGCCGAGTTGAAATTACTTTTTTTTCCGGGGAAAAAATTAGGCATCGAATTGAAGGAATTTGTGTGTTAAGAGTGTTGGATTCCTGTACTGTGTACGCATATCTGGTCCAGATTCTGACTAGGAATGTTGTTTCAGTTCATGGATAGAATTGATTGGTGATTTCATTTCTTACTTTTTTCCTGGAATGGGTATTTGAATTCTTATGTGGTAGTCTTGTTTGATTCATTTGCGTGAAAGTGATGAACTTCTTGTTTCTTTAGAATCTGCACACCCAGTAAGATTCGGTTTTGAAATAAGTCTTTGCTCTAACATCGGTTAATCCGAGCTTCAACGTGTGGCGTTAGTTTGCTGTTTCACCAAAGCTTCAACGTATTGGAGTTCATAATTTTGTGTCAGTAACTGCAGATTAGCATTAAGAAAAAAATATTATTTTCTTTTTGGCCTCCATGAACTTCATATTCTTGATGCTGTAAGAATTTACGTTGCAGTTGTTTGTTTGATTTAGGCAAAAGCTTCATTAAATAAAGGTGCAAAATCCAACTTATTATATTGGTTGTTGAATGTTTATTTGCCAATTCTGCAGGATTACCCATTCCATAGGTTTGTGTTGTCAAACTCTAAGAACACGCAATGACCAGCATTACGGTGGGTCCATCCCTTACCTCCTTCACCACAAACATAACCAGGACACATCATAAATTTTCAAGCACCAGTCTCGCAAATTGTCGAGGCATACGAGCTATGAGGATAGAGAAGTCACTGGAGGAGCTCTACAACGTGAGAGTGGAAAGGAAGGTGTCAAAAGACAGGTTATCGGAGCTTGGCGTTTCGAGGTGGTCTGTCTGGAAGACAGGAAAATGCAGGATTCCATGGGACTGGCACGTCGATCAGCTGGTTTATGTCGAGGAAGGGGAAGTGAGGGTCGTGCCTCAAGGGAGCAAGCGGTACATGCAATTCTTGGCTGGGGACTTGATTCGGTATCCGAAATGGCTTGAAGCAGATCTTTACTTCAATGATTTTTATCAGGAGCGGTATAGCTTCAGAGCTTACGGTGATGATTAGCATGAATGCTACATGTTTCTTCAATGCAACGTAGATTGTCTGTGGTATTTCTTTTATGAAAAAACAAAATATGTACGTACTTCGTATCGTTCCTTCAATATATTGATCCTTTTGGCAAGAAATCATTAAATAATTGCTAAAAATTAGGATATTATCGAGTCTCGTGACAAAATTTGAGAGAATCGTTGTGTGAAATTCCTAGAATAAATTTGAAAAAAGTTCTAAATCCTGAACTCTTTTAAATTGAAAAATGTCGATTCAATTTGAGCTTCATTGGATTCTGATCTATTCAGATTATTTCAATTTCAACTTAACTAAATTATCTGAACAGAGCCACCAAAATGGTATCTAGGCCCAATTTTAAATAACTATATCACAAGTACATGAAAATAATATATATAAAAAAAGAATTACATTTGCCATGGAAAATACCATTAAATGCATTCAGAATATCAGATTCAATCAACAAGACGAACAAATAATTACACAAATGTATGTTAAATCACCAAAGGAAAATATTTCTGAATATTTGCACCCAAGCAAAATAATTGTCATGTAGAAATTCCATATCATCTACCCAAACCCAACATCATTCTGATGAGAATCCCATGGCTGATAAAAACCAAAATAATGAGCCATAATTCCCCACCCAAAAGCAACAATCAAAAGAAAAAAAGACCCATATCCAACGAATTCCCTCCCCTCCCCACTCTTCCCTTTCCCGGGGAAGAGTTCTTAGCCTTCCCGCCGATGCTCGTTTCTTTCAAAGGTTTAAATCTCCTAATTTTGATGATCAGCCTATCTTCAACCACCCACAACTGTTTCGGAACTAGCCGTGGTAGCTATGCCAACAGAAGATTGGAACTTAGATAAAAGGATAGCCTCACCACTCAAAGCAGTAGAGGAAGCCACATTTTCTAACGCCCTCCATATTGATTCTCGCCTTTTCAGTGTTTCCTTTTTCTTGATCTCGTCTTCTTTGAATTTTGCTAAGCAATCCTCAAAGTGTGATGGATCGACATCAGTAAACACACTTCGTACATTAAGAGTTAGGCTCTGAATAGCCTGATTCCAGTGATTATTTGCGTTCTTCTCCAGCGAAGGGAGTATAATAGGGAGTATTACTCTGTGGTTTAGAGTAATTAGATTCCTTATGTGGTCACTATTCCATAGCAGGAGAGCACGTTCAGCTACCTGTAAGTTGGGGGAAAAAGAGAGCTCTAAAACTGAGATGCAAAATCAAGTCTAACAAAAGACTGAGTTTTGTTAAGAATGCAGCATTCTACTTAGTAATATTAGAAAATTATTAGCTCAGACACAATCCTTATGTCTTCTTATAGTAAGAAAATCATCAAAAAGTTTCAAAAGGTATAAGTAGGAAATTATTTTGTTCTTCCTAGTTTCGTATCAACTAATAATAATCATGACAGAGAATATTTTTTCTGGCCAGATGATATCGCAAAACCAAGATATGCGGAAAGTAACATAGATGACCTAATGAGAGGAACATATGTGATATTTTTTTTTACCATACAAAATTAATTGATTCAAACAAACTTTCCATGCAAATGCAGTTGGCAACAGAGCTGCTACCTACGAACGGGTCATAATTAAACGGTAGCTATAAATTTGTGCCAAGCACGGAAGCAAACTCCCTTCTTCCACGGATTTTAAACTTTTATTCACCATCAATTGTTCCTCCACGTGTATATATTATTCAATTGTTATTATCAACATCTCCTGATTATTGCTTAATTTGAAGACAGCTGTGCAACTTGAACATTCTCATCAAGAAATATCCTGTAGAAAGTAAAAATAACTGTAGACAGGGTGAGCCTGCACTGTCCCGTAATGAAAATTTCATCCTCATGGTCCAACACCAGATTTTTTTTTTTTTTAAATATGAGCCAGAGAAGTATCGACTCTTCATTCTCAGCCAAGAAAAAGGAAAAACTTATGGTATGACAATACTCAATAATGTTAAACATAAATACAAATTGCACTCGGTCATTTCATCCAAAATTTGAAAAAGTACTTACTAAATTTTATGTGATCGTTCAATAAACCTTTCTTATTAACTTCAAAAATATTCAATCACAATTATAAGTTTACAATCACACAAGTTGAAGACAAAACTCGGGTCAGCATAAAAATCAGCCCAGTAAACTAACTCAATTCAGACACGAGAGCTCAAAACTTTCATTCTAATTTACAATAAAACTGGTGTAAATACTTATTGTTGATGGAGGCCGGAGGGCCTAAAAATGGCTGCTTCTTAGGACTCAGCAAGTTCTGAAGGCAATGTAATATAATTATTATAAGTGACGTTCATGCTTTCTCAAATTTTATCTTCAATTAATTCTTCCTCAATTCTCCTTTAAAAATGCGAGATTTATGCAAGAAAAGGATGCACCCAAAGCATGAACAAAAAATAATTTCAGTTGAAAAAGGAACAAAATTTCTTGGGGCAAGCCAAGAAATGTATTTTTGATGACAATCAAAACAACACTAATTGAATGCATATCATATGGTAATGGTATGCCAAAGGTTCGAGCTCATTCTTCCAAATTTACCAAAAATCAACCAAGCTAGCAGGATGGCAAACATAAATAGATAGATTATAGGACCTGAAAATGTGAGCTGATGAGACAGAAGCCAATTTGACGGAACAAAGAGACCATGCAGTGCTGAAATTCAGCAGCTTGGGTTGCTTCCATGATTTCCTCCAATTCACTTAAAAACATTACCTCCTTGGAACTATTGGTTAAAGGCCAGTACTTTAAAAGACCATGGATGACCGAATCAGCCAGCTTGCAATCTTTCTCCAAAAATTGAATGATACAATAAGACAGCTGCTGATGGTAGATAGACATGCACTTTGGTTTATGAAGGGGAATCAGTGCCCGCACAAGAAAAAGCTTGTGCTCTTCCTTTAGAGGTAAAGCAAACCCATTAATTATGCTTCCCAATATCTCCAGCAATTCTGCAATGCCGTTATGCTTCTCTATCTCAAAGATAAAATTATAGAATATATTATTGATTGATTTCCTGATAAAAGGTCTATGCACCATAAACTTCCCATATACACGATGTAGAATAGTCTTCAAGTATTCCCTCTCCCTTTGATCTTCTGAATCAAACAGGTCGAGCAACCTCAGCACAAAAGAATGGTCAATGTATCTTTTGGCCAGCTTAGCATCAGTTTGTGACGAAACGACAAATCTCAATAGGAACTCATACACAACCTGGAGATGTCCCCACGAAGGATCCAACTTCGGCTCTTCCTCTTCTGGGTCATACACACCACCTGGCAGTTTAACGTCATGATCGAATAATGGTAACGCTCTAAACAGATTAGTTGAGACCATCTTTGTCATTTCCTGCATGGAAACCTCACTGAACTTTGAATTCACTGATGAAATGTAATCGACCAACTCAAGCAGCATCCGCCTCTTAACATCTTTCTCGTTCACATGTGCAGTGGGGTCTGTGAAATCAAATACTATAGAACACATTCTCAACTTTGTTATAAGAATATTCTCTCTTTCTGAGCTCAGGGTGTCTCGCAAGCTAGGCAACCCTTCACAAGCGGCTGCATAATTCACCAATGTGGGGTTGGCATCAAAGCTCGATCCTTTGACTTGGTTTGAGTTTGTTGGGACATTTGTCCCATTGCTAAAAGATCGAGAAGGACCCATACTTGCTGAACTGAAGGGTGTCTCTGAATTTGCGGTATTCTTCAATCAGCCGCCTCTTTAATCGCCGCCCTGCTGACGCTAGAAATATAATGGTTTGAGTTAGAATTACCAGAGGCAAGGATTGAGATGAAATCATAGTCTGAATCATTCGAGCTAACTTAGTTAAATCCTTCGACCGAGGCTTGCGAATATGCTCCGAAATCCCACCAACCCAACAAAATTTCAATTTAATTCAATAATAATTATGCACAATCAAAGAATATCACAACTAAAAATTGATCACAGCAACAAAAAAGCGAAAAAATCATACCCAAATCAGAAACAAGTAACTGAGGTTTTAATGTAGTTTCGCAGTTCGATTATTCCTACTGCTGATGCTGCAATTTGCCGAGAAAGAAACTGATTGCAATTAAGCTTCTTCAATCTTCTCCCCCTTCTTTAAAAAGGAAAAAAACAGAAAAGAAACCCTCAAAAGCTGTGAAGTGGAGAATAGAAAGAATAGGTGTGGGAGTGGATTTGAACGCACACCGTCTAGTCAACGAGGCTTTCAACAACTGGATACTTGGGTTATTTTGGTTTGCCCATTGCAATATATTTCATCGAATAATCAATTTTGATTTTTTTTTAACAAAGTTTCACTAAAATATTTTATAATTCAACCATTTTTTTTACCAGATGATATCATTTATGAAACAATGTAAATTTTATGACGATCTTACTTATATTTACTGAGTTTTATCAGTTTATCTTACAAAATTGATCCGTAAAATAAATTTTTTTGCTTTTTTTTTTTTATATATAACATGTAAACCTATTGCCTCTATTTTTTTTTGGAGCGCACGGTTCAAACTAACTTATAAATTCAGATAAATAATCACACTGATTCCACAATTTATTTTTATTAAGTAGTGACGAACTCATAAAATATAATAAATGGTACGTTGTCATATATTTTGCGACATAATAAATGGTACGTTGTGATAAATTTTTTGTTGCTCCTCCTCTTATTTTAAAAAGGATAATTTATTTACTATGTTCAAACAAATTGAATTGAGCTCTCTAGATTTTGTCTTAGTTTGATTGGTTTGGATTTGACCGGAAACTTTGACAATGAAAGATATCTAGTTTGAGTTTTCTTCGAGATATGATCATTTGATCTCTTGACTTGTTTTTATTTGGGTATGTTATATACTAATTTTCCCATTTTATTTGGGAGTATTTCTCTCACGTGGTTTAATTCGTTTAAGATCGGTTTCGCTTAGACCATAGAGGGCCTTGAGGCCGCACCCAATTCGGCCGGGGTTGCCTCAATGGAGAAAAAATAGGACGACGTAACAAGGCATCTCCTAAGACCGAGAACTAAAAATTGTGTTTGATTTGATGGATAATTTTAAAAATACATTGATTTAATAATTCTTTTAATAAGTATTATTTAAATATTTTCAAACTTATATTTTGGATTATTATATGATATCTTGAAAGGGTTTTTAGACCAAGCTGGGAAAGAAACACTAAAACAGGGCAAATTCAGAGTTAGTCCAACGAAGACAAGAGAAGATCGGGCGGAGGGCATCTCTGGTATGAAGAGAGTACCCTATTTAAGCCACTCAAGACATGTATCAACTCAAGAAATCTAGTATACTACTATCAACTTGTATAATCCTGGGCTCATGGCCTTAATCGAGCAATACAAGAAGACTAAGTTGATTGATCATGTACCATATTCATTGATAATCACAGGGCATATTCTCTTTCACGTTCTCAAATCATGATAAAGTCAAGATGTGAATCGTTATCATTTACATGAGCATTTCGGAACGGTAATCGATTCTGGTGCCCTATAAATACCTCTAACATAGGGCTTCCACACTGTGATTTTTCTCTTTTCATGATATAATACTTCGTTTTCAATTTGTCTTTTTTGTTTTTATTAACTTTTTATCCTTCTATAGGCAAAAACTTGTGTGAGACGGTCTCACGGGTCATATTTGTGAGACGGATCTCTTATTTGGATCACCTATGAAAAAGTATTACTTTTTATACTAAAAGTATTATTTTTTATTGTGAAAATGGGTAGGGTTGACCCGTCTCACATGAGACTCACTCCCTTGCATATTATGATGTATCTCTGATTAAAATCGCAAAGTATTATGAAATTAGCTACTTAATCACATGGAAAATTTTGAGTAAAAGACAAAGCAAATCTTATCATTTAAATATTGTTTGGCCGTCCTAGTTTCCTCCTAAAGTTTTTGCTTTCTTTTTTTGAAAAAAAAAATCTCTATAATTTAGTTCATTTGGGAGAGTGTAAGTTTAATATTTATTCATGCATTATTCACTTAAAAAATTTAAACTTAATTAAATCTCAAGACATTATTTAAAGTTCTACAAAAAAGGAACAATGGATCATGACAATTTCTTTCTTGAATAATATTTAAAAACTATGATTATCTAAAAACAAATATTTGAGATTTTTCAATTAATTAATTAATTCAATCATTATTCTTGGTTTTTTTTAGATCATACAATCTTTATTTTTTCTGGTTTGACTGCTAACAAACATTATTTTATTCAATTGAGGTCTGTATTAAATTTGGTCCTCCATAAATTAATGCGTCGGCCCCTCCCTCAACGGCTACTTTTGTGATCTCCCAAAGTCTTCTTTCTCTGCAACTTCAATACCACCATAAAAACTCCGCAAATCCCATAAATCTCTTCGGTTTTCTTACCAATGTCTCACATTTCTTCCCATGGGAATCCATTACCACCTGTAAAAGTTGTGGAGTATTTGGAATCATTCATGTCCAGCGAGCTTCTCTGCAAGTTCCCGGACAACTCTGCCTTCGACTTCGATTACTCCCAGAGTTCTATTTGGTCCCCTTTGGTTCCTCGGAACTTTGTTAATGGCAGGGATGGATGCCTAGAACTTTCAAGAAAGCTACAGTACGATGAAAATGATTTCACGGGGTTGCTAAAAAATTCCAAGAAATTTGCAGCCAATATCAAGAAAAAGTTCACCAGTGTTGTCTCTGATAACATATGCATGTACCAAAGAATGAAGATGAATAAGAGGAAGTCCTTTGGTTTTTCTCCGGTGCCGTCTTCCGGTCGCCTTAAGGCGTCTTCCCCAACACCAAGAAAGGTACGGTTTTCAGTTCACATAATAAGCGGTGTACGTATTGCGATCCCATATCCAGTCCACAATTACAGAATTATACATAATATAATTTTAATTTTATAATATACATTTTTGGGTTTTAACTCTCAATTTTTTTACTAGTCGGTGGCATAATATTGATATTATTTTTAAGGAAAACTGAGATGTAAAAATTGTGCCACCACTAGATTTTTATTCCGATATTGGTTGGCTCTACCATGAAATCTAACGATTGGGTATATTTTTGTTTAGTAATAAGAATATTTTTTACTCTGTTCTTGGACTTATTATTTGATAGAGTAATAGGATGTGTTAAATCTTGGGTGCCATAGAAAAATGGAGTACTTCTTTTTACATGAAAATGTATGGATTCATTTTGTTTTGTGTGTTATGTGCAGAAATGGGCTAAAGCCATGAAAGCTGCTTCGAAACATTTCAAGAAAAAACAAAAAGAAAGATCCAATCCATCTTCATTTACAAGAAAGATCTCTCCAGTTACCTGCCAGACTGCAACTTGTGATTTATAATAGAAACTTAGAATCATTCAAATTATCAAGATTCCACGAAAAAAGATTAGCAACTATTTTATTTCATCTCAGTATTTCTAGGATTTCCCCGGACCAGTATTATGTACTAGCTAATGTGCGGTTCCAAATCTAGTTATTTTGATTCTTGCACATATATCACAATTTTTTGACTCGTTTTGTTTAATGTACACAAACTCACCTGACTTATACATCTAATAAATATTGTAAAAGAGAGGTTTAGAGCCGGCCTACCCCACCCCATTTGTTTAGATTTGTTTCCTTTGTCGCAGAATAAAGTGAACTTTTTATAAAGATTTTCATCAACCCAAACTCTCATGCTCTCCCACCTTCACATCATCGACCCAAAAGACACACGTGAATGTCAAGATAGAATGAGATCTCGAAGTCGAGACACGACCAGAACGAATCCCTCACCAGCTAAATACAATATATATATAATTGGAAAAGGTGTACAGGAACAATTTAGCAGTAAAAAGAGAGAATAATGGAGGAGTCCAGCAACGGTGAATTGATTTTCATCCCATGGCCGGTGATGTGTCACGCCCAAATCGTCGAATTCGCCAATCTCATCTCGTCCATCGCCAAACACGATTTTTTCTCCCAATCACGATTTTAGTTCACATAATACATTTAGGGGGCGTACCCCAATACGTTGTTTCCAAAACGAAAATGTTCTATCAAACGGTAACGAAGCAAAATATACATTCATCTTTGTTCAAATGGCTATAACAAAAATCATAAATAATGATAATCTGGAACAAACCGAACACAAAAAAAAATGCAAAGAAAATAAAAGAGAAAAGCGCCAAACCGATTAAAAGCCTAATGCAATCTCCCACAGATAGTAATTTAACTTAGCTAACGTACGACCCGTTTTACACAAGGCGAGTGTGAGTACACCACCCTTGGTTCAGTGACTTGCATGTCATTTCTTCTCATCACTGTCATAGTATTCTACATCATCCTCATCCTCATCATAATAATAATATTCATCATCATCCTCATCGTAATAGAACTCATCCTCATCATCATCGCTACTTCTTTGCCCGTTTAGTAGCAATCCCTGTCCCTGTTGGCTTAATTCTTGAATCCGGTCCCTAATGGCCGTTCCCTGAACACAAGTTTTGAAGTACGAATCACACAAATGTAGGATTGGATTATAGTTGAACCTAGATGTATGTGTTTGAGTGTTGTGCCTATAATCTATATATGTATTTTTGTATGCACCATTTTATGGCAGCCTTCCTCAAACATTTCGAGAAATCCAGCAACCCAACGATCTGCATTTTCAACCCAAATATTGCGATGTATGCCAGCTGTCTTTGCAACGATTTGTATCTGCAAACAGGGATTTAAACATGAATAAATAGGGCCATGTATAAGACCATAAGATGAGTAAGCTTTGCTCGCTACTAAGTTGCATGACACATACAAATACGCAAATAATGGCACTTAAAAAATGACTTTCGACCAGTCAAGAATGGGCCAAATTTATAAGGAGACCCTTTTATATTTCACTTTAGCGAGCGATAGGGGCGACATTTGGATGAATAACTAATATCGAGCTCTAATTATGTTAGAAACGAGAAAGGAACAACATACATTTACGACATATACATTTTCTATACAAGGGACATTGGCTGAAGTGCAGGCAAACCAGTACTGAGAGTTGGGACTATATGACACTTGTTAGAATGAAACTGTGTGTGGTGGAAATGGATGCCAGTTAACAGGATTTCGGGATTGAAGAAGTAGAGGACTAGAGGTTGCACATATTATGGCAGATAGGATATGACAATCAGCAACTTATATAATCATCAGCTACATCCTCAGAAAAAAGTCATTCTTCAAATTTTTGTAACCAATAGCTGACTCACTTTGGCAAATGCCAAAAGCCTAATTTCTTCAAAAATTCTTGCGCTTCATTCGAACTAACACATTGGCATCAGATCAGAAGAAGTAAATTTATGCAAAGAAACAAATTTTACCTTCTCGCCCACTTTTTCTTGGTGTTCTTTGACTTTTTCTTGTAACTTCTTCAGTCTCATGTTCACCCTTAATCCCTTTTCCTGCGGATTTTACACAAATCTTAGTAATGCAAGAGTTCTAGTGATATAGATTATCAGAAATATCAGAATCCAATCAGGACAAGAGTAAAATAAGAATATTAGGAACACCATACCCTAACATAGCTAACATTGAGCTCCTTTCTTGTGTATCCACGATCCAAATTCCGCAAGACATATTGATTATAGTCTTTGACTATTCTCATTATGATGTCCGACGTTGAAATTCCTTCTGTCCTTTTAGTCTCTTTAAATCTTCCGACAGCTTTGACCTGTAACAAAAGTAGCATAATATATGATATTCAAATGTCGACATAATGAAAAGGAGTGGACAAGACCAACATCCACAGAAAATTTAATAAATAAACTACAGCTTAAAATTATAAAATACAATGCCAGGCTTACAAATTCATAAACATCCTTTCCAGCTCCACTGGTATCCGCATAACTGTATAAAATCCCTTATAAGAATTAAAAGAGTTTAAACGTGTGCTTCGTTGACAACTAGCATATATTACAAATCCAACCACAATTTAGAAAGAACAAATCAAATCAAAGGGAAAACATAACAAGTAAATAAGGTTTTACTTCCCACTAGCATTTGCCATGTTGCAAGTGCAAACAAAAGCCTCCTTGTGCAATTTGCAAACTCCAATAAAGCCATACACAGGAATCATAACATAATCACAATAAAATATCAACCCAATAGCAATCAAAATCAGCTATTAAAAACCACATTATCACACCATCCCGATATTTTCTAGATAAATTTGTCATAAAATTTTCCAGAACAAAAGACTTGAGAGATCCTGAAGAGCTTTTTCATCAACATGTACTTTTAGGGTAAATGGGTAATTTTGGTTAATTAATAAAATATCAAACCGTAATCGAGAAAGATGTTCAGACACTTGGGAAGGCGATAACACCAACCAAAGTCTCTGATCACATAATGTTCTATGATTCTACAGAATCCTGATTCATATTGTTGCAGCTCAACATGATAAAGAAATGGAAAAAGGATACGGCCACTATCAAAAGAAGGATAGAACCCTCGGACTTACGGAAGAGCATCATGCGCCACATAGTCGATTCGGTGCTTGTCCAGAAACTCCTGGTTTATTACCCATGGGGCATCAGGGATAACCTCATCAACCCACCTGCCAAACAAAGAAGCCAGGCATAACACTATCTGGTCCTCAAAATATTCGGCAGGTAAGACAGTGAAACTATTTTAACATCTGTATAGACATAAAACTAAAACAATTAATCATTTTCATCAACATTATCACGTGAAAAATAATGAAAAACTATCATAGCGGAAATGTGAAAATTGAAAATGCTTAACAATCATCAACAACCCAGTAGTGTCTAAACTGAACTAAAAAAAGAAACAATGCCATGACTGGACCTAAAGGTCATCAAGAATCAGCTAAAAATGCATGACGCCGTTTCATAAACAGGAATGTACAAAAAAAGACAAACATACTTGCAATGGCGAAGCGATTCATAGCGCTCAGATTCGGTCATAACAGTCTTTCCCTTGTACTTATGAGTAGTCTCATCGTTGCAACATCCAACCATCAAGTACGTATTTGGGAAGCTGCGCAGATATATACATGACACCATTACACATGGCCACCAGAATTCATTCGGCCGTAGATAAAAACAAGGCTTGATGTGACTAAATTGACAGAACTTGATGCGCAAATAAATCATGAACACAAATAAATGATAAAACCAAAATACACGATGTTTTAAAACGGATGAAAAAAGGCACTCTATATAGGCGCAAATGAAGGGAGACCGAAGCGGGTTCAGGCGGACGAGGAACGGGGCGATCAACCCTTAATCAAAAAGTAGAAAATTAAACGTGTGATTTCCCAAAAACGGGTGGCAGAATAGATCGGATTCATCATATTTAATGTACATAAAACGAAACGCCTAGCGAACAAGTAACAAAATTTCGAAGATATGTCAATTACCCAAAAATAGCAAGAAACAAAAATATAAATCAGACCCACAAAATAAAGTAAAGCGGCAACGACATACGCAAGTTTGGCCTGTTCGAGAGCTCGAGCGTGGCCGAAATGGAAAAGATCGTAGATCCCATCGGCGTACACACGAACGGGGCAGTCGGACGAGGATGGAGGTTCCACGGAATTGCTGATACCAGCGCCGCTTCCGCCCATCGCTCAGCCGTTGCCCTTCTCTCTCCCACTGGGGTGTCGGCCCAATTAGATTTGTGTCCCATATATTTTATTTTGACGAAATCAAAGTCGTGTGCGCGTGGGAAAATAAATACCCCACCTTGTATAAAATAAATACCTATTTTTTTTAGATTCACAAAATTAATGATAATAATAATTAATTAATAAATACACACTGTAAAATTTGAATATAATAATTGATTTTACTTTTTAAATGAATTTTCACTTATTCTGGGAAGGACTCGTTAGTGATAATGTTAGTTTTTCGGGTACATGTTGAAATTATCAAAACGTTCTATTTGAAAAACCATGCAGAATTCGGAATTAAAATCTGTTTTGTTTTTTTCTTTTTTCACTTTTTCATGTGAATGAGATAGCTATGACGAAGACGGAAGAAAAGGTGGAAGAGTTCAAATCTAACCACTAAAAGGTGAAAAGAACTGAATTGTTATGCTTCTTTATATAGATATCTAAATTCTATTTCCCTCTTTTCATCGGTGCAATGAGACGTGTCTATTTATCTCTTACATTTCAATAATAATAATAATACAAAAATAACATAAAAAAGTTAATTTGCACTGATTTCTTGCATCCTCTTTCAAGAAATTATCAGGTAAGAGCGACAATCATTTATTAATTAGTATTTGTGTAGCATTATGCTGCAACGGCATGCAAATTACCTACCATTAAATTTCGAACGTGACAATAATTTAGACAAGGAAAATGTTAATAAGAAAGGTTTTCAGTATTCGTGATATATAATTAAATTAAGTCAAATGCATATTATGTTATATGTTTTTAATTCAAAATGTTACCTAACAATAAATTGCGGCGGTATCTTTACTGCGGACCCGTAATGTTAAAGAGTTATTTGAATTCTTCAAAGGAATCCGGTTTAACTTTAAGTTTGAGTCGAGTGTCCTGACATAAAATGATTTTGAACTCTCTCATCCAAAAGGAATTTTTTATGAAGGCTCTTGCTCATGTATTTTTTATGGAAAAAAATGGTTATAAAACATTAAAAATATAATATTAATATACGATATTACTTTGGATTCCATAAAAAAAAGATTTTGTTTATAAATTGTTGGGGTGATCAATTTTTTTTGTTAAGTGACATCCTATAATTTTTCTAAAAATCTTGATTAAAAATAATAATTATAAATTGATCTGTATGTAGTTATTTTTTGTCAAGAATCGTACCAAACCGTCCTGCTTGCACTGCTTATCAATTGTCATAGTATTTGGCATAATAATATATAAAGCACTGTCAATTAAGGAAGTTGTCATTCACACTCTCTCAATTCTCGTTCAAAATTTTTCCTCCTACAAAATAAAACATCTTCTTAAATATTCTTAAAATTAGTCTTGTTTTCGTTAGAATTTTTTTTTTGTTACAAATATTTTAATCGAAGTTTGGAAGGATGAAAAATGAAAGCATTGTACAAATGTCATTTTTGTTGTGAATGTCTTTTTGTGTTCAATTATAAACTTAGTTTCGAATCTTGATTATTGAATATTGTTTCGGAATCAATTATATTTGAATATAAGCAAAAACTTGTGTGAGACGGTCTCACGGATCGTATTTGTGAGACAAATCTCTTATTTGGGTCATCCATGAAAAAGTATTATTTTTTATGCCAAGAGTATTATTTTTTATTGTGAATATGTGTATGGTTGACCCGTTTCACATATTATGATCCGTGAGACGGTCTCACATGAGACCCACTCGTGAAAATATGTTCTAATAGTTTGCATTCTACTTGATCATTAAAAAACGCAAATCTAAAAACCGAAAAACTAATTTCATATACAAAAATACAATTTTTTTTAAAGATTTAACTGATGACCGAATATGACAATTTGGTTTGATTTTAAAGAAAAACTGCAAAACTACATTGCGGTCACCTCTATGAACAATTTTATTAATATCAACACTTACTATACATGTTTTCATATTAATTTATGAAATTTTACTTACAAAAATATTAAATCAACGTATTGATTTATATATTCATAGAATCAATTGACTCAAATAGGTAAGAGCGGATCTCATGTGAGACCGTCTCACGGATCATAATCTGTGAGACGGGTCAACCCTACCCATATTCACAATAAAAAGTAATACTCTTAGTATAAAAAGTAATATTTTTTCATGGATGACCCAAATAAGATATCCGTCTCACAAATACGACCCGTGAGACCGTCTCACACAAGTTTTTGCCAATAGGTAAAATCATGATTTAATCTTTCACTTTTTGAGATATGAAATGTAAAATACATATAGATCAAATATTTTATACTCCACACATTTGTTTCTCTACCAGATCTGAAATAGAAGACTCATATATTTACACTCATATATTAAAAAAATTTCTTGTATATCAAGGAGAGTGTAGAATCACTTTCTCCTTGATTTTGGGATTTAGGATTTAAAAGAGCAATTTACCCTTACTCAAATCAAATATTCACATAATTGTGCAAGGAATAATTCACAAATAAATAAATGAAATACTGTTCGGTACTAAGTTAAGTATCATTTGGTGCCCATAAAATAATCTATTAGTCTATTTCCATTAGGTGGTCACCTCAAGCAATATATATAATAATTAATAATTAATAACATAAATGCATGCATTAGAATCAAATAAGCTAGATATAGGCATGTATATTAATAATGCTGCAGAAGTAGCTGCAAATAGATATATAGAAGAGGGCTTAGAGGGGAATTAAGACAAGTTTTTTTAATGGAAAAGTAGCTACAGCTACCTCAAAAACATTAGGCCGAAAACCCTCCGTGAAAATGCCTTGGCCTCCTTACTTCAAAAAACAACGAAACCCCAAACCTACTGTCACTCAAAGGACCATGTATGGTGGCTTATGATCACAGGCCTGAACGAGTGTTGCTCCGCTGTCTCAGTTAGAGATCTTGCATGGTTACGGGTTAAGATTCGACCCGACCAGATTAAGATGGTTCCGGATACATTTTCGAGCTATCTAATCCAAACACGTAGATTCACCACTTATTCGTTCAGCACCAACCTTATAGATTGTTTTCTCTAAAGTTTATGGCGTGCAAAGGTGCAATAGTATAATATGATTCTACGTAAATCACTTCCTCTTTGCATGAGATGAATCATCTTATTTATAGCCCTAAGGTTTATCAACAAGAAAACCTACACAATATAGAAAATAAGAGTTTTATTAAGAACAAATTCTTTTTTAAACAAAGATATCATGTCACAAAAATCTCACCATAATTATCACATTCATTATTACATTATCTAGAAAGACAAAACCATAATTAAATACTCGCACTCATATCAACAAGAAAAAATTGATCTTGGGAAATAAATTTAATATTAAAATTATATTTTCATATAACCCAGCTGGTGTTTCTAACCAAGCCAATTGATGCATGTGTCCATATTTTAATATATTTATTGGAGTTCATTAATAGTTATTAGGTTTGAATTGATTTTATAGTTCTTGATAATGGTTTTTTTATTGCATAAAAATAAGAATGTTGAATTCAGAATCAAAATGGCGAAAAGAAACAAAATTAATGGATGTGTTCGGTAACACGGAAAGAGAAGAAGAAAAAGAGTGTGGCTGATTCTTCAGCTTCTACTGAAGAATTTGGTAAACAAAGAAGGAATAAACACGAGATGGAGAAGTGCTCTTGGTTAAATCGTGTATTCTGCGATGAGTGGGAAAAAATAAGGAGAAAAGAGCACGATCTCACACACGAGGAAAGATACCGAGCGGTGTATTCAATTCAGTTTGACAAATTGAGTAAAAAACTTGTTTCTATTTAACTAAAAATAAGGTGCGGTGGAAATTAAATTTGAATATTTAAACTTGAACTAATTGTTTTTTCTGAGAATGGATGATCGAGTTAATAAATTCGAAGAGTGTAGTGACCCGTTCCAAAATCACCTACTAATCAAAAACTAAGCATACAGTTAACCTAATTAATTATAATCAGAGATAACAGCGGAAATATAGCCAACAACAATAGTTATACAACCCAATCGAAATCGAAGTCTAGACTAACTCAAAATGAAATATCCAGTACAACCATATCGAATCAAATGGAAAACACTGAAAACTAAACCAACCAGCTACTCAACGTCCTCCTCCTGCTCCTCCTGAGCCATCCAACCTGAGGCCTGCCCCGTGGGAATGGGGTGTCCAAGAAATAAACAAAACCGAGGACGTGAGCGATAAGAACGCCCAGTACAAAAGTATGAGTATACAAACCTATATGAAATGCACATGCTATGATATGATACCAGGGTAGTCAAGAAACAGGAATCACAAAGGATTTCAAAATGCTCAGTCTAGAGGCGCCAAGTGGATAGTGCCGCGCGGTCCAACCTCTGGGTCACTGCATCCACTACAAGACAGACGTGGACCTAAAATGTCCCGGACCACCGAAGCCCTCCCGACCCGTCGGCCACTGTGTACTCTCGGTGTCCATGCGTCCACAAGACAGGGCTGAGCGGCCCCAAGATATAGCTTATCTCGAAAGAGATACAGCTCAACAGTAAAGGCTATCTCGAAGGAGATACGGCTCAACATGATATGCAATATGCATCATAACTCGTGACATAATAGCATGCATCATATGACATATAACAATGCAGCAAATACTCATGCAACACATATATGAATGTATACTCAACCAGGATATCTCGGATAGTACTTTCGTACCTCTATCACAGCAAGCCTAGCCTTACGCAACACCGCTAATCAGGTCTAGCACAAGCCTACGCATCAAAAGCATACTCAATCAATACTACCATGCTCGACTATCAAAACCAGTACTCCCTAGTACTACCAAAGGTTTAGGGTTTACCTTCGTCCGTCGACAGCCCTTTGATGTCGATTGCCTTGAAACTCAGGCGCCGCTACGCTACTACTCCTGGCAGCTCTTGGCTATCGCTCGACCAACAACTAACCCTAGAAACCTTCCAAATCCTCTCAACTATGAGGCAAAATCATGAATTGGCAAGTCACAAATGAGAAATCCGAGCACTATTTATAGGCCATGTTCGGATCCTCCGAACAACACTTCGGAACGTCCGAACGCTACGTGTCCATTGGCTCTTGACAGCTCATGATCGGATCCTCCGATCATACACTTCGGACCGTCCGAACATGCATGGAAAAATGACGTGTCGATCAACACTTGACACCTATGATCGGATTCACCGAACTACACTTCGGATCGTCCGAACTCTTCGGTGCTTCCGAACCCTCTTCGGTCCGTCCGATCATGACCATAGCCAAAATTACACCTTAAACCTTCTTAATCACCATTACTCCGTTAATTACCCAATTTGGAATTCGGGCTACTACAAAGAGAGACATGACACGACTAATCACTGCCACTAATTGATACAGATAAATTTGAATATTTGAGTGTTGTAAATATATCCTTAGAGTGGCCTAACATAAACATAAGCAACATGAAACAATCGTTCATAAGCGAAGATGTCTTTGATTTTTAATTAAATCTACAAGTGAGATAAAAAGTTGACAAGTTGGCCACTATTATTATATGTATAAAAATTCATGCACGTTCTCTCTTTGGTCAAAGAAAGAGGGAAGATAAAATAATTGTAGCGGCAACAGATACGTTCCGCGAAATCAAATGGCTGAGTATGGAAGAAAAAATTAAGCACATTTTATGTATAAATAGAGCTCTAGTTCTCGAGTTTCTCTACAATATTCAATATTTGAGTGTGTATTTCATCATTTTCACATTTCTATCTCATATTTGCGCACCTGGTGCCAACATACGACACAACATGTTATCCCAGAATGATGTTTCATCGACCGATGATCATAGAGGGTATGCATCTTCTCTTTAGCTATTCTTCATTTTCACATAAAAGTGAAAATCATTTAGTACGCCATTTCACTCAATTCATTACTTAAGGTAAGGAAGACTTACCTTATATAGATTTCTCCATAACTCTCAACAAATCTTGAATTCATATATATATATATATATATATATATATATATATATATATATTAGAATTTCATTTTTGAGCTCAAGAGTACTCACAGTTGGCATTTATAGCTTCAAGGGGCATCATATGCTGGCTCCTTTTACTGCTGGATGGCAGAGTAGAGATGTGAACCCTCTAGTACTTGAGAAAGCGAAGGTATATGTATACAGAAGTTGTTTGATTTCAGTTTGAGTTTCTCAGGCGAAATGATTTTTCGTTTTGCAGTTACATGCTTACATTTTTACATGTTATAGGGCTCTTATGTCTACGACATTCATGGAGAAAAGTATCTTGATTCCGTCGCCGGATTATGGTGCACAGCTCTAGGTACTTGCTCTTTTAACATGGATATCTAGCACCGATATTTTTATCTAGTTTCCATTTGATTGTCAAATATGTATGTTTGCCGCTTGCACTGCCTTTTACATAGATGGGAAAGAATCCATCTTTATAATTTACGGTCAACTTGTTTAATTATAATGAAATGGCTATTCTTCTTTACACTTTTGTCTTTCAAGCCAGTAGTATGTATTGGCTTTGCATGGATGTAGATTTGATAAAACTAGCCTTCGTTTTCTAGCAGATACCTTGGAAACATTAATATATGTAGTAATGTAGCATCCATGTCTTTCTTAATTGTGGTTCTCATTCATTTATTTTCGGACAAGATTATGTATGTGTCGCCACTATATTAGCTTATATGCTTAATCAAGCATTCTTTCAGGTGGGAGTGAGCCTCGTCTTGTTGCTGCTGCTACTAAACAACTAAACGTATTACCATTTCAACACTCTTTTTTTAACCAAGCAACGAAACCCCCATTGGTATGATGATTTAGGATTTACTTGGAAGCTTCAACTTGGAAATTTTACACTGTACTCTTCATGGTAAAATATATTCAGGATCTTGCCAAAGAACTTGTAGAGTTATTCACTGCCAATAAGATGTCTAAAGTTTTCTTCGCAAATAGTGGGTCAGAGGCCAACGATTCACAGGTTGAAGTTTTCAATCATATCCGGAAACATTTATTATATAATTTATCAGCAGTTCTTTTTAAATTTGTCACACATGAAATTTCACTGCTTCTCTATGTTGTTGTAAAGGCAGAAAGCCTGGAATAGGGATCTCAGTCAAGATAGACACAGAACAATTTAGAGTTTTTCGTTTTTACAGTTTTGGCCATTTGTAAATTCAATCATAATTCTGAATTTTTTTTCCTTATAGGTTAAGCTTGTTTGGTACTACAACAACGCACTTGGAAGGCCAAACAAAAAGAAGTTTATTGCTCGAGCGAATGCGTAATATTTTCGGGTCCCGATATGCTTGTAGTTTATAGTTTATACCATTGGTTGCCTGTTTTTCAATGTTGTTTCCTTCTTTTGTTTTGGCAGATACCATGGTTCAACAGTTGCAACAACCAGTCTTTCAGGGTATATGCTAGTTACCATTCAACTATCCAAAACTCAAAATTCACTTGTATGGATGTGTTTGGTGAAAATTATTGATAAAATATTTCACCATCTTTAAATAGATTGCCGTTATGCCACCAGAATTTCGATCTTCCAGACCCATTTGTGTTACATACCGACTGCCCACATTTTTGGCGCTATCATCTACCAGGTGTTGGCACAATCTTTTGTCATTACTGTCTACCTGCTTACACGATCTCATCAAACTAAACAAATCTTTGCAGGCGAAACCGAGGAGGAGTTTTCTACCAGGTTGGCCAATAACCTGGAGAATCTTATAGTCAAAGAGGATCCGGAGACGGTAACTGGAGTTTGATGATAAGTTCATTCCATTTTCTTTTCTTTTTGAACGCATTTCTTTCTCCGGTTTAACAGAGGCTGTGTTTATCAACTAACAAACTCTGATATTTCAGATTGCTGCTTTTATTGCTGAACCTGTAATGGGGGCAGCTGGTGTGATACCTCCGCCTGCAACCTATTTCGAGAAGGTTGTTTTCATTTACATACTTACTTCCATAATCTGGGACAGCATGATAAAGCATAAAATTATTGTTTCCTTGCCTCCTACAAGTCTTATCAGCTTGATTTTTTGGAGAAAAATGGTTGATAACATCTTTATGTCACTTTTGAATCTTGATATCAATGTCCAAACTATGTTCAAAAGGCATCTGGGCACCCATTTTTCTTCGGCGGGAGTCGAGAAGAATTTGATATTCATGCAGCAAAATGAACGTTGATCTAAATATTTTCAAGTGTGTGCAGATTCAGGCTGTACTTAAAAAGTATGATATTCTTTTCGTTGCTGATGAAGTAGTATGTGGCTTCGGAAGGCTCGGGACGATGTTCGGTAGTGACAAGTATGGGATTAAACCCGATCTCGTCAGCTTGGCCAAGGTACAAGTTCACCTCAAGCTAGATTTTATAGCAGTTATTCTTTCTTTCTTTTTTTTTTCATATTCTCAATTTCCATTGCTTTTGAATTTTGATAATATCCAGGCTCTTTCTTCTGCATACGTACCTATTGGAGCTGTTCTTATGAGCCCTGAATTTTACGATGTCATATATTCTCAGAGCAACAAGCTTGGTTGGTGGTGACATTTAAACTTTTAATCTGATATGATTTTCATCATAAATCCTATGTACCGAGTTGCTCAAAAATTTGTTTTGTTCAAGGTTCTTTCTCCCATGGATTCACCTATTCTGGACACCCTGTATCCTGTGCTGTTGCTTTGGAGGCACTTAAGATCTACAAGTATGTTGTCATTTTTATTTCCTTTACAATTGATCATTATCTTGATCGAAAGATTGATAGACTTCTCTGCTACAATCAATGTAAGGAGTGAACTTGCACAAAGAAAGAATCTCAGAAAACAGAACATTTATTACGGGATCAAATTTGATTTACTGAGATTACCAAGTGTCTATATTTTAGATTTTATTGCCATAATTCTTAGTACTTAACAATACCACTCTTTGCACAAGACTTATTTGCTGCATATTCGATTATTGATGGGGAACATCAATCAAGACCCTTGAAAGAATTAGTTCATCATAAAAGGTTTCCTTGTTTACAGAGAGAGAGACATTGTTGAGCAGGTGAACAGAATAGCACCCAAATTTCAAGAAGGTTTGAAAGCGTTTTCCGACAGCCCCATCATCGGTGAGGTACACGAACATTTCATTAGATTCATTTCTACAAGTTTTCACGTCGAATGCTATGGATGGTTTCTTATTGTGTCTTTTTATCAACACTCTTTCTTGAAGATACGTGGAACTGGTTTGATTCTTGGAACAGAATTCACTGATAACAAATCACCAAATGATCCATTTCCTCCTGAATGGGGTACAACCTTGCTACATCTAACGTTAATGATTACTAAACAAAGATAGATCAAATGTTGGTACATGACTAGATCTTCCTTTCTTTCATTGAATTTGAAGGTGTTGGTGCATATTTTGTAGTACAATGTCGGCAGAATGGCTTGTTAGTACGCGGTTTGGGCGACATCATAATTATGTCTCCTCCGCTTATATTAACTCCTCAAGAAGTTGATGAGGCGAGTTTTCTGTAAATATAGCATTTGAAAGATTATGGCTCAAGGACTCATTATCGACTGTGTTCGATTTGAAAAACAGGGCATAACTCGAATAAAAAAACTGATTCATCTTTCCTTTTTCACTTTTTCAGATCATACGGATCTATGGAATAGCTCTGAAGAAGACAGAAGAAATGGTGGAAGAGCTCAAATCTAAGAAATAATAGTGAAAACAAATGATGTACGAGTAGTGCATTGTGATATGTCTATCTTTTACATTTCAATAATAATAATACTAAAAACTAGTAAATTTAGTATATAACAAAGTTACACGGATTTCTTGCATCAAGACAGCACTCACGTGATGATCCTACACTGTTTCATGAAATTATAAGTGAGAATTCTAAAGATTTTGCTGTTTGGACTTTTCTTGCAGCCCTTCTGTCACTATAGTTAAACCAGGATCTGAATCGAATTGAATTGTGATGAATCAATTAGTTTAATGTTTTTTGGGAAAAAAAAAAACTGGTTTAATGTTAGAGCTTCGGTTTGGTTATAAGTTTGGTTGTGAGTTTGAGTATATCAAGTTCATGGGACTTTATTTATTGTGAAGGAAAGCCATTTAACCTTCAATCTTATATCTTGTGAAAAATGGGATTTATAATATTTTATTAAATTAAATTAAATTACATTCATTTTTATACATCTTAGTGTAAATGTTCATTTTCATCATTATATACTGGATTTTGTGGTTAAAGTTGAAGGGTGGTCATCTTTTCCAATTTGGATCTGGTTGGCACGTTAAAAAATGTTTTAAGCGTAAATTCAAACTTTTTTTGCTGTTATGACAAAATTCAAAATAAGGTTTTTTTTTAAATATATAAATTTAAAATCAAATGTTACCATTGAATGGTCATTTTCTTTGAACTCAGTCCATTCTTGCGTTAATATGGTGCTTCGTTGCAGTCAAATTAGGGAATTAGTATATTTTTTGACCATTTAGTACTTTAAAGTCAATTTGGTGGATCAAGTCAAAATCCTCATAGCCGGCTATATGTTCATATGTTAGAAGACTCATTTCAAAGTCAAACTTATATATGTATATATGATATATCTAAATACGACTCTCGTAGATATTTATGTCACTGTATCATCAGTTGATATAGTATTGTAATCTGAAATTAATTATTTTGTTATTTTAATAAGAGAAAGTAATTTCTATTCGTAAAATTTGTAATTTTTTTCAATCAAAATCACTTGTACTAACAATGAAAATTTTTCACACATGTGTAATGAAAACAAATGATAGGATGGTACTTCTATGAATTATAGGGTTTCTATAATTTCAAAGTGACAATAAATTTGAAATAACTTAAAACCTACAAATTAATATCCATTTATTAATATACGTGTGTTTGTGTGTCACCAAAATAACTTGATATTATACTTGTCAAAAAAAAATTTCGATATTAATTGATGCGTCTACAAAATATCATATACGTTAAACTAATGACAAAAACTTGTGTAAAACGGTCTCACGAGTCGTATTTTGTGGGACATATCTCTTATATATCATCCATGAAAAAAATATTATTTTTTATGTTAAGAGCATTACTTTTTATAGTGAATATCGGTAGGGTTGACTTGTCTCACAGATAAAGATTCGTGAGACCTTCTCACAAGAAACCTACACTAAACTAATTTAAAATAATAAAATATATATTATAGAACACCCTGAATTCTAAAAACAACTAATCAAAAATATTACTTAAATAAATATTTTAATTTATGATCAAAATCTGTCAAAGTATCTTCTTTAAAGTTCTTTTTTTTATATATATATATAATCTCAAAAAACAAATTTATATTCACATGGTCTAAATAATTAATATGCTTTTTTTATCATAATATATTATAAAATATCTTCTTTAAAGTTATTATTTTTTTATGTAATCTCAAAAAACTAATTTATGTATATCGATCACAATGTAATATAAAAGAATCAATATATTTTATTACGAAAATATCTATATTCACAAAAAAAATGAACTAACACTCCATCGATGAATGATTTTTTAAACAGTTATAATAACCACATTATTTTTCTTTTCAAGTTTTTTTTGACTCCTCAAAGTCGAGTGAGTCATGATAAAAAAAGGGGTGAAGAATGCTAGGAAAAATTATTATATATTATTATTATAGAAATTGAAAAAATAAATATTTTATAAAAAAGATAGTCGGGAAATGGGTGCTAAAAAGTAAGAATAATGTATCTTTATCCCATGTCATCGTCGCAGACGTACACAGGGCGGTTTGGTTGGCTGATTGTGGCCTCCACCACTACATGTTCTTTTATGTCTAAGTTTTTTTTTTTTTTTTAATCTAAAGTTTTCGTTTAATTAATTTGTCCATTGACCAAACCAACGTTATTTTGTTTTCTAAAATATGAAATATATAGTCATAATCCTGATATCATACATGGATAAATAAAGACTTACAATTAAATTTTAATAAGCATGAGACTAACTTCATGGTAAATCATAATAGGTTCAATGTTCAAGTTTTTAATTTGACGGTATATGGTCCACATTTTGTTTGGATCTCGAATGATTAAATCAAGGTAAAAATTTGTGTGAGACGGTTTCACGGGTCATATTTGTGAGACGTCACCTATGAAAAAATATTATTTTTTATGCTAAGAGTATTACTTTATATTATGAATTGTGTATGGTTAATCCGTCTCACAGATTAAGATCCGTGAGACGGTCTCACATGAGACCCACTCTCAAATCAATTTTCAAAATTAACAAAATCCAGACGGTGTTATAAAATTACGCTAATCATAAATACGTCTGACAATCTAATTTTTTGGGATTTTGACGATCCAATAAATGGCAAATTGCAATAATAATAATAATAATAATAATAATAATAATAATAATAATAATAGTATATGTGAACCCTATCAAACGCGTCTTAGGTTGGAACCGAACATTTCGAATTGGCCAACAAAGGTCCCGCCACACCGAGCCCACTGCACCGCCGCGTAGACGAGGGCTACTCCTCTCCTCTCCTCTCCCTATTAAATCCAAATTCAGACCCTTTCTCCCCATCATTCTTCTCCTAAACTCTCAATTTCGCATTAAAAAAAACGATATTCCTCCGAAATCTAAAGCAGAAAAAGGCAAGATCAGCTCATCACGCATCTCCGATTCCATAGGCAAGTTGTGTGTTATATATTTGCGTGTTTGATCTCTGTGTTTCTCTCGAATTTGATGTGCTTCTGCAGATTCTCTGTGATTTTTGCTCTGTTGATTGCTTATTATACTTCCTTGATTGATCGAATCTGATCTGTTTATTCTTCAATCTATTGCTCTCTCTGAATTTCTTCTGCGTGTGTTTATCCTTTTTTATCGATGAACTGATTTGATGATTTGTTTTTTGTGCTGATTTTGACTTAAATCAGTCAAAAATAGACACTGAAACTGGATTGATCGACGATCTTCAACGTGCTTTTTTTTTTATATACAAAAAGTTCTTAATATGAACAAATCGCATAGCACTTTTATGATGGTGATGATCATATAGGAGGAATTTGGTTGCACTATCAATTTTTATTAATGTTTTTCCCTGTTGATACTTTATTTCTACGATTAATCTGATTATTTGTGTGATTTTTGAAATCTTAGGTGCAGATTTACAATTTAATTGATAAATTTTGGCATCAGAATACTCCTAACATTGTAACCTGTTTAGAAAACGAAGTTTCAACTATTGTTTTTTCCCTGTTCTTCACAGCCTGTACACTACTCCATGTGAAAGTCCAAAAGAGTCGCACATGATAAAAATTACAATCTTCAATAATTTAAAATGCGCGGATTTTGTCACAAAATTTTTGACACGCTGAATGATTTAATAATTTACGCATGTATATTTTTCTGCACTTATTATTGAATGTTAAATTTATTGCCCTTGTAAACGGAAAAGGTGCATCAGTCTCGGCAGACTGAAAATTTCCCAAAATACTTTGGTCCGTTTGGTCAATGCCATGTCAACTTTTTGTCTTTAAGTGGCGGTGATTCACTTATTTATTTTGTATTTGTATATGTATGTGAAATGGTAAAGTATTTGTGGAAAAAAAAGGAAATAGTAAAATATCACAAGAATTTACAAAACCTTTGTGGGCTCCACTAGCTTTGATAAAGACAATTCTCAATATTCTCTTTTTTGTTTAGATTAGAAAACAATAATTATTTTCTTTCCCTTAATGGGGTACACACTCTGGTTATCTCATTCTCTAATTCAATTTCAATACATGGGGAATAGATTATTTCGGTCTATTTTTCTAATCGATCCAGGTTGACATGGAATTAATCAATCCTATTTAAATTTTCCCGGATAAAACCCGGATCCAGTGGGTCCATAATATTTTTTTCACATTTTATATTTTTATTTTTAAAAATAAAATAAAATAATAACTCTATCGTCAGAAATAAAGAATGTAATTCTGAAACACATGAACTTGTATTTCATGATTCTCCTGTGAAAATTTCAATGATTTTTTTTAAATAACATATACAATTATAAAAATATATAAATGAAAAATTAAAAAATAGAAGTTTATTAAATCTAATATAGGGTCAAACTCAGTGGAGATTACATTGATTGATGAATTTAAAATGTTTAGTTTCAAATACATTTGTTTGTTTGGAAAAATTCGTTTAACAACTCTAAATCTCACCTATCTATCTTGATAATCACTGTGTTAGATTTCGAATATGCGGAATCCTTTAAAATCATTCTCTCCTGTATTCCCTCTAGTCCAAATGCAATCCTCTAGATTGATTTCCAAATGAGATCTTTCCACATTTTATTGAACCAGAATTTCAAAATTCCCAGGTTTTAATATGGGGTCAAATTAAGCGCGGAAGAAAAATGTTATAGGTCAAAATAACCAAAATCGACGTAGCCAAATTTAATCTAGCCGGATTTATTGAACCCGAATTTCAGATTCCCAGGTTTCCGTTTAGAAATATCCTTCACATGCCTCATTACCTCACGTGTATGGAATATATAGTATAATAATCAAATTGGAATTGGTAGTGTTGGTGGTAGGTGCAATGGGTTCGATGAATTTGTTCACAGTTGTATGCATTTATTTATTTTATATTATATTTTATATATATATATATATATATATATTTATATATATATATATATATATATATATATATATATATATATATATATATATTGTTTTATTTCAGAATTAGAATGTCCTTTTATATCTGGTGTGTCAATATTCCTTGCTGTCTGGGAATAATAAAGTATATAATGACTTCTTATATGTTTTTATTTTTAAAAAAAATTTAACATTACATTAAGACGAATTGGAACTGTATTTATATACAATATCATTAAATCAGACTAGAAAAACACCTTTTAGCTACTCTATGTTGACTGAATTCTTAAGAGCCCGTCTAGCTAGTTGATGCGCCGCTTCATTGGGTGTTCGTCTTGTGGTTGATGGTTAGCAATCTGTGAGCTTTGACAAATTCTCTAATTTTTAGAATTAAAGCACCATCGAAACCAAAGTCCTTGTCTTGATGATTAACACCTTGAACTGCTTGTGACTATCCAAACATATATGTATTATGCATTACGGAATTTATCACATCAAGCTTATTTCTATTAAATTATTCGAGTTCTGAGTGGCCAATACCCCGAGAAATCGAAGTGACGTGATATTTGATTAAAATATAATGTTATCCTTATCTGTAAAACGTTTTTATTTTTATTTTTATGATATTATTATGATTTAAAAAAGTTTATAGTGTTCTCCCTTAAAATCCTTCATAAACGGAAATATCTGTTTCTTTCCCATATTTTTAGTCTTAGAAAATTTATAATCTAATCCTAAATCAATAGTTGAAAGAGTCATCAAGATAATTTTTTTATTATACATACATATTTTAAATATACTATGCTCTTAGTGAATTTTGTCATGAAATCATTTCCTTTCCCGCTCAAAAATAGCAGGGATTGTAACAAGCATTAAAATCTTGCGTGTGGGTCATAGTTATCAATACGTCTAGGCAACATCATTAGTCACTAATCATGGGACTAAGCGTTTCAACTAGCAACGTATACTTTACGTTTACCATTATTATGAAATTAATATAATGCACTTAAATATCGTTGAAAAAACATATAACTCAAGAATAATTATGTCAAATAATTAGTTACGCCCTTGAAAATTTCCAGAATATGAGTTTATACCATTTGTCCTTTGCAAAAGATGACGGAATCTTACAATCAAAAATCGACTTTATCTATTAATTTCGTAAAATTCTTTTCAGGGTTTTAGAAATCGGTAAGCTGCAATCTTATTCGGTGATGGCAGAAGAGACACCTATAAGCCAGGAGACTGTAGTTGAAAAGGTGGCGGAGGGTGCTGAGAGCAAGGGAGTGATTCCCGCTAAGGTAAAGTTATAGTGATTAGGGTCTTCCTTGGGGTTATAATGGGCTGGGCTGGGAACCCAGAATAAATAAATTTCATACAAATTTTGCTGTTGTTTCTGTGAAAGTTCTCTATAAAACTCAACCTGAAGACTCCGGGCTCTATGGCTCAAGCGCATGATCCGGATATCCTTATGTTTGAGTTTGGTTTGATTAAATTGTCAAGCTCAAAATCGAGCTCGAGTTTGGCTTGATATGATCGCTTTCTATCAAGCCGAGCTTCGAATAGCTCGCGAGTGATTTGATTCGTTGACATCCCTAATATAAGTAAAAATTGTAATTACTTCGAATTTTATTGAACTCCCCTCTGCCCCGGTGTCGCACTCGCACCCTTTGTTCCTGCCATTCCTTTCTCACATAGCATCATGTCTTCTCACGCTCGACATCATAACATCAGACTTTTATTGGTGGTCAATCATGTAGAGTTCTATATGCTCTAAAACGAAATTCTGGTAAACATGATATAAGTCGAAAAATTAAGCGGTACTTTATCACGAATTCTAAAAAATAGAAAGAATTGTTTCATTATGGAAACTTCAAAGCTGGAATTGGTCAAGTGTGCTTCTTATTTCTTCACAAAATTTTAATTTCAGATAACAGAAGAAAACACAAAGCAGGGGGAGAAGGAAGGAAAGCAAGAGGAAGAAGTGACGTCGAATCTTGATGGTGAGTTCGTAAAAATAGAGAGGGAATCTCTTGATGCAAAGGATCCTGCTGAGACCATAGCCGATGAAAAACCAATTATCGTTGAGCGTAGCTCCGCTACCAGCAATCCTGAGGCTGGTAGAGAGTTGTTGGAATCACAAGAAAAAGTTAAAGATCTTGAACACGAATTGCAGAGAATTTCAGGTGTTTTGAAAGAATCTGAATCCGAGAACTTGAAGTTGAAGGATGAACTTTTGCGGACAAAAGAGAAGCATCTGGAGAGTTCAAAGAAACACGAAGAATTTGAACTCGAACACACAAAACTGCAGGATCAGATATTAGAAACTGAGAAGAGATACAATGAGCAGCTGAAAACTCTGCAAGATGCATTACAAGCTCAAGAAGAGAAGCACAAAGCATTGACTGGTGTGAAGGAAGCATTTGATGGTCTCAGTCTTGAGCTCGAGACATCAAGAAAGAAGATGACTGATCTGGAGCTCGAGCTCGAAAATTCTAATGTGGAAACCAAAAAGTTTGAGGAGTTGCATAAGGAAAGTGGTTTACATGCTGAATCGGAGTCACAGAAAGCCTTGGAGTTGGAGAGGTTGCTAGAGGTCGCAAAATCTAGCACGAAAGAGGTGGAAGATCGTATGATTTCTTTACAAGATGAGCTCAGAAGCTTAAATGAAAAGATTGCTGAAAGCCTGAAAATCGAAGAGGCGTTAAAGAACACTACTACTGAGCTTTCAAATGTCCAATGTGAATTGGAGTTATCAAAATCACTGACGCAAGATTTGGAGAAGAAGCTAGCTTCGAAGGAAGATCTTGTCAATGAATTGACAAAGGGATTGGAACTGGCCAAGGCTTCTGAATCTAAAGCTAAGGAAGAAAATGAATCACTTGAGAAGTTGCTGTCGTCAACAAAAGAAAATCTTACAGAGAAGGAATCCCATCTTGAAGTTGTAAAGTTGAAATTAGAGGAGGAGTTCAGGACAAAGGAAAACATAGAAGAAAATTTGAAACTCCAGCAAACAAAGATGGAGGGCATGCAGGAAGAACTAACCAAAGCAAGTAAAGAAAAAGAAACGCTGGAAGGTGAGGTGGCTGATTTAACCAACAAAAGTTCCCAGTTGAAGGAGTTGTGTGATGAACTTGAGGCTAAGTTGCAGCACTCGGATGAGAATTTTAGCAAAACAGATTCTCTTTTATCCCAAGCAGTGGCGAAGAGCAAAGAACTGGAGCAGAAACTGAAAACCATTGAAGAGCTTCACGCCGAGTCCGGTCATGTAGCTGATAATGCGAACCAGAAAAACCTAGAGCTCGAAGACATGGTAAAAGCCTTGAACTTAGCAACTGAAGAAGTAAAGTTGCAGGTGAGAGAATATGAAACACGATGTACCGCATTGGAACAGAAAAAAATCGAGCTAGAGCAACAGATGAATATGACGGAATTGAAATGCCATGATTCTGAGAGAGAATCGAGAGAGTTATCTGACAAAATATCAGAACTGCATGCCACACTCAATAAGGAGGAGGAGGAGAAAGAAAAATTAGATGCCCAATTGCAAGAATACAAGGCCAAAGTTTATCAAATGGAGTCCGAATTGGGGAAGGTGATGGCACATAAGTCGGAGCTTGAGCTGGAGCTAAAGAATGCTATAGACAAATCAGATGAGCACGAGGGACGAGCCAATACGATTCATCAGCGAAGCCTTGATCTTGAGCAATTAATGCAGGCATCAGATTCCAAAGCAGTGGATGCTAGCAAAAAAGTGAGCGAGTTAGAGCTCCTTCTTGAAACTGAGAAATTCAGGATTAAGGAGCTTGAAGAGATGACGAGCTTATTGGAAAAGAAATGTTTGGGTGTAGAAGAAGAATTCACGAAAAGCCATAATAATGTATCTGAACTTGAAGCACAGCTTGAGGCGGCCCAATTAAAAGTGTCGAGCCTAGAGGTTGCCCTGCAAGCGTCCACTGAAAAGGAACATGATCTGATAGAGTCCTTGAATGTAACTACAGAAGAAAACAGAATCTTGAAAGATCTGTCAAAAACCTCGAATGAAAAGCTATCGGAGGCAGAAAATTTACTAGATGTCTTACGGAAGGAAATCAATATTTCCCAAGAGAAATTGGAGACCATTGAAAAGGAGCTCATGGCTTCGGGAATGAATGAAACCCAAGCTATGCAGAAGCTTAAGTCTGCAGAAGAACAGCTAGAGCAACAAATCAAAGTCTTGGAGAAAGAGACTGCGAGAAGTGCAGAACTTGAATCATCTCATGAGATTCTAACGAGGGACTCTGAGTTGAAACTCCAGGAGGCAATTGCAAATTTCACCAGCAGGGATTCGGAGGCTAAATCTTTAATCGATAAAGTAAAAAGTCTTGAAGATCAAGTGATCAGTTATCAACAGCAGCTTGCCGAAGCAGCTGAAAGATATGAAACTAATAAAAAAGAGATGGATCAGATTTTAGAGAACCTAGCTTCTTCTGAAAATGCCAATGAGGAACTCAAAAGTAAGATCTTGGAAGCAGAAGGTAAAGTCGATAAGCACATTGAAGAAAATTTGCTGTTGTCTGAAACTAATGCACAATTCAGCAGCAAAACAAGAGATCTCGAAGAAAAGCTGAATGCCGCCTTTTCTGACTTGGAAGCCTCTAACAAGCATCTAGCTTCCCACACAAACACTATCGCTGATCTAACAGAGCGCCATTCTAAAGTTTCTGAACTTAAGTTGACAGCTGAAGCCCGTATCTTAGAAGCCGAAGCACAATTGCAAGAAGAAATTCAGAAATTTGGCCTGAGAGATTCAGAAGCTAAGGCCTTGACTGAGAAGGTAAAAGCTTTTGAAGCACAGGTAATAGCATACGAAGAACAGGCTAAGGAAACATCTGCACGGGTGAAAAGTCTAGAATTAGAATTGGAACACACTCTCTTGAAATCTACTGATCTGGAGAGAGAACTTCACACAAAATCAGGTCAGTTTGAAAAGGATGTTGAAGCACTAATTGGCACAAACTCAAAGCTTACTCTGGAGCTTGCCTCGTATGAATCTAAACTAAACGAGTTAGAAAAGAATTTGTCCATTCTGTCATCTGAGAAAGATGGTAAAAGTGAAGCACTAAATGCTTCGAAAAAGGAGATAGAAGAGCTGACTCTGCAGCTTGCTTCTGAAGGTCAGAAGCTACGATCTCAGGTTAGTTATCTTCTCGGCTGCGACATATTGTACTACTTGAGATAGATTATTAGGGACTTTTTGTGTTTGTGAAACTCAAGGTTTTCTTATCAATATGTTCATTGTGCAGATACATTCTATTATGGAAGAGAACAACATGCTTACACAAACATATCATGGTTCCAAGAAGGATCTTGAAGCAATGATAATGAATCTTGAAGAACAGTTGAAAGACCACAAATCCAATGAAGATGCCCTCAAGGCTAAGTTGGAAATCCTCAACACTGAGGTAAACCAAAAATCTGAGCTGCAAGATCAACTAAAGGAACTCGAAGAACACTTAGCAAGTGCAAAAGCTAGATTTAAAGAAGAGGTAACGACAATTATTTTACCAGTTTGAGTCTACCAGTTTGATTAACTGATCGTTGTAGATTGTAAATATTGAGACTATTTTTAATACGCTGCTTTGAATTGCTTGGTAAATTCCTGTTACTATTTCTGGAAACAGAAAGAGTTGAACTCTCAACAGGAGCTGGAACAAAAAAATGCTTTGAAACATTCCTTGGAAGAACTTGACGCCAATAAACACAAAGTTGTACTCTTGGAAACTCAAGTTAAAGAAATTGAGGAGAAATTGCATCTGGCTGACACAAAACTTAAAGAAAAGGTTCGATTCTACTTTGCATCGACTTACACGTGCATATTTGTCATCTTTTCATATCACCAATTTAACTATCAATTGCAGAACATTTCATAATTCATGCTCTACATTTAACAACAAAATAGTCTTGAAGTAGCTAAATACTTGGCATAAGCATTACTGATTTAATCATAATACAGGAAGTTGAGAATATTTCTGCTGAAACCAAGGATGAAACAATAAAATCTCGGGAAATCGATTCCTTTACCAACATTCCTCCCAAACAAAAGAGTAAGAAAAAATTGGAGGCACGTTCAGCTCAAACATCTTCCTCAGACACACAGATTCAAACCTCACAGGTGTCACCAGGCATGACGCGTAAATTCATTTTAGGTGTGGCTCTAGTTTCAGTTATCGTTGGCATTATTCTTGGGAAGAAGTATTAGCTTTGGAGTTGAGGTTTGGATTCGGCTTCCATTTTAATTATTTTCGCCACTTGGATTAGAGCTTTGTACTTTTATTTTTCTCTGATGTTTGATCTTTTGATTAGGTCAGGATTGGTTTTGATTTGAAACCTGGCCCGTAGTTACATAGCATGGAAAAAGGATCAATGAAGAATATTCACCATGATTCTCGATGTAATCAAGTCTGTACTTATTATATTGTCTCTTGAAGGATTGACCATTATATTCCCTCATCAAGCTCTAATTTTCTAGCGGGGGTGGTTGGACTTTGATAAAAACTTCAGATTTGATGTATTGTCTTTCTTAAAAGCACACTATTATTCTTGTCACAGATAAATTATTTATTTATTATTTTGTTTTCTTTAATGAATTTATAGTTACATTCCTAATTGAGGTTATCCTCTGCCAATTGGGGTGGTTAAGCTCCAAAAGAAAGTAAAAATTTTAAGTGCAATTTTGAATAATATTAGTTTCACTCTCTTGAAATGTTCAAAATCATCCTTCAACATCGCAACGCCGTCACTTTTGTTTTTGGGTCGGCCCTTGGATTGTACAATTCTCCTTCGCTAAATTCATTACTTTTTTTTTATTACTTTGCTGGTGTTTTTTTATATAAACTTCTTATCCAATTCGATATTTTCCTTGGGAGATATATGGAAAGAATTGGAATGGAACTAGAATAAATACAGAAGAAAGGTTTTCTTTTGATTCAAACATTGGAACGGAAAAGGTTCTCTTTTGATCCAAACACTATATCTATGAGAAGGACAGGGACAGAGAGAGAGAAAAACCGAAGATTTAAATAGTACTTTTGATCGAAAATAAATCTGATTGATTTTGTACCCTTCGTTTCATAGTCAGTTTCTACATTATCAAACCTCCTAGACTTAAAAGAATGGTTTGTGGGAGGGAGAAAAGCTAATCAGCTGATGCCACTGACCCAACACCAGTAGCTTTAGAGGAAAATTATCTTCTATATTCTTTAAAAAAGAAAATAAAGAAATTATATGTATCTTTTAACGAACATCTAAGACCTTTGGGTCGGGTAAAAAAATTGCAATAAAACCGTATAATGCTAGCAGCATTATCAAGAATTCAATAGATGGAAGGAACAAAAGTACAGATACGCAAGTAATCTTTACACAAAATAAAATAAAATAAAATATGCCCAAAAGATAACATAGAAACCTCAACAAATTCGAAAAACAAGCCTCCAGGCAAGAACTTAGAAACAAGCATCCAATACACAGCAGCAGCATAAGGCAGCACAACTGCAGAAAACATAGCAACATTCTGTTACCAAATCATGTCTAAATTGGAACATTGAACATGTGGAGCAATGGAAATACCTAGTGTATTCAAATCTTTCGTTCTAAATCCACTTGTTTGTAACATGAGACTAATGTTATCTGTCGATAAATTGATTCCAAAATAAATTTTAATATAGAATATGGAATGGAATGCTGTGGATTAGGAGTCTTGTTATGAAGCTTTTGCCTTTGCTCTATTTATTTGTGAAGTTCACTGATTCTTTTACAAGAGGGGCAAAAGGACCGGAACCTAATTTTTTCAAATGAAACAAAATGAAGTTGTGCGCATCGAATATAAATTCCATCCTCTCAATATGTTAAATGCCTCACAATCAAAACTTTTAAATACACCATTTCATACAAACAAAAAATTGTGAGTAAACCGACATTTGAAACAAAAAATTGTGAGTTTTGAGGGGAAAAAACTCAAGTCAGTCTTCACATCTATTCAATGGATGTTCAGATATTATACGAAGTTATTGTTCAAAAAGCTATTCTAA
This sequence comes from Primulina eburnea, assembly GCF_022965805.1. NCBI lineage: Eukaryota > Viridiplantae > Streptophyta > Magnoliopsida > Lamiales > Gesneriaceae > Primulina > Primulina eburnea. Next base: position 64,500,341 of record NC_133101.1, on the reverse strand, counting down.
ATCAACTATCACGACGTGATGATACTCAAATCACAAACTACCAAATTATCTCATGCTGTGTTTGGATTGACGTACTTCAAATTCATGGATTTCGATTAGTTTTATTAATCACTTCAAATGAAACAATAAAACTACTCCAAATGAAACAATATATCAAATTTTAAATAAATACCTTGCTTTTTTTGCACATTAATAATATAAAATAAAATATATTTCAAATGACACAATTATCGGATGAACTTAAAATATATCATAATTAACATAAAATATTATATAAATATGTAAGAGGTGTACTAGAAATTTATGGTCTTACTTCTCTAAACAACAGAAATATATTTGAATATATTTGAAATTCATGGATCTGGAATCCAAGCGCAACCTAAGTTTATAGAACTCATATCACATATATTATATATATTAAAAAATGGAACCATTTCCTTTATAACTGAGAAACTAGATTTTTAATAAAGTAACTAATTCACCAAATTCTGTATTGTAATAGTTTCTCATCAAATATAGATGTAGATAACTGACCATCCCTTCCAGAAGCCGTCACCTCTAGACTTGGTGGTGGCCTTTGGTGCCTGAATCTGCCCCTCATGGCAATCTTTCGTCGGGTAACCAGCCGGCGGTGGCGGAGCCATGAACCCACCATGTGTTTCCATGGGGTACGCGGTTGCCGGCGGGGGATATGCAACTGAAAAAGCAACGTGATTACTCTATAATGCACTAAGAAGAAACGAGAACATAAACCGCAGGAATAAAATTAAAAATTTATCTGTTGTGTAACAAAATTATTTTTTAAAAAACTTATATTTATCCATGCATAAATGTGGCTTGTGGAGAAGACAAATATAGCAAGTCACATTAAGAAACTTGCTATTTAAAAGCAAGCTTTAATATCTAAGATATTTTTATTTCATGTTAAAATTTCTTATCAGGAAAGTCAAATAAGTTTACAATGAGTTATAAGTTCACCTTTGATTTCCAAAATTATTTTCTTGGATTTGTTAACAGTATTTTTGAAATAGAAAAAAGTCGTGAAAATATAACAAACATGTGTACGAAATGTATATTTTGCACAAATAAATTAAAAATGTAAATATTTAATCGACTAAGAGCTCATTTAATAACTAAATCGACTAAATATGAACTAATCCACCATAGTATTATCTTAGAAAAAAAAAAGAAGTCAAAAATGAATAAAATATATTATTGGACATTTTTTATAAGTAAGAAAATGACATAAATACCTATTTATACAATACAATAAATTAATTTAAATTTGAAACCAAACATTTGGATATTAATAAATCAGATTTAAATTTTCAGAAAGAACAAGTATAATAGATTCAAAAAATGATACAGATGATTTTAGTAAATTGTAATTATAATAATAAATATAATTCCTAGTATGGATAGTACTACTGGTTTTGGAACAAGCATGATTTTCTTTATTAATTCAACGAAATTATTGATTTTATAATCTATATTTTTGGATCCACCAAATTACAGCTGGATAGCAAACCATATCATATTCAATGTGCTCAAATACGATCAATCAAATCGAACACCTAAAACAAACCGAACAAACATTCACGAGAGAATCATCATTATGACTCCGAAAAAAAAACACAGAATCGTCATCCACAGTCAACTGATCTTCGATTATCATCCGCTTCTCACTAGATCCGTAGAAATCAGCAAAAAAATGCACTAACAGCTGTGAAATCAAAAACGAGCAGCATAAATGCACGGAGAGAAGTGAGAAACATACCTTGAGGCTCGTTGGGGCTGCTCATATCGATGGATTTATGATTCAAAATAAACGGAAGGAACAAGAATTAAGCGTCGCAGAGAGATTAATCGCGAGGCAAAATTAGGAAAGTATGGAGAATATTTGTGCTTGTATAGGTGTATATATAGATCGCCGAGCGTGGTGAAGTTGTTAAAAGAGAATCTGGGTTTGGCGGCTAAAACCGCGTGAATGAAGAGGCGACGCTACCCAGCGGAAACTTCCGTATCATATATGAGACTTAAAACCACACGGCAAATGTATGTTACTATAACTATAATTTTTTTAAAAAATAAATATTTGAAAATTTATTCATAAAATAATACAATTTACATAATTTATAATATAAAAATAGATTAATAATTAAGATTCGATTTTTAACTTGTTTGTTTGTAAATTATAAGGTCACTCATCCTCAACAACCACAAAACATGGACATGTTTGTTTTATGCATGCATAGATAATAGCGCCAGGTTGGTCAGCAGTAGAAACACCGGGACGATTTTATTCAAGAAAAAAATTTGTGTGAGAAGGTTTCACGGGTCGTATTTTATGAGACAGATCTCTTATTTTGGTCATCCATGAAAAAAAAATTACTTTTTATGCTAAAGTATTACTTTTTATTGTGAATATCGGTAAGATTGACCCGTCTCACAAATAAAGATTCGTAAAAATGTATCACAAAAGACCTATTATTTATGCAAATACTATCAAAGTTCAATACCGGAGAGAAAATTAAATGAAGTATTTCAAATGTAAAATATAGAAAAGTATAACTTCTCTCTTGGACCTACCCAGCTAGAGCAGCTAGACGAAAAAATAAAATTAACCCTTGTTGGTACATAGACTTCTTTGAAACGAAATGAGCTACTTCAAATATGTTTATTATCTCGGCCCAGAAAACGATTAATCCGTTATGGATTACATGAGCTTCTAATGGTTTACCGGATCTATATATCCGAGATAATTCAACTCATTCATATTTATAATAAAAAAAATTGACATAAAAATTTGTATTTTTCATAAAATTAATTGGGTAAGATATCTATCTAACAAATGTACTGATAAGACGGTTTCATATGATTTTAATGAAAAAATTATTATATAAAATAAAATTTTAATCGAATTAAAGCTGAAAAATAAAAATAAAATATTTATCCTCGAACTTTAATTCGTTCAATCTACCAATTTGAATTCAATAAAAATATTTGAAATTTTATAAATTAAAAAACTCATCTTTGTGATTCTTTTACACCTTATGGAGTATTTATTTATTGATTCATATTATACATGTCAGCAATCCACAAATACGATAATTCATGTGCACGTTTCTCCAAAAGGTGAAATCGCTCACTTTAGGTCTCATGTGAGACCGTCTCACGGATCTTAATCCGTGAGACTGGGTCGACCCTACTCATATTCACAATAAAAAGTAATACTTTTAGTATAAAAAGTAGTACTTTTTCATGGATGACTCAAATAAGAGATTCGTCTCACAAATATGACTCGTGAGACCGTCTCACACAAATTTTTGTCATGGAGTAAATTATATTTTTGTTCATCAATTAAAATAACCATAGCAGTTACTCGTTTGACATAGAATAATATAATATAGATAATCAATTAATTGAAGCGATATTACTTATACACGTGAATTTAATCGTTCATCGTCTTTTCACTTTATTTTATTTAATTATCTTTTTGTAAAAATAAATGCAGTTGACTTCTAATGTGCATCAATATTGTAGATATGATATACGAACAATTGATATTTGGTGACCCACGTAATACTGATCTCCAAGCTAGGTCATTTCTATCTTTTTCGTTATTTTGATTCTTCTATTGGTCGGGTAGATTTATTACGTTACGTGAATCATGGTTTCTAAACACACAGAAATTAGAAATATAAAAAATTTTGTGATATTGTTTCACAGATCAATTTGTGATACCGATCTCCAACCCCGTTTATTTCATGAAAATTATTATTTTTTATGTCAAAATATTACTTTTAATTACAAGTATGGAGCGAGTCTACTCGCCTCACAAATATAAAACAATGACACGAAAACTACCCAAATTATTACTTTTGATACCCTATGGATGAGCCCACTATCTTTGGCTCATCCTTAGTCCAAATGGAAGACTAGCTCATCAAGGTATTCAAGATATTGTTTTCAGCAGCACCCTTAGCTGCTCCTCATATATCATCAGTCTCTGACTTGAGCGTCGGAAGGGCTACGCTAGGACACCCTCTCGGTCCCCTTCTAACGATCTTATTCGTTATTGTGTCTGAACTAGTGACACTTGCTGGAAACAGGCACTAAAATTTTCCGTCGTATCAACTTTTATATGAATTGAACGATGAGCTACTACTATTTTGAAAATACAGTTGCTATGTGAGAAAATGTTATCCGGAAGCAAAAATGGAGTTCGTTCTTCCCTGGCGTAAGAACACTAAATTGTAAAGAATTTCTTAGTATTTTTAATTGAATTGTGTACGCATAAATTGGTTGATTTAAAACACTTTGATGGAAGCCCACGCAATTTTTTGGCGTACATGCCACTCAACAGTTTCCCCATTAATTTAAAGAATTAGGTGTCGACCATTACGAATTATTAACCAAACACTCTTTTATAATACAAAACTACTCCAAATATACTTTAATTTCAAAAATACATTTGTAATAATTTTATAATCTCAAAAGCAACGGATAACCGTGTGTGTCACTCTTATTGTATAGATAACATTCTCTAATTTCATTTAGTTACTTATTTTTTTAAAAAAAAATTTAAAAATGTCACTCTCAAATAATGTTATTGATACGTTAGTCTAAAAAATTATATGGCTAGAATAAATTTTTTTAAGCATATGTATAATCATGATAATTTTATATCCTACGGTTTGATGATTAATTTGAAAAGTAATACATCTTATTATAAAAATTTGAATGACGATATTTTGATTAAATGGGTCTTATGTGAGAGCGTCTCACGGATCTTAATATGTGAGAGTGGTCAATCCTACCGATATTTACAATAAAAAAATAATACTCTTAACATAAAAAGTAATATTTTTTCGTGAATGACCCAAATAAGAGATCCGTCTCACAAATACGACGCGTGAGATCATCTCACACAAGTTTTTGTCATGTTGAATATAATTTCAAAATTTGTGTGTCCAAACCAATTTCGGATATATGATGCAAGAAACTATACATCAAGATGACAATAAAATGTCTTATTTGAAATAATCTATGTTATGTGAAGAGGGTAATCTTTAGCCTTATTTGTCTTTAGAGGCTATATTTTTTGGAGCGGGTCTCATGTGAGACCGTCTCACGGATACTAATCTGTGAGACGGGTCAACCCTACCCATATTCATAATAAAAAACAATACTTTTAGCATAAAAAATTATACTTTTTCATGCATGACCCAAATAAGAGATCTGTCTCACAAATTCGACCCGTGAGACCGTCTCACACAAGTTTTTGCCTATTTTTTGATAGATGAATATGTCCGTCAATTGTTCAAATTTCCACGTGTATTTAAAATTTATATAATTCGAATTAATATTTGAATATTGAGTTTTTCAAAAAGAAAAAGCGAAGTTATCGATGATTTTTTTATATTATATTTATATAATTTCATCTTAAATGTATAAATTTCTTTGTTTTTCATACTATATAAATTAATAAAGTTTGTTTTGTAAAAAGAAATTAGGGCATGAATAGTAAAGTGATCCCAATATGTAGAAACTACTACGTAAGCTACTAAAAGGAGCAATGAATATCTAATTGAATAAACAAATTGACTTTCACTTTCGTGGAAACGAGCATCAAATTCATCCTCTCTTCACATGATTATATACATAATATTCGCACATACAAAGCAACAGATTCCCCTCTCACTACACGCGACAACTAACCGCTCGCCATGTGAGCTGCTTCTAAACCCTAGATTATCCCAGAAATCCCAGTTGGGGATTGGAAAGGAGGAGGGATTTGGTTGCAATGTTCGGTTTTTAGCTTTTCCTTGTTGATTTCTTGATTATGGAGAGATCTGATGAAAAAGATTTTACGGACTTCTCCGACCCTTCAAGCAGCTCCATCTCTGGTTCGCGCTGAGCTTCCCATCTTGTTTTTTCCCCTTATCTACAACGATCCACTTTTTGTCTATCCATATCAATATATATATATGATTTGTTATTTAAAAGAAATGAACTTTTAGGACTATTTAGGCATATGTTTGGTTTCGGTTAGAAGATAATTAGTTTTAAAGCTTTCTGGATTTACCGTTTCAGTTTCCTGATCATGGTTTGGTTTTTTATTCTTTGTGGTGCAGACAGCGCGCTGTTTGATGCGTCCCAGTATGATTTTTTTGGAAACGATGTAATAGGTGATGTGGAAATAGGGGGTTTGGAAGATGAAGAAGCTGGTGTTCGTGTGATTGGAGGTGGATTTGGTGGAGATGAAGAAGCTGACGTTTCTGTGATTGGAGGTGGATTTGGTGGTGATGTGGAGTTGCACCAGTATCATCTTTTTGATAAAGATGAGGTACAGGAATATAATTGTAAAATATTTGATGTACGAATATTATTTGTATGGACTATGACGTTTAGACTCTAGCGATTCATAGATTTGGCTCTTGAATTTTAACATTCTTGGTGTTTGCTTCCTGTGAGGAATTCCCTGTTTGGAAATTCAAAGACGCGTGTAAATTATTACCATCTCATTCATGGTTACTATAATACTATTTATGAGAGAATAACTAAGGGCTTCTTGATTTTGCACATGCTATCCTAAGTCGATAGCTTGCTAATTACTGCTAATTGCTTCATCCATGATAAAAAAAATTCCTTTTCATGTTCACTATCCCAGGCTTTCTCCGTGCTGCTAGAATTATAGACTGTTTGAACCATTCATTTGATTCTCGGTATTGATCTCACATACATTTCATAATTTATGCAATAATGGCCTTGGTTCTTGACTCTTATATACTTTCCGGCATCTCAATGTTTTGCATTTGCATACATGGATGTTGTATTTTGTGTTAATATCTGTAATAGTGGTTTTTAATGCATATGTTTGTTCTGGAAGTTATTTGCATGGAGTGATTGGCCTACTGATTGAACTTTATTTACATTTCCCAGGGATCAGGATTTGGATCATTATCTGATATGGATGATTTGACTACTACATTTGCGAAGGTAAGCTTGCCACATAACCAATATTTTTCAAGCCAAATAAGAAAATGAAATTGGGGTGCTGTGCTTTGTGTGTTAAAGGACAACCTGATTCTCATTTTTTTTAGCGTGCACAATATTTTGTAACTGATCTTTATCAAATTTTGAGAACCATGAGCGTGGCTTAAGAAAAGAAAACAACATAGAACAGGATGATATGAGAAACTACTACCTTGTTGTGGGCATTTGACTAGACAGTAAATGCATTGGGCATTGTCAAATAGGTATATTTTTGGGTAAGCATAATCCAAAGTAAACTATGGAATACTGAAATTTTCTCAACTGATAAATCTGGTAAAAAACGTAATTGAAAGTACCTTTATTGACACAGAAAATTAAAGGAACTCATTTCTAATTGTTTTATCCATTCAATTTATTGCTTGTTCTGTTTTTTCATTTGCCTCGATTATAATTTCACAGTTGAACAAAGTTGTTTCTGGACCCAGACATCCTGGAGTAATCGGCGATCGGGGATCTGGATCGTTTTCAAGGGAGAGTTAGTTCTTGTCTTTTTCTTTATTGTAGAATCACTCCCATTTTTCTTCATGTTATTTGCTGTATTATAAGTATTATATGGTCAATTCTTCATACCCATATCTTGTTAGGAATGACAAAATATTGTCCGTCCTGAATATCGAGCCAGACTTGCTCCACGCCGTCACATGCTAGTGTAAAATTTAGAAATTACTGTGGTGTTTAGTTGGGCTTAAAGCTCGATCCAACTCAAAAAAGATTTGACGTATTTTTGAAATTGTGTTTGGATATGAATGTTGGTTTGATACATTACGAGTAATATTGTGTTGTGACTAAGTGAAAAGAGCATAGTAAAATAATGATGCTCTAAGGAAGATTAAGTGCATGATATTGATTTTATTAAATTTTTTTGAACAAAGTATTTAGTTCAAGTGTTTGAAAATTGTGTTTTCTTCATATAACCTTCGGCAAAAATCAAATGCTTTTGTGAACATCCTGGGCTGTTATAATTTTTTACTGCCATGACCTGTGCTGGACATCGATGCCACTTTAATTTTAAATCATGTTCATGGATGGAGGCGTAAATATGACTTATAAGATGCCCTTTTAGATAGCTTTCAAGTTCAACGGTAATTTGAGCTGTTACCCATCAAATTCCAAATCTAGTATGTAATTTTTACAGCTTCAGTATCGAACACCCTGGAAAATATTTTTCTCTGAAGAAGTGGTGGCTGATTGTGGTGAAGATGGGGTTTGAGATAATAGGTGGGATGAGGAACCTTGGAGAACTATGATTGTTGGAATGAATATTTTGACTTCTCGAGTTTTGCCAGAAAAATATGATAGTGACATGGGCAACCCTTAATTATTATGTAAATTGTAAAGCATTGACGAAGTTTTCTTTTGTTATATGTGATGCAAATAACTATCTGCACCATTGTACTGAAATAGTGTTATTGTTCTGGAATACTGATATAACTTTGCTATTCATTTAAGTTTCCCATTATTGCGCGATCTAATCCAGTCAGGATCGTTGAGCTTTTAGGGGCTTCAACCACGTACTTGATTAATCGCAAAATGTAATGAAATGAGTTAGGATCACATTATTGATCTAGTAGGAAATTGTTGAAGCCACATTTTTCAAATTAAACCAAAACCTTTTTAACTCTGAGTGCAGTTGTTCACTAGTTTTGCAAATACCAAGGCAGACCATCTTAATCTCAAGCTTAGAGATAGAAAAACGATTTTTGAGCGACGGTGGGTTTTCCTAAATGTTTTTAGATATCTGTATAGAAAGTTTATCTAGGTGTCTAACTTCAAGGTTTTTCCTCTGTGATCTGTTCTAAAAATGGTTTATTTATATTGCTTTTCGGTGGATTCTCATTTTATATCTTTTCATCGCTATCTAGTTACATTGTGAATGGTAGCATCATATAATTTTTGTGTGTGTGTGTGTGTGTGTTTTGTGTATGAGGTTTAGAAAATATAAGCTTAAAACTTTTGAATTTTCTTTATTTTAAGATCGATTTCTTGAAAATATCCTTATACATATAATTATTATTGGACCTTTTGGTGCTCTCTGATTAATACCATTTTACTTCAGGTTCATCAGCTACAGAATGGGCACGAGAGACTGATTTTCCCGATTGGCTTGACCATCACATGTCTGACTCAGAATGTTACGAGGAAAGTAAGAGATGGTCATCGCATCCTCGTCACTCTTCGATATATCATCCAGAACCAAAACCATTATACAGAGCATCGTCATACCCTGAGCAGCAGCCGCAACAGCTGCAACACTATAATAGCGAGCCTATTTTAGTACCTGAGTCATCTTTCACTTCCTTCCCTCTCCCAGTATCTCAACAAGCTCTATTGAGTAATTCTCATCACCTTAATTTTTCATCTTTAACTGGTGGAACGCAGTCACCCCTCTCTGCATTGAACAACTCTGCATTGTCTAATCGTTCTCTCTCGCTTGGTGGTATCCCAAGAGGGTTCCATAATAGTATTTCAAACATGTCGCTCCTGGCCTCACCCAATATATCATATAATGCGCGTCTGCAAAACCACTGGAATAGCCATGCTGGTCTTCTTCATGGGGATAATTCGATCCTCTTAAATAATATTTTACAGCATCGGTATCAAAATGGACTATTACCATCTCAGCTGATGTCTCCACAACAGCAGAGATTACAGTTTTTTCAACCATCATTAGCCCATTTTTCAGCTATGCAATCTCGCTTATTTAATACCTTTCCTACACCAGCACCCTTTGGTAAATCTGGTTCCATTGATAAGAGGGAGTTAAAACCTAAACCAGTACAAAAAGGTAGACACACAGTGCGATTCTCTGACCAAGGATCTGATGCTAGTAGTAAAAAAAGTGACAGTAACATATCACATTTCAGATCAAAGCACATGACTGCCGAAGAAATAGAGAGCATTCTTAAATTGCAGCATGCTGCAACCCATGGTAATGACTTGTATGTGGATGATTATTACCATCAAGCTAGTATTGCCAAGAAATCTTCTGAAACAAGGTCGAAATATCTATTCTGCCCATCTCACCCGAAGGAGCAATCTTCCCGGTCTCGTAATAGTTCTGAGTCACAACCACATCTCCATGTGGATGTTCTTGGGCGTGTATGTTTTTCTTCAGTTCGCCGGCCTCACCCACTTCTTGAAGTTGACCCTCCTCCCATTGCTTGTGGTGATGTTAGCGCGAATCAGAAATTATCTGAAAAGCCTTTGGAACAGGAACCAATGGTTGCAGCAAGGGTGACAATCGAGGATGGCCTATGTCTACTTCTGGATGTGGATGATATTGACAGGATCTTACAGTTTACTCAACCCCAAGATGGTGGAAAGCAGCTTAGGAGAAAGCGCCACACTCTGCTAGAAGGCTTAGCAGCCTCTCTTCAGCTCGTTGACCCACTTGGAAGAGGAGGCAATACTGCTGGGTTGTCTCCCAAGGATGATACCGTGTTTCTTCGTTTGGTTTCTCTATCCAAGGGTCGAAAACTCATCTCTAGATTTCTTCAACTTCTTTTACCAGGTAGCGAGCTTGCTCGAATAGTCTGCATGGCCATTTTCCGCCATTTAAGATTTATATTCGGGATCCTTCCCTCTGATCCAGAAGCTGTTATTACCGTCAACAAACTTGCTGAGACAGTCTCTACTTGTGTTAATGGTATGGATCTTAATTCACTCAGTGCTTGTCTAGCTGCCGTCGTTTGTTCCTTGGAACAGCCACCTCTTCGTCCGGTAGGCGGCCCTGCTGGTGATGGTGCCTCTGTCATCTTGAAGACTGTTCTTGAAAGAGCGACTCACTTATTAAAAGATCCTCATTTGGCCCGCAACTTCTGTATACCGAATCCTACCCTATGGCAGGCTTCATTTGATGCCTTCTTTGGTCTTCTGACAAAGTACTGTGTGAATAAATATGACAGCATTGTGCAATCATTAATCACTCAAAATCCTCCACACGCGCTGGTAATTGATTCAGAAGCTGCAAATGCTATAAGCAGGGAGATGCCCGTCGAACTTTTACGTGCTAGTCTCCCACACACTGACGAGAATCAGAAGAAACTGTTGCTGAATTTTGCTCAGCGATCCATGCCTGTTACTGGATTTAGCACTCATGGCGGAAGTAGCAGCCAAATAAATCCAGAATCAGTTAAAGGTTAGCAGTGACTTTGGCAAAGTTGCAAGTGGAACTGTGCATAGTAGATGCTGATCTGAAGCCCAATCCGCCGTTTATGTGCTTTTATTATTGTCAAAGCATGATGCATTCTTTAGGTATGTTTTTATTGCCTAAAGTTCTACTTTTAGCTATATTTTAGTGTCTTACGTTTCCTCCTTGCCGCCTAGCCCTGCCTACCCCTTGTTTTCTATGTTTAGGTCAGGGTTATGTTCTGCTAATTTGGATGAACATAATACCTTGCATAATTGTGTTTTATGTAAAACCTCTCGAAAAACTCGGTAACAATACCCTTTTGAATGTGATGACAAAGGGCTTCGTTTTATTGCTGTTTTTTGAACTTGGGATAGAACCTGGAACTTGAGAAGGGTGAATTTATGCACATCTTTTAGGTGGGGGTGTGGTGGTGGTGAACGAGAAAATTTTATATTTTCTCAACAGAAAGTAGCATTAAGTTGTCATCAAGAAAACATAGAAGCTCGGTTAACAGGATCAGAATGAATGAATTTGGTGTTTTACTGTACACATTTACTTAATTTGTCCCAGTTGCGAAGATTTGGATCCTGTTTTTCTTGGGAAACTTGAATGAATAATTTACAACGTTCTTGTTTTTGATTAGTTTATGCGGCTATTCCTTTTCCCTTGTTATTTTATATAATATAATTAGGGATAATTGTATTTTTGTCATGTATGATTTCTTCTTGTGATGTAATCATGCATTGGATTGCTGATGTGACATGAAAAAATGACTGAAATTGTCAAAAAAAAGTAAGAAAGTAGACTAAGACTGAATTTTGCAACATATATGATCGAAATCTCAAAGAGATAAACGTGCATAACAAAAAATGTAATTTTTTCTAAATTTTGTGGAGCGTTGTGCTGTCCAGATTTTCCTATTGCTATGTTTTTTAATCGCTGATTTCTGACCCCTGTTCACAAATATGTAACATTGATTACATAATTTACATTCCATCCAATAAAAATGGATTTTCTAGAAGAATTAACAAAAGATTGTAAGGTATATATATATATATATATATATATATATATATATTACAATTAAAATTGATTGATTTGTAATAATGTGGAACGTCTTAGAAATGTTGAAAGTTGAAACTAAAATAATGACAGTAAATTGCAATGGGACGCACGAAAATGAGGATGATTATTTTGGAGGAAAAAAATGAAATGTTTTTATTAAAAAAAATTACAAAAATTTTATAAAATGTTTTAAATGTTGTTTTAGGGACAAATGTGTTTGTATAAAAATATTTTTAGGATTGATGAGATGTTTGATTATTTTAAAAACATAAATAAACACGTCTCAAATGTTTTTAAAAAACATATTTGGATAACATTTTTAGGAAAATATTTTTCAAAAACTTTTTACAAAAATCTTATCCAAATTTATGCTTTGAGTTTTTTAAATTTATAAAACGTTAAGAAAAAATTTTAAATACTTTTTCAAACGAATTCAAAAAGTGAGATATTTCATTTTAATTTTTGGGAAGGGAGAATGGTGCTTGGAAAATAATTCCCCGACCATGAATTTATAATATGGTAATAAATCCAAGAAAATTATTGAGTTAGAAGAAAAATAAACTTACTTTTATTTTGTTTTGATAAAATGGTCATTTCATTATATAATAAATCGTACGAGTCTATCATATTTTAATGAAACTTGATACCAAGTGACGATAATTCAATGACCAAAATAAGCTAAATAAATTACTAACCCACAAGTTATATTAGTCGAGATTATTGGGCTTTTGCACATTTATGGTGAAATAAAGTCCATTTGGTTTATTGTTTTTAAATCGTTTTTATGTATAAATAATCAAGAGACGCATGCATTCGAGATTATTGATGCGTGTACGTACTTGCCATTATAATATCCTTACGTGAGCGAATTGAAGTGGTTTGGAGTTTTTGACGACTTCAAAAACTTTGATAAAAGATAAATACTTATTAAAAATTTGGATTTTGATTCTCTACATTATTAAACTTTAGTTTTAATTTTTTATTTTTGTAAATTTTATTATTTTCCGGATGTGTCAACGTAACGTTTGTTAGATGTGTGTATATATATATATATATATATATATACACACACACACATGTTATAAATTTTAATAATGCAATTATATATACACATGTTATATATATATATATACACACACATGTTATAAATTTTAATAATGCAATTATATATACACATGTTATATATATATATATATATATATATATATATATATATATATATATATATATATATATATATATATATACACACACACACACACACACATGTTATAAATTTTAATAATGCAATTATATATACACATGTTATAAATTTTATAATTACTTGCATTCTTGATGTGCTATGATTTTGTAATTAAGAAAACAGCGTTCCATGATCCCAACAAATGTAGTTGTCCTTTTTTGACTATTTGATTGATGCTTTAGTCACAATCTTTTATTAATTTTCCATTTAAATTAGGAATTAAAAAATGTTTTAAATTAATGAGAATAAATAGACAATGTTATTTGATATTATAAAAAATTATTATAAGTTAAAAAATATTTTTTTATTGGTCATATTACATGCTAACGTATTATTTTTAATAATATTAGAACTATAATATTTTAGAAAATATATAATTTATCATACAATAACATCGTGCTTGGCAAATACTTGGTAGTTAAATCATTATCATGTCACAAATAACCACATTAGAATGTTGTTATCACGTAAAACTATGATTATACAAGTGATTTTAACCGCATAAAAGTAGACGTTTCCCAAAAATCTTCTACTCAAAGATAAAAGCCAATAAAAATATTTTAAAAATTAGCTAAAATTAAGTGTATTATGATAAGATCAGATTGTGACACGGTCTCATGAAACTTTATCTGTGAGACGAGTCAACTCTCACAATAAAAATAATAATACTCTTAGCATAAAAAATAATACTTTTTCATGGATGACCTAAATAAAAGATCTGTCTTACAAAATATGACTGGTGAGACAGTCTCACACAAGTTTTTGCCTTATGATAATGCTTAGATTAATTATTACTATTTTTATATATAAATTTTTTGATAATTTTGAAATAAAAAAATATTAGTGACAAATTCTAAGTTGTCATATAGATATATTAAATTTTATGGTTACAAGAGCAAAATACTCTCAATTTCATACAACACAAAAATTCTTTTGTACCATCTATTTTTGTCTCTCGAGAAAAAATTCATTTTCTGATAAAATTTGTATATATGACTACCATATATTTCATTATCGGTTGATAAAACTTGTCTGAATTGAATTAACGATACGGAATTTTATTAAAATCTTATCCAAATTTAATTACGAGAAGATTTGATTTAATCTTATTCACATTTGACTCCAAGAAAATTTATGTTTTAATCCGCTATATATTAACCTCACAACAATTGGATTAATACTTTTTTAGTTAAAGAAACTTTTCAGATTTCTTATATTTTTATGAGATTTTAAATATATAAAAAAAATGATGGGTGTAATAATTCTCTCAACTTAGTAGATCGATCGAACCGTGGTGTTTGAGCTGATGTGCGGTTTAAAAGATTCATCATTACTACTAGTTATAGCTTTTGGTAAAGCGGTAAGCACTCGGTCCTAATATTGATATCAGTGTCAATGTCACAGGTTCGATTCCCATTGATTGCAACCGTAGTGCTTGAGATGTTGTGCGGTTTAAAAAATTTGAGTTGCATCATTACTACTAACTACAGCATTTAATAAAACGATAAACATTCGGTCTTACAAAAACTTCATTGAATAATTATGTGAAATGAATTTTTCGATCATCTTCAGAAAATACATCGTTTGAGACAAAAGAATGATCTATTATATATACACAATCGTGTCTCTAGATACGGCCTAAAGCCGTGACATGACCGTGCTCTATAAATAAAACCCCGATTCACTTCCACTACCACAAGCACTCTTCGTTGCCCCCAACTTCTACTCTTTCCTCGGTCGAAAAGTACTCTGCATTCAAAGTTGGCGCGATATCTGAGCATAATTTGCTTCTGATTCTTCAATATTTTTGTGATCGTAACTTGATTTGGTCTACCTTAATTAAACTTGTTTCCTTTTTTTCTTTTTCTTTCTCTTCGTTTTTTTTTTTGCGTTGATCGATCGAGGAGTTGTTTGGAAGACGCATGAGTGGGTTGGTCAAGCTGGGCATCTCTTCGATTTCCAACCATTTCATTACTTTCATCATTCCTTACTCCAAGGCGAACACTTTCTTGTTGTTCATATTGCTGTTGAGATTATCGAAGCTTCTGTTGAGACAGAGATTAAGATTGAACGATTTTTCCATTGATCTTGATTTTGATTGTGTTTGCTGTTAACTTTTCGACGCAATTTTTGTTGTTTAATTGGAAACATGAATTCACAGTGCAACAACAATAATCTCCAATTGCAAGCAGGTGCGTTTTTGTATCTTTTTCATCTATCTTTTCCTTTTTGATTGCTTTGGTTTTAGTATTTGCTCTGAACTTTGGATAAATGGGGAACCCGAACAATTCGATAATTCGAACAGTAACTGAAGAAGGGTTGGTTCAATGGTTCGTTCCACAGGTCTATAGATCAACCAATTAAATAAAATTTTGGAGTAAAAGATTATCTTTTTTTAAAAAAAATGATATGCGGAAAATAAGAATAATTTAGCTTTATGTAAAATTATCGGCAGAATCTTGGCTGTACGATGTTGACTTGGACCACTGGTTTTTTTGCATCTTCATTTGACTCGTTTGGTGAATCCTTCACCACAGGTTCGGGTCTGCCCAGATTTAATTAAAATCTGAAAAATATTATGCAGGATGGGTATTTTACCCAGCAATGGGTAATCGTTCTTCAACATAAAAATATCTCCAGCTGAACCATCATTTATGATTTTATTCGATACAAAATTATTATTTACTCTTTGTAGAAACCCATAATTTTATACCACAACAAAAACAATTATGGGTTTCATACGTGGATGCTATATATTTATTTTTATATTATATATGTGACGCGATAAGTATTTAGATGCGAAAGAGTTGCGAGTTACCATCTCAAATGATATTTGTTCCTCTCTTTCTCCCATGTCAGGTGGCAGTTTCAGTTTCTTTGCTTCGTGTCATGTGTTTCTCTAAACAAAAAATGTTCCTGCCATTAATTCGTAAAAGCATAAATCCGAAAATGAATGTTTCTTGGCACCCATCAGTAATATCATATTCAAACATACTGATCGATAAACTTTCATGTCACGATCACTGTGCATAGATGTCGTATATTAAGCTGCAGGTTGGATTATTTTTTAATGGGGTTGAGAAGCATGGTAGATGGCAGTGGGAGGTGAGGTCTAAGTGAGCTAGTGGGTGGGTTTTAACTTTCAGTGACGAAGTGGGGTTAGGCACTGGTAGTTGGTAGTGGAATGGGTGATGGCATCATTTACAGGCTGGGTGCTGTGATGATTTTTTGGGTTTTTAAAGGGGGTGGGGACCATAAAGTTTGGTTAGGTCCGGTGAAGTGAAAAAGGTAATCAGGAAATGGGACAGGTTGAGATGTAAATTCTTTTTCCCCCTAAACTCACTGGGTGATACATTATTGCTCACCTTCAGGTTACTTCTTTATTTTCAGAAACTAGTTTATCTGAAGGCTACAAGCCAAGGTTGGTGGTAAGCTCCTGCTGTCCTGCTTTGAATTTTAGGCATTCTGTACATCCTATTTCGTTTCAAATTGTAAATTTGATTGGGGATTCTAGGCAAAATAGTACGGTGGTTGTCCAGATACGGTTGGGTGTTCTTAACAGTTTCCAAGAATCAAACAAATTATATACGTCCTCATCAAGTAAATATTCAGGTGTGAAAATTGAGATGCAATGGATTAAAGTTCCCTAATTCACTAATTATCATTTACTTTGTTTGATACTTGTAAAAATTTCTTTTTGTGATCTGTTATATTAATAAAAATGGCAGAATACTTGTCATATGACAAATAATTCGTTCTTATTTAACCAGCTCTGCTACCCGTGCAACCTCGTTGGGTGGGAGGAGATATATGCTCTAAGATAGGAGATGTATTCTCTAATATATTTCAAAGGTTATATCTGAGTCAATTTTAAAATTCTTTTAGCTATTTTCTACTCAGGAACGAGGCATGCAGCCTCTCCTTCTGTCATTGTCATTGGCGCTGGTCTTTCCGGCATTGCAGCTGCACGAGCTCTTCATGATACCTCTTTTCAGGTATAAACTTGGTATATATCTTTGTATCAGTTTCATGATTATTGATAGGGGTGGTCTTAAAAGTACGAGTTCTTCCAGGTAATTGTGCTGGAATCTCGGGATAGAATTGGCGGTAGAGTTCGAACTGACTATTCTCTTGGTTTCCCCGTTGATTTGGGTGCATCTTGGTAATTCAGTTCTATATACGTGGAGTCTCTGTTAGAGTGTTACCTTCTAACCTCCACCTGAACATCCTTGTTTCAGGTTGCATGGTATTTGTAATGAGAATCCATTGGCACCTCTTATAGGAAGACTGGGGCTACCCCTTTATCGCACGAGCGAGGATAACTCAGTTTTGTATGACCATGATCTGGAAAGGTTATTCTTTGGCCTTTCAACTTGTTATATGATCATCTTCAAGATGATGAATGTGTTCCATTCATTTTCTGCCAATCATCTAGTTTGTATGTGAAATCCACTTCAAAAGAAAAAAATATACTTCATAACTAAGGCAACTCGTTGATAAATTTTAGTGAGAGTTTTTTAGACTATTTTCATTTTATTCCATCACAGTTTTCATGTAATATCTTTTCTAATTTGTTTGCCAGCATACATTTGAAAATTCTTTTCTAGCATCACTGGGCAGTGTTTTTTGGTGGCTAATATATTATTTCTGTTTCAGTTATGCCTTGTTCGATATGGATGGGAAAAAGGTTTGTCAAGAACTAGTATCAAAGGTTGGCAAAACATTTGAGAGTATACTGAAAGAGGCATGTTTTCCTCACCATCTTCTCTACTCGCTTGCTGCGAATGTTATTTTTCACTGGAAATTCATTGTTTTTGGATTGGGTCTCTGTTGAATCTGGAATATTAAGAATAGGGTAAAGAGAAATAGTGAGAAATATCAACATAACTCATCCACAAGGCTTGCATCTTTTTAGATGCCGATGTGCCCAAACTTCTAGCTTTTTCTTGCCATCGTTACCCTTTATATAATATTTTGGAGAAAAATATGAAAGGAAGTCATAGCATATATTCTCTATGTTTTTTTAACAGTTTTTTTTTTTGCTGTCCCATCTGCAGACGGATGTAATACGACAGGATCATAGTGAGGACATGTCTATGCAACGTGCCATCTCCATTGTTTTGGAGCGGAGACCAGATTTAAGGTTTTATGATGTATAAACATGATTTTTCTCTGATTTATGTCTTTATAAGGCATTACAAAGTTTTTTTAAAAAATTGCATTACAGACTGGAGGGGCTTGCTCAAAAGGTGCTGCAGTGGTACATATGCAGAATGGAAGGGTGGTTTGCTGCAGATGCTGATACCATATCACTCAAATGTTGGGACCAGGTCATTTCCTCGTCATTGATTCCCCCCTTTTCTCTCTCTTCTTTCTGTCATTGTCAAAGATAATTTCAAATAACATGAAACTAATTCTTGTGAATGTCTTCTTACATGTCATCTATTCTTTCACAAAAACATTTGAGACTCGCCAAAACTAGAGAATATGGCTCCCTAAAACTTGCAAGAAGCTCACATGAGCCAGTAGAGATGTTCCTAAAATCATTTGGAAATTAAGATCATGAACTTTGCTTGTTGACCTGAGTGGTTAATACGTTTTGTAACATTTGGGTTTTGCAGGAACAGTTGCTTCCCGGTGGTCATGGGCTTATGGTGCGGGGATATCTTCCTGTTATCAATACACTAGCCAAAGGCATCGACATCCGTTTAAGACACCGGTAAGAAATAGTTGGCTGCTCCTACTGACGGATTATTTTTCTTCTATCCCATTTACTTCTAACTTGGCCTTTGGTTTCTGTTTTATAAAAGAGTGACAGAGATTTTTAGGCATCATAATGGAGTGAAAGTAACCGTTGAAGATGGGAGAACCTTTGTAGCGGATGCTGCAGTTGTCACAGTTCCTCTTGGTGTCCTCAAATCAAATCGCATCAAGTTTGAGCCGAGATTACCCGCATGGAAGGAAGAGGCTATTAATGCCCTTGGAGTTGGGCTCGAGAATAAAATAGTCATGCACTTTGAAACCGTCTTTTGGCCAAATGTTGAGTTCCTTGGAGTTGTTGCAGATACATCATATGGATGCAGTTATTTTCTTAATCTGAACAAGGCCACAGAGCATCCTGTCCTTGTTTACATGCCTGCAGGGCAACTGGCACGGGTCCTCGAGAAAATGTCTGATGAGGCTGCTGCTAATTTTGCTTTTGTTCAACTCAAAAGAATCCTTCCAAATGCGTCTCCACCGGTATTATTGTGTTTTCTATTTCTGTATTCAGGCTTTCACTTCAACCTTTTTCTCTTTAACTTCTTGTGCATGTGAATAATCGAAAAAGCGGAAGGAGTTTATTGAGGAAGATAATTAAAATCTAGCAGAATTCTAGGAACAGCTGCTCCCGACAATTTCTACCTAGCTCTACCTCTAAAAGACACAATCTCTCATAGTGTGCCTTACACTTGTAGTTAAATGCTACCCAGTTGTTTCATTATAGATTATTTTTTTTCTTCCAGGCTATCACATAGTTTTGTCATTCTAGTAATTATTTAATAGTATTCCCAAAGCCGAACAACTTTATTTATTGAAACCAAAGAGCCTATCATACTCAATTCTTTCTATGAATCACGCAGATACAGTATCTAGTTTCTCGTTGGGGCTCGGACGAAGACTCATTGGGCTCCTACAGCTATGATGTTGTAGGCACACCCCATGATCTGTTTGAGAAGCTAAGAATACCCGTCGATAACCTATTTTTCGCTGGAGAAGCTACGAGTTTGGATTACACAGGGACTGTCCATGGTGCGTACTCCACTGGATTAATGGCAGCCGAGAATTGCAGAATGCGTGTCCTGGAACGGTATGGGGAGTTGGAACTTTTCCAGCCAGTCATGTGTGAGGAGGTTTCGGTTTCCATACCGCTGTTGATTTCTCGTATGTAACCTCAAGAGAGTAAGTTGTCGAAAATTTCTGGCATGGGAGATGGAGAGTTTGCTAACACATTAGACGTCTGATGCTTTGTGAGTAATTGTGGAAATATGGAATATTCCAGAACGAATGTGTGTTGCTAAAGGAACCGCGAACACCACTCGTGTTAAATGAAATCTTTCAATCCACATATATATATTTCAAATAATCTGTTTCACAAACTTGCTCAATTTCTTTATGCATTTGTGTATGTATATATATGTAAGATCTATCATGAAGGTAATGGTCGAGTTTACAATTTTGATACCTTGTCATTTATTTCAAGGCAAAAACTTGTGTGAGACGGTCTCACGGGTCGTATTTGTGAGACGGATCTCTTATTTGGGTCATCCATGAAAAAGTATTACTTTTTATACTAAAATTATTACTTTTTATTGTGAATATGGGTAGGGTTGACCCGTCTCACAGACGAGTCTCACATATTAAGATCCATGAGACGGTCTCACATGAGACTCATTCTTATTTCAAATGCTTAGAAGTGCATTACCTTAGTTTTTTTTTTTTTTTTTTTTAAAAGACACTTACCCGAAAAACTCGAGATAATGACAGTTTTCAAGCAACAACTCGGTTTATGACACAAAACCAACATAAAAAATGTGTGTTCTATCACTCTGAAATTATATATGGACGGCAAATCTCGTTCATTTGATGACTACATATAGCAGCAAGAAACACTGTTTCACATAATAATAACAATTTCACAAAAAAAAGAAAAAAAAAAGATTGCTTTCTTTGTGATTTCACCTCGTTCGATGTACAAATAATGGTGTCCTCGATAATATGTAGAGTCACCTTCCCAATGTGTGAGATTGTCTCATTAAAGAGTTCCAAGCAAGCAAAGCAGCACCTACGGCCGGCTCAACCTGGTTTTGTCCAAGGAAAAACACAAGAAAAAACCGCGGTCAACATCCGAGAATGATCACGAGTACAAAATGGGATTTTCTAGTATTTTAATGAAGTCGAAAAACATTGCTTTCCACTCATGAGATGCAGGCTGCCGAGAAGAAGAGTGTTACGGAGAACATGAGAAACGTAAATAATGGAATTGAAGATGCTTATAAGCTAAAACCTAAGTATCGAATGGTAATATTCCGGTCAGAGATACAGACAAGGATGGTAACTCCTGGCATTTTCACTACGAGACTGCGAGAAATTTGAATGACTTGATCTTCTTGTCAAGATATCACATAACATAAAAGTTCTTGATGTTGTATGCACTTCTTGCCTTTGTTGGCACAAAGATTAGATTATTGGACGAATGACTGTACCAATTTTAAGACGAGTCGGCCGGAATTTTGCGAGTTATGATCATTTTGTTATGAAGAGGTTTGATAGTTTCTGGTCCACTTGGTTACCTAATTGCGTTAAGGCAACTGTCTCAATTATAATGAAAAGGTAGTTTCTTATGGTTTCTACAACATAAGGCATGGCGTTAAATCCTCTTCTGCATATCCTGCTAAGATAAAAAAATTCTGCTACCTGCGCAACAAGATTACTTAATCCAAGTATCCACAATCTTGAGACGAAATAAAAAAAATTAGATGATATATGAGATGTCAGAGAGTCTAATGTAAATGGCGTGAATAAGGGAAGCAAACAAATAAGATATACTCACCTTTGGACGAATAGGAAGAGCCCCTGGGAAGTCCTTGGAGATGCAATTGATTACTTCGCTACCAATGTCCCATCTCTTATTGGCTTCAAGAACACCTCCAACCATTACGAGAGGAAAATTATCCATTAGATCTGAATAGAAAAATTCAGTAGGATTTATAGTGAATGGAATTTGTGGTTTAGGCTTAATTGTATACTGCCAATACAGCAGATGATATATTATCAAGAAAACAAATTGTCATCGAGTGCAAAACCAATATATCCTATTCATAGATGCTTTCACGTAGGAGAAAATTAGAGTCCAATTAGAAACCCGTAAGTAGCATGCAGTCATTCTGATAAAAAAAATGTAGAAGCTCAAAGATTTCTCGGATCTCAAACATAAATATTTGGTGTCATTGCCACTTTCAAACCAGTGGGAAAGTTGGAGTAACATAGGTAGATAGGAAATGCAAGAGAGGCAAAACATACATCACATGGCATCATAAATTTTAAGTTCTGTGCCCATGGAATGGCATGACGCACCTTCGCCACATAGCTCCAATCTCTCGACGACAGCTTTTACACTTGAAGCCAACTCTTTAACAGCATCATGTAAAATCTTGTTGGCCACTGGATCACCGGCATCTGCGCAAGAAACCACAACTGGAACAAGAGCAGCTATCCTTGCCCAAGATGGATCTGCATAGGTCCACCTAAAATCAAATTTAAGTGATTCTTATTTCCCAGTATTGCCATTCCAATGATTCATCTTTCTCCACATATCAAATTGCACAAGATTTTTTTTTAAAACTGCGAGTACAGGTTCTAGCTTTATCTGGTGCCAATTGACACACACTGCCATACAACTGACTGAATCAAGAGGTATACCACACAGCAGCTCAAAGTTAATTTATATTATCAATGGATCCTTGTTCTCATCTTAGTTTGAGCTAATATGTAAATATGAGCTACTTTATATTTATTGAAGAAGCCATGACACTACAAAAGTTTGTCGTTCTTAGCATAGTGTTAAGAGAAAGGGTTAGGAAACATACAAATACACAGCACAAAGGAGTGAAAAACAAACAAAGGAGTACGTTTTGCACACCAATATTATAGCTAACAAGAGGTGTTCCATCACAAACACGGTAAGAACAGCCACCAACTTAACTGTATGGATAGCTAAATTAGTATTATTTACACTGCTACCACAGAAAGTGCATCTTCACAAAGCCCAAATCTTGTCTTGAATAAACCCATCTAATCTATAGCATCCAACCTTACAAACTTCTAAGTCACATTTCCATCGAAGAAAACAAATAGCATCTGTTTGGTTGTGTTGCAAACTTGCATGAATGTAACAAAAATTGAGGACAACAATGATACAAGGCATGGATATTAGTATACTTTGTAAAATCAAATTCATCTGCAAAGTGCCTGTCAATCAGCTACAGTCATTTTATTCAAATGCAACTACCACTAGCACATTGAAATTTTATCACTGCTGGTCTATGCATCAATAGCATACCCGATTAGTTCATCTGGTGAAGAAAGTTGGAGTTCATGCAAGATACAGTCAATCAGTGTTGTTTCTGGGCCTCGACCATCATGAGCCCTTATAACAGCTGTCAGTGCCTGTGCAGCTATACCATACCCACTGAAACTCAACATAAGAAAAATAACAAAATTTTAACCTAAAAAAATTGAAAATGTAGTTGTGACTACTTGGAAAGATGCAATGGGCATATAGAACATAATTTTTTATTGGAGGAATTAAGTACAACTGTTAAATATCTAGACTATTCCTTGGTAAACTGTAACTGCCCTCGGTCGGATAAGCTCATTCATCAAAGATTGGAGGTAATAACATCGGATAAATCTTAATCCTTTGACTTTCTCTCCGGTTTAGCAATTCTTTTGTTTGGAATCGCATCTTTCAGTTTATGAATGCTTTCCTCAGAATTAGGTCAAGAAAGTCGTAGTAACTGAATCGTCGCCAAGTGAAATTTAATAATGAAGCCCGAAGGCCCAATTGGATGCTAGAGATTACCAAAAACTCATCAGTAAGACAGATAAAAAGTTAAATACTGCTTTCATGATTGAATTACTTCAAAAAAATCTTTCTGACAATTATGATAAAACATCTGACGAGTGGCAATTAAACAAGGTCTTTTAAAACTGCAATATGCAAGATTCAGAATATTTGAAGGCAAAATTTAGAATGATGATAGCACCGTTCTATCAATAATGTAGAGGAGCATAAGTTTTGGAATATGTACATGTATAAAGAAGTAAATACATCTCGACAAAGATGGCATGCATGTACAAGTACTATAAAACCTCTACCTTCCCCAGTCGCCTAAAATTGGTCCAGCACCAGCAGCCCGAGCTTGTCTCCCATCTTCTGTAAATCCATAGGCAATGGTACCCGTACCAGCTATGAGAACACATCCATGAAGCTTTCCCATAGTCCCACAAGCCAAAGCTGCCACAGCATCATTCTGGACAAATAATCTGACATGGCTGGGAAATATTTCCCTGAGATATAAATGGAAATTGAGCTTAAAAGTCAGAAAAGGTAGTGGTTAATAATGGCAGAGTAAGGGTTAAAAAGGTGTGTCAGTTTATTTAAATTTTATGGATCAAGTTCATCAAAGTTGAAATACTCAGAGATCAATCATCTCGCAAACATTCGCGGAATGGAAATGTAAAATTCTTAATATTTAAGTTGTCCCAGCAAGTCTCTGTACCAAAGTGAGGCAGAGAAATCAGATGGTAATGTCATGTTGCAAAACTATCCTTATCTTATGATGAAATTCGAGCATGTATATAGTGGCGACCAGTTGAGACTTGGAGGTGGGGTAAGGGCCTTCTAAGTTCTAAGAATGCTGAGTTAAAGTGATTCTACACTGAAAAAGAATGAATGCAAATGTATAAGAATGCATGGCAAAATAAAATCTTAGTCAAGTAGACCTCAGCCAACTGAGTATTCGATACTGATCTGTTGGATGATTAACACCAGATACCGAAAGACAAACAGCTTGAACAGTAGAACGTGTTGAAGCTGACTTTGAGAGAGCTTCTGCCATAACATGCTCTAAAGTGTCTCTAGCTGCAGTTTCTGTTAGAAAAGGACAAAGAATCATTCATATTTCCTGTTATAAGATGAGGTTGACGAACCTGTCGCCTTATCTTTTTTCACTTAATGCATTCAGTTCAGGTGATATTTCACATTTACAATATCAAGTCACTAACTCCAGGACGTCAATGCAAATTGTAACATATCAATTGATTTTCCATAAATTCAGCATTCAACATATATTTGAAAAGAAAATGACTCGTCTTCAGCTAGAAGAATTTTATTGTTCGGGAAATCCTCATCTAGTAATCTTCTTGAAACCAAAACTATAAGAAAAATCTTGACCAATGCTCAAAAGCCACTCCGACCCACTTAAAAAAACAGTGTATATATCTGTATCCCAGCTGCTTTTGCTAGGAATTAATCCACACAACCAAGATAATTTTTACTATCCAATGATATTATCCCACCAAGGCACCATGCTAAACTAAAAAAATGAGCACGAATTTTCCAACTACAACACGTAACAAAGTACAAAAATCGTAAATATGCATACGTGAAGAGATACAAATATACCTCCAACACTGTTGTGATTGGAGCAGCCAGCCACTGCCCGAGCAAGGATGGGCAGAGGGTCGGGCAGCGGCTGAGTGAATGGTAAGAAAGACATGCACACACAAACAGTAGAACTGGTCCCACCATCAATACCCAGGATCACTTTTAGGCCATCAACGCCACCATTCAAGAACACATCATCGCCACCATTCAACGCATTAAACCCGCGTGCGGCAGCCACCAATTCATGCTCGAAATCCCAGATTTCCCGGTTCCGATACCGCTTCATTTGGTCGTAAAATGAACTCAGAACCTGCAAGAAGTTGCATCTGTTAATATAGTGAAGTGGGCTGTTTGGAGAGGAGAGTGTGATTGGTGGGATTAAGCTATTTGTGTTTGATGTTGCTGAAATCGGTGATGCTCATTGGGAGGTCGGATTTCACTGGTGGAGCTCGGTTCAAACCTTCGAAGGGTGGTTGGGAGGTTGGATCTTCACCTTGGGAGCTCGAATCAAACGCCTCGAAATCAAGAAACACAAACAAGAGTGTTAGAAGGGGGCCGAAAGGTTGTTCCGGCGTAGCCCCTCCGACGCTCAAGTCAGAGAACAGAAAACTGAGAGAGAGTAATGTGTGTGCAGAGAGAATGTGAATATATGAATTGAATTAAACAATGAACGGAACCTGATATTTATAGGAGAACAATAGAGTCCTAGTTTGGCAGATTAGGATCTTCAGAATCTTCAGAAGATTTGATTAGATCTTGCCCAGATTTGATTTAGATATCATGCCAGATTTAATTAGATCTTTAATGGGCTTTACCTTTCTGGGCTTTGATCTCTGTGGGCTACGCGCTTAATATCTGAGTAAGAGCTCTCGTAGGTATGAGCCCGCCTGAAGCCAGTACCTTATGGGAGGTCGGCTCGGGAGCTCGGCAGAGGATCTCCAATCGCCCCGATATTACCTTCTTGGAGGTCGGCTCGGCTTGGGAGGTCGGCCAGGGAGCTCGGCGTGGGAGGTCGGCTGACCTCCCCGATCGACGGAACTGCTGTTATGGGAGGTCGGCTGGGATGACCTTGGGAGGTCGGCATGGGAGCTCGGCGTGGGAGGTCGGCTTGGGAGCTCGGCGTGGGAGGTCGGCTGACCTCCCCAATCGAAGGAACTGCTGTTATGGGAGGTCGGTTGGGATGACCTCCCAGATGACCTCCCGCGCTTCCCTGAATGCAGAGTTCTCAATTAGATGGGCTACCGAGAGCGGGCCGAGCCCATCCTCAATCCGGGGGTATCACGAGTCCCCCCCTCAAGTCGAGCTGACGTTGTAAGCCAAAAGCTCGTTGTGGTTTGAGCTCTCGGTGGCCCATGGGCTGTCCTGAGATAGGTCGGCCAGGTACTTGGAGCTCGGCAAACACTAAATAATAACATGATGAGGTCATACTGAGAGAGGTCGACCGGGAGCTCGGCCCAACACTTAATGAAATAATAACACGAAGAGGTCATCCTGAGGGAGGTCGACCGAGAGCTCGGCCCAACACTTCATAAAGTAATAGCACGAGGAGATTATCCTAAGAGAGGTCGGCCGGGCTATGGGAGCTCGGCCCAACACTTGATAGATAATAACCTGATGAGGTCATCCAGAGAGATGTCGACCGAGCTATGGAAGCTCGGCCCAACACTGAGATGATAACCCGAGGAGGTCATCTCGAGGGAGGTCGGCTGGGAGCTTGGCCCAAATAATAATCCGAGGAGGTCATCCTGAGGGAGGTCGACCGGGAGCTCGGCCCAACACTTCATAAAGTAATAACACGAGGAGATTATCCTGAGAGAGGTCGGCCGGGCTATGGGAGCTCGGCCCAACACTTAGATGATAACCCGAGGAGATCATCCCGAGGGAGGTCGACCGTGAGCTCGGCCCAACACTTAGATGATAACCCGAGGAGGTCATCCCGAGGGAGGTCGACCGAGAGCTCGGTCCAACACTTCATAAAGTAATAATCCGAGGAGATCATGCCATGAGAGGTAAGCTCGGCCATGGGAGGTCGGCTGAACCCTTGACAAAATAATAACTCGGTAGGATCGTGCCGTGGGAGGTAAGCTCGGCCATGGGAGGTCGCGCTGAGGGAGCTCAGCTCGGCCCAATACTTGAGAAAATTATGAAACTTTGAACAACGGATTTCTTGCCGAGCTGATGTGAGTACTAACACCTGTCCATCGTGATCGTGGTCAGACGAGCTATGCTGACATCAGAGCTCCTGAACTGAGTGTAGATGAAAAACCTTGTAAACTTGGCGTAACCAAGATGAGATGAGCTTTGAGCTCCTGAACTGTCTAAGGGTGAAAACCCTTATAAACTTGGCATAACTAAGATGAGGTGAGCTCTGGGCTCCTGAACTGAGATCGGGTGAAAACCCTTGTAAACTTGGCGTAACCAAGATGAGATGAGCTCTGGGCTCCTGAACTGTCTAGGGGTGAAAACCCTATTCAAACTTGGCGTAACCAAGATGAGCTGAGCTCTGGGCTCTTGAACTGACTGGGGGTGAAAACCCTTATCATACTTGGCCTTATCATACTTGGCGTGACCAAGATGAGGTGAGCTCTGGGCTCCTGAACTGACTGAGGGTGAAAACCCTTTTCATACTTGGCGTGACCAAGATGAGGTGAGCTCTGGGCTCCTGAACTGACTAAGGGTGAAAACCCTTATCATACTTGGCGTGACCAAGATGAGGTGAGCTCTGGGCTCCTGAACTGTCTGAGGGTGAAAACCCTTATCATACTTGGCGTGACCAAGATGAGGTGAGCTCTGGGCTCCTGAACTGACTGAGGGTGAAAACCCTTATCATACTTGGCGTGACCAAGATGAGGTGAGCTCTGGGCTCCTGAACTGACTGAGGGTGAAAACCCTTATCATACTTGGCGTGACCAAGATGAGGTGAGTTGTGGGCTCCTGAACTGACTGAGGGTGAAAACCCTTATCATACTTGGCGTGACCAAGATGAGGTGAGCTCTGTGCTCCTGAAGTGACTAAGGGTGAAAACCCTTTTCATACTTGGCGTGACCAAGATGAGGTGAGCTCTGGGCTCCTGAACTGACTGAGGGTGAAAACCCTTTTCATACTTGGTGTGACCAAGATGAGGTGAGCTCTGGGCTCCTGAACTGTCTGAGGGTGAAAACCCTTATCATACTTGGCGTGACCAAGATGAGGTGAGCTCTGGGCTCCTGAACTGACTGAGGGTGAAAACCCTTATCATACTTGGCGTGACCAAGATGAGGTGAGCTCTGGGCTCTTGAACTGACTGAGGGTGAAAACCCTTATCATACTTGGCGTGACCAAGATGAGGTGAGTTGTGGGCTCCTGAACTGACTGAGGGTGAAAACCCTTATCATACTTGTCGTGACCAAGATGAGGTGAGCTCTGGGCTCCTGAACTGGCTGAGGGTGAAAACCCTTATCATACTTGGCTTGACCAAGATGAGGTGAGCTCTGGGCTCCTGAACTGACTGAGGGTGAAAACCCTTATCATACTTGGCGTGACCAATATGAGGTGAGCTTTGGGCTCCTGAACTGACTGAGGGTGAAAACACTTATCATACTTGGCGTGACCAAAATGATGTAAGCTCTGAGCTCCTGAACTGACTGAGGCTAAAAACCCTTGTAAACTTGGCGTAACCAAGATGAGGTGAGCTCTGGGCTCCTGCAAAACATGGTGAAAACCCGTGTAAGCTTCAATAATTTTGAAAGAAAAAGTGTAATTTTAATAATGTAACTGAATATAGCATCGAATACTTAGGTCCTTTCTACAAAAGTAACTGACAGAATAAAAGAAATTAAAGGTATAATATCTAAGTGATGTTATTTGCGGAGGTTGTAAGCATTTCATGGCCTCCTCAATTTCTTCTCTGCCAGATCTTCGAAGTAGTAGGCACCCGAGCTAAGCTTATCCATCAACTTGAATGGTCATTCCCATCTTGGATCTAACTTTCCCACGTCCACATCTTGAACCTTCTTCCAAACTAAGTCTCCCACTTGAAAGCTCCTTTTGAATGACCTTCCTATTGTACGATTGGGCTGTGCGTCTCTTGTAAGCTTCCATCCTTATGGCCGCGGCTTCCCTCTTTTCTTCCAAGAAATCTAAGTCTGCTGCTCGCCTCTCACTGTTTTGTTCATCATAGAATATTACTCGGGAGGTCTCTTCGTCATCTCTGCCGGGAGCACGGCCTCATTTCCATAAACTAAGCTGAAAAGCGTCTCCCTGATGCCAATCTTCAGAGTGGTTATGTACGACCATAGCATGCTTGGGAGCTCTTCCACCCAATTTCCTTTTGCATTCTCACGTCTACGTCTTTGCTCAATCTTCCCACAGACGGCGCCAATTGATGTTGCTGAAATCGGTTATGCTCATTGGGAGGTCGGATTTCACTGGTGGAGCTCGGTTCAAACCTTCGAAGGGTGGTTGGGAGGTTGGATCTTCACCTTGGGAGCTCGAATCAAACACCTCGAAATCAAGAAACACAAACAAGAGTGTTAGAAGGGGGCCGAAAGGTTGTTCCGGCGTAGCCCCTCCGACGCTCAAGTCAGAGAACAGAAAACTGAGAGAGAGTAATGTGTGTGCAGAGAGAATGTGAATATATGAATTGAATTAAACAATGAACGGAACCTGATATTTATAGGAGAACAATAGAGTCCTAGTTTGGCAGATTAGGATCTTCAGAATCTTCAGAAGATTTGATTAGATCTTGCCCAGATTTGATTTAGATATCATGCCAGATTTAATTAGATCTTTAATGGGCTTTACCTTTCTGGGCTTTGATCTCTGTGGGCTACGCGCTTAATATCTGAGTAAGAGCTCTCGTAGGTATGAGCCCGCCTGAAGCCAGTACCTTATGGGAGGTCGGCTCGGGAGCTCGGCAGAGGATCTCCAATCGCCCCGATATTACCTTCTTGGAGGTCGGCTCGGCTTGGGAGGTCGGCCAGGGAGCTCGGCGTGGGAGGTCGGCTGACCTCCCCGATCGACGGAACTGCTGTTATGGGAGGTCGGCTGGGATGACCTTGGGAGGTCGGCATGGGAGCTCGGCGTGGGAGGTCGGCTTGGGAGCTCGGCGTGGGAGGTCGGCTGACCTCCCCAATCGAAGGAACTGCTGTTATGGGAGGTCGGTTGGGATGACCTCCCAGATGACCTCCCGCGCTTCCCTGAATGCAGAGTTCTCAATTAGATGGGCTACCGAGAGCGGGCCGAGCCCATCCTCAATCCGGGGGTATCAGTGTTTTTGGGAAATATAGTATTTGGCCGGCAACAATGGGACAAACGCTTGAGGTTTAACTCTGTGAAATGGACGAGTGTGGAAATGAATTGAATATTGAGGTTTTTTATTTGTGGACCGCATATTATAATATATTCGACGAAATTTGTGGCACATAGCTAAATGTGAGTTTAATTTATGTAATATCAAAATTTTCTCTCTTTCTGATTTTTTTTTTTAAAAAAAAGGTGTTTATGCAATACTTATAGTCTAGGGGTATTCAAACTTCGGATAAAATCGAAAAAATCGAAAATCCAAACCGAAAAAATCGAACACTAAACCGAACCGGCAACCGAATTTTATAATTCGGATATAAATGTTAAAACCGAAATTAATTTGGTTCGGTTTCGGATTATAAATATCAAAACCGAACCGACCGAAAAAATCGAAATTTAATTAAATTAATAATGTTATTTTTATTTTATATTATTTATTGAGATGATATTAGTGAATGAAGAATTATTTTGAATAATACTTAGTTGATTGTTATTTATGTAATTCATTTGTACTTTATATTTAAATATTTTACTAAGAAATCATTTAAAAAAATAACATATTATATTTTATAATATATTTATATTATTAATTTAAATAATTGTATCAAAACCAAAATAATCGACCGAAATAACCGAACCATTTCGGTAGAAAACCGAACCGAACCGAAGAAAAATGGTTCGGATATCGGATTATATATTTGTAAAACCGAAAAAAACCGAAATAAAAAGTCGAAAACCGAACCGAACCGAACCGACCGATGAACACCCCTAACTTACACCCACGACTATTTTTCGATGAAAGCGATACAAAACATTTAATATAATATATATATATATATATATATATATATATATATATATATATATATATATATATATATATATATATATATGATATTGATGAACAAATTATTTTAGATGTAATATAAAATATAAAATTTTGAGTATCAAATTAGAACAACTATAATAATATCAATACTTATTACACTTGTTTGCTCAAATATCATATATTCATATCCGATTGAAAGGAGTTTATAATGAAATATCATATATTATTAATATCATATATTTAATGTTTTATATAAATTTTCATCTGAAAATATGTCATTAATAAAAATTGTTATACAAGTTAAAGTACTAAAAATATCATATTTTAATGTCTGACTTGAAATATTTAGTGTTAAAATATCATATATTAATACTATATTTTCAAGGTTTTTGTCGAATTTTCATCCGAAAAACACATATCATTAATATCAAAAAAACTTATATATGTTCAGATACTCAAAAATCATATATTAATGTCACATTAAAACATTTAGTCTCGAAAAATCATATATTTGTTTTAGATTTTATGCTTTGTACCGAGTTTCATCCGAAGAGAATGTGTCAACTGATTGACTGCTAAACTCTTTTAGGGTTAGTCAAAGACTGCAGAAAAAATTCGATCTGATATGAGCTGGACACACATTTAACTATTAAGATAGATATTTATTGATCCTTTGCTCTTGAATCAACGAAGAAATGACTTTGGATAGAATAATATTTGGACATAAAAAGTATTATTTATTCTCATAAGAGATAATATAGTCACATAAAAGTTTTTTGTATTTGTAAAGTGTGTATTTTAAAGAAAGTTCTACTCAATTTATCATTTTCTGATTCAACTTTTATAAAAAAAAAAAGAACATGTATATGTTATGCTAACAGGTATTTAAATAGTAAAAATACATTGTTCTAAAGCACAATTTAATATATGTACGTATATAATAGACAAGCATATATAATATGTATGTTTTATTCACTTGTATTTAATAGACAAGCATAATAATTCAAAATTTTGCTAACTAGTGGTCAGGTATAAGTGACAGATAAAAACTATATTATACTCTAATTTATGCATGCATATAATTTGGAAGACATAAAATGGAATATCGGTTATACCACATTTTAATAGTTACTTTTTTTGCCGTTGGTGTAGGCATGGTGATGCGCGACGAAGAGGAAAAATTCATTATAGTCAAAATAGTTTTGATAAAAGGACTATGAAGTATCAAAGAAAGAGAAGAAAGTTATAGGCATGTTTGAAGCTCTGTCATGGATATGCAACACATATTTCACAATTGTCCTCTTCGAGGTGGACACACAGCTAGTCTTCCTAACTGTGAAGGCAACAAATGTGGATTTGACTGAGTTTGCCGAGAAATATTATCTGTAAACTCAAATTTCTCTGTTCATCTTGTTCGTAGACAAACAAACGAAATTGTTCATGTGTTGCTAAGTATTTTTTTTTTGGTTGAAAACACCGATATATATATTGATGATCTTTTG
Source organism: Primulina eburnea (assembly GCF_022965805.1). Taxonomy (NCBI): domain Eukaryota; kingdom Viridiplantae; phylum Streptophyta; class Magnoliopsida; order Lamiales; family Gesneriaceae; genus Primulina; species Primulina eburnea. The sequence continues at coordinate 64,467,020 of NC_133101.1, read as the reverse complement.
AGTGTATACTTTGATACATTTAATTCTGAATGATCGATGTTTTATGTTTTAAAAAATTAGTAATTTTTTAAAGTATAAATACTAAATAGCCTGGTAAGCGTTATTTCTCTATGAAGATTTTTGACCTGATGAGATGAACCAAGGTGGTCTGGCATGGCCTGGTGGTATGAGCCTGAGTGGTCTGACATGGCCATGTGGGATGAGTCTGACATGTCCGGATGGAATGAGCTCGGGTGACCTGGCCTCATGGAATGAGCCTGGATGGCTTGGTTTGGCATGATGGAATGATCGTGGGTGACCTGACCAGGTAGGATGAGCTGACCTGACCTGATGGGTTGAGCCCGAGTGGCCTGGCCTCATGGGATGAGCTTGGGTGGCCTGACCTGGTGGGATAAACCTAGTTCGACCTGATGGGATGAGTCCGAGTGGCATGACCAAGTAGAATGAGTCTGAACTGGCCTGATAGGATCAACTCGGGTCAGACGATTTGCACACTCAATAAGTAAAATGTCAATGGGGAGTTGGAAAAGTTTCTGGCGTGATTACTCCGACGCTCAAGTCGACATAGGGTTCATTAAGTAGATAGAGAATTCATTAAATGCAGTATAATGCAATATCACTTGTTTCGAATAAATGAGCAAACCTGAGTATTTATAGGGGAAAGACGACTTTGATTATAGTGCTTAGACATTGTTCATGACTAGACATCTGCTCATGACATGCCCTCTGTCAACTGCCCATGTTGTGTCTTCTGACCACTATACATACAATGTCCTTTGTCAGTAGGCATGATGACCCATACTAGTGGGCCTATCTCCTTGCGATCGGCCAAAGTGGGAAAGAACCTGATCTAGAAATATCTTTGCTAATGATTAACTAAGATGAACAATGGTCGGGCGAGATGACCCTGGTCGAGGGAGATGAAACCGGCCGGGGGAGATGAAACCCACCTTGGTTGGACGAGATGACCCTGATCGGGGGAGATGACTCTGATCGAGGGAGATGGACCATGGTCGGGCGAGATGACTCTTTTCAGGGAAGATGAACTCTAGTCAGGCGAGATGACCTTGGTCGGGCGAGATGAACTCTAGTCGAGCGAGATGAACTCTACTCAGGCAAGATGACCTTGGTTGAGGGAGATGAACCCTGGTCAGACGAGATTAACCTTGGTAAGACAAGATGACTCTGGTTGGGCGAGATAACCCTAGTCCTGGTCGGAGGAGATGAACCTCGATCGGGCGAGATGACCCATGGCTAACTTCTACTGGGGCTACTCAGTTTCCTAGGAGCAACTTGGAATTTGGTTCTGCTTTGGTCATTCCTTCCTATTCGAGTCCAAAGATGACTAGGACATCTCCAAGACATCACCAATATGTTTGTTTCGAATGATTATATTTGAATAAAACTGTAAATTACGATTTTATATTTTTTGATAATTAATATAAATAAAATTAAATATATTAATGATAATATCCTAATTTTGTATTAATGATCTGGTTGTTTGATTAGTCTGAGATAAACAATCAAACATTTGATAAAATAATCTTATCTTGGTTCAAAATTCAAACATGAGATTCACTGGAGATGATTATCCTACTGGGATATTTCGTATTTTGTGGGTCCTTCCTTGTGACATGGCACCAATCTTAAACAATGTAGCCTTATCCTCTTATCATAAATCCAATCCTCCAAAAATCACCACCACAAATTTTCCCACACACTCCACGTTCATCTAAATCAGACAATCAATAAATAAATATATATTACTTATAAAATATATAAGAATATGTCGTGACAGAGTGGTAAATATAATTCAAGAAATGGCGTCAACTGCATGTTTCTTGAACAATCTTGCAGCACTGTCCTCTCCAGCTGCAAGAGCTTTTTCCCAGCGCAGCAACGCGGTGAAATCCGGTCTGGTGGTGTGCCGGGCCGCCCAGAAACAGTCTGCGGCTCATGAAGACGGTGGCAGCACAGCCGAGGCGGCTGCAATGTCGCGTAGATTGGCTCTCACTGTGTTGATCGGTGCTGCTGCGGTGGGGTCCAAGGTTTCACCTGCCGATGCTGCTTATGGAGAATCTGGTAGATGCTACTTTTATATACTCGTGTCAACCATTGTTTTGTTAAGGTTATTAGAAAGTTGTAGCCTCTGAAAAATAATACATACTATGGCAAGGGAAGTTTTAGTGCAAAACATGTGAGGTCAGATTAAGGTGTTTTGATGACTTCAAATATTTGATTTATACGTAAAAGTGTGAACGATTTCACTTGAGAAGTATAAAAGCACCTACTTCAATTCCCACCTTGGGGCTCACAGCAGATCAAGATTCAATTAAATAATGACTGGTGGTGTTTTTGGTATATGCAGCCAATATCTTTGGGAAACCAAAGACCAACACAGAATTCACGCCTTACAACGGGGACGGGTTCAAATTAACCATCCCATCAAAGTGGAATCCAAGCAAAGAAGTAGAGTTTCCAGGACAGATTCTGAGATACGAGGACAACTTTGATTCCACGACCAATGTTTCTGTGATGATCACTCCTACTGACAAGAAGTCCATCACTGACTATGGACCCCCGGAAAGCTTCCTTTCTTCAGTAATTTCCCATATCCTCTTAAATTTTGTTTAAACATAGGACCCCTGGAACTGTCTTGGTGTACTGGTCTACGTTCCGGATGATTTTTATTTTTTGCAACACTTTGAAAGTTACCATCATTCCATGCCGATATCTGGCCATTCCCCAGTTATTAACTTTCCCCACTCCACCTCCGATCTATGCTATCCCAAGAATAGCTTTAGAACGAAACTTGACATGATAGTTCCCTTAACTCAATGATGAATTCAGTCGACCAAACCTTGTAACATGTGTACAAGTAACAAGTAAAGCTCATTCTGATAATCTATACCTTCCTAGCATGAGTGTTCTCTGTTAAGTTGGAAGCATGATTTAGACGATAAACCGGAGCTTATGTGGAAGTGTATCTGCTAATTTTTCAGGTGAACTATCTTCTAGGAAAACAAGTATACTTTGGTCAAACTGACTCAGAGGTAAATCACTTGTTTACACTGATAGATTTACATATACAGTAGCAATATCATTGGCGTGGATCCTTAACATTTGGTGATGTATTTTCTGGTCATGAACAAGCTTCATTGTCAATTTTCAGGGAGGATTTGATTCAGGAGCAGTGGCAGCTGCAAATATATTGGAGGCTTCAACCACAGAGGTCGGTGGAAAGCCTTTCTACCTTTTATCGGTTTTGACACGAACAGCCGATGGAGATGAGGGGGGCAAACACCAGCTGATATCTGCCACGGTGTCAAATGGGAAGCTGTACATTTGCAAGTCACAGGCAGGAGACAAAAGATGGTTCAAAGGTGCTAGGAAATATGTTGAGAATGCGATAAACTCTTTCTCTCTTGCCTGAATGGAGAGATGGAGATTCGAGTACTTTGTATGTAATTTTAACCCCAGGCCTAAGGTACTTGATCCCTTCTGTTTATCTCAGCCCAAAGCTGTTGGCTTATCAATTGGATAACATGTCAAACATGTTTTGTAGCCGTGCTCACGTAAATATACACGACGAATTTACAACATATTAAAATTATGTACATACATTTAATTTAATTCATATATATATTTTATAATTTTATATCAAAAAGAATTATTCGTCTATTTTCTAAAGAAAGAGCTGTATAGTTCTATCATTTCAAGATTCTGAAACTAAATCACAAAATAATCCAAATTCTTTAAATCAATCTATTTCAAGAGAAGAAAAGAAAAAACAATGTTCGTTTTTCAAAGAAGATTTCCATGTCGTCTACGGTCTACTATTAAGAAGCAAGATTAGGATGAATAACATATTTTGAAGATGAAACTTTTTGGAAAATACAGACCAACTATTTCATACTTTTCTTCTCTTTTTACTCTCATTCCTTCAACACATTTGTATCTTTATTTTCCAAAAAAAATATAATCTTTTACATTTACATCAGCCAAAAAAATTGTATCTTCTATATTTTCACAAATTATGAAAAAATAAATCACAACGGCATTCTTTAAACAATATCACCGAGCTGGTGCGTGATGTAATTATATTAAAATAAACATTTTTGAATATTTCAAATATTTATTTCTCAGTGATAGTTTGAAGAACTCACAAAATTGTTAGAAATTTCAGCATTAAACTCGAACTTGAACTCAAACTCGGGTTCGAGCTTTAAAGTTTTCTTCAAATTCGACTCAATTTAGTTCATCTACACCCCTTTGGTGCAGAATATCATTTCATCAATACTCGCTGTCAAACGGAGGCCAGATACTGAGATTTTCCATAATTCACACAGGATATAAACCACTCGAGAATATGATGAATCAAGAATAATAAGTACCAGAATTATTATCACGCTGACCGCGCAAGTCCACATTGAATTCAGTTAATCGTTAGATTGACATTTAAAAGAATATACATAAAAGCAATGGCAAAGGAATACAATGTTTGAAGGAATGGTGTTTATCAAGTTCCTCCGTTGCAGTGGTGGACACCATTACTCTGCTTTCCATTGTAATTCATGTTTACCTGATGTAAGCCCCATATACGTATAGTTCCATCGTCGCTTGCAGAAGCAAGCATATGGGGATTGACGGGATTCCAGCTAACACAGTTGACAGCTCCCGCATGTCCAGCCAATGTCAATATCAGCTCTCCTGAAGATCTGTGCCATATATAAATCTACAGAAAGTATTGAGCTATTAGCAATTATCTTCCATGAGATGGGGATTTGAGGGAAAAAAAGCATGTTTATTGTTCCAATTAAAACGCACAAGAATTCGTAATCATCAGAAGAGGATCGAGGTTTAAATTCAATCCATGAAATTCCAAAACTTTTCTGGATCGTATCGTAGTCCATAAAAGTTAAGTGAATGGATAATCTGATACATATTAGCAGAGAACATCCATGATCTGATTATTCCACAGTTAACGAATGGATATTCAGCACAAAAAAATATTCAAGGATAAAAAAGGACTTGGTATAGGAATTTGAAATCCAATACAAACAAGTTAAACATGTAAATAGATGGACTTCAAATCCATGGATTTCAAGATGACACTAACCACTGGGATAGATTTAAACTTTGGGTTTGAAATAATTTGATTTGAAAAAGCAATTTTAATTCTTGAAGCAAAGTAAACCCGTAACCCTGCCTCCTTGTCTTGTCCATACTTCGGTTACCTTGCTACTAGGAAAAATTATTATACTTTATATGAAACTGAGTACGTTCTGGAATTTTCTTATTTTCAAAGTTTGATTATACAATAATACAAGGAAATAGCAACCGTACTATTGCCACTCTTAGCCCTGAAAAAACAGATCATGGAATAGCAGAATGTGCTAATGAATTAGGTTCGGTGATTCCTGGACTGGCTGCGGCATGGAGTTATCATTTGAGGATATGGGAAAGAAATGGAGACAGGGAGGATTGAAGTTAAATTAGGCATCATTACGTTTTGTTGCAAAACTTAAATGACACATCGCATGTACCTATGAGATTCCAATTAAAAAACCACTTGGTAGAAGCATTCAACAAATTCATTATGGGTAGGTGAAGGGTCAGGGTAAATTTTACCACCAGTAAGTACACAACGTCATAACCTCTTTTTTCACATGTACGGGCCCAGTGTGACTCAGAATTGGTTACAAAATCTTCCGATTTCGAGTCGATTAAGCACAGGTCTTTCGAAGAATTCCCAGTTTCACAAATTACAATCAATTTTAAAAGTTCCGACAAGAAGGAATATATGGACACATAAATTGTAACAAAGGGAAGACTCAAGTCGTCACCAGTTTTGTCTCTTATGAATAAATCAAAAGTTCAACTAAACCATCGAATGACTAGTTAGATTTTTTTCAAGAAAACCATTTCTCTCAATTTGCATTACGAAGTCCACAGAAATGCATAACTGAGTATTCTTTCTTCCCAGGACTAGAAATTTAGATAAAATAGAAGCAAAAGAAAACATATAAACAAGAATACCATGGAATATAAAAGATAACATCGTGATCAGAAGGTGAATAGAAATATTACTTGTGAGTCCTCACTTCCACTGGCAATGAAAGCTTGTTCTAATCCGCCGAAACAAGCCCTCACAACAAAGCGGGTACGCTTATGGCCCTTGTATTTTGCTACCAGCTTGGCACAGCCGTCTATATTCCAAAGATGAAGTTCTTGATTCATAAGGCTAACTAGCAGAAACTTGCCGTCTTCAGATAGAGAAAATGAAATTATTGTCTGATCTTCCTCAATAAATTTATCTAACTTTGATTCCCATCCACATAATAGTATTGTGGTTTCCTTACAAACAGATATCAGCTCTTTTCTATCAGTAGTGATCCCCAAGTCAGAAATCCTAATAGTTCTCTGCCCTTTCCAACAATCTACCTCTTTTCCTTCCAGATCCCACATGCTGATGCTTTTATCAGTAACACCAGAAAATATACTCTTCCCATCTGGAGCCCATCCACAAGAGATCAGGCCAAGACCATTTTTCTCATATATATGAATGCATTCACCGGAGACCATATCCCATCGTCTAACAGACTCCTCCGATCCACAGGTAAGAAGTTGACGATCATCTGGGCTCCACGACATATAGGAAACAGGTTTCTCGTGACCAGATAATCTATGTTTTACAGAAACTCCACCATCAACTGCAACCTACAATGAGTAACAAAACGATAGAGTAGTCCATCTAGCTATCCAATCACATATAATTGCAAATAAAGACAGCTGTATCCAAAACATATCATCGCGAAGAAAAAAAAGATAACACAGTAGTCATAAACACTTGATGGATGAGGTGGATATCAACTTATCATCTAAAGAGCAAGCCTCTTCCACATTCCTCGAAAACGTTTTTGTAAAAAAAGTTCAAAATGCATGAAACTAATGGAACTCCAATTATGTCAAAGATTTCATCAAAAAATATACGTTAAAGATTCATTGTTATTTAGAGTACAGTAACTGTAAATGACGACATGGAAAACTAGTATACACAAGCCGATTATCTGACATAAAGGAGTCTAAAGGGTTTAGAAAAAACATGACCAACACTAACCAATTCATTCATAAATAAAACGAAAGACACTTAGGAATTACCTCCCATACAATTACAAGAGCATCACTGGATGAAGACGCCAAATATTTTCCATTGTGAGAAAATTGCAAGAACCAAACTTCGTCACTGTGTTCATGCAATATCTGGAGGGTTAAAAAACAATGCAAGATATCAGTAGTCACCGAACACAGCAGCTTTTATGGAAAATACAAATTATAGCATTCCAGTCCTATTTGGAGTAAATAATTTTTTTGAGAAATCAGACATATGGTAAGCCTGTCATTATATTTGCAAAAAAAGAAAACATAGTCAATAAAACAAAGTAAATAAGTTGGTTTACTAGAAGTTTCAATTAAAACAGAAGAAATGATGGTGATCACAAATACCGATTATGCAGACAATTACGTGTGCTGTTTTACTCATTTAAACCATCTTCCTTTTTTATTTTCACATAAGAATAAAATTAGACAAGTTTGAATAACAAATGAAAGGAAGAAGTTTAAGTTGGAATTCACATAGTCATCAATGTAATGAAAACCATATTGACTGCCTCATGCTATTGTTACCAGTAAACTGTTTCATATTATTCTCAACTAGTCAAAATCGAAAGTGGTATTACCTGCAAGGTTTGAGAAGGAATCTGGTTTCTTCCACACTGATGATCAGTGAGTAAGGACATTTCTCCGACTGATGAGTTGTGATACCTACAAGCATCTCTTTGCAAATCAAGAGCTTGTTCAACAAGATGAACCAATCTCTTTTCTGGAATCATCACAGTTGGAGGAAGCAATTTTTGCAATTCCTCCAGTAACTTTTTACGCGACTTTAGCCTAGACTCCTGACCAGAAAATCCATCGAACAAATTCAGGGAGGGAAACAAAATAGAGGAAGACAGCTCGCGAACTCTGTCATCATTTACACAAAGTGGAGCAATCTCAGTCCTCAGAGTCTTCAAAGCATCCATGAGATTATCTCCATTCAGAAGTTCAAAAAATTTTTGCTCCATTATTACAAAAGATGCCAGCTTATTAATAGTTTCATCTGCAAGGCCAATTTCATGTAATGTTGCTACACTTTCATCCCATTTACCATCAAGAATTTGCTGCATAAACAAATCTACTACAGTTGACTGCAATGGTATTCCCGACTCTTCCTCCAGATGAGCCCCTGTCTTTGTGTAACCAAGAGAATACAACGCCTCAGCTATGATTCGAACAAGTTCAACCTTCTTAACAATACCTTTTGAACCAATAACCTCAACATCCCCTTCAGATTCTATGGGGCGAGCCATTGAGTAACCCAATGAGCAACTAGCTCGATCTCTAACGGATACACCGTTTGAAAGACCTCTTAATTTTTCAGAGGATGCTTTCACACGTTTTGATGGTGGTTCGTCATCCTCTACACCTCCCATGAAAAGCACAATTCAGGCCATATATGAATGCCACAAAACAGCAGTGAAAAAGTATGACTCTTTCCAGTATCGATAAATGAAAGACAAAGTTCTGCAAATCACGATGAACAAAAAGGATATAAATTGATCTGTCAATAAAATGTTGCCTCCAGCAACTGCAAGACTAAGAGTAAAAACACAAATAATGCATCCAGTGTCTAGCATAGATTTAGCAACCAAAGTTCAACATCAATAACTATAAATGCACAAGAAGAATGACAAGCATTAGATGAAATATTAATGATCAATATCAAAGCAATAAAGGTAAAGTCATATGCATGTCATATGCATCAAGAAGGGATTTTTCTCAATATTTTAACTTTGAATGAATGCTCAACCATTAGAATGAGTAAACTATCGGCGAACACATGTACACACACGAAAATGAGAGAATCAAGATGGATTTTTATATGGTTAGTATCCTATAAATCACTCGGAATGAAACTTTTAATGAAGTAACGTCATATTCATGAACAACAAACAAGAAAAACTCCCGAAGTAATTTTTATCATCGGGTGGGCTGGTGTGGTGGGAGGGAATCCATTTTTGAGCAGGCAAGGCAACATCTGGGAAAACGGAAAAAATGCTAAAAGTCTAGCTGCTTTTCCAAAAACCAAGTGATGAACGGGCCACATGAAACAAAAGCCAACACAAAATTATCAGAACAATTCATTAACCCATGAATCTAATCACGTCTACCGAATGTATAAACAAAGGGAAGTCATACACCGATCCCCAGAGCATTCAGACCCCCAGCAAATCGTATGAACCCAATCTAAACAAAGTGGAAGCAAATCGAAACCACTAGGGTTTAACCAAATTGGGTTCAAATCAAACATCGAGCCTCAAATCTCACCAGATACAGGTTTGATTTCTAACAAGGACAACGATCAATGGAAATCAGTAAATTATATCTAACAAATTAAAATCAAAATCCAACTCACGTAATATCAAGATAAATCGCGGAAACAATAAATTTAACAATAGAAAGCCGAGAGGCCACGCAAGGAACCGATGGATGTGCAGGAACTTTAATGGCGTGAGGACGTTACGGAGGCGAGCGGCGGCGGATATAGAGGGTTATAGATTGGTGAGTAGATTGTGGGTGGTTTCTTGTATAATTTTTTGGAGTATTATCCTCTGAGGGATCGTGGCAAAGTTATATATATCGTATCCCGCATCTGTCGAAATATGCTTCGACACACCATGGTTTGATTATCGTTTCATATTATTTTTTCCTTTTCTTCTCTTTTTTATTTCAAAAGATTATTTCATGATCATGATTTTGATTTTGATTTTGGTTTTGGTTTTGGTTTAAATTTTTTTATATAATAATCTATCGATAGTAAACCTCGTGCTAAGACAATAACTGATTTTATATTAATTTGTAGAGTTAAGAAATGCGTATAAGAAAATTTGAATTTGATTTTAAATTCTTGATAAGTTTCTTTGAGTTAAGAAATACATGCACAATGCAAAATTTAAGTTTATATAAATGAAAATTTCACTCGAATTACATGATGTTACGCTTGATTGATAGATATGAAATGACGAAATATAATTTTTTGAAATCATTCAGAAAGACAAAACTCACGTTAATTCATTCGTTTTTCGTCGCACAAACAGCACCGAGTTATCAGGCTTTTCCACCGTTAGCAGCTTACAACGAACAATAATAGAAGCAAATTGAGACAGGTCTTCCCAAGTATATCTAATTGCGTCAACCACGTTTTTCGAGTCTAATTCAAACACCACATTCTGATAAACCATATTCCGCACCCAACTAATAGCTTCCAACAAACTCATAGCCTCCCCTTCGTCTACAAGACCACCAGAGTCATCCCGCAAGATCATACCCAAGCCCGTAACATCTGCACCATTTGGACAAGCCACATCAACAGTGCATTTGACAAATGATTCAGGAGGTGGATGCCACAACACACACACATTCTGTTCTGTTTAGAGATTTGCCATCATCAGTTTTCCCTTGAAACTTCATTGTTATCCACTCATATAGATCATTCATGACTGTACACACTATCCCCGTTGAAACATCTGATTATGGACATATCATGTCTATTACTCTTATCCAAGTGGGATAGAAATTATCTAGTAGGAAAATGTCATCTTATTGTTTTCGGCTACTGATAAGTGAAAAAAAGAATAAAAATAATAGTAAGTAAATTAAGAAATTGATTTTTATTGTATAAAAAAAATATGCATTCAAGATGACGATTTGAATGTGGACTCTCGAGTCTAAAAGTTAATTAGAGGTGCTGTCTGCATTTTTTGATTTCGTCCAATAACACATCAAGATGAACTATTGAATATACATTATTAAAAAAATTTAACGGATGTAAATCATATTATCATATGTAATCATATCATTAGTCATAAATTCAACACTAGCCTTATGGTAATACATCAAGGTCATATACAACGAACCAAATACATGTGAGGTACCTATATTTTTTAGCAACTTCACGTCCATTTATACGTGGTCTGTCGGATTTAACCTTAGGGTATGGTGTGTTTCTATATCCTACAACATTTACAGAAGGATTTGGAGTGAGGGATTCTCGTAAATGATTCATTGTCAATGCCAAAATTTTCCAATCCCCTAGCAAAGAGCAAGCTAACTAACTGTATCGTACCAGACCAAAGATTGAACATTAATATCGAAAGAGGAAAGAGTGAAGTCTTTGAAGCCATCTCTTGGCCTTCAAAGTACTTCTTTTCTACTTCGGTCGAATCTGAAAGGAGCCGATTAAAGTCCACAATACTTGAAAGGGATGCTAACCACCAATTAATTATTAATTGTTCGATTTGATTCAAGTATCTAAAAATTTGAAGTTTGCTAGGCTGGTTTGTGATTTTTTGGGAAAAACGAATACAGTTTGTGCGGTAGTAAATGCACTATCCAGTAACATGGGGCATCGATCATGTCCATAGCTTGGAAATGCTTCTTGTTTTTATACCTTTAAAAGATTTTCCAATCTATCTCCCTCTTAAAATTCAAGAAGAACATGCATTTTTCATAGAAACACGTTAAATAAAATAATGAACAGAAATAGCAATATAACATTCTAGTATAGTTTCCAACAAACTTTCAAGGGTTCTAAGTAAATTTTGGTACTTTTATGTGTTTCTTGATAACAAAATGTGTTGTATACATTAGTATTTAGTTGCCACACAAGCACGAGAAGAGCCAAAGCACGACTTTTGTGCAAAATATATCTGCATAATAATCAATCTGTAACAGATGAACAGTACAGAAGTCCAAGTTTGTTGGCAATATTACATCAGATCACCAAAAAGAAAAACTAAATCATATCATTCTGTTTACATAAACGTTCATTTGCAAACTTATCGGTTAATATGATATATATATATATATGCATAGAGTTTTCTAAACTTGATCATACTTGAGATGAAAGCATGGTTGCATTCTCAAGCGGTTGCTGCTTCAGTGACTTGTTTTGCCTCGAGCATTTTCTCGTATTCTTCAATAGATTTAAAGAGTTCGGAGAAGTTTCCCTTCCCAAATCCTCCACACCCACCTTTCTGATATACTTTTCCTCCTTCGTCTTTGAGCATGCACCCGATTCTTTGAATTATCTCAATAAATATTGTTGGCCTGTGCTACGTATACAAAGTTAGACAAGTCTTTTCAAACACTCTTCGATATAGGATCTAGCATTTTGCTTTCCGTTCCCACACAGATATTCTAAATGAGAAAATAAAAAGTACTCCAATCTTTTTATTGCAGAGAAAGAGAAACAAATCAAGTAAAAGCTAAAAACGACGAAAACAGAACCTCAAAAGAAAATTCATAGATAACGATAAAAATTCAGTCAGGAATCAGGACCATGGGAACACTTGGTGTGAGTGAAAATGTCCTATACTTTCTCAAGCAATGGGAAAATGTCTCTTGAGTCAAATAATGCCTTGTCCCCTTGATGTCACAGGTGCTTGCATCTTTCTTGGCATTTACCAAAAAAGAGCAACACTGATAGTCTCCCTGAATTTTACAGCAGCGTAAACATTTGGTTCTATGAATTCAGTGCAAATGCAATGGCCAATGGGACCCATAGTGACAACTGAATGAGCTTACTGTAAAGAAAAGAACCTTTGAGATAAGCTAATATATTGTGCAATAAAAAAAAAACAGGATAGTGCTATTTATATATTAGCTGATATTTGCAGAAAGTTCATATCATTTACGCTCCAAAGTGAGAAGCAGAACAAACAATCCAAGTTAATCATGCCTTGTGGTTTTACCGATAAGAAGAAAAGAGACGGCAGACGCTAAGTGAGAAGAGAAAATATCACCAAACAAGCAAATTAGCACACATCATTTAACATTGCTAGTTCTACTATCAACTTTATTTCTTTTTATTAGTTAAAACACTTAAAAATGAATTCATAGGCATAGAAAGGCTTCCACAAGCAGCTTTCTCAGGTTGACATGTCTATTTCCTGTTAGATGAAGCTATGTAATGTGTAAATCTCATCAAAAGATAGAGATGTGAGGAGAGTATGAAAAGGAATCAATAAAGCTCCCCGTGAAAGTTTTGGGATTCACAAAGGACTGAGATCATGCGAATTCCCTGCTAGTTGCACAACACAGTTGGAGGCTGGGAAATCGAATCAACTACCGTAAGAGTCAACCATCAATTCTGGTCCACAAGAAGTAAAAGCTCAAACAGGAGACTACAGTTCACATTAGCTCTAACCAAACTTATGTACCCTTTGGGTACCCTCGGGCAACAAGAATAAAGTGGTGGATCGAAGCAGTAGTCTTGCATAGCATTGAGCCAAGTCACTGGCTTGTAACAAATTCTAGACAGGATCGTATGCAAAGAAAAAGTGTTGCTTTTTATCCGTTCTTTAATCACGTCGTCATATTGAGGTAACTGAGGAATACATCTCAATCTCTTTATAATTTTCCATGCACATGTGGACTCTGAATACCCCAAAGTTCATTGTCCAAAATCAATTCCAATATTGATCTTTCAGAATTAATCATATTGTATCATCAAACACAATGCAGGGAACCAAGCCTGATTTACAGCAGTCATAGAGAGTGAACAATAACCACAACAATCATAACACAAACATATACCTGTCACCAATAGGCTTGGTGAATATCTGAAGCAAAGTCCCTTGGTCATCCCTGTCCACCAAGATCTCCAACTCCTCGCACTCCTTAATATGTTCATCGGTAAGCACGTCTCCAGCCCTGCTTTTCAAATTCTTATAATAAGTAGGAGGTGGCCCGGGCATGAACTCAAATCCCCCTACCCAACTTCTCTTCCTCATCTCCCTCAAAGTCCTAAAAATATCCTCACTCACCAATGCCAAATGCTGCACCCCTGCCCCTTCGTTGTGCTCCAAATAAGTCTGTATCTGGCTTTTTCTTTTCGTCCCAAATACCGGTTCGTTCAATGGGAATAACACATTCTCATTGTTGTTCGCCAGAACCACAGAATTCAAACCGCTCTCCGTTGTACCAATATCCTCAGCTGTGAATTCAGCAAAATCGTGGAACCCGGTGAACTTTTTAAAGTAGTCCACGACAGGGCCCAATTCGGGCACATTTCCTACCGCATGATCAAGCCTCCTGATCCCATAATCCAGTTCTTGATAAGATTCGGAGTGTTCCACCGGCTCAAACCCGGGTAAAAAGGAGAACTTATTATTAATCGCCGAATCGTCACCATCATAGCTGACGAAACGTAGAACCACATCACCATACAAATGAACCTCAGCAATGGCTGTTTTACTGTCTGACAGAAACACTGGTGGTGAGACGGGTCTGGCACCGCGGGATACGGAAGCAGAGAAGGCAGAGAAGGCGGATTCGACTTCAATGGCGAGAGCGCGCACAGCGAAACCATGAGATGAGGAAAATGAACAGTGATTGGAGAAAGAAAACGTAGGAATAGAGGCCGATACAGCAGAAGCAATAGAGGGTGAATATGGGGCGGTGAATAGGAAGTTAAGGTCGCCAGAACGAAGAAGATAAGAGGCGTGAACAGAGTTTCCCGTGGACAGGTCCGATTTGGCAGATAATGGCATGCCCAGACCCCATGAAAAACGCCGAGAGGTGTTGGTAGCGTCTCCGCACCAAAATTCGACGTGGTGGAAGCTTTTGACGAGGAAATGGTCGGATTTCGGGTTGCTGCGTTGGAAATTCTTGAATCCCACGAGCTTAAACGCCGTGGAGTCGGTGGCGGAGGAGGAATCCTTGCCCATTTGTTCGGTTTGATTTGATGTGTGCTGAGTGGAGTCGGTTTGAGAATGGAGGATTGTGGGCGAGGTGAACGAGGACGAAAACGGTGCCAGCATCGTCTGTTTTATAGCGAGAAGGATTTGCGCCAAATTGCAATATATTCCTTTATTGAATTTAATATTTAATTAAAATATATTTGTACTTTATTTAAATACTATATTATTTTTTTGGAGAAGTTTTTGAAAAATTCTCAATCAAAAAATTTTTTTGGCTTCACTCCCTACCCACAAAATTGTGGTACTATGTCATACAAAATGTGGTACACTTCATGTGGAAATGTGGTACACTTCATGTGGAAATGTGGTACTAAAAAAGTACCTAGGGACTGAACACAAAAAAAAATGGCGGCTGGGGACTGAACCCAAATTTCCCGTATTTTATTTAGAGGTATCAAAATCGTACTAGACCCACCAAATTCTACCTTGTTCCATTAAAAAAAAATAAAAAAAATAGGTTTGAGTTAGAGATTTTTGAGTAAAAGCCAAATAGGATTGTCCCGAAATCTGACTCGAGAAAGTAATAGGGTCGAGTTCAAGTTAATACGAACATTTTAATTTTTTTAATATTTATATATAATTAATAAATATTGTATATATTTTTATTATAATTTTTCATTATTTAATATTTATTTTATACATTTTTTATTTTTTAAATAACTGTATATTTGAGTTAATAAATATATTTTTAAGAGATGTTTTGTTAGTATGTGTTTAAATACAAATATTGTTATTATTGTTTTTTTATTTTTAAAATTATTTTAAAAAAATTAAAAAATCAAAATCGAATTGATCGGGTGGAATCGAGTTAGCCGGGTTTAGGTTTGGGGTTTTCAGGTCGGGATTGATCAGTTTTTAACACTATCATGTGTCAACTCAACCTTAACCCACTCGAATTGACACATTTAAATTATAATTAAAGAAAAATATTATTTATAATTTTATGTGTGATATTTAAATCATAATATACATGTAAAAAATATCCATATAAATAATATTAACATAGATGATCGGTTTAGGCATGGATTATATGGATATACATTACACGTACTAGTCTAACTTTTATCTCATAGTCAACAAATGATCACGAAAGAATGGTTGTCTATCACGGATTTATATTCACGAGATTTCAATTTAATTATTTATTATGAAAAGTATTATTTTAATATTAAAAAAAAAATTTCATATGCATATTTGTGTTAAACAAAATTATGTTAAATACAAATGAAATCAATATTTTTAATTTAAATAAAAAGTAAAAAAAAATATTTTCAGATAGATAAAAGCAAATAGAAATATGATAAACGTGATTTTAGATTCCAATAAATTCATTATTTCTTGCATTTTAAAATATTGAATAAAATCATCCGACGAAGAGAATTCAAGTTACGAACATTCACTTCTTTTATTTTATTTTGGAATTATGCAATCAATTATATAATTTCTATCTCAAATATTTCAAAAAAAAAAAATATGTCACACGTATATATATTTTTACAATAATATCTCTATATATACATATAAAACAGTGTTTTCGTCGTATTACAAAAATATTTGACAATATGCTATAAAAAAATATTTATTAATATTAACGCATTCACCTACCACATTAAATATTTGAAAAAAATAAACATGTAATTAAATATGAAGTCTTTTTACTTTTTTTCTAAAACTAAAATTTGAATTGATGTTCCTTGAAATATAAACTATAACTAAATATCCGCATTGGTTATATCATTTCATTCAATTTCGGTTATGATTTTAAGTTTTGTATTACTTTTATATATTTAATTATCACTTGTCTTTGTCCTATTAAATAATATTTTTTAAAAAATAATATTACGTTTTTCAACTTTTTAAAATAATTTTGTCGTAAATTTTGGTGTATTAATCGACGGTAAATTGCTATTATTATTATTATTATTATTATTATTATTATGTGTTTTAATATAAATATTTTTTAACACTAATAATTTTTAATCAAAATATGTTAATCTAATAAAAATTTGATTTTTTTTAAAAAATATTATTTTATTTTTGATAAACAAAATAACATATTATATTATTATTATTTTTTTAATAACAATTTTACTTAACCAAAATAAAGAATTAAAATATATTTTTATTCTCATTTGGGCAAAATGATTTTTTTTAATTAATATTTAAAATATAAATATATTGATTATATTATATCAATAAACTTAAATAATTTTTCAATCATTTATATCTAATCAATAATCATTAATTACATAAAATAAAACTTTGTTCATCGCACGAGTAAATTATAATATAATATAAAAAAAATTTCCCTTATAAATATTGAACTATACCTAAATATATAATAACTCAAATACTTAGGGTGTATTTGGTTGAGTGGATTAAATAAGGATAGATTAATAGTCCAATATTTATCGTTAAAATTTTAAGTTGTTTTAATAATCATTTTGACCCGTTTTAAGATCCAATTTTATGGATAACTATTTGATTAATAAAATTGAATCTTAAACCGAGTCAAAATGATTATTAAAACATCTTAAAATTTTAACGATAAATATTGGACTATTAATCTATCCTTATTTAATCCACTCAACCAAACACACCCTTAATGGATTACCTTGTCGACTAGTCAATATTATAATAAATATTTGGTCGATTTTTGCATCGTAGCCCGATATACTCTCACCCCTCTCATTAAGAATTTGCCTTGTAGGCCACCAAAGATGAATGTAGGAGACCAGAGGGAAACTTCATCAGCAAAAATAATTTTGTTTTCACCTTTTTTTGTATGCAAATAGAACGTAGGATCCAGTAGATTTACGAATAAATAATCCAAAAAATGCACACATTTGTTTTTTTGGTGCATACCAACTTCAATTTGTGCCAATACTTCATTCCCTTTCATATCATCCTAAATATTAATATATGGTATGAGTTTTTCTAGTTCGGTTTACCAGACTAGTATGATTTGTAAATTGTAAGTCACTATGTAGTTTGAAGATTTATTCAATACACATATAGCAATTGTGAGTTTAATTGTAGTAAAATAAAATAAAATTATACGTATATGTCGATAACATTATATCTTTTGAGTTTCAAACTTTCGAATATATATTTTTTCGAACGTGTAATTAAGAATTTAGTCGATTACTTTTTAGAGTTTTTTTTAAAAAAAATAAAATCTCTCTTATTTATTCAAAATTAATAGAATATCAATACTTATAATTTTTATTATTTTTTGATAATAATAATAATAATAATAATAATAAACATTTGTTAGTAGCTAATGTTTTGAATTTTATCTAATAAATTATTCGATGATTAATTTCATTTCATTTCATTTTTCTTATAAAAATAACTAGAATGGTATTAATCTTATTAAATTTCAAAATAGATGTTATTCCTATTTTATTTCATTCTAGTATATCAGTATGGTCGAAAGGTTTGGTTCCTATGGCCGAAAACCTGAAAGTGTCAACGCAATCAACCCATGATAGATAAAAATATAAATAAAAATAAAAAAAATTGGATTTTAAAAAAAATTCAAATTTAGTGGATATTTCATGTTTGAATCCCTTCGAAATTATGGAAGATAATCGATCAAACAATTCGCAATAGCCTAGACTGATGCTTGCAAGAAAGTTAAATCCTATGACAGTGCCATTATAAGGAATTTTGACAGCATATTCAAAGAATCTCGATCCATAAGCAAATTCACAATGATGCTTGTAAGAACGAAAAATCATTTATATGATGTCACCATAAAATAAGACCGACATGATACGTATAAAAAACCAACGATATTATAAAAGAATCTTATATTAATAACTAAACGTGGATTTGAAATCTCCCTAAAATAATATATAGAAGTTTATGTCGTTATGACGTGCTTTTCACAAAAACTCGTATGAAAGTGTTTTACGTGTTAATTTTATGGTACAGATCTCCTATTCGATTTGACCTATGAAAAGTGTTATTATTATATGTCAGAAATATTATTTTTCATTACGAGTATGGATCGAATCGACCCGTTTCACATAAGACCTATCAATTATTTTTATGTTAAATATTATTTTTTCATTGTATGTATAGACTTAATCGACTCATTTTATTGATAAAAATCTGTGAGACGGAGACCAGGGTTCGATTGATATCTACTCACTACACTTAGTGCAAAAGCCACGTCAGGATGTGTAGATATCATCCCATACATGATACTACAAATTGCAGATGCGTAAGGAATGCTTGTCATCGTCGCTATCTCTGCATCAGTCTTGGGAGACATAGACTTGGATAGCGACACGCCATGACTCATTGATAGATGTCCTCTCTTGGAGTCATCAATCGAGAACCGCTTGACGATGGTATCAATGTATGTGGACTGGGTGAGACCAAACAATTTTCTTGATCTATCTCTATAGATCTGTATCTCAAATACAAAAGATGCTTCACCCAAGTCCTAAATCGAAAACTTATGTTTTCATATTATTTTTATGTTAAATATTATTTTTCCATTGTATATATAGACTAGATCGACTCATTTTATTAATAAAAATCTGTGAGACTGTCTCGTAAGAGATCTATTAAAAAATATATGTTACCCATCTTAAAATAAAAGATATACACGATATCGAGATATGGTTTAAAATATAAAATTTGGACTGATAAGGCATAGATTTAGCCGCAAAAATGTTGCTCTTAGTCACAAATAATTAATTATCATAATGTAAACTTTGTTAAGTAACGAGCCCTTTAATTCGTAAGCATCTATTGCATAAATGCCTATTTAATTTTTATTGGTTAATATCGAAAGGCGAGACGATCGTAGCCCATATATATATATATATATATATATATATATATATATATATATATATAGAATCTTAAAATACCCTATGTACTATTAATTATGACTCGAGGGAGCCAGGGTGGGCTAGCTGTGGGCATACATGCATGCATGCATCTAAATTCCATACTTAGGGTGGACTTAGCCTAAACTGAAATACTGAATAAAGTTGGAGCAAATATTCTTTTATATGTTGCTATATTTTTTTATTTTAAAAAATAAAAAGCAAAAACTTGTGTGAGACGATCTCACGGATCATATTTTGTGAGACAGATCTCTTATTTTGATCATCCACGAAAAAGTATTACTTTTTATGCTAAGAGTATTACTTTTTATTGTGAATATCGATATGGTTGACTCGTCTCACATATAAAGATTCGTAAAATCGTTTCACAAAAGACTTACTCAAATTAAAATTAAAATAATCAAAATTTTGACAATAATACTCGATTTTACAATTGATATCGAAAACTAAACCCAACAATATAATTACAAGTTTACAATATCAATATAATTACAAGTTTACAATATCAACATGCGTTTTGGTTGTATTATAATTATATATGACCAATTATATATAAATTAAAATATATATAAAGTATTTTTTTAATCAATATAGCACCATTTAATTTTTTTTTTCTCTTATATATAATCTCGTCATGAATCACAATCACCCACCACATTAGTAGTAACCAAGGCAGGTTATTCTTGTAGTAGCTCGAATTCCAAATTGGGTAATTAACGGAGTAATGGTGATTAAGAAGGTTTAAGATGTAATTTTGGCTATGGTCATGATCGGACGGACCGAAGAGGGTTCGGAAGCACCGAAGAGTTCGGACGATCCGAAGTGTAGTTCGGTGAATCCGATCATAGGTGTCAAGTGTTGATCGACACGTCATTTTCCATGCATGTTCGGACGGTCCGAAGTGTATGATCGTAGGATCCGATCATGAGCTGTCAAGAGCCAATGGACACGTAGCGTTCGGACGTTCCGAAGTGTTGTTCGGAGGATCCGAACATGGCCTATAAATAGTGCTCGGATTTCCTCATTTTGACTTGCCAATTTCTTGAGTTTTCTCTCATTTTGGAGAGTTTGGAAGGTTTCTAGGGTTAGTTGTTGGTCGAGCGATAGCCAAGAGCTGCCAGGAGTAGTAGCGTAGCGGCGCCTGAGTTTCAAGGCAATCGACATCAAAGGGCTGTCGACGGACGAAGGTAAACCCTAAACCTTTGGTAGTACTAGGGAGTACTGGTTTTGCTAGTCGAGCATGGTAGTATTGATTGAGTATGCTTTTGATGCGTAGGCTTGTGCTAAACCTGATTAGCGGTGTTGCGTAAGGCTAGGCTTGCTGTGATAGAGGTACGAAAGTACTATCCGAGATATCCTGGTTGAGTATACATTCATATATGTGTTGCATGAGTATTTGCTGCATTGTTATATGTCATATGATGCATGCTATTATGTCACGAGTTATGATGCATATTGCATATCATGTTGAGCCGTATCTCCTTCGAGATAGCCTTTACTGTTGAGCTGTATCTCTTTCGAGATAAGCTATATCTTGGGGCCGCTCAGCCCTGTCTTGTGGACGCATGGACACCGAGAGTACACAGTGGCCGACGGGTCGGGAGGGCTTCGGTGGTCCGGGACATTTTAGGTCCACGTCTGTCTTGTAGTGGATGCAGTGACCCAGAGGTTGGACCGCGCGGCACTATCCACTTGGCGCCTCTAGACTGAGCATTTTGAGATCCTTTGTGATTCCTGTTTCTTGACTACCCTGGTATCATATCATAGCATGTGCATTTCATATAGGTTTGTATACTCATATTTTTGTACTGGGCGTTCTTATCGCTCACGTCCTCGGTTTTATTTATTCTTGGACACCCCATTCCCACGGGGCAGGCCTCAGGTTGGATGGCTCAGGAGGAGCAGGAGGAGGACGTTGAGTAGCTGGTTGGTTTAGTTTTCAGTGTTTTCCATTTGATTCGATATGGTTGTACTGGATATTTCATTTTGAGTTAGTCTAGACTTCGATTTCGATTGGGTTGTATAACTATTGTTGTTGGCCATATTTCCGCTGTTATCTCTGATTATAATTAATTAAGTTAGTTGCATGCTTAGTTCTTGACTAGTAGGTGATTCTGGAACGGGTCACTACAATTCTACTGCCAAATCCTAACAAATATTGAATTTAATTTATTAGTATTTTCGAGTGTTCTTGAATTTTTAGGTCACTATACTAACTCCTAATGAGATATCGAGGTCCCTTACAAATAATTAAAAAAAAAACCCAACAATTAAGAAATAACAAAGTTTGTAAAAATAAAAAAATATTCATCACGGTTCGTATTTTTGTCTCTGGAAAAAAGGTTAAAACAAATTAAAAAAGTATATATCCAGATCGAATCCGTAATTTCGAAAGTTAGGTGCACAAACGATTGTGATATTAAGTTTCATTTGTTATTAATTTGTTTCAATATTTAATATAGGGGAACACTTTTTTAAACACCAAAACTTTCATGAGATAAATTTTCAATATGATCACGAATATAGATCTATGAGACCGTATCACATGAGGCTTACTTTTCTTTAAACATTCATGAGAAATAGAATTTGCATTTTAAGAACATGGATCTTTGGAGAGGAAAAAAAAACATAATGTCTTTTGGAAAATAAATCGAAAACATGAATCTCTTATTTTTTTTTTTATTTTTGGATTTGATACCAAAAGAAAAAATAATACTCTCCTGCATGTGGTACTCCTACCGCTACAATTTTAATTATTCCTTCTCTATAGCCACATTAATACAGATACACACACACATATACATTCTCTGATATCCAATATATATAATTCTATTATGTTTAAAAAATTATCGCCTGATGTATAGTTATTTGAAATGGAAAATTCTCAAAAAACTAGGATCAGGCAATACAGAAAATCTTCTCTTCCGCGGTTACGATGGACCTCCGAGCTTCACGATCATTTCGTTCAAGCAGTTCATAATCTTGGAGGCAAATACAGTAAGGTTTCCATTTTTTAATTAGTTTTTCTTCATGGAATGATGCCACTTAGGATAAAAATATACTGAAGCTAATATTTTTATTAAGATAATTAAGGCAACAAGAAGAATCTGCAAGGATATTTAACATGAGTTATTTTTCTGTATATATATATATATGTAATAGAAGCTACGCCAAAGCGGATCATGCAAGTTATGGCAGTGAAAGGGTTGAAGGTTTCTCACATCAAAAGTCATCTGCAGGTATGATGTATTAAGTTTATTTTTTAAAAAATAATTGAAAAAAGCGCAATAAAAAATACGAAATAATTAATTAATTGATGTTTGTTACATTAATAAATGTGAAAATATGTAAGATTAGTGAAATTTTACTGCATCCAATTCTCATAATAAAAGCTGCAATGTTAATCAAGCATAGACGATGAACTTAGATACACAGCAGTTCAACTTCAGATACAAAAATTTATGTATTTGAGAGCCACAATTTATATATACTAACGATTTTTGGCACGCTATATATATTAAATTTTAATTTTATGTGAAATATTTTTTTCCCTGTAAAACTAATAATATTGGTATAATTTTTTGTTTATCTAGAATTTTTGTTTGAGGTTTTTTAGGTATAAATTAACTAGTAAAAAATATGGTTAGATTAGTGATTTTACTTCTGGTCATATCAATCTATCAATACAGTTTTTATGATCTTCACTTGCTTAATATATCGAAAGGGTTATATCAAATGATAAGTCGCGAAAAATTTAATAATAAATAGAGTATGTATCTTGTGAGCCTTCGTGAGATCTTTATCTGTGAGATGAGTCAACCTTACCGATATTTACAATAAAAAGTAATACTCCTAGCATAAAAAATAATATTTTTTCATGGATGACCTAAATAAGAGATCCGTCTCACAAAATACGACCTGTGAGACCGTCTCACATAAATTTTTGCCTGATAAATAATCTTTTGACCAACGTATACATACACAAACTAAGAAATATATAAAGTTCTCATTTAAATTTTTTGATAACATTAATAGCCTCATGTTCTCGTCGAGTCCGCCATTGATCTTAGACGAATTAAAATTCTTAAATATAATCGGAATTTTTTCGTGGAAATTAAACTAGGTTAGGTTTGCTTAACCTAAGTGTGTTGGAAAAATAAAAAGGTTAGAAATCCTATGTTGTTTCTCATTAATGGTTAATCTCTTCACTATATTCTTAATAAGCCTGTTAATTAATTATCTTTGTTATCAACAATTACGATGAAAGAGAGATTGAAATTCTGAATCACTAATATTTTGCTCGGTGAAAAGGAATGATGTTAAAACATTTGAGATAGGATAAATTATAGGAAACACACACAATTAATGTGTGTGGGATTTTTTTTATTATTGATCAAATTTCATTTATTTGAATCTTATGATCAGATGTATAGGAGCATGAAGGAGCCGACAAATTTCTCTATAAATAACTATCGAGAATATAAATCAATTTGCAACCATTGGTTCGCGCAAAGGTAAAAATATATATATTGTCGTTCGTTGAGTTTAATTATCACATCATCTTCTAACAACTATCTCAAATCAACCGAGCCAGCTCGAATCCGACCCTTTTTTTTGTCCGATCGGTCTAGCCATTCGGTAAATCCCGTCTCTTCTACTCGATCGAGCTGGCTCGAATTTATATATATTAATTTTTATATTTTATTTTATTGTCTACGAGCCTTTAGACATGTTTGCAATATTGGAGTGAAAGAGGTACCAACACATGATCAGACAAGTCATTCTAAAGCACCATTCACTCGCCAAGGAAAGAGTACAACAGACCGAAACAGAGAACACGTATTTTTTCACAACATTAACCATAAGGTAATTAATCTCCTTTGTTATATTTACATACATTTACACTCACAATTATTATTATATATACCGTCCACGAGTCAAATTTATGAGATAGATCATCGAACCAGTTCAACTCATGAATAATATTATTTTTTATGTCAAAATATTATATTTCATGTATCGAATCGAAACGTCTCACGGAAATAAATTCATCCATCGGAGTGTTTCATATGTCTACCAACTTTTACAATTATAAGAAATAAAATAATGTTCTTTTGTAATTTTGATTACTTGTAGTGTTATAATATTTGCATATTTCGGGCTAATATTTTGTAGAATTACAATTTATGTTCGATTTGAGTAATTAAAGTTATTACTCTAGCCTATGTCAAATAAATTATAATCGAATTTTAAATTTATTTTTAAAAAAAAAAATAAGAGAGGTAATTTTGTTTTTATAAATTTGGAAGATAAATTGAACTTCATTCTTAGTAAAAAAAAAACGAAACCTAACAAGGCAAAATAAAACTTGAGCGCAGGACACTCCAGGCGCCGCACGTGGATTTCTGAGGGCAAATGTGGAAACACAAGCGATTGGCAGCAACCAAGTATCCGAATCTAGCAAGCACAGTCCTATTAATCTAGACCTAACTTTGTGATCTTTCACCGCCTTTTTTAACATATCGTACTTGTAAATTTTGTTCACCCCAAGAAACTCTCTCTCATGGTTCAGACTGGTATTTTGAACAATTAAAAATGAGGAATTTTTTTTTTTTTAAAAAGGATGATTTTAGAGTTATTATGATTATAGATGACAATTGGTCGGGGCTTAGTGGATTAGTTAAAATTTTTAAAGACACATTCTGGCTTAACACAATAAAACTTAAACACAGAGCCGACTTGATTCATATTCGAAATTTGACACGACCCGTTCCGTCAAATTTTTTTTGTAGAAAAATGAGTTGTGTATCTATTTGAAATACATAAATAATTCAAACATATTGCGTAACTAATGAAATCTACGTCGCGTATAGAATTTCGTAATGAATTATTGTTCTATTACTTTTGACATGACATAAACCTCATGTAAGAGTTAACGACTGCGATACAATTAATGTTAAATTAGTTCTAGTATTTTATTTAGTTTTTATCAAACAAATCCTCTTTTAATTGTCTTTTTCCGAAAGAAATAGATATCTCGTTTTTTGTCGATTCGACTACACCTACCATTATATTCATTTTAATTATAACATAAATTTAAGTTTAACGACTCAACGACCGCACACCAAATACTCTAATATTTTTACACGTTAAATTATACCAGTCTTGCCGAATATTTTCCGACATTGGAAAACTTTTACTTTTGAATTCGAAATAATAATAAATAAGGAATGATAATAATTTAATGATTGCCAAACAAGGCACAGAAACAATCACCCCAGCTCGCTCCCTCGTTACGTTGTATTTTTTTTCTACGTAGCGCAAGAGGTAAGAGATACAGATATGTATTTATAGCTCAGCTTCAGCTTCAAGATCGGTCAAACCCCAGGTTTAGCTCGTTTCTTTCTCCATATTTTGGAAAATCTTTTGGCCAAATTTCATACCAGTTTTACTCTTTTTAAATCTGTGGTTTTGATTTTCCCTCTGTTTTTTTTGGGTCATCGGAAGCTTAAGGGGGTTTATGAAAAATGATGGGTCAGTCGTCAGTAAATCTATCTAGGGATAGAAGTTTCAGGCGAGAGAAGCTTGGACAAAATGCATTAGCTTTGATGAAGAAACTCTGTTTCACTTTATTTGCTATTGGGTTTTTGGTTTTCACTGTAATTGCTTTATCTTACACGCCCAATAACCAGTTGTTTTACCCTTTCTCAAAGATCACAAATTTCTTCACACCCACTTCGGATGCCATTCTTAGCTCAGACGATGCTGTTGTGGGGAATGATGTGGGTTTCTTGACCAAATATGGGTCAGATTCCGGAGGTGAAATCGAATCTGTGGTTCCTGATTGTGGAGGAAAAGTCGATGAGCCCATTGATTGTGGCGATCCCAATTTGTTTATCTTATTAATGAGGTCTGCAATGGAGAATCTTAAACACATTCAATTCTACCGGTTTGGGAAGCCAGTGAAAGGAAATAATGATAGTACTTGTCATATGGCGTGGAGGTATATGCCTAAGGAAGCAAATGCCACCGCATTTTACAACGATTATCGGAGTTTTGAGCTTATAAGATTAGAGAATTGCACGTTTAGCTTGGTGGGCATTGGGGATTATCGTTCGGGTGAGAATGCTAGAAAGAAGATGAGCAAATGGGTGGAGGCTAATCCTATTGTGCTGCCGGAGGCTGGGGAAATTGTGAACGATACTTTTTCTGAGATGGGATCAAAGGATTCATTTAGCCATGGTAAGTATTTGATTTATTCGGGTGGCAAGGATAGGTGCAAGAGCATGGATCAGTATTTATGGAGTTTCTTGTGTATGCTAGGAGAGGCACAATATTTGAATCGAACCTTAGTTATGAACCTTAGCATATGTTTGTCTAAGATGTATACGTCATCTGGTCAAGACGAGGAAGGCAAAGATTTCAGATTTTACTTTGATTTTGAGCACTTGTTGGATTCGGCATCCGTGGTTGACCAGGCTGAGTTCTGGTCAAACTGGAACATGTTGCAACAAAAAGATGGATTAACGCTTCATTTTGTGGAGAATCATTCCAAGGTTACACCTATGAAGCTAGCGCGAGTGAAGGATAGTTTAATAATGAGAAAGTTTGGAAATGTACATTCGAGTAATAATTGGTTCCAAGTTTGTGAGGGTGAAGCCTCTTCTGTCATTGAAAGACCATGGAGTGTGATTTGGAAGTCAAGACCCTTGTTGGATGTGGCTTCGGCTATTGGAGCAAGAATGAAATGGGATTATGATGCTGTTCATGTCGAGCGAGGGGCGAAAGTGAGAAACAAGGAGTCATGGCCGATTCTTGATAAAGATACTTCGCGGGAATCTCTTCTTGCAACTTTGAAAAACAAGATCGAAGATGGAAGGGAACTTTACATTTCAACAGATGAAAGGAAAAAGTCGTTCTTTGATCCTTTGAAGAGTAGATATTCGACACATTTTCTTGATGAACATAAAGATCTCTGGGATGTCAATAGCGACTGGTATGCCGAGATGTTGAAGCTCAACCATGGAAAGCCTGTTGAATTTGATGATTTCATGAAGATTTCTGTTGAATCTGAGGTACTTTCGAGGGGAAAAAGGCATATTGAGACATTCTGATCTTACCAAAGACTGCAAGAATGGTATCAATAGGTGTAACTAATCCGTACACACGAAAAGTTTAGATATTGTTTCATGTACTGGTTTACTGCACACTGAATATTTGCTGTCAAATTTACTTCTTTGATTTTAAGACAAAGAACACTTTGTTTGCTGCATCTATCTTGGGAGAATAATCTTTAACAGCTCAGACACAAGTATACAAGAGCAAACGGAAAAATGGTAGCTTACAGGAAAACGCACACTTTGATATACAAAGGACAACACCTTTGAGCTGGTATGTAAATCCAGAGGGGGATTTTGGAGGATTTGAAAAGGACAGGGGTCTGTTTACGCAAAACTGTCTGTAGGATGTGTTCCGTTCTGTTTATTTATTTTATTTTTTTTGAGGGGTGGTTTTTTGCTTTAGAAGTCACGTGGTAACGTAAATTTGTGATTTGGTGATGTCAAAATCAAGTAAATTGAAATCCATTTAACTAGAACTGGGTGGAAAGACTCGTATCTGTTTAATCATTCAATGATTCATAATTACTTTTACCTCACTGGTGTCTTGTTGAAAATGGCGAATACATTAAATAAGGTGATAAAAAAATTCCAGGAAATAAGTATTGGAAAATGAAACCAAACATATTTCTTCCTAGGGAAGAAAATAACCTCCCGAAAAGCAATCTGATTATAACCACAAGCTTTATTCAAGTCAATTTCTTTAATCACTCAACATCTATTTAGTCGCTTTCCTTTGATCTATATTTCTGAACCGGCTGATTCATTACATTTTCTAAGGTACTGATATTAGTGCTTGATTTGTATTTTGCAACCCTATCGTGCCATGTTTGTGATATCCAGAAACTAAAGGAAAGAAGAATTTAACCCAAATGAACAGCACAAGAATCAAAACGATGAATCTGTACTTGGACAAACAAGCAACCTACACAGAGCCATCTAAAGAGCATAGATTCAAGAAAAAGTGAATGATACAAATTAATTAAGCGATCTCAATGTGAATGGATACTTGCATTTACACAAAAATAATTGAAATGAACAATTCAGTTTTCTCAAAACTGTATTCAAGCAGTAAAATATGTATAATAGTAAAGCTTCTGTTTTTTGACATGGCTTCTCGTCTTTTAGACGGTATCCAACTTCCATGAACAGGCTTCAGTGATGATTAGACCAATATCCAATCTTTTTAGAGATGCCATGGTAATCAAGAAGAAACTTGAATAATATATCGGACCCGAGAAAACCAGTCACGGTTAAACAGGAGATGGCAAAAACTTTATGCCTCTAGAAATGAAATCTGACTGCCACAAGTCATGCTTGAAAGTTTGTGATATATGGCACATTTGCATATACATAGATTTCGTAACAGACAATAATAATCTAGACTAGGTGGTTAGAACTCCATCTTCCCGGCTTTCCACAGGTAATGTGTGCACAATTTTGTGGGAGAAATAGAGAAGTCAGTACCTTTCCTGCGGCTTCGTTTGTTTGTAACAAATCAACCTCTGACAGAAAATTTGTTATTGAAAGGGGACATCAGTGCATTTCATCCTATGAACGAGAAACTACCTTCAGTGTTTGCTCGTCTTCTTCTTTGACTGGTTAAAATCAGTAGCTTCGGCTTGGTATCAATGGATCATAATCATAAGCATCACCAGCCTTGATGAAACGTCCCTTTTCTCTTCTTCTTACATCAGCTCTTGCCTTGCGAGATGCATATCTTACTTTCTTCTCAAATCTGCTATGCCATCCAAATGACAAATTGATACAGGAGAAAGTTAATAAAAACTCCATTCTTGGACATGGGAAGTAAGGAGTCACAAGGTACTAAAGGCCAAACTTCATTGCAAAAAACAAGAACACGGAATTGTATGGGACCAAAAGCATAACTTCGTCCACATTGTGCAAGGAATAGAGATCCTTGAAAAGTATTCCAATTTATTATCTATCAAAAAGAACAAGATAAGACTCATGAAAATAATCGGAGGATTAAGATAATATTTTTCTGACAAATAGATGTGCTAAAAGTTCACCTTGCACATTTACTCTCCATATCCACAAACTCATGCAACTAAGAATCTTCATGGTGAACGCTATGGACAACTATTTCATATACATCTTCTGTTTACGAAAATTATCAATCCAAGTTCCTAGAGAAATTTATAATATAACATTATAAACCTCGTTACACACTGAATTGGGTAGCGAATTTTATATTTTATAAACAAGTCACGATGAGTCACTGGTCACAGAATGAAATTTAAAGGTGGCTACTACAGTTTAACAGGTGGATCCGATGTATGTCACTTTTTATCCTTCATAACAATTAGTTTCTGAAGTTTCTGTTTAACACTCAACTTTGGCACCATTATGTCATCTCTACATAATAGGTGTCGCTGGCGACTAGTTTATATTTGATCCTCATTTGACAAAAAATATCAGACCAAGTTGCTAGAGAAATTCCTTGCACAACAATTTCGAGGTAATAATTAAATGAATTCTTACTTTCTTGTCTTCTTCTTCTCCTTGTAACGCATGACAGCATCAGTCCTGCTAGAGGAAGGCAGTGAACTTTCTGAAACCAGAGGGCACCATGGTGGTTCTCCCATGATTCGTGATGGAGAAGCTCCACAATCTTGATAATCTGTCGCACTGATCTCTCCGGCAAAACATACATTGGTTTCAGTCTTACAGCTTATCACTGAATCAATAGATGTTGCATTGCTACACGCATTTACCCCTCCAACATATGATTCCTATTATGTATCAAGAAATATTAATTTTAGTAGCGAATGATATGATACCAAAATGTTATCAACGGAAGGGAAACTCTTCAAGGATCACAAAACAATAATTTAACGGGTGAAGATTGTCAACAAATCAGTTGCCAGCCACCATATCAAGATAAAAGAAGAAGCATTAGAAATTTAATTTTCTGCAGACAAGAAAACCATTATTTTCTATGACTTAGCTGATGAAACTGTTGGACATATGTTCTCTGACTATGGATTTAGTGCTTAAATTAGGCATTAGTTCGTAATTGGCAGGCTATTCATAGATCTAAAATCCAAGCTTGGATTGCATTTTAATTGGTACAGGAAGGAATTTTGACGGTCTTCTCGTATCATCAAAAAAGAATCTTGGCCCTATTAAGCTTGGTCTATTGCATTTGGACAGCTTGGAACAGGAAAATATTTGACAATGAAGAACCTCTGATTGTCCACTAAGTTCATAAAATTATAACTCGTGCATATCGTTGAATGTATCTGATGTATCCTGATCCTGATTTTGTAGGGTGATAATTTGTTTGATTCATTGAAGTTGTTTTGGGTATTACTCAATGTATCAGTACTGTTTTTTGTTTCTGCCTTTATTTACTGATTAATAAAAAGTTTGCCTTTAAAAATCACAGGGATTTAGCCATTTAGGCAATACAATAACAAGAAAATGATATAACACTATTCTGATTTGTGGGATTACCTCAGCAGTGTAAGACCTGGCCTTTGTTCCAAAAAGTTCCTCGTCATCAAAAAGCTGTTTTGGATCATTAAGAGCTACACCAAAGAGTTCTTCATAGTTCTCAATATTTATGTCGGCCTCGTCCACATTAAAATCATCGTAGAAACTGTTGTCCTGAAGTGCATCAGGTCCCTTTGTTTCAGGTAAGAAAACCTGCGGGTGAAAGGAAAAGTTTTTTCCAGTATTTCATGAGTGTAAGCAATACCTTAACACCCTTTGTTTCTCAATAATAATGACTTAGCCTATAGTAAATTTTATTTCATTATGGCTTTCACCATCAAATACTTCCCCACTCTTCAGTTACCCCTCAACTAATTTGGCATGTGCTCAAGCTCCATGCTAATACAAGGAGTTTGATTTTGTGCCAGTAATATTAGCAGCTTAAAATCTTTCATTTTCAATGGACGTTTGCGAGACTCGCAGACAAACGAAGATAACACAGAACTGAATATTCGATTTTAAGGATCCTTATATCCATGATAGACAAATCTATATATAAGTTTATATGGTTTTTTTTCAGACAACTGCAATGTTGAGTTTCTTCTGATTGCATGCAGCACTCAAGTAAGGTAATGAGAACATTTAATAGTACCCATATCTTAATTCTTCTTGAATCTTGTATCTCACTCATATGCATAAGTTCACAAAAGCAGATCAGAAAAACATCAGTTAAAAATAAGAAACAATAATGAGAATTTGGTTACCTTTGACAAAGCAGACTGAGAAACTCCAGGTGCCTGGACCATATTATGTGTCTTGGGGTCAAGTAAAGGTGATAGTGAATCCATTTGAGTTACTGATTTATCAAGATCCTCAGTATGCAGACAGCTATCCTCTGCCTCAAGGGATGCATCTCGAACGTTGTCCTTTTGCTGGGGACCTAAGAAATCCTTTGGCTTGTTATCCGTAATGCTCATATAACCCGTTTTCTTCTCATTGGTTGAATCTAAAAGAAACCACCAAATTGCTGAAAGTTCTGTAGCTGAAGGGCAGCCAGAATAACAATTTACCGCTTGTATCCTATGCACATGACTAGTATTGGAGCCAACATGCTCCATCCAATCACAATTTTGGCAAAGAGATATATTTTCCTCAATACATCTAACAAAAGCCGGCTGAGAATTGCATCTTTCGCACACAAGTGTCCTTGAGTGACGTCTCGAGAGAGCATTAGCAGAATGAACATTTCGGTCACACGATAAACATAAACAAGCCGCATCAGACCGACAATATACAAACGATCTTTGTTCCCCACAGAAATCACAAAGATAACCCATATTCTGATAAATCAAACTATTTTTTTTGCCTGTATCTGAGTATTTCTAAACTCTCTTCCTTAAATTCACAGCTCACACTTTTAGTGGGCCAAAAATTATAAATTTCAGTACTACTTCTCGGAGAAGAAACTGCAATAGAGGCACAAAGAAAATAAATTTACAAGATATCAGATTCCAACATCTATGAGAAAAAAATATTTTCTAAGTTATAACAAACTACTTTGAAACCAATGGTGCAATCATGCAAATAGTATGCAGAATATTATTTTCAAAGCCTGGAAGAACAAGACGGTATAATCGCAAGACTTTTTATCAGTTTCAGAGGGAAGGGGTTACAAGGGGACTGTAGTTGCCCCCTAGCACTAAATCTTTTTCTGTAGAAATATGAGATTTTTCATTACTACACATCAATTTATAATGGATTTCACCCCAGATATTTAACTGTTCTTTGCCAACACGTACCGCTATGCACAACAATATAAAAATCTCTCAGAAAGCCAAAAGAATAACAGGTAATCCATTCGGACAAAAAAGAGAAAGGAAAAGGCACTACAAAATTTCATCATATATATATATTTTTTACAGTAAAAATCCACCATATTTTGTGAATGAACAAACGGAGTAAAAAGAGAAATTTTCGCGCTTCCTAAACCGCGTTAAAGCACAAGTATTACCTGACTTATTGCAGAAGAGGGATGAAAAAAGAAAGAAGAAAAAAATTGAACATAACCACAAGACGGAACTTTGGGTATTCAGCTCGAGATTCAACACAAAGCATATACAGCTCTGAGAAAACAAAATCCAACAGTTCAAGAAAACGCAAAAATCATCAGCTGAATTTGTCCCAGATTTATTTCCCCGTAGCTCATAAAAACACGAGATAAATGTAAATTTATAAAACACAACACAAATCCCACAAAGAATCAGATATCTAAAAACGGAAAGAATCCTTTCAGAAAAAAACGGAAAGAATAAAGCTAACCCATTATCCAGAAAGAAATAAAATTACCCGATTTAGCAGCAACCGCTGCCAATACATAGAGGAATCATCATCATAACACAGAAGAAAAAATGCAAGAGGACGCTCCCCATTAGGTACACACTCGCAGAACACTAACTAACTGAAAAAGATCGGAACTTTTTAGTAGATGTTCCATAGTTTTTGGGGTTTGTGTTGGAATCCTTACAAGTAATTATTATATCATAAAAAGTGAAGGAGAGAGGGGAAATGGGAGGGGGATGTGGGGTCCTTGTCCTATCCTTTTCCTCGTCATGAAGAAATAAATAAGGGCGAGCAAATAAATTTGGAATTTAAATGTTAAAAAACTTAGTTATTTTACTGTTAATTACGTTGGGAGTTTGGGTCACATACCTGAACACTGTAAAATAATTTAAACAACTAATTAAACAGCGGTGAAGGAAGATATATATAAAATGAAAAAAATATTTTATG
Source organism: Primulina eburnea (assembly GCF_022965805.1). Taxonomy (NCBI): domain Eukaryota; kingdom Viridiplantae; phylum Streptophyta; class Magnoliopsida; order Lamiales; family Gesneriaceae; genus Primulina; species Primulina eburnea. Next base: position 64,432,922 of record NC_133101.1, on the reverse strand, counting down.
ATATATAATTATGTAGACATATTGCAATTTGCATGCAAAATCTTAACGTTGAAAACTTAGATTTCTCTTTTAAAAAAATTTCTTTATTTTGAAAGTTTATTTTAGATAAGAAATGTGTAATTGTACCAAAAAACGAAAAGAAACCTGAACTTCTTTGATGTCATTATTATGTTATATCCGATTTTAAAAATAAAAGAACACGTAATTTGGGTGATAAAATTAAAATACATAAAAACATCTTTGATGTCATATTGACAGAGATGACGAATTAATTAATAATTGTCTGAGATTCTTCAATCTACCCGCAAAATCAAACGAAATATTTACCTAGAAGGGAACAATTAAATAATCCAATATATGCATTTATTGAAGAAAACTACGCATTTAGGAAAAAAAAAAAACCAACATATTCTCAACACAATTTTTGATTAAAAATATATTTCTCCAAAAACACCCAAAAAGTGTCACCTTTCCTTGAGATTATTATTGACAGTATCTCAAATAAATTTCAATGTTTAAACCCCCACAAAAGAGCATTCTATCTACAAAACCTTATACAGCATATCTACGCCGAAATGCTAGTGAAAATCCTTTTTTTCTCTCTTAATTGATAGTAAAATCTTTTATTTTTTTATAAAATAATTCCAAATTAATCTTTAGTTTACACACTATTTTGCAAACATAATTTGTTAGGATTCTTATGTGTGCCACCAATTCTGAAAATTAATTCCAAATAAATTTTACAATGAATAGCAAAGTTTTCCAGCGTTTGGCCGAACTAACATTACATGACACAGAACACAATAATGCGTTGTATTGCAGATGTTAGAAAACCATGCAGCAGTAAACTGGCAATTCTTTTGCCGCTACATTCTAAAAAATTCCCTCACGATAGAAAAGTAACTTTGAAACATTCTTTTCCATCTCGTCAGAAACTTTTCTTTGCCGACACAAACATATGTAATGAAGGGAGTATATACCTCCTTTCAATCAGACATTCATTTCACTTTCTTGTGATTTTATGCGCTTGAAGCAGCTTGAACCACCTGTGACACACAACTGCAGAGCCGTAAAATTCTCATGTACCCTGTTTTAAGATTCTTGAGTACATCTTTAATCTCATCTAAGATTGATTCTGACAACGAACATTTCTGCACATCAGGAGGCAGTGCAATTTGGAATGGAAGAATATCCGAAGGATAGATTCCCCTGCAGTGTCACAAAACCAACTCAGTTTTTAAATCGAGTGTAGGTACAGTCATGTAAAATGAGTTCATCCGAATTATTGCTAGACAAAATTTAACATTACAGATAATGCCATGAATGTTTCTCTAATGATAAGTTTGGTGTCAATTTTTGGTCTAAAGCACCGAGCAGTTCATTGTGTGGCAGCAATTTGTGAGGGTTAAAATGGATGTGTGGATACACATCAATAGTCAGACAAAACTGGAATTGATTGAAGATAACTTAAGCCTGCGAGTTTAAGATGGTTTGAGAACGTTTCAATCTCAACCCATAAAATTCTCTTTGAAAAGTAGTAGATAGAAATAGTACACTTGTTGCACCTAAAATTGATATTCATTTATCAACGCAGGAACAAAGGTTAGGAAGAAAGAAAACTGAAATAGGACCTCATACAAAGAGAATGACTATCCCAGAGGAAATCCTCTGGACAAAGAGATACACTCTCTTTACCACAGAGCTAGTAACCACACTCAAGGAAACAAAATAACAGAATGCATAACAAGTATCTCCCATAACATTTTTATTTTCTTCCCTCAGGACTTTTCTAAGGCTTGTGACTCCTGGGCCCGTTTATATCTAAGCCCGATAACAATTGAATCCGTAACAAAACTCAAATAGATTGAAGCGGATGCCTTAATTGACTAACCAAAACAGTAAAGACAGAACCTTACACTAACTGACTAGTGTGATATTAAGTGGTATTTGATAACGAGGAAATGTGTTTATCATGTTCCTACAACATATGTATTTTAGTAGAACTAGGAATGTACACGTGCGATGCACGTAGGTGACTAATAATGAAAAATATAATAACGAGAATTAGATAATGTTTAAAGTCGTTTGAATGACATCATGTTTATAAGTATTTATCAATCTAAATATATCGAAACACAATACATAAAAATACATCATGACAATAAATCATATATATTCTCTTATTTATATGACATTTTTCAATCCGCGACATAATACAGCTCTCTTAAATGATAAATCAGCAAAAATATTTTTCATTCAAATATCATTCAAAATGAGAAAAAACAATAAAAATAAAATTAACAGAATAGTGAATTTTACCAAAATCAAAACTAAAATTTACTTAAATAGAGTACACATAGACAAACGTCAAATAAATTTCTCTTAATTTACTAAATTATCATAATAATATTAAAATAAAATCATTAAACTTGTTATTAAGGTAAATATCACTTTTGCTTTTGCTAACTTTTAAAACATTGCGAATTTTATTTAATTTCTATGTTTTTTTAGAATACATATTATAGATAATTAATTTTATATCAGAATCAATCATTTATAAATTAATATTGGTGATTAATAATTTAAGAAAAATAAAATTTTAACATAATACCACTCACTGCTTAAATTTATTTGAGTGGTATTATTTAATATTTTATTTGAGTGGTATCCTTAAGATGGACAATATTAATTTTAACATAATACCACTCTAATATGTAATACTCAGTTAGAATACACATTCCTATTGATTAAATTTTTTTTAAAGATTATATAATAAATTTAGTTTAAAATTTAGAGAAAAAAATGTGTATCAATGTCCAAATATATCTAAGATAGACAATGAATAACAAAAATTGACTCAGAAATGTAAATAAATACTTTTTTTACATAAAATTTAGAAAATAAAGAAGAATGTGAATGTGAATTAATGTCCAAATCTATCAAAGATGAACAATGAATCACAAAAAAACACTTAAAAAACATATTAATTTAATTTCCTAACTTAAATAAACAAGGAAATGTAAAAAAATAATTTTTTTGGCATAAAATTTGAGAAATAAAGAAGAATGTGTATTAATGTCCAAATTCATTTAAGATGGACAATGAATTACAAAAAAAAACCCTTAGATAACCTAATAATTTAATTGACCAACTTAAATGAACAAGAACATATAAGAAAATTCACAATTGAAGTGGTATATTTATATGAATGTTAGATGTGTGGCCCTCGATAAATTTTATTGCTACGGAATAAGATGTCGAATGTTGAACCATTTCAAACAAAAACCAATAAAGCATCCAGCTGAACCTCTTACGGATGCTAATGCATATTTGTTCATGCCTCAGATAATTCCAACTGGCAAGAGAGAGGGGTGGGGGTGGGGGACAAAAGTAACTAACCTTTTCAAGCAAGACATGTCAAGCTCCAGAACCACCTTCCTCTCGGCGATGAAACTATAGAAACAAAGCTTCAGAACAAGCTGCTCAACTGCATTCGAAATTTGCATACATGTTCATTTTGAGGCACACAATGGTCATAATTCAACATATCTAATGGACAAATTCACAGAAATATAATCAATTGTTATGATGCATTTTTAATCATTTCATGCATCAACCGAAGCAATAGAATCAGGGAAGTTGTGTCAAAATTCCGAAAAAAAATTATTTGATAGTCAAAGCAAAATGCTTGTGTATCACAGTATCAGATAGCAAGGTTATTAATTATTAACTTTCATGTAGCATAGTTCCTATCGTGAGCCAACAGATGTCACAAATAAAAGTTTAGAATCAATTACATTATAAGCCGTATCTGAATAGAATATGTAGAAGGAAACTAAGTACCAGATGGTGAACAAAAACTTGACTCTGTCAAATTCTGGAACTCGATTTGTGCTAGCTGTACCTCCTCAAACACATCTAGCAAGGTACCTAAAAGTGAACTGGTCACCTGCTCAATTAGCAGTGCAAGAATGTCTCAGGTTTGAAGTTATGATAACATATTAAAATATCCTTGAGACAATATATCAGTAACATAGACTTTGGATTTTATTCCCCTTCTTAAGTATTTTACCTTGAGTTTTCATATGCAAAAATTTCATTATAGGAATTCTTCAAGATGCTAATATGCATAATGTCACTTACTTGTATTTCTCGAACCAGAGTTTTAGATCCAGCATATTTGCACTTGATCTCGGCATTACACAAAAATTTAACTGCCGTGCAAGCATCCATATTTGGAAAATTCTAAAAGCAGAAAGACATTCATGTTGTGACAACAGAAATACAAGTCAAAGAAAGTCCGGTTGAAGTCAAAACAGATTCACCTTCATCAAGTTAGTATCATTGGCTTCAAATGAAAATGATATGCTTGCTGTAGGACCAACAACTTTTATACTGTAACATCAAATATTTAAATCCATGCCAAGAGTGTACAAAAAAAAAAAAGCGAACAAAAGGCACATCTGAAAAAAAAAATCTTAGAAACCTCTGGATAACAAGGCCAAGGTAGTCGAGGACAATATTGTGCCGATTGTCCGTGCTGTCCACACTATGAACCACCCACATCTGAAAAAAGAACAGGAAAAGATCTGTAAGCAACAGCAGGCAGCAGTAATTAATGGTATAATGTCTTTTTTTCTCTATTTTGTCTTTTAAGATGAGGGATGTCAATAACATAATTGGCATAATATTATAAATCCAAGTTATCAAGTTCTTGCAAGAAAGTCTACCCTATGTTAAGATTGCAGTCTCCCAAACAATTATGTCTCTAAGACCCCCAAACTCGCCATTGAACCCCACTACCATGTTAGAAGAAGATTGACATGCAACAGTTGTAACTAAGATCAACTTGAAGCTACTATTACAGCAAAAGTTCACATTGCAAGAGTTCACACCTGCATATCTTGACGAGCAAACCTGCGATAAGCCCTTTTCGTAAAATGTTCATTAACTAAAGCAATGGTGTCACCACATCCTGGCTCAGTTCTAATTTTGCAAGATGCGTGGAAATTTCTGTTCAAGTTTGAAATTTTTCTCTCCAAAGCTTCTAAGACACTCCTCATCATAGTCAATTTTTTGTGGCAAACCTGGCGCTAAACAAAACACAAGAATTATTCAGAAGCTGAGCCACCAAAATTTAGGTAGCTTAACATAACATGTGGTGTATAATTATAAAACTTATTATAAAATCAAGTTATAAGAAACATAAACAGAGAAGCGCGTGGATAACACCTCAAGAATGAAACCCCAGCATGTAGAGTTTTCCGACATTTGCAACAATTGAGAAGAAAACAACTTAAGTTTAAGCATGCAATAGTTGGTAATAGTTGTTTTAAGCATTGGCGATGTCTAGGACAACCAGGGAGGGAAAATTGTTTTGCTGCAAAGAATTTAGTGCTCTCGTAACAATTAGTACATCGAGAAGTTGACACAAGAGGTCTTGGTCTCTTGGATGTCATTTATAAAAAATAAGAATATGCCAAGGGCAATGTCAACTGCATTCCTGAAAAAATATGCCTCTCATTTACCAATCTCAAACATGACAGTTAGTTAATTACAAAGTAAAAGTAAAAGTAAAAGTGTAAAACATCATACATCAAATATGTTATTTATGTCATCATTAATACTATGGATGTGAGAAACCATCTGAAAGACTGTACTCGTAAAAACAAGAGAATGGAAAATGCTTTAATGAAACCACCAACAATGTTCACTCACTAAATTGGGGGCAGAGAAGAAAGATTCCAACAGACAATTTCTGGAAAAACTGTATTTCATCTAAATGCACAAATCAGACTCATCACCTCATTCACTTCATTCGGATATGCAGAAACTGACTGGTAGCCAACAGCATGAATTCGGATATCAGAGGTGGATGTCTCCGTTGAACATGAGGACAGATCTGTTCTTATCAATTGTGACTCCTGTATTCTTGAACTTAACAGTTGTAACCTTTTCTGTATACAAAAAGTAACTTGATTAGCAGCAATTAATAAGGCATTAATTAAACTGAAACAAATACAACCGTACCAACAGAGTCTCCCTCTTTAAATGGTTCAGCTGTAATTTTGCCGTCTCTAGTACAATTTGCGATAACATTATATTTGTTTCGGCTACTCTGCATCAGCAACAATTTAACCATCATATATTTTCAGAGTTATATCAGAAAACAAGAGTAAAAGAATTACCAAGTAGAGGAAAAAAGGCATGCTTTTTCTAGCAACATGATGACAAAAAATAAAACTTGCCTCTCGATTTGGAGTTCATGGAGAGCAGACGTACTCTAAAGAAGAAAATAGAGGAATTCAGTGAGTTGCTGGTGAGGAATTATTGTCCAAATACACACACATATAAAGAGGGAAATATTTTTAATTTACAATCAAGTGTTTTTTTTTCTATAATTGGTAAAAGACCTTGGGAGCGGCATCAGTGAACAACGTATCATATAATTTTGACTTTTTCAGGTGAACCAATAAATCTCTGAGCACGTCAAACTGTAATTTGGCAAAAAAGGAAATAAAACAATAGACAAATAGCATCAGCAACTAGGAAGAGAGTGCAACGGCGAAGAATAAACCAATTAAACTTTTATCCCATGCCTCAAAAGTCTGTACATTGAAGCATGTCATTATTTCATAGTGGATACGGACAAAGGAAAGATTCTCCGATTTTGACCGGTTACGAGAAAAAGGAAAACCGTGAGGCATACCATCTTGAGATTAAACTCACAGTCTGATTCAAAAATCAAATGTTTAGAATCCTCGGAGAATTTTGAAAATATCTGCAGTTGAGAACTCAGAACATAAGAAGAAAAGTATTAGGCCGCCAAGAATGCCTAGAAAGTTAGATGGCGAAGAAATAACAAATAAAGCATGCATACATTAGTCCAATGCTTTATCTCTCGGCCTATCGTTGTTTCCATGTCACAATCGTTAGGATACTCCAGTGTTTCTAGATCATTACTCTGGCTTCTCTGACACTTGAGGCTTCTCTGCATGATCATTCCACTTTTATGATGTGTCTCCAAAGAAAGTTTTTTAATGTTTCTCTCATGTGCAGATAAGTTTTCCAACCTACTATTTGTCTAAATGGATTTAAGAGGCAGTATGCTATATAGTGGTTTAAAGTTGTCTTATAAATGGTTCTAATAAATAATAACATTGAATAAAACCATTAATATTCACCCTGGTTGATACAATACAATCTGAGTGGTAAAAAAGGACACCAAGACAAAGTTGAAAAGCAGACAAGGCCCTTAGGTTGTGGCTTGTTGGTGGATTTGGATAGATGAAAGGATTTAAAAAATGGATTTCAAATTATTTTGATAAAGGAGAATTTAAAATGATAATTAAGAAACCAACTTAAAATGGTATATAAGGAATTTAAAAATCCAAAGACTCCAAAGTTATCCTAACAAATGCAATTGATTTAAAAAACGAATTTTAAATGTTTTGACCAAAACATTTCAAATCAATCAAGCAAACACGGCATAGGATATTATATATTGCATAAAACAATCAAGCCTCGTGGAATATACGATACTAGGCACAAATCAACCATGATTTGCTACATGCAGAGGTAAAAAAAATGTGCATGGGTATCAAGCTACATATGAAGAAAAATTCCAAAATGTGTGACCCTGCAAATTTACCTCATTTAAGTTCACACTAGGCGATGAAGAACAGGTTCCACCAGAAATAGCTCTGAATTCTTCACCAGCAAGGTTATTTGCAAATCTAGAGGTGTTTGTCCAATTTTTTATACCTCTGTCTGGAGTCTTAGGAAGCATGGTTCGAGATTTACTATCTTTACCAAGAATAGTGAAGTTACCAGTGATTCCAAAATTCTCGTTGTTATAAATATCAATTTCTCTGCCATCTGTTACTTCCATCCCGATCAATAGTTTGGAGTGGTTGACTTCAAAAGTAGGCAAGTTTGACAATGCCTTCACTCCCAAGGCAACAACATCTACCTTACCAGTTTCCGCTGACAGATTTGGATCAACAAGATTTTCCACTGGAGCAAAACCCTGATCTTTGTCAAAATCCATAAATTGTTTGAGCTGATTCTGAAGCATTAAATTTTTAGAATGATTAAATTGATGACCTTGAGAAGCTAAAAAATTATTAACCAAAATTTTTTCACGAGAAGAAACAACCTTGCTTGGAGTCACAATTGCTCTGCCTTCTATGCTTGAAGCAATTTCAGCCAATAAAGACTCAGTTTTGGTCATTAATACATCTTCACTCGACTTTTTTGTGAACACACCATGCTTCGAATTACTTCCAGCAGTTTGTCCATATTTTAAAACTGAAGAAAGCTTCCTGGCACTCACACTAGTTGGGGATTTCACACTAGTTACATAGCCAAAATGTTTTTCCAAATGATTTTCATCACCAAAATGGTTAAAACTCTCTACCTGGTCATTATCCAAGCTTGAGGAATTTTTCAATTCTTTACTTTGATAAGCATTTGTGAGGTTTCTTTGTCTCACAATATCCTTCATGAGATCACTTTTAAAAATATCACAATTTTTGTACGAAATAGTATCAAGAGGGGATTTTACAAACTCCAGGGTCTTGATCATGGTATTATCCACTCGGGCACTGAAGGCAGAACAAAACGAAGATTTCTCCATTGATTCCAGTTTGGAGATGCTTCGTTGAATTGGAGTCTCCATATTTTGATGTTCTATGTTTTCAATTGTCAAAAAGGAATCTGGATTTTCTTGCAAAGAACTTGCCATTTTGAGATCGTTACATGGAGAAGCAGCCGTTAGAAGAATTTGCTGTTTGACAGGAGATTTAGACAATACCAATGGGGATTCATACTCATCCTGTGGACACCAAATGACAACCAATAGAGGTGAATATTTGTGGCTCATCTTCACTAAAGTTCCAAGACCATCACAATTAAGGAAAAACACAAAAAAAAAGTTTACATGCCATATTAGCAGAATAATCCGATCAAATCACTCATGACTTTTGAAAGTATTCATAAATATAGAATCCTTATACTGATACAAGAATCAATTCACGTAAAAAAAATTATGGAAACTTAAAATCTTATTTTTAGGGTATGACTGTAAGCTATAGATGAATATTTCAGAAATATAGGTGAAATTTTAGATAAAATATTAGGATTCGGGTACATTCATTTTCTCAAGCAGATGAGATAATAGCTACAGCTCCATAAGATTTCATAAAGTCTAAATATATCAAAAGGCTTGTAATATATAGGGCAGGAAACACGGTCTTCTTAAACTATATAATTCAAAATTGTTAATGCTGTATGAAGTAATAAACAAGCGCAATGGATTGGCTAAATACAAGCATCTCCAGTAGACCTCTAATGATAACCTTATAATTTATAGTGTTTTACCAATTGATTTTACCCTAATTCTATATGCACAACATACCACATGAAATATTCTTGATAATAAAAATGATTTTCTTGGATGGATAAGTCTGACAACATTCAAATAGGATATAAACCACTATTATACATCTAGAATAAAGAGAATGTCAAATCTCTCAAACTTACCACAAGTGTAAGCTCCAAGATGATTAGATGAAGAAAGAGATAAAACATGAAACATAGATGAACAACAAAGCATGCAAGAAACAAGAAAAGCGAACACTTGCATCCAGTGAAGTTGTTGAACACCTAGGCATGGTGCCATGGGAAAAAATAATTACTTTACTCAATTGATATGGTGATGAATTTGGTCTATAATCAGATGAGCAACTAGCTGTAACATCGAATGCATTGGGCAGGAGTTTTTTATGAGAAAAGCTTCCAAGAATGTCATCTTCCTTATCCAATTTGCTGCTAAGATCAGATACATCCCCATTTGCCTTATCATGAGAACAAGCCACACCTTGCTCTTTCCTTGCATAATTGCTCAAGCTCACAGTGTTATCCCCGTGATTGGGTGATGATAAAGACTCATTTTCAGTCTTTTTAGGTGATTTTGAAGCGGTTACATCATCATGTGCAGTTACAGAAAGTAAATTTTTCTTACTTTCTGCCAAAAGTGCATCCAATCCCGGTGATAGTTTCTCATAGTCATATCGGTTAAGGTTTTCTACTACTAGGCTCATTTCATTGGAATTGTGACTACCGCTTAATTTTGATATCGGTGAAGAAGATTTGGGCCTTAGCTTTTTTAGTGAAGAGAATACCATGGAGCTCTCTACATTTGCATTCACAGGTGTTTTATCCTCAAAACACAGTTGACCTACTGTCGGGGTTTTCAATTCTCCTCCTGAATCTGATCTAGCAAGGCTACGGTAATGCATGGAAAAAGCAGTTGAATCCATTGTAACATCATGAGTATCATCTGAAGCTGCAGAATCAGACAACCGCCCAGGCCTTATAAAACTGGCGGATACGGGCCCAAAGAAATTATCTTCTGCTATAATAAAAGTACAAAACACAAGTTAATTACTTATTCAGAAGTGGTGAACAATAATGAAAACTGGACAGCAATAAGGAAAGTAAAGAAGTATGTGATGTCTTTAGAGATATTGTTAGACAGGAACAAGGAAAATAAAGCCTAAAAAATATCTTCATTCTTTTGCCAAATTGGTTTATTTCTGGACTCTGGAGATTACCCATCACGGTCAATTTATGCCGAGAAGTATTTAATTATGTGCTTCACTTTGACAACTTGCTCGTTTTCCCAACAAAAACTTGATGCCTTGTTGCATGTTTGGCATTTCAACATCTAAAAGTTTTACTGATTCAAATATCAGAAAATAACTGCAACATCTGTACACGCCTAGTAAAGTCAAGAGGATATAAGTCAAAATATCAGTGTAACATGTTTTCTACCAACAAACCAGCATAGACTAAAGCCAAGTAAATAATGAGCAAGAAATCCTTCATATGACCTTTACAAATTGTTCTACTTGCACATCATCGTTATTCAGACAGTAACTGCCAAAATCGGAGTGCAAAAGCAATCAGAATTTGAACACGCCGAGTTTCAAATACACTTTTTTGATACAGAAGTACGTACAACTAAAAAACCCACCCAACTTATAATTTAAACTGAAGTCTTCCAAGGGTACAAGAGTTGCTAGTGCACCGAAATTTGGAATGGTAAAAGTTATGGTTCAGCTGAACAAATCATACTTTCTGAATTTCAATGCAATTATAAGAGTTGGAAAGTAAATTTCAACGGACTCTGTCTTAAAACTGTCTGTTTTCTAGTGTAATGGTAATTTTTTTGTCTGAATGTAACCATTAGAAATAAGGAAATGTCCATTAATAAATGCCTCCCGTCCTATGTGCAGTTCACTGAATCATCTAAAGTACGTGCAAACAGCCTAGTTGTTTATAAGAATTTCATATCCTCGTCAATATGGAAGTATCAGTACTGATTATACAAAGTCGAAAACCATAAATAGCCACCAAAATCAAGGTCAGGTTGAAACTTGCCGTCATTGGACGAAGCAGAACCAATGGTGCTCCCTCCAGGGGAAGGTGACCCCAACGGTCGCAAAAATGATCTTGGCATTTCCATTTCTTCAACATCAATATCCTCGCCATCAATTTCCTTAGATTGTTCCAATTCCAGTCCAAAATACAGTTCATTGGACGAAACGCTGTCCATTTTTGCAGCTTTAGCCAGAGGGGTTTCGTTATCTTCTTCATCTCGATCGAAGAAATGAACAGAAGTCATCTCTGCAAAACTGACTCTCCGTGCCCTCTTCCTCTGCAGAGCCATTGTGGTGGTGCTGCCGCCAGAATTATCCGTCGTGGTGAAGTGGCGGTAACCCTCAGCTGTAGCTTCTTCCTTGGAATCCATCCCCTGTGATCGAGTCGTTTGGTTTCGATTTTGGAGCTAGGGTTTTATCCACATTTTAAAAACCGAAGCGGATGGAGGGAAAAAGAAATTTTGATTGCAATTTTAAATTCTTAATCAGCCCCTCCAGAATTCATTAATCGATGAAAATCCCTCGAAATTTATATTTCGCTCTAAATATAAGATCATTAAAATAGTTCTCTTTTTAAATTACATAGACGAATTAATCTTTATTTTTTATAAAAATTAACAAACACTTTCTCCATCGGCTAAAAATATGATTGATATTAGAATTTGATGATATATCATAGTCAGTAATCAAATTGATCTGCTTGCATATTGGTTAGAAAAAAAACTTAAGTCATAGTTCAAGTCGACTAGATTAGCTCGGACTTTATTTATACTAGTAAAAGATGTTATTTTTAATTTGATCAAATAATACTAAATAATTACACACGAAATTATTTTCGATTTAGAAAAGTTGTTTGATTTAAAAAGAAAGTTTTATTTTGAATTTTTTTCTATTTAAAATATGGAGTGACTTGAAAATGTTTAAATATAATAAAAAAGGTAATTATGGAATTAAATATTTTGGTTTCCTCAAATGTAGTTATTCTAAGGCCCTCACACTTAATATAATAGTATAGATTAACAGGACGCTGTCAACTACTCTATTTAATTTGTTTCATCCAACTCGATCTTTCAAACCCAATTAACATAAATAATATCTGAATTAATATAACCGACATGAAATATAACATGATTTTTCTTTCTAGCAATTTTAACTGCAAATCATTTTGATCATTGATTTATTAAATATCATCCAAATACTTTATCTCGTTGAATTTTTAGTTGATTCAAAGAGTGTCCGTACAATTTTTATAACAAATAATGTCCATTTAATTTTCACGCAAAATTATAATATTTTTATATTTCACCGTGCACAAACTCTATTTTAAAATTAAAATAAGTTAAAACTCCTTGTACATTAATTTATATTCTTCATAATTTTGTACGTTCACTCTGAATTTTCAATCAATCAAATAATATAGTGATACACATTTTTATATTATATTTTTTCTTCACTAATTCAAATTAAATTACTTTTATATTTTAATATATATTAAAAAGTATAATAAAAAATAATACTTATATGCAGATAAATATCACAAAAATACTTATTAGCTCACAATCAAAAGTCCCGATTAAAATACTAATTTCTTTTAACATAACACGCTCGTACACCATTTTAATTTCAATTTATAGACGATATCCATAGTTCCATACATTGTTCGTGGAGTTCAGAATTTTGTGTGAAACAAATGATACTTGCTAAATGAAAAAACCCACCAAATTAATCGAATAGGCCGATCGAATTGAAGCTACGAATGGTCATACTATGTCACCGTCACGTTCATGGGTACTAATTTGCGTGCTGCTCTCTTCACTTTTTCTACGTGCATGCGGAAATCTTGATTTTGAGGAACCCGCGTCGCCCGGGGGAAACAGACCCATCTGGATTGCTTCCACATAAAGAACCTTCACCAGATTCTTGAATCGTCGTCTGAACGTTGGTAATCGGGACATAGAGCCGACGATCCCTTGAAGCCTGCAGCAGCAAAGTAGAACGACGTAGAATGATTGAGCCAAACAATATTGGAAATCAAGGCAAAAGCGTTGTGCCAAGTAAAATATAGCATATAGTTGTTGCACAGACCTCCTAATCACAGCTTGCAGCTGTGCTACTCTCACTTTGTCACCAGATGGGAACCCGGTGTCCTCCCATTCTTCCGGCGTATTATTTTTGCATACCATAACTAGCTTTTTCAAGAATGCTTCCTCGTTCTCTTCGAGTTTAAGTCCCTTTATCTGCTCCTTCATGGTTAGGAGAGGCGCCAAAAACCAATCAAAAAATCTATCCCTTGGAAAGTTTGTCGGATTTAACTCCATGTGTCCAGCTACACCGCCACAGAAAGAGATGATATTCCGGAAACCATAAATTCTAAGAAAATTATCCCAAGAATATCAACTTACAGAGAACTAATCCGGAAGAATCAGATTTTGATGATTTGAGGAGACACTGTAAAATCGACCATGCAGGAAGCTTGACACCGAGCTTCTTACAGTTTCCTTTAAGAATACATTCTTGAACATCTTCAACATTTATAAGTCCTTCATGAAGGAGCACTTTTCCGTTCACTTCACATGATTTGAAGAGCCAATCCCACACCTATTTTAGAAGTACCGTGATTTTTCATATCACAAGCCAAAGCTACTTATGCTGTGGATGGAGAGAAGTATATGTACCTGCACTGGTGTATATTGTTGGATAGCTCGTTTAAGTGTTCTTGATCCTTCTGAAACTAAATTTAAACTGTGGGAACCATCTTGTTCAATTGACTGTCTTCTCCCGATCTCATTGATATCGTTCTTGTTCTTCCGGTAACGAGGCCTTCCTGTCAGAAGGATTCAATGAGTCGGCTGTTTATGATTGATATAATATTCAAAATCCCAAGCAACATTACAAACAAAAAAGAATAATAATAAGACAAAAACAGAGCCGAGAAGGAAAATTCAGAATCTTATTAGGGGGCGCCTACCTAGGAAAACATGAACCTTCTCTCAAGTAAAGTAGGTCGTTGCAATATTCATCAAATAGAGATATCACGGCCACAATATACGCAAGTCCCATTTGAAGAGAACCTTCCTGCATACCCAATTCGATCAAAAGACCAATAAATCATGTTAATCAATGATAGAATAAATGTCTAACACAATCAAAGAACCAATTGATCTTAACATTGGTTAGAAATATTTTATTCAAACTCAATAAATGAGTGTGTGTGTGTGTACATATATATGATATAACAATAAAGGCAGAGTCGATACACAGCTAGAAAACACGTCAACCAAACATGTAACTCCATACATTTGGCTGACAAGAGTGTACAACGATAACACCAAAACAACGGCAAGAAAACATGAGGTGATAGTTAAACAAGCTACTCTGACAAATATAATACTTCTTATCTCCGGTCCAATAGGGAAACCAAGTATAATTCACGCTTCGTCTGAATCTGTCTTGATAAGAAATATATTCTAATCTTGTAAAAACGAAATCATGAAACCAAACCATTGAAAACTCACAATTTTTCTTGCAATAGATTAACCCTCTCATAGGGGTACTTTACTTTGAGACATCCGTTTTCTGGCATAACAACTCAAAACCAGAGAGATTTTTGAGTGAGATTGCTCTAAAATTTAGTGAAAGAAATGCGAGAAATTAACTTTTGCTCTAAAATTTAGTGAAAGAAATGCGAGAAATTAACTTTATACTAACTGGCTTGAGCGTGAGTCACTATCAACTCCATTACTTCTACATTCATAGGCACTAATAGTCTTCTCTCTTCATAACCGGCCATTAACAGTCCATTTATCCTCTATGGTAAACATGGAGAGAGAGAAGGTTTCCCTATGAATTTTGAATTAAACTCAAATGGAAACTAGCTATTGCAAAGCAGGTCATTGATTTGTATGTTAATCCAATTTCAGCCATTACCACCTCTAATAAACTCAAGACATATTTTTCATTCACACAAGTCCAATTTTCCAATATTCAATAATATCGAAGAACATGAACAGAATAAAAATATTTATCATAAATTGAGCTCAACGGTAAACCCTCTCTATTTTTCCCAGATTTTCTTTATTTTTGTAAGGGAATGTTGGTATTAGGGAATCTATAAAAAGCATAAAAGTTATTGAATGCAAACCTCAATCACGATGACTCCACCATAAAGACCGAGAAAAATGCTCGAGAAGAAAGCTGCCAAAACCGCCCCAATTACAGCTAGAGGCCACAGAAAGATTGCTAGACCAGCAAATGGAACACAAACGGTTTCCAAGAATGGACCTTCTCTACCAATCAAGTCTTCTAATAGCCTCTTCCATCCATGGAACAACATGTAAGGACTTTTCCAAAGAGCTATCGCCGTAATGAGAGGGACGTCTACTGGAACAGCGAGAATAGCGACCAAGAAACCGCTTGGAAGCATCGATAACCTGCAGTAAGTAACAACAAGGTCAAATTATTCTTTTCATGATTAAGGATAATCTTTAAAAAACGTTCATAATCAGAGTCAAGAGTTTCTCACTGTATTTCCATTGGTTTCTCGTTTTCGTGCACTTCCTCACTCAATTCATCCATGTAGGAGAAGTACGAATGGAAGCAAAAATCCATGAAATCTCGAACTACCGTACAACTATCTTCGAGAGTCGACCAACAACCATCCTGATATCATAAAGCATAAGCAACAAGCAAAGTTCAATGAAAATGAGAAAATTAGTTAGCATATTGTTTTGTATTTTGTTAACACTTAACCTTCTAGTGTATGCAATAAGTTAACAGGAAGGTATAATGTCACATTCATGCAGATAAAAACCATGACAATCATAAATCTTCTTCCTCAAAATCATTAATATTAAATATAAATTCCATACTAACCAAAAAACAATGCTTCCATTTCTCGGTCACACTCTCTCCGACAGCCTCGAAGGTAGCAATCAATGGAGCGAAAAACCCATAACCTATTCCGCCTAGAATGCTTCCAACAATTGCAACGCCAGGCCAGAGAATCAAAAGCACCGGCAACGAAAGCAATACGAGAATCTTCAAAATCCACCCTAACCTCTTGCTTCTGCATTTTGAAGTCATCGACGAGCAATTACGGAACAAAACTCGAAGATGGCACGGTAACATATGCATTATGTATCATTGAATAAAACCAACTGCTATTAAACGTACTTTGCCACACAGTAGTAAGTCCAAATAACATGTGCAGGCCAAAGACCAATAACCACTGCTGAATTTCCAACTGCTATTATGGCTAAGGTAACTGGACATATAATCAACCCTGCTCCAGCAACAATACCCGAGTCCACCAAATGTATGTCAAAACGGGTTTCACAACCAATGATGAAATGATAATTCTTCAAGAAATAAGAGTCATAATAAATTTGACCACGAAAGCTAAGGAGAGTGTTATCTCCCAACTCCAGTCAACTAGAATAAAGACTTGAAATGCTGCTCAATAGATAGCATTTCAGATTGTAATAAAGATTAATTCAATTTATTGCTAATCCCACCATTCCACTAACTTCAATAAATTAATCTGATAGCATTCCTACAGTTGCTACTTTCTATAATATTATATTTCTTTTTTCTTTACACTAATGAATAGCTCAGGAGAAACTTGTGACATATGGGGCAAAAAATGGCATGACATATATTGTTCCGAAAAAATTAGTCCAAGGTGAAGCCTATAGCTTCCGCGGAATGGTTTATAATTTCAAACAAGACAATGCGCAAAGGTAATTTAACCCATAGCACAATGAATTTTGAAAAAAAATGCACCTTCCATCTCTATCTCAGGGAGTTTTTGCAATTCATCCACAATTGGGAGTCCCGAGACTGGGAAATTATCACAACTGATCCTATTTTGTTACAGATTGGAACGAATATGGAACAAACTCGTACATCAATTTGAAAAAAAAAATGTACTAAATTTATAAATATCTGAAATACAAACAAAATTTTATAAAAACTTTCACGATCTTCCGCAAGCAAACCTCACCGATGCACCCTCACCAAGCATTTCTCCTTCATTCATCAATCTAATCCGTTTGCCAACAATTACTCCATGTGGTGCAGGCCCAGAATTTAATCTAAAAACTAGTCATGCTAGGCATAAGACTTGCATTTATTAACAAATTTATTTGCCTGAGCTGCATTTGACCATACCCAGACACCAAATTAAAGAAAATCAATACTCAACCGGGGTAAATGTCCTACATCGGTTAGATAAATAATTTATCTTTTGAGTGGCATATATTGATTTGGACAATCCTCTCCCCGATCTAGCTTTCTAATTTGTGGGATTGAGATAGGTCCAAGTTCCAATCTTAATAAATCGTTAGATAATAACTAATAAGACAGAAGCATTACGAGAACTAAACGTATATAAACATGCATCCAAAGTACCTTTGAGAAGTCCAAGTAGGAGGAGCAAGGTGAAAAATGGTAAGAAGGATAAAAAAATCCAGAGCTTGGCTACAAACCCAACAGGTACCTCCATTAATGAGCTTATTGAGCTCTACCTTCGTCCCCCAAGATTCTTCTCAGTGGGTGAATGGCCACGATCACAGAATACTGAGGGTTGGAAGAGATGGATTAATATTCTAGTTTATATGCGCACGATCAGGGAGAGCATTGGCGTGGTGAGATTTATATGATACAAATCAATAGATGTGGGGAGAACCAATTGCTGTGTTGCGTGGCAGGAAGTAGATGGGAAAGGCGCCACATGTTACCACCAGAGCGTGCCATGAATCGTTGCCGTTTGCAGACGAATTCGCGTTCCAACCCAAAGTCTCGCCTAATTTGCACAGTAGACCTTGTTCTGGAAAACGTGTTTATTATTTTGTGGAACAAATATATCATATACTTGACAGAGCGTGCACACATATATATAGGGGTGTTCAAACTTCGGATAAAATCGAAAATTCAAACCGAAAATAACGAACACCGAACCGAACCGAAAGTCGAATTTTGTAATTCGGATATAAATGTTAAAACCGAAGTTTATTTGGTTCGGTTTGGATTATATATGTCAAAACCGAAAAAACCGAAAAAACCGAAATTTCATTAAATTAATATTTATTTATATATATTTATTTATATTATATATTTTGATATAATATTTTAGTGAATGAAAAATCATTTTGAACAATTTTTAGTTGATTTTTGTTTGTTTAATTAATTTAGACCTTCTATTTAAATATTTTACTAAGAAAACATATAGAAAGTTAACATATTATATTTTACAATATATTTATATTATTAATTTAAATAATTATATCAAAACCGAAATAACCGAACCGTTTTGATAGAAAACCGAACCGAACCGAAGAAAAATGGTTCGGATTCAGATTATATATATCTAAAACCGAAAACCGAAAAAACCGAAATAAAAAACCGAAAATCGAACCGAACCGACCGATGAACACCCCTACATATATATGGTATGTTTGCGTGTTTGTATAATATTTTTAAGAATAATTAAATCTATATTTAAATATGAGTAATGTTATAATTATAAAAATGAAATTTAATTTTTAAATTATGAATTTAAAAAAATATATAAACTATGACATCAAGCTTGTGTCTTCGTTATATAGATTTTTAATGATGTATAGCATAAATAAAGTGGTATTCTAATTATATATAATACTAGTTTATCAGTGAAGTTGTTGCGTATTTATACAATATTTGTTATCATTAATTTGATTTATATTTAAATATGAGTAATCAATCAATTTAGCTTATTGTTAACTTTGACTTTTTTGTTTTATCATGTACTGGTTAATTTATGGCAAAAACTTGTGTGAGACGGTCTCACGAGTCGTATTTGTGAGACGGGTCTCTTGTTTTGACCACTCATGAAAAAGTATTACCTTTTATACTAAGAGTATTACTTTTTATTGTAAATATGGGTAGGGTTAACCCGTCTCACAAATTATGATGCGTGAGACGGTCTCACATTAGACTCACTCTTAATTTATTTACAATAATTTATGTATCAATTTGTCAATTACCCAATAGTTTGTGTTTCAAAACAATTTTTACTTTTAAAATTATACTTAAATGTTAAATGGAGTTTGGGGTAATTTAAATGGAGAAAGTGGTTTTCCCAACATTTGTACAAACAATTATCAAATGTTTAATTTATTTTTGCAAAAGTGATATATGGTACGTGTATAACCATTTTTTATCTGGTGGTTTTACAAGTTGTCTTTATGGATAAGGTCGAACACTTCATTAAAAAAGTGGTTATTATTTTTAAAAAAACTCTTATATTAATCGATAAAAAATAAAAGATATTTTGTGAGACGATCTCGTGAATCTTTATTCGTAATACGAATCAATCATGTTCATTTTTATTATGAGATAAAATTACCGTTCTACATATAATAATAATGGAGCAACTTTCCCTGAAAATTTGTTTGATTTAAAATTTGTCAGATTTACCATATATATGCGAAAATTTCAATACATATAGATCAATCTACCGATTTTACTAATCAAAATTTGATTGGTGTACCATTTTTTGTCCATCCATACGAGAAAATAAAATAAATGATGAACAAACGGACTATATAAATATCATTATATTTAATTACAATTAATTTTTGGGTAATTTGTAGAAAAATATATCTGTCCAAGATTTATTTAAGATTCAGTACCCAACAGTTTTGTTTTGTATTTTAGTACCTGACAAAAGACCAACTTAGTTTTTAGTACATATTTCATTCATTTTTACATTTTTACCCTTTTAATTAATAAAAAAGTATATAAATACTTAATTTTGTTGGACATCTTCTCTTTCCACTCATCAATCCCGATGCATTTGGATGACATGTATATTTAATTTAAATATTTTTTATTTAAAAAAAACAAATTCACAACTAATTGAATTTTTTGAAATACTTAGTTTTACTTGTGAAATACTTAATTTCAATTTTAAAATACTTGATTCAGTAAATGAAATACTCAGAATGTTTATTAAAAACTGGATATTCGAACATACATTTAAAAAAAAAACCAAATTCGCAACTAATTGAATTTTTTGAAATACTTAGTTTTACTTGTAAAATACTTAATTTCAATTTTCAAATACTTGATTTAGTAAATGAAATACTTAGAATGTGTATTAAAAACCTGGATATTCGAGTATGCATTTTAAAAAAAAACTTTTCGCAACTAATTGAATTTTTTGAAATACTTAGTTTTACTTATGAAATACTTAATTTAAATTTTAAAATACTTGATTTAATAAATGAAATACTCAGAATGTGTATTAAAAAGCTGGAAATTCGAATATGCATTAAAAAAAAAAACAAATTCGTAACTAACTGAATTTTTTGAAATACTTAGTTTTACTTGTAAAATACTTAATTTTAATTTTAAAACTACTTGATTTAGAAAATGAAATACTCAGAATGTGTTTTAAAAACTGGATATTCGAATATGCATTTAAAAAAAAAACAAATTCGCAACTAATTGAATTTTTTGAAATACTTAGTTTTACTTGTGAAATACTTAATTGTAATTTTAAAATACTTGATTTAGTAAAAGAAATACTCAGAATATGTATTAAAAAAACTGGATATTTGAATATGCATTTAAAAAAAAAAAATTCGTAACTAATTGAATTTTTAGAAATACTTAGTTTTACTTGTGAAATACTTAATTTTAATTTTAAAATACTTGATTTAGTAAATGAAATACTCAGAATGTGTATTAAAAACAGGATATTCGAATATGCATTTTAAAAAAACAAATTCGCAACTAATTGAATTTTTTGAAATACTTAGTTTTACTTGTGAAATAATTAATTTCAATTTTAAAATACTTGATTTTGTAAATGAAATACTCAGATTGTGTATTAAAAAACTGGATATTCGAATATGCATTTAAAAAAAAATCGCAACTAATTGAATTTTTTGAAAAACTTAGTTTTACTCATGAAATACTTAATTTTAATTTTAAAATATTTGATTTAGTAAATGAAATACTTAGAATGTTGTATTAAAATACTGGATATTCGAATATGTAACGTAAGTTCACCAAATACTCGCATTTCCTTCCAAGATGCATTTAAATGACATGTTCATTTCATTTTAATATACCTGATTTGGTAAATGAGATATTCAGAATGTGTATTAAAATACTGGATAAGTACTAATTTTAGTTTCAAATTACTTGATTTCATAAACGAGATACTTAAAATAGATTATAAAATACTGGATATTCGAATATGCATTATGATGCAATTTCAATGCAAATGAAATTTTAACAAATACAGTGCTCATCATTTCTAATGAAATAAAAATAACAATTTATTTCGGTATACAAATTAAGAACTTACTTTTACTCCGGGACAAGTATGCTACTATATTTTTGTTAAAAGTAAGTGTTTATTTTGATCTACAAACAACTTACTCTTACTCCACGATCAGTAATGAACTGTTTCATTTTTTTAAATGACATGAATAAGTATTCTAATGAATCTTAGTTGGAAAAACCAATCATGACTGAATTCGAATATCTAGTATTCTATCACATATTATGAGTATCTCATTTACCAAATCAAGTATTTTTAAATTAAAATTAGGTATTTCGCAAGTAAAAGTAAGTACTTCAAAATATTCCATGTTTAGTGATCGAGCAAAACTTTCATTGTAAAATTCATAGTGATCGAGCAAAACTTCAAAATGTTCAATGCTTAGTTGCGAATTTTTTTTAAAAAAATAAAGAAAATATCTAAATAAAATGAACATGTCATCCAAATGCATCTTGGATAGAATACGAGCATTTGATAAACTTACGTTGCATATTCGAATTTCCAGTATTTTCATACTCATTCTGAGTATCTCATTTACCAAATCAAATATTTTAAAATTGAAATTAGGTATTTCGCAAGTAAAACTAAGTACTTGAAAAAGTTCAATGCTTAGTTGCTAATTTGTTTTTTAACAATAAAAAAAATAATTAAATGAAATGAACATGTCATCCAAATGGATCTTGGATGGAAATGCGAGCATTTGGTGAACTTGCGTTGTATATTCGAATATCCAGTTTTTTTATACAAATTCTGAGTATTTCATTTACTAAATCAAGTATTTTAAAATTTAAATTAAGTATTTCATAAATAAAACTAAGTATTTCAAAAAATTCAATTAGTTGCGATTTTGTTTAATGCATATTCGAATATCCAGTTTTTTAATACACATTCTGAGTATTTCATTTACAAAATCAAATATTTTAAAATTGAAATTAATTATTTCACAAGTAAAACTAAGTATTTTAAAAAATTCAATTAGTTGCGAATTTGTTTTTTTTAAATGCATATTCGAATATCCAGTTTTTAATACACATTATGAGTATTTCATTTACTAAATCAAGTATTTTAAAATTAAAATTAAGTATTTCACAAGTAAAAGTAAGTATTTCAAAAAATTCAATTAGTTGAGATTTTTTTTAAATGTATATTCGAATATATAGTTTTTTAATACACATTCTGAGTATTTCATTTACAAACTCAAGTATTTTAAAATTGAAATTAATTATTTTACAAGTAAAACTAAGTATTTCAAAAAATTCAATTAGTTGCGAATTTGTTTTTTTTAAATGCATATTCGAATATCCAGTTTTTAATACACATTCTGAGTATTTCATTTACTAAATCAAGTATTTTAAAATTAATATTAAGTATTTCACAAGTAAAACTAAGTATTTCAAAAAATTCAATTAGTTGCGAATTTGTTTTTTTTTTAAATGAATATTCGAATATCCAGTTTTTTAATACACATTCTGAGTTTTTCATTTATTAAATCAAGTATTTTAAAATGAAATGAACATGTCATCCAAATACATCTTGGAAGGAAATGCGAGCATTTGGTGAACTTACGTTACATATTCGAATATCCAGTATTTTAATACAACATTCTAAGTATTTCATTTACCCCTCGCTAATCTACTTAATTCGTTCGACAATGATCTATGCTTTCGACGATATTTCATATCCAATTGAACACGCCCTCTCAAGCTATGCCAAACTAATTCAACTCAGTGAAGTAATTAAATCTCTTTAATTATTTATCAAGGATGAATTGCATGTCGTTTTATTAAATCCACTAGCTTTCGACCTACTGAACTATGACTATCGACGTATATCCGACTTCATATTTATCTGTAAATTTTAAATCCACGGATTAAGTTACTTGTTCATATCACGGGAAATCTCTCGAAGAACATTGTCCGGAAATCTTCAAATCTTCGCTCTAAGCCTTTTTTCTTTTTCAAAGCTTTGTGGCTGTTGAAAAGTCCTTGAACATGTCATCCAAATGCATCTTGGATGGAAACGTGAGCACTTGGTGAACTTACGCTGCATATTCGAATATCCAGTATTTTAATACTCATTATGAGTATCTCATTTAACAAATCAAGTATTTTAAAACTGAAATTAATTATTTCGCAAGTAAAACTAAGTACTTGAAAAAGTTCAATGCTTAGTTGCGAATTTTTTAAAAAAAAAATAAAGAAAATATATAAATAAAATGAACATGTCATCCAAATGCATCTTGGATAAAATGCGAGTATTTGGTGAACTTAAGTTGCATATTCGGATTTTCAGTATTTTAATACTCATTCTGAGTATCTCATTTACCAAATCAAGTATTTTAAAATTGAAATTAGGTATTTCGCAAGTAAAACTAGGTACTTGAAAAAGTTCAATGCTTAGTTGCGAATTTGTTTTTTTAACAATAAAAAAATAATTAAAAGAAATAAACATATCATCCAAATGGATCTTTGATGGAAATGCAAGCATTTGGTGAACTTGCGTTGTATATTCGAATATCCAGTTTTTAAATACACATTCTGAGTATTTCATTTACTAAATCAAATATTTTAAAATTAAAATTAAGTATTTCATAAGTAAAACTAAGTATTTCAAAAAATTCAATTAGTTGCGATTTTTTTTTTTAAAAGCATATTCGAATATCCAGTTTTTTAATACACATTCTGAGTATTTCATTTACAAAATCAAGTATTTTAAAATTGAAATTAATTATTTCACAAGTAAAACTAAGTATTTCAAAAATTTCAATTAGTTGCGAATTTGTTTTTTTAAAATGCATATTCGAATATCCAGTTTTTAATACACATTCTGAGTATTTCATTTACTAAATCAAGTATTTTAAAATTAAAATTAAGTATTTCAGAAGTAAAACGAAGTATTTCAAAAAATTCAATTAGTTGCGATTTTTTTTAAATTCATATTCGAATATCCATATTTTTAATACACATTCTGAGTATTTCATTTACTAAATCAAGTACTTTAAAATTTAAATTAAATATTTCATAAGTAAAACTAAGTATTTCAAAAAATTCAATTAGTTGCGAATTTGTTTTTTTTTTTTTAAATGCATATTCGAATATCCAGCTTTTTAATACACATTCTGAGTATTTCATTTACTAAAAAAGTATTTTAAAATTAAAATAAAGTATTTAACAAGTAAAACTAAGTATTTCAAAAAATTCAATTAGTTGCGAATTTGTTTTTAAATGTTTATTCGAATATCCAGTTTTTTAATACACAATCTGAGTATTTCATTTACAAAATCAAGTATTTTAAAATTGTAATTAATTATTTCACAAGTAAAACTAAGTATTTCAAAAAATTCAATTAGTTGCGAATTTGTTTTTTAAAATTCATATTCGAATATCCTGTTTTTAATACACATTCTGAGTATTTCATTTATTAAATCAAGTATTTTAAAATTAAAATTAAGTATTTCACAAGTAAAACTAAGTATTTCAAAAAATTCAATTAGTTGCGATTTTTTTTTTTTAAAGGCATATTCAAATATCCAGTTTTTTAATACGTATTCTGAGTATTTCTTTTACTAAATCAAGTATTTTAAAATTACAATTAAGTATTTCACAAGTAAAACTAAGTATTTCAAAAAATTCAATTAGTTGCGAATTTGTTTTTTTTAAATGCATATTCGAATATCCAGCTTTTTAATA
Organism: Primulina eburnea; assembly: GCF_022965805.1. NCBI lineage: Eukaryota > Viridiplantae > Streptophyta > Magnoliopsida > Lamiales > Gesneriaceae > Primulina > Primulina eburnea. The sequence continues at coordinate 64,407,459 of NC_133101.1, read as the reverse complement.
CACATTCTGAGTATTTCATTTACTAAATAAAGTATTTTAAAATTAAAATTAAGTATTTCACAAGTAAAACTAAGTATTTCAAAAATTCAATTAGTTGCGAAGTTGTTTTTTTTTTAAATGCATATTCGAATATCCAGTTTTTAATACACATTCTGAGTATTTCATTTTCTAAATCAAGTAGTTTTAAAATTAAAATTAAGTATTTTACAAGTAAAACTAAGTATTTCAAAAAATTCAGTTAGTTACGAATTTGTTTTTTTTTTTAATGCATATTCGAATTTCCAGCTTTTTAATACACATTCTGAGTATTTCATTTACTAAATCAAGTATTTTAAAATTTAAATTAAGTATTTCATAAGTAAAACTAAGTATTTCAAAAAATTCAATTAGTTGCGAAAAGTTTTTTTTTTTAAATGCATACTCGAATATCCAGGTTTTTAATACACATTCTGAGTATTTCATTTACTAAATCAAGTATTTGAAAATTGAAATTAAGTATTTTACAAGTAAAACTAAGTATTTCAAAAAATTCAATTAGTTGCGAATTTGTTTTTTTTTTAAATGTATGTTCGAATATCTAGTTTTTAATAAACATTCTGAGTATTTCATTTACTGAATTAAGTATTTTAAAATTGAAATTAAGTATTTCACAAGTAAAACTAAGTATTTCAAAAAATTTAATTAGTTGTGAATTTGTTTTTTTTAAATAAAAAATATTTAAATTAAATATACATGTCATCCAAATACATCGGGATTGATGAGTGGAAAGAGAAGATGTCCAACAAAATTAAGTATTTATATACTTTTTTATTAATTAAAAGGGTAAAAATGTAAAAATGCATGAAATATGTACTAAAAACTAAGTTGGTCTTTTGTCAGGTACTAAAATACAAAAAAAAAAAAACTGTTGGGTACTGAATCTTAAATAAATCTCGGACAGATGTATTTTTCTACAAATTACCCTTAATTTTTTAGGTCCATATATATCTTAAAATCTCCATAAATAATATTATATGACAATGTACAGATATAATTAGTTCTAAATTAGTTTTGTTTACAAAATTAATTTAATTCGAATTTGCTTCGAAAAAGATGTTACTTAAAAAGAGAAACATATAGTGAATAATAATAATAATAATAATAATAATAATAATAATAATAATAATAATAACGATGATGGTGAAGCAATTATCGACTGAAATTTAGCTTCGTCCAAAATTAGTTAGGTTTACCATGTATATGTGAAAAGATAAATAAATGATATAAATGAAAATTAGTTAGACCGTCAATGATATGTCATTTATCCATTGGATGTGATAAAATATATTAAAATTATATATCCAATAAGTGAGTGTCATGCACAAAATTTGACATGATCGATGGACATCATGACAAAACTATATATATATGTAACAATCTAAATTTGATTGTTTTACATCATTTATTTTTTGTCTCCATGTATGATAAATTTATCATAAATGATCACACACGGATTATGTAAATAATGCACAATTATGAAACCATGATATAATACTTTAGTCAAAATACACAAATGGCTATTTTATTTATTTAGAGTTATAGGTGAAATAGACCCTTCAACATTGCACCAAACACCGAAACTACGACTGATTCGTTGTTATGATATTTTTTTGTCTAAAAACAAGAGGAATCCCACGTTGGAATGCATATTTCATGATATTGAAATGTATAAATTTTTTCTTATTGATATTGTCTATAAATATGTGAGTATGATTTATATATTATTTACTTTATAAGATTCATCCATAGATATAATGGGAAAATATGGTATCTTTCAGAAAGTGAAATCAATTCTCAAAGAATGTCATCATTTTGCTATAAAAATGCAATTTTTGTAGAAAATAGACTGATAATATACGACGACAATAAACAAATAAAAAATCGATTTTATAAATAAAATAAATGTATATGAGATTTTCAAATATATTTTTTATATCAAAGATGTCTGAATTCAAGATCTTTAGATATTTGAAAAATACAAATATCATTGATGAAACATAAAATTTTGATATGTTGGTTTTTTCTTTCATATTTTATGGATTGATCACACTTTATATAATTTTTTATTGTTTACTTACGAGTTTTTATAAAGTAAATTTGTTTTCAATTTTTTATGTATCTAACATATTTCCTAGCTGATATTTTTTTCCAGATGTGTGGGCTTCTGAGTCGTATAATATATTCATTAACTAGTATTTACGGTAGTAGAAGTATGTATAATATTTGATTTTATAAAGACAAAAAATATGAATTCAACAGCAGAATCACAATTTTACTAAGTCAATATTTCCATTTTTCCAATTTTCATCATATTTGTAGTCTTATAATCATGTAGCTGACTTTACGATAAATAGAAAAAAAAAATAGATGTTAAGTATTCATAGACTTAGTGAGAGAATAAACTGAGCTTATATATACTTAAAATGGATCATAATTTGTGAGATGAGTCAATCCTACTCATATTCACAATAAAAAATAATACTCTTAGCATAAAAAGTAATATTTTTTTATGGGTGATCCAAATAAGAGATCCGTCTCACAAATACGATAGGTGAGACCGTTTCACACAATTTTTTGCCTAAATTGTGATATGAACAACATGATACAATATATGAATAAATCATCGGTATATAAACTTTACTGTAAATTTTAGGCCAAATGCCAAACTATATTTTTGAAGAAACCGGTAGGAAAAAGCTCACAATGAAGAAAACCTCAAAATAAAGAAAACTCTACGTCGATAGCTTATTTTTACTAATTATGTAGTCACCATAAATTTTGAGAAAAATTCGACATAAAAATTAGAGAAAATAATGAGATACATAATTTTAAAGTCTTTTCGAATTTATGATGACTTTTCAAATACATAATTTTATCATAATTTTTTTTTATTATTATTACACAATGTTAAACTCGTTTTGCTTTTTCTTCCCCTTCACTTGTTGTTTGGGTGAATGGTGAATTTCTTTTGTAGTTGGTTCAGTTTGTAACAAATGATTCGATGTAATAAAGTTATGAACTTTTTTCTAAAAAAAAAAAGAAAAAAAAAAAAGTCTTTTCGAAATTTGACATGTCATCGAGCATCTCTTTTACTATTTATTTACATATCCTCTATCATAAAATCGAAATTTGTCAGAGATAACTTCAATACTTTACCAAAATTTAGTCTTAAAAAATAGAAATAATAATAATGATGCTTTCATTATTATCCTCTTTTTTAAAATGATAGGGTCCAAAGAAAGAAAATATAAAAAATTAAAGATCGACCCTGTGCCACGACAACAGAATAAGATAATATATATATTTATAATTATATGATATATAATCTATTTAATTAATTAATTTATATTTTTATTAATTATTATCTATGATGAAATTATAGCTGGAATAATATACAACTCAAGGCCCAACGAGTGGACGAACTTCTAAGTTCTAATCCATATAAATCATGAAAAGGGGAAGGAGTTTCGCTAAAACCCTTCACAGAACCTTCCGAACTCTCCAACAACAGGGAAGCTCCACTCCCCAGGTATCCGGTCTCTACCATACGCTCTCTGCGCACGCATTATTTTGTTATATATGCGTATCTGTGAGTACATTTTTCATCTGTGAGTGTATGAAGTGATTGATACGGGCGAGTGTTTGTGCATACAGATGGATCCATCGGAGCGTTACTGCTACAACCCAAACTTGCGTTGGAACCCTAAGGTTGAAGAATATTTCGTGAAAGCTTATGGAGCCGACCATTTCTCTCGAATTTCCGATTCTCTCACGTCTGTATCTCGAACGTTTCTACTTTGACGATGTGAATGTATCGGCGTTTTGTTTTATTCTCTGAGCTGGCGAGGAACTTTAGTGCGCATAAAAATCAATTCTTTATTGTTTTTCTCAGGCGTCCTTCGTGTTACTCCTGTGTGCGGGTGAATACTCTCAAATCAACCAGTGACGTCGTTATTGGGAAGCTTTTGGCTATTCTACAGGAAAGAGGGTGGCAAAATGTTTCTGCTGAAGAAGCTATTGCTCCTCGCTATACAATGGGTAGTGCTGGGGTACCTCTTGAATCTACTAGAACTACTTGTGGTCCAAATGGTTCTACTCCAAGTTCTCACCTTTCCAGATGTGATATTCCTGGTCTAGACTACTTGGTTTTCATCAATGGTTTGGGACCACTAACAGTTAACTACAAGTACGAGGAGAACAAACCTCCTAAAGAGGTGATAGTGAGTCGGAAATGTGCTGAAGCGGTTCTTAGGGGTGCTCAGGTAGGCTTAGTGAAGCTGTTAGTTTTTGTTTTTGTCCAGTTGAAGTGATATCAATGATAAATCAACAATTGAGAACACACCTGCTGTGTTATTGGAAGTTATGATTTCTTCTATTTTAAAACTTCTTGTTTTATAGTCTTGTGAATGAGGATTGGAAGCAATAAGTATGTCAGCATCCACTAGACAGTATGTTTCATTTATTTTGAATCCCAAGCTTCCTTTTCCATGATAGTTCAATGGCATTTTAATTTATGACGAGAAATCTCGTCACCTTCATGTATGGTTGTATTTGTTCATACACAATATGGGATACACGATATGTTATGATTTTTAGCCATCTGTGATATTGAACTATTAGGTGTATGTGCCTGGTGTTTTGGCCTGTAGTGCTCATGTAGAGAAAGGTGATCCCGTGGCAGTTTCTGTTGCTGTGGAACAGCCGGGCACTGATGGTGGATGGGGAATCGGTTTTACTCGTGGGACTGTACTTGAGGGATCACAAACAGGTAAGAGTTACCCTGTTCCGGGTAACACACTTCCAAAGATTCTTTCTTAAACTACTTTCTAAATTTTTGAGTTGGAATCTAGCAAAATCACTGGAAAATGCAACCAATTTTTTTGATAAAGAACTAATAGACGATATTCCATGGCACTGTTATTGAGATTCATGGAAATATGTGTTTACTTATGTATAAATAATTTTATTGATGGTTTATCCTTGGCGAAACAATAAAATCACTGAGCTGCATCAAACAAATTTTGTGCAGCTGATGAAACATCAGACATGATGTTTCATTTAATTTACTAAGGTTTCGCATTGCAGTTGCAACTTTATGTTAACCATTGCTTATGTTTTTGTGTATCAATAATAATAAGCCTTACTCTTTTCTGTGTTGCCCTCATGGAGATAATTCTGGAAATTTTTCAGGATTGATAGTTTGACTTGTATGCAGACCCTTATCATTTTGAAAGAAATGGCCTCTACATTGGCCAAGGAACCGCTATGATGTCCAGAGCTGGAATGTTTCGGGTATCTGAAGGAGTTGCAGTAGACTTGGATGACAGAGTATTTAAACTACCTTCCTTTCATGGTACAGTCCGTTTTTTTTTAAGACATGCCTGGTGAGACCCCAGAAGGATTCATGGCAGTTATTCCATGATTTCATCTTAGTCAATTACCCATTTGTTTGCATTCAAATTTTTAATGTTCATTTTAAAGTTGATTCGGTAATACAAGTTACTGTTACTGACTTCAGATTTACTTGGAGGAGAGATATTTCTTCAGAACCTTCCTAGCATCATTACGGCGCATGCCTTAGGTTTGTATTATACACGTCAGTAACATTTACTCATCTTAGGATGTGTTTAGATGATGTATTTAAAATCATGAATTCATAGTCTATCATTTTACTTGTTTGGATGATTTCGATTTGGGCAAAATTTCAAATCACATGCCTATCAATTTTAATCAGTTTCACAGTTTATTTTAAGTAGAGTCATTGTTGGTGTCATTTAAAATACAAACTTCAAATTTCTTGTACTTGTATACTTGTCCTTTTATTGTTGCGTGATAATGAAGTTTAGCATTTCTTGCAAGTTAGTGGAAAGTGAAACTGGCTTAGTACTCGATAATTCCAATCAGGAAACGTCTGGTCCTCAGTCCCTCTTTGTGATTCACTCCAATGAACTTCATGCTATTGATCTCATTGAGAACCTTGGATGCTCATATTAGAAGGATTTGATTTTTCTGATGTCGTTCAGAATAACTAAATCCTAAGGATTGTGCTGGATAAATCCTGGTATAAAAAAGCTTGGCTGAGATCACATGATAATTTATGGGTAGGATGTGTTTAATTTCTATTATAGTAGTGAAATAATTGTAAAAAAAGTTATTCTGAATTAAACTCTTTAAAGACGTCCTCATAACCTTATTCAAGTTGAAAGCTGTAGATATTTAATGTTTAGCCCTTCAATCCCATCTAATCTTTTTTTTATAAAATCCCTTGTAGATGACTTTGATACACGATGAGGGTATTGGCAGAGACGTTTTCTTGTCACGATATGCTAAGTTTCATCCCTTTGTTCCTCCGGTCCTGATGTTTTTAATAAGTTATGAGGTTATGTTCCAGAAATTAGTTTATAATTAATAATTTACCAGGCTCGAGAGAAATGAAATTTAGACAATAATTAAGTATCTTCTGGCAAGATGCATTTCATTTGTTCAACTAACATCTAAAATTTCTTTCAAATTGCTTGACCACTTGACCACATAATCCTTTTTCATCTCTATTCGTTTGTACGTCTCTACAACTTTCCCCTTCATGATTGTCACAGATCCTAGGGAAGGAGAGAGGATACTGGATATGTGTGCGGCTCCTGGAGGGAAAACTACAGCAATTGCGATTCTCATGAAGGATAAAGGAGAAGTTATTGCAGTTGATAGATCTCATAATAAGGTGCACCTTCTGAACTTGACAGGTGATTTTGAATGTCTTCATCTTTTTATGTGTTTGGATGCGTTTCAAGGTCTAAATGAGTATGGTCATGTGCCATGATTTTTGTTCTTTGTAATTCATACATCTTAGATATTCTGCTATCTACCATTGGGGTAATATTCTGCTCTCTAGAATTCCTAGATGGTGCTGCTTTATTGTCGATTCTATGATTGGAAGCCCCACTGTGAAGTGTATCCCGACGACCAAATTCAGAGTAAGCCTCCTGATACCAATTCCATGTATGTAAAAGGGAAGAACCGTAATATCCATACAAATGAGTAAGCATTAATGTGAAGTCCTGAACCTTTTATTTAGCTCATTGAGATTTATAACTCAGAGACCCAGAGCAACTATTGTTCATGTTTGCTATCAATAAAAAGTTCTTTCTGTACCTGGGTTTTATCTCTCTCTCTCTCTCTCTTTTATGGATGGGAATATATTTTTGACTTCATTGATCTATCATAATTCAGGTGCTTAACATCCAGAAATTGGCTGCTGAACTGGGCTTAGGATGCATAGCCACTTACAAACTTGATGCGCTGAAATCTGTGCGTAGATCTGTTGACATCGATACCCCTAATTGTGGAAAAAATGAAGGGATTCAATTCCCAGATTCATCAATATCAGGAATGGAGAATAGCTCCATGGGTGGTGGATATGGTCAGTCCTCCATGTTTTTTAATATTATGATGAATTGTTATTTTCTTCCTTTACCTGGATGATCCAAGGACCATCCATCCTGAAAGTTAAAACTTATTATTTAGTTATGATTTATGAGTTAAATTGTTGAGATTTTCTCTCAAAACTGTAGTACTTTCATGATTTATTTCAGGGCATTAAGAGGTAGGATAACAGATTATTTGGATAAATTTTGGTCAGGCGGTAATCAATCATGAGTTCAATATAAGATAAGAAATGCTGAAAGTGTGGAAACTTGATCAATAATATGGCTTGATGACGTTGTTGTCCAAGTTCGTTCTTAATGCTGGCATTTCTCACCCTTGTCTTCAAATTTTTTCCCTTTGAAACTGATAAATTAGATACTTCTGAGCAATTGAGGAAGCTGAATTGCACGAATAAGGCTGATGCCAGGAATACCAGCCGAAAAATGAGAAATGGGCCTGGAAGAAATAACTGTTTGGGTCATAGAGTTGAGAAATCTGAAGGGTTTTCAACAAATAGCTTTGATCGAGTTCTGCTTGATGCTCCTTGTTCTGCTCTTGGGCTGAGACCTCGCTTGTTTGCTGGAGAGGTGAGAAAGATTCCTTAATTGCTATACATGCATGTAATAGTGTTCTATAGTTCACCGGCTAACTTTATTGTTTGCCATATGTGGATCACAGCTGGCAAATGAACTGTATTAGCTCAGTTCATTATGTGCTTCAGGTCTATATGGTTTCGATGCAATTTGACAGTCATGGAATTTTTGGATTTTATTTTGAGAGAAAGGAATCGGTAGATTGTGAAGAGTATTTTTTTTAATATGTACCCTATGAAGCGTCGTTGTGTGTTGGACAATGAATTTTCTCCAAATATTCCTTCTGAATTAATATATCAGATTCTAGGTGGAACAGACCACATATTTTTTCTAGCTTAGGATAACCCACAATTTGGTTTTGCCAGTTAACTCATAGCTCGAACAAACTATACTGAATATGATTTAAACCTTGATATTTTGAATAATTATTCTTAAGTTTATCTGTATTGTGAAATATGATCCTATTTTTTTTTGGACGAGGCAAGTTTAAGTGATCTTTTATTGATGGATCTCAATCCATATTAAAAGTGCTTGGTTTGCCTGAGTATGAAATATGCTGTCATGCTTGTAATCAACCTGCTTGCAACAAGCAGCGGTTTTGCCAAATAGGGGCTGTGAATAAGATGCAGGTTTACACAAAGTCGCTTTTCCCTGCTTCATTCTATATCTTTGAAGCTATTGTGAGAGAAGCTAAAAAAGTAATTCTGGTTGCCTTCTGATTTCTGTTATTATTGATAAATTAATCCTATGCAATTAAGTTCATATCTGTATAAATCTAATCTTGTTATGATTTTCTTTCTGTAGTTCCATGTACTTGTTTTGTTTCTTTTGCGTCACATCACTTGCAATGGATAACTCGAATTTGAGAAATATGGTCTGCACTTTTGTCTAATAATCTTTTTCTATTTGACCATACAGAATTTTTTTCATAGTTTAAGGATTGTGGACGCCCAGCATTCGGGTCTCATGATTCTTATATGTTTTTCTATTTTCCTAATAATGCTGGGAAAGTTTTGATATCTTGCGTTTCTGTCCTTCATGATGGCTCCTATATGTAGGAGACAATTGAATCATTACGAACCCATGCCAAGTATCAGAGACGAATGTTTGACCAGGCTGTGCAGCTTGTTCGCTCTGGTGGTGTTATTGTGTATTCCACGTAAGCATTTTCCCGACTTTTTTACACCATTATTTTCAACTCTTGCCTTTAGATGTATTAATTATATATATATATATATATATATATGATACAGTTCCAAACAGATTCTCTACTTTTCACATGCAAAAAGAAAGGCCAGGAGTGTCAAAAAATTGATAAATTTACGATGGAACAGAAATATATGTAATGCATTTAACTGTGGTGATACATGTAAAAAATTGACACTTTGATCTTGGTTCTTTAACTCTTATAAGCAGCGATCTAATAGGACCGGGTAAAGCTGATATGATATTTCTTTGTATTTTTTGGAGCTTTCCCTTCACAAAATACTGTTCACACTTTATTACTCTATCATGTGTACCTTATGCTTATTGGGGTAGAGTATGATAGCATGCGATCTCACGCTGCAGATGTACCATAAATCCTGGAGAAAATGAAGCATTAGTTCGATATGCATTGGATACATATACATTTCTTTCATTGGCATCACAGGTTAGAAAGAAGTTTTTGAGTTTGTTTATATCATTAAATACTCGTTTAATATTCCGATCAGCGCTACGCAGGCAATACTTTATGCTAACGAGTTTAGTTCTGTTTTTGGAGTTTGAAACTGCATTGAACTCAATAAGTTGGTTTCATTCCCTTGTTTAAACTCTAAATGAGTTTCTTTTTGGCACTTAACCTTCTTGGTGCAAATTATGGCGTCATAGAAAATGTCGTGGTTAATGTCATTTATGAAAGTTACTGTTCTGGCCCTGTGGGATGCAAGTTGATGCATCTTGTTTCTATAGTCAAGATTGATTTATTTCATATCTTTGATCATTCATTGTAGAATCCAAAGGTAGGGGGCCCTGGCCTTGTTGGTGGTTGTCAATTTCCTGACGGATACCTGGAGTAAGTCAATCTTTTTGTTTCTTGCAACTCTTTATTTATTTTTATTAACTCAGTTACTGAAATCTCTTAGTTTGTAATCATGGTTATTAAGGGCACACGATAGTGATGTGACATGGCCCTTTTAGGCATCCCTGATTTTCCTAAGAACACGGGAATGGTTGGGAGATTGTTTGGGTCAAGCAGTCAGAAATTGCATAATTCCACCAATAAAACTAGACCTTGCCGTAAGTGGAAGGTTAGTAAATATAGGTTTACTGCTGATGAATCCCCATCAAGACGACATGGTCAAAGTCAGTGAAATTCCACTAATACCAAGTAACATATTGCACTGAACTAAGGTGAGAGCCTTTGCGTGTTATGTGATAATTAATTAGCTCCATAACTCGTGTCCATGTCCATTTTATAATGTGAAACAAACAGGTTGTTCCTGCGGCCACTGTTACCTCGATGGACTAGAGTAGAAGTGGAAGATTCCAATTATTGGGGATTTACTATAAACCTACTATGAGATATCATTAATGCGAAAAGCCAGAATATCTTCTAAAACTTGAATTTTCAAACCATTACTGATTAATTTATGACAGCTTTATTCAATTTGGTTATGTAGAGCATTTTTACGTCAACATTCTATCAACTTCTTGTCCTTTCAAGTACACTCCAGCGATAGCCCTTACCCATTTTGTAATGTATGTTATATTTTTCAGGGAATGGTTAAAACCTGGTGAAGAAGATCTTGTCCAGAGATTTGATCCATCTTCTTCACTTGATACCATAGGCTTTTTCATTGCCAAGTTTAATGTCGGTTCAAAAGATATCTGAATTGTAATACAAGAGAATCAGTTTTCCTGTTCTTTCGACTTCATTTCTTGTAAGGTTGGTGCCTCGGGAATATATATTGAACTGAAATGAAGCGAACTTCAACTTTTTTACTGTTCCAACATGGGCTATAAGGTGTAAGATTTACCTATGGTTCATTTTGTATATGGAACCTAAAATCTGAATGCTGTAATTCATCAACATTTTCTCAGCAATTTCATCGCTTATATGTTTTCGATTTTTGTGCCTTCGAGCTCATATCTATGCTTACGGTTTTCCAATTTTCTCTTTGTTTTTTCGTGTGGATGCCTCATAGCGGTTCAGATGTGCTTTGGTTGGCGTTTGTCACGTATGTAGTTGATCACACATTCCCATCGAAACTCACGTCACTCGACCATATGTAAAGATAGGCAGGTCAAATTTAATGATGTCTCCGTCTCCGGAACAGTTACTCCCGATGCAGTGTAGCTTATGGTCGTCACTTAATAAGTAGACAAAACACCACGTTGATGTACCGATGTAACTTCTATTTGTAAATGACTTTCATATACGGGTCAAGATGTAAACATTTCTGAGCGGTCCATGTTTATGAAGCACAACTAGGGGTGTTCATCGGTCGATTCGGTTCGGTTTTCGGTTTTTTATTTCGGTTTTTTCGGTTTTCGGTTTTACAAATATATAATCCGATATCCGAACCATTTTTCTTCGGTTCGGTTCGGTTTCCTACCGAAATGGTTCGGTTATTTCGGTCGGTTATTTCATTTTTGATACAATTATTTAAATTAATAATATAAATATATTATAAAATATAATATGTCATTTTTTAAATGATTTCTTAGTAAAATATTTAAATATAAAGTACAAATGAATTACATAAACAACAATCAACTAAGTATTATTCAAAATAATTCTTCATTCACTAATATCATCTCAATAAATAATATAAAATAAAAATAACATTATTAATTTAATTAAATTTCAGTTTTTTCGGTCGGTTCGGTTTTGACATTTATAATCCGAAACCGAACCAAATTAATTTCGGTTTTAACATTTATATCCGAATTATAAAATTCGGTTTTCGGTTCGATTTAGTGTTCGGTTTTTTCGGTTTTTTCGGTTTTATCCAAAATTTGAACACCCCTAAGCACAAGTAACACTTTTCTCTGTCCCCTGCCCTAGGATGTTTCTTGCTTGCACATCATCGGGCCATTTTTTCTTACTTGCACATACGATGAAAATGGGCCTGTTTCTAGTTTTACTTGGACTTTTTGAAATATATGGATTGATTCTTTCGAAAACAAGTAGAGGAAAAGACAAGAAAAGAAAAACCACAGCATTACTGTTGAATAAATATGAAGACATTTGAAAAATATTTTATTTCTTAAAACACGAGAGTATTTGATCGAGTAGTCATATACTTCTTTTTATCTCTTAGACAGACTAAAGCTAAATAAGGATTATATTTCCCTTATAAAAATTACATTTTTAAAAAATATTTGAAGTGTTGTTTCAAATAAAAAAGAAAAGAAAAGAAAAGAAAAGTTTTTCTAGTCTAGCGCATTTGGTATCGAGAACCTTGAAATCAACACACCATCTAAATAGAGCACGTGAAAAAAGTGGCATTCTCTTCAAGTAAACAGGCATGATACTGAATTATTGATGTTCCAACCCTACGGTGGCTAAAACAAACTAGATAGAAAAATATTAAATAAAATAAAAACAAAACAAGACTTATATAAGTGCATTGTTATTCCTGAAAAATCATTTTTATATATTATCCATCTCGACTTTATTTTTTCTCAATATTAACCAGAAAAATATGATCATAACAATCATTATTTCCCAAAAAAAAAAAAACATAATAACAACAATAAGATCAGATTCAGTGCATAAAATAATAACAAAAAATAACAACAATAGAGGGATTCAATCCAAAGCCTCAATACTCATTGATATTTTCATCAATCGCACGAAGTTATGGCTCCCATGAATACTCAGATCGGTCCCCCCTCCTCTTCTCATGCACTTCAAGTCTTCAACATTTCTCCACTCACCTTTTTCCTCTGTATAATTATTATTTCCCCCCATATTTTGATCACGAGGAACCATTTTCCCTGTCGTCCTACTTGAACCGGATTCCTTCTTCTTGTATTCGATGTCAAGAAACTTTACATGACGACGATTTTTGGCCTTGTCTTTTGTCCCGGGCTTCACCATGATGCTGGATTTACTTACACCATTGGAAACTAGATCATTACGATCCAATGGTGATTTTGTAACAAACGAAACTACGGATGTTTTCCTGATCCGACTGCCGTGGGACAACATAATATCTCTGGCCCGGGACGAGGATCTCGTCGGGCCTGACGATGAAGTCCCACGGCCGACGGAATATCTCGGGCCGCCGGGCAAGAATGAACTTAGGGTACTTTTCAATTATCCTTGCTGCAGGAACAACCATGCAGTAGTAGTATTCTGCCAGCCCTCCTACATGGATGATCTTCAAGGTCCGTGATCTCTGCTCTGCATGGCCAGATCAAGGGTTTTCCAGGGCCCCCCGTGCATGGGAAGATAAAGTTAGTTTGGAGTATTTTGTTGCCTAATATTCTGTTCAGCATTTTTGTGTGGGTTGATTAATTCGTTTCTGAGATGGGATTGAATGATTTCAAGCTTAGACAACAATTATATGAGAGAGCCAGCTAAGGTTGTAAAATTACGATGATTCCAAGAAATTTTGGGTGAATATGTTTAGTTATTAGTCATGTTTCGATGAATGACGGCAGTTATTATTACAAATCTTGCCTGGATTTTTTCGATGGTTCTGAAGAAACTCTAATGATAATTAATGATAATTAATGTTAATTAATATTGGTTCTGAAGACTTGTTTTAAAATATTGATTTTTTCGATGGTTCTGAAGAAACTCTAATGATAATTAATATTGATTTATATTAAAAAATCTCACATAAAAAATCTAATCACTAAGTAAAATCTTCTCACAAACTTAATTTAAAATAATTCATTTTGTTGTTTTTAAATATGTGACTAAAAATAATAATTCACTTTTTTGATTAAAAAATCATATAAATAACAAAACATGCAAATTTATTCGTTCATCCAATAGAATCGACGAATCAAATTCTCGAAGTTGTGAGAGTATATGAAATTATATCACTCCACGTGTTCTGATAGCATGGGGTAGTGTGCCTCACCGAGTACAACCGTCTAAAATTTAAAGATTATAAAAAATATTATCTTATGTAACTCGTATAAAACGTTAAAAAAATAATAAGATATTCCATGTGACGATTTCATAAATCTATTAATATAAAACCGATCAATTCGATTCTTATTTAAAATGAAAATCAATAATTTTAGTAAAACAATTATTATTTTTTCAAGAATTATATCAGGTTAGTGATCTATTTTATAAAAATAACTATAAAATCATCGCATATTAGTTTTTTGTATTGTTTGAATTACAAGAAATCTAGGAAACATATGAAATATAGAAATAATATTTAATTAATCGTTACTTTCTATGTTGCTTAATTTTCTATGATAAAACTAATGTGATATCATTTTATGAGTCAATTTTCGGCCAACTTAATTCATAAAAAATATTATATTTTATGTCAAAAATATTAATTTTCATGTAGATATAGATCATATCGACTCATATAACAAATATAGACCCGTGTGTAGACTTGTCAAATTGGGTCAGGCCCGTCGGGTCGGCCCGCCCCGCTATAAAAATTGAGCGGGTTGAGCTGATAAAATAGCAGCCCGTTTGGAGGCGGGCCAAATGGGTTGAGCCCGTTTGGGTTGCGGGCCAAGATGGGTCGAGCCCAAACGGGGCGGGTTGGCCCGCCAAATTTGGGAAGAATTTTATATTTTTTTTATATTTTTGAGTTGTAAATTTTATACAAAAATTGGAATAAGTCACATGCGCCTCCATCACTCTATTATCTTATTTCTTTCTTATTTTTCTCATTGATCTCACCTCCATCACTAACTCTTGTAAAATATGAATCTTAAAGAGAAGAAATTTCTTTAAATTTTATTCATTAATCTTAAAATAATTTTTAAACATAACAGTTGTTTGTTTGAAGTCCGACGAATTGTAGTGAAATTTTGTGGACCCGACGGAGGTTTGATAATTATGTGTATTGTTGAACACATAATATTTTCTAAAATTTACAACCTTATCTTTCCTCGACTTTTTGTTCTCTTCCATGTCTCAATCTTCATTTTGGTTTAAGCACTTTATTTTTTTTGTATTATGTTGATGTTTTCTTAATTTCTCTTCTTTCAATGTTTTTAAGTATTTTATGAAACTATTTGACTAAAATATATTTTTCTTCTATATTTACTATAATATTGTTTAGTATTTTTTTTTCTTTAAAAAAATAAGCGGGTCGGCCCGCCTAGCCCGCGGCCCAAGGTGGGTTGGGTTGGGTTGGCCATTTAGAGGCCCGCGAAAATGGCGGGCCGGCCCGCCCCGCCCCGCCTAATGACGGGTTGCGGCGGGTTGCGGGCTGGCCCGCCCCGCCAGCCCGTTTTGACATGTATACCCGTGTGATTGTCTTACAAGAGACATACTTATTTTCAATTAAAATATAGTTTGAATTGTTCTTCCAAGAAAATACAAAAACTCAGTCTTATTCGTTAATTTTATGAGATAAATCTTCGAATTGAACCTATTCATGAGAAATATTAAATTTTAAATAAAAAATATTAATTTTTAATGTATAAACCGAACCGATTCATCTCTCATGTACCTACTAATACATATATATATATATATATATATATATATACATATATATATATATATATATATTATATATTGTTTGAAACTGAAAGCACTGCATTTCAAGTACTTGTACCACCCGCCCCCATAGCCTGGAGATAGATATAAATACATACGCATATATGTACACACACATATGTTCCTACTAGCACTTTACAAGTTTCCTAATTTTGCCCGATCCAGCTGCCAGCTTTCTAAATTTTCCGATTAAGAAATCCGAAATCTTCAAATCCCACTAATTTCTATTCGCTCTCCACCAAGGTATGGTTTACAGTTTTCATTCATTGTGATGCCTCTTTTTTTCCCCTTTTTTTTCCTAATCTATATCCATGTATATGACAGTAGTTTCGACGTTTTTAAATTAAATCTTGCGTGTATCTAGTATCAGATGACCAGCTCTTGTATTTTTTTTTCTTGAATTGAATTGGTCACCGACTAACTTTGATTGAGTTAGTCATTACTGCTTGCGTTCATCAGGATCCGTGATTTTTCCACGATTTTGACGTATGATGGAGTAATTTTTAATTGTGAAATGGGCAGAAATAATTTATTTGGAGGAATATTTACTTTTGTAATGTGTGAATTATTTGAGTTTCATATCAGCTGCTTTGTTTTGAATGTCCTACGTTGCTTGCGTGTGTTTTTCTAGTTTTAATCTTTCTTGTGTCGTGCAATAGTTTGGTTTTCTCTCTCAAGCCAAACGACCGAGGAGAAACCAAGGGAGGTACATCAACCTAACGGGAAGTAGAGGGGGTCTCCGTAAACTAAACTGTATATTATCTTTTCGAAATTGTAGTTTTTGTTCCAAAATATATTATTTCATTCCTCATTGCAAATCTTTGATCTGCCTAGACCCATTAAATTTGATTATTGCATAAGTCTTTCTCATCCTTCTGATAAAGTGGTCAGGGGGATCTCGTCTGAAGCACAATGTTTGAGTAATGCCTAGGAGAGTCTGGCCCCATATATGTGTGCTTTGGATTGATTCATACTATCGTTTGCTGTGTCTAGTCATTGACTTTGATCGAATTTTAATTTTAATGATATTTTTGCAATTCTCTGTGAACATAATATTAATTTAGCCACACTATGTTTGATATTCACGTTTCTGATATTTCTCCTATTATGGCTAACCTTTTCACCTGTTTCATTGTTGTTCATCTAAAGTTGATCGTGACTGGGTCGAAGTGAAGTATCTTGAACGCAAACACGATGGATGATGTGGGGGGTGGCTTTTCTTTTTCGACATTTAAAGACAATGGTTCATATGGAATTGTTTGTGCTGTCATCATGGCTGTTGTCATACCTATACTTCTTGCCGTGGTTCTTGGGAGTAAAAGAAAGTCAAAGCAGAGAGGTGTTCCCGTTGAAGTTGTTGGTGGGACTGACTTGGTAATGCGTAATGCTAGATCTGTCAAATTGGTCGAGGTTCCTTGGGAAGGGGCTACAACTTTGGCTGCTTTGTTCGAGCAGTCTTGTAAAAAAAATTCCGGTGAAAAGTTTCTTGGGACAAGAAAAGTAATTGGGAAGGAATTTGTTACAGCTAGCGATGGGCGAAAATTTGAGAAACTTCATTTGGGAGAGTACCAGTGGGAAACTTACGCGCAGGCTTTCACTCGTGCCTGTAACTTTGCGTCCGGTCTTCTTAAAATAGGTCATGATATGGACACTCGTGCTGCAATTTTTTCTGAAACTTGCGCAGAGTGGATGATAGCATTTCAGGTAATATTAAAAGTTTTCATGTAGGTTTTGGAACTTCTGTATTGTTCTTCTTTCTGAGTCTTTTCTGTGCCATAACCAATTTTACTTGCTCTTTTGTAATCTTATAAATTCAGGTGTATATTTTTGGACTTCTTATTTTGGTTCCGAGTTTTTTCTTTCTGTGCAATAACCAATTTTACTTGCTCTTTGGTGTCAGGCATGCTTCCGGCAGAACATCACTGTTGTTACAATTTATGCTTCCTTAGGGGATGATGCCCTAATTCACTCACTTAATGAGGTTGTAATTAATTCCTCACTTCAAAACTTTTTTCCTGTTCAATTTCTGTATTCATTATTTTACCTTGTATCTTCACATTAGTATGCTTTTGTTTTTTCTTTCATGGTTGGGTAAAATTTTTCGTTGAGATCATCCTTGTGAGAATTCCATCAGCGAGTATTACTTACTTTCTCCAATGTTTGTCAGACTCAAGTATCAACTGTGATTTGTGACTCCAAGCAATTGAAGAAGTTGGCTGCAGTAAGTTCAAGTTTGAAAACCATTAGCCAGGTTATTTATATTGATGATGAAGACACTACAAGTGGTTCCAGTGCTTCCCAAGATATTGGAAATTGGAGAAAATTCTATTTTTCTGAGGTTGAAAAACTTGGAAGCAATAATCCTTCTCGTCCTAGTCTGCCAACCAAGAAAGATATTGCTGTCATCATGTACACAAGTGGCAGTACGGGCCTTCCTAAGGTTTGACTGAAATTGTTGTAATGCTGATGGACATGCATTGAAATCAATTTATTGCTTGGTTCATGAATGCACTATGCTCTTCTTCAGAGGAAATTAATGTTTATGGGTTGCAATACTATGTATATGCTTGTTACCTCTTTTCTGAATGAGATGATTTTAAAGTTTTATGCATAGAAGTTAAAATGGTGTAAGAAACTTAATATGTTCCAGAAATGTTGAATAATGCTGATTCCCATTCTGCCACATTTTGCTCGCAAATTGTGATTTTTTTAAATCAATAACATGATCTCCTATTCGTTTTGAAGGGTGTTATGATGACTCATGGAAACATTGTGGCCACTGCAGCTGCCGTTATGACAGTCATTCCAGGAATTGGAAGCAAAGATGTCTATCTTGCTTATTTGCCTTTAGCTCATGTGTTTGAGTTAGCTGCAGAGGTAGCCTGTTAGTTAAACTTTTTGTCTTGACTTATGGTCACGGATGATAATTCTTCTACCTCTAAGATATTGTGCTTTTCTAGACTGTGATGTTGACTGCAGGTGCCTCAATTGGCTATGGCTCAGCACTGACATTAACGGACACCTCCAACAAAATAAAAAAAGGAACACAGGGAGATGCATCTGCATTGAAGCCTACACTGATGGCAGCTGTTCCAGCTATCCTAGACCGTGTTAGAGACGGAGTTCTGAAGAAGGTCTTTCATAAACTGTGTTTTCTTCTTCATCAGTATGCTTTAAATGTGTGTTGTGTATGAGGTTGTAAAGGTCGAAGAGATTCAGTTTTATCTTCTTTAATATGTATCCTTTTCTTAAGTCGTGTTTTCCCAATTAGCTAGGGAGGGAGACAGGGGTAAGGCAGTGTGCTGCTCTATTATTTGCCGGTGCAGTTGCGAGTAATGAAGCCTCTAACTCATGTATCCTTTTCTTTGTGTCAGGTTGATGAAAAGGGAGGTTTTGTGAAAAAACTTTTCAATATTGCTTACAATCGTCGATTGGCAACTATTGAGGGAAGCTTGTTTGGTGCGTGGGGTATAGAAAGTCTCTTTTGGGATATTGTTGTTTTTAAGAAGATAAGGTCTATCCTTGGAGGAGAAATTCGACTTATGCTTTGTGGTGGAGCTCCTTTGTCGGGAGATGCTCAGAGATTTATCAACATTTGCATGGGGTATTTCTTCTACGATTTAACTTTACAGAAATAATCACAGTATCCATTCAACCAGTGCATTTGCTTCTGCTGAACGAGTTGTCTGAATTTTTCAAATTGTCTTTGGTATGTTTTTTGGCACCTGGATCTGCTTATGTTCATAGGGCGCCTATTGGTCAAGGATATGGCTTGACTGAAACATGTGCAGGAGCTGCCTTTTCAGAGTGGGATGACCCTTCTGTTGGGCGTGTTGGTCCTCCACTTCCTTGTTGCTACGTCAAGGTAAAATTTAATTTGCTAAGTATTATTTGAATATTAAATTTGTGATTTTTCTTGCTAGAGCAAGCAAGTGAATAATGTCTGAGACATCTTCCTCGTTTGTCTTTCTTTTATAATTTTAATGGAATTCATTCTTTATTCAACTATTAAAGACTGCGTTCAAAAGAATGTTCAAGAGCATCCCCTAACCGTAAGTTATATGTTATAATCTACTTTTGGATCAATCCTTATCTAAGATTGTTTGCAATCCGGCAAGTTAACCTCTACATTTCAATCCCGAGGGCCTGTAATTAAACACTTCCTACTGAAAATAATAAAATGTGAAGGCAAAAGAAACTACCAGTTGTAATTTTGAAGTGTTCAGTTTTTGGATCAAACATTTTTGTTTATTTCTGCCTAACTTTTCTTTGGTACTTATTTTTGCAGCTCGTGTCTTGGGAAGAAGGTGGTTATACTATAGTAGATAAGCCAATGCCACGGGGAGAGATTGTTATTGGTGGACACAGCGTGACAGCTGGGTATTTTAACAATGATTCCAAAACTAAAGAGGTGTACGAGGTGCAAACTCGCTTTTAGTGGACAAGGTAATTAAGCAACTAATGGTACCTCTTTCTAGTTTCTAACTAATGTATTTCTCTCATACAGGTCGATGAGAGGGGCATGCGTTGGTTCTACACTGGTGATATTGGAAGGTTTCACCCTGATGGATGTCTTGAGATTATTGATAGGAAGAAAGATATCGTGAAGCTTCAACATGGCGAGTACATCTCACTTGGAAAGGTAATATATCAGTTGCCAATCAATTGTGGAGTGGGATCAACTTGGTTGGTCTCTCATCAAATATGCTATTTTTGGGGATTGATCTCTCATCTTTGGCTAATTACATGATATTAATGCATTTGGTTTGATCTCTCATCTTAATGTTATGGTCTAGTATTTGTGCGGTTTGTTGAGAATCAATTAAGTGGATGAGGTACATTGGAAAGGGTTACCATCGGTCAGCATTGATGTTATGGTCACATGCATGTTACAGCCCTTATAGTTCGTATTAAGAAGTGCTTGGATACAAATAAACGTGAGTGATGGACCCCATGGGCATCGATTGCCAAGAGGTGGACAATGTCACGATATCGTATTAGTTGCGCAAGCAAAACTTTGAGTCACTTATAAGCATCGTAGGGTCTCAAATGTAATAGGCTGGTCTTTTGGGCTTGGAATCTTCATTAAGGCTTATTAACTGAGATTATAAACAACCAAAGAGGATACCCTCCATCAAGTTTAACACGAGTATAGTACACTTTTATGTTTCTGTGTTTGATCAAGGTAGAATTTGATTCGTCAATGCTGATAATTTCAGGTTGAGGCAGCAGTGTCGTCGAGCACATATGTTGATAGTATTATGGTCTATGCGGATCCCTTCCACAACTTTTGTGTAGCCCTCGTGGTGCCTGCACATCAGGCTCTTGAGGGATGGGCCCGTGATTCTGGAATTAAGTACGGGGATTTTCCTGATCTATGCAAAAAGTCTGAAGCGAAGAATGAGGTTCAACAATCACTTTTCAAGGTTTGTTTCTTTTCACTTCTGTAGAATATATACCCTTGTCATCTAGTTAAAATCCATCGCATGAACCTCTTGTTTCTATGGTGAATTTATGATTTTTCTTAAAAGTTTTGCTGTGTTGTTGCTTGATGCATGGGTACATAATCAGACCGCGGCCTTTTAAACCCCTCTGGAGTGGAAACATTTTGTACCTATACATATTATATGTCCTACTTTCTGAAAGTGCTCACTCATCGTGTTGGGTTCTTATTGGTCAGATATGGGGATGAATAGCTACAAGAGATGAATAGCTACAAGAGAAAAGATCAATCTTAAAAAGGAAAAAATGATAGTACGGAATTGGATAAAGTTATATCTTGATTGTGAACAGAAATAAGGAACTATGTAAATTCCTACCAGAGGAAAGGACATAAGAAAAAGTCAATTCGGCTAAATTGGAAAAAGCGAAGTGTTGGTAGTAACATTTCCAATGTTTTTTTTTAAAAAATTTATCTTTGTCAAATATTACTGGCACATCTTTATCCCTATAACGTAGCATTTTACTCATTCCATTGGTATAACATGCAGGCAGCCAAGGCGGCTAAACTTGAAAAGTCTGAAATTCCGGCAAAGGTTACGCTGTTGCCGGAGCCATGGACTCCAGAAAGTGGTTTGGTCACTGCAGCTCTGAAATTGAAGAGGGAGTCATTGAAGAGCAAATTTAAAGATGAGCTCGAACTGTTGTACAAGTGAATTAAATTTGATGTTGGATAAATTATGTCTGATGTATTTATATTAAAAGTGCAACCTCGATTTTCGAAATTTAATGGACTTTAATAGGAAAGTCTTGAAACGAAATCCTCTGCTAACTCTCTACATAAAATGCCACATGAGAATGTACGTCATATATTTGGCCATTATATCAAGTAATTTTTTACATAATTAAAATTATTTATTTTTGTGTAATATGTAATACAATATAGAATGGAGTAGATAATTATATTTCGAAAATCGTACTATTGTTTTTGAGGAGTCTGAAATTATGTATGTTTGGATTGATGCGGAATTGCTGTGCGATTAATAGATTTGTGCCTTGTAATTAAGTACTTTCGGTTCTGGTATTAATAGAATTATGTACTTTCTAAACTGAGATTCAACGTAGTTTCTATGTAATGGACAATGAATTTAATTCCCTTTATTATCGCTATGTAGTTTCTATGTAATGGACAATGGATTTAATTCCCCTTATTCGACAGCAATAATGATCGACACGTGTAGATCAACAATTGCAAACGTGTTTCGAGAAGCTCGGTCAACCTTTGTGAAAAAATCTTCAACATCCTCATTTCAAAATAAAAAAGGAAAAATCTATAATATTTTTTTAGAAATTGAAAAACCTTAATAAATTATGTAAAACGTTCCATTTTTATTTCTTATTTTCCAAATATTTTGTTTGAGTCATCTAATGGCATAAATTTTTTATAACATGGTATTAAATTAATTATTTTTTGTTGGGTTGACAACGGCATTCATCTAACTGATATGGATAGTTGTAATTTCTTTATTTATCTTTTAATTTTATACTATTGTTTTTTCGGTCAATATGTTCAAATGACGATAAAAGTTTGTACGTCATTTGGAACAATTGAAATTGTGTGATGGAAAGCCTATCTAGGCTTACCATGGGCTTGTAGCACCCATAGCCCTTTAAAAGGGAGGTCTCAGGCCCATTTTGGATGGGCCTCTAGTTGTCTACATGGGCCCATCCATTTTTCTCCATCCTCGTTCGCTGCTCGCCCTTTTCGCTCGCTCAGTACCCCATTCTCCATTGGAACTCTTGTCAAAGCTTCAAGATTTAAGGTACAGTTCAGTTAATCGATTAATAAATTTTGCACTTATAGAGCACCAAATCTATCAAGAATGTTGTGTTCGCAAAATGGTTTTTTTTCTACTGGGATTTCAGATTGTTTTTTGTTGCAGTGTGTTCATTCATGTCTAGTCCTTGCACTTCACTAGAAATTGAATTTATGCGGGTCTTAATATTAGCTTATTATCATGTTTAGAGTGAGATGACGCCCATTTGCTTTTGCGGCAAAGTGTTCTTTAATGGTATATAAAAAAAGGTGTTCTTTTAAGCAATTATATTAACCAAGAGAGGTCATTTGACATTCATGTGTTTATATGTTTTATATTATACAAGAGAGGTCGATTAATGAATTTTTCGTATCTGAAAATATTTGGTCTTGGTAATCAATTGCTTAATCCACTGATCTTTTTTTGGTCTGATTGCAGAGGAGTCAGTTCTTTTTGTTTCTGTTTTGTACGTTTGATTTCTAAATTCTTGATGTTGACAACATGCATTTTTTGTGCATTGGTTGATAAACACGATGTAGTCTGTTGAAAACTAGGCTTTTTGTTTAAGAAATAGAAGAAAGGAGAAAATCTTCAATATCCATACTTGGTGGAATAGAAATGAATTTTCTCGATGTCAGATTGTGATCTGTTCTCAAATGCTGTTTTAAGCTTAGCTCAAGTCAACAAAAACACATTTTTAGGAGAGCAGTGATATTTTGGAAATGCTGAGAACTTCTCTGTTGAGCAATGTTCAACTGAAAGTTGTGACATTTTGGTCGGTTACAAGGTGGTGTACCTCTCTATCTTTGTGTCGATGAAAGTAGTAAACTTCCATCACCAACTATAGTTTGAACTTTGAACATTCGCCATCAGACAAGGGTATATTATTTGTTCTTTAGTAGTTTGTTCTGACAGAAAGTGCGCCGCTAAAAAAGGAATCTTGGGATTAATTTAATAGTTTTTTCAAGTTTGGGATGTTAAAATCCATCATTTGAACTACAAGATTAACCATTGGCCTTCTTTTACATTATATTATATTCCTTATTCTCTGTCCCTGCGCTGGAAGTTTTGAATTATCTTGCGTAGTCAAGTGGCCGATTAAGGTATTACACATGCCAAAACATTTTGCAAAGTTCTCAAGAGTTATTTTGAGGATGTTGGTTTTGTGAAAGGCTGAAAGCCCATTTTTATTGTGAGATGTCCATCACTAGTAAATGAGAAATCAAAGGCAGTTAATAACAACCATGTAATCATGGGTGAAACACGCATCGATTGCTTGGAGATTAGTGGTGGCTAATAGAACAAGAATATTGACCGAAGTTTTAAGACTTACAATTGCATGGTTCATTTTCTTTCCTTGAAAAGAAGATGCGAGTGATTACGTTGATGCCTCAATGCCCTTTGTATAGTCTTTTCTTTTCCCTCTCATTTTTTACAACCCAATAACCCTCCGGCTCGATTTTTTTGTGTATCAATCTAGCTCGAGTGTGGCTAACTGGGCAATATTAACTAGAGTATCCCTAATTTTTTTATAAACCTAATTTTTAACGCATGTAATTTATTAAAAAGATAAATGGTAAAGTATTAATTGAAATATTTGTAAAAAAATTAAATCAAGCTTTGAACAGAGATACTCATGCTAAACTCGAGTTGCTATTTGGCTACTTGAACTTGCTTGCAACCCCCTATGCAGAATATAAAGTTGATATTCTTCTTGATGTTTTTACTGATGAAATATTAATCTAGCACTTCATGATGTGATGATCATCGTCTTCCTTTCCTTTGTGTACGCCAGATACTGAGGAGGAGATTGAGAGATATTAAAAGTGGTGAATCGAGGATTCTCAAGATTTTCGACGGCTTCAGGAAGTTGTTCAACTGTGAAAACAAATGTAGCATTAGAGTCAGAAACTCGAAACTAAAGATATGTTGACTTTTAGCAGCTGTTCCAACAAAACCGGAGTCAGAAAAGCTTGTATGTTAGCAGTGTTTCAATAAAACCAGAGTCAGAAAAGCTTATACGTTGGTTAGTATTTTACACTTTGGTTTATTTGAAGACACTATCCAATACTTCATCTCAATTAAATGCCACAAAATCGTGAGAAGTCAATTCACTTGCCATTAAAACATTCGTTAGCTTCTACAATCGAAGAGTACAATTTATTCAACTTACTCGATAAAAAAAAAAAAACAAAAACAGAACCATGTAAAATCAAGAATACTTCATCTAAACTGGAGATGTTACAAACAAATCTAGTTCGCTTGGGTGCCCATTACTTCCATAGAGCCAGACAAATGCAGCTGAAGCCACATACTTACCAAAAAATGCTGGGTATCTGGTTACAGAAGCTCTACGACGAAGGCTGAAGCACCTCCTCCTCCATTGCAAACACCACCAACTCCGTATTTACCATTCTTCTGCTTCAATACCTAGACAACGAAATTTTATCATTTTAATGAATTTGCATATCATCTTGTTCCAGCAACAGAATATATATATATATATATATACCCAAAGTTTTAGCATTGAAGAAAAATATCACTTCCACAGTTGATGGCCACCAAGCACCGGTATCCAACACAAATTTCAAGTAGAATCATGCAAATTAATTGAATATTGAATACTTAGTACAAGGGAAAATATACCCCCAAAAGTGTGACCAGGATACGAGCTCCACTGCAACCTAGAGGATGCCCCAAGGCTACAGCTCCACCGTGAATGTTAACTTTTTCCTGCAAAATATTTCATCACTAATTTCAAGGTCGGTAGTTACATATATGGCGTAACTGGCTGATAACATTTTGCAAAGAATGAAATTTAGTCGAATTGAGAAAATTGAAATTGGGAAACTCACAGGAGCAATACCAAGAAGCTTCTGATTTGCAAGAGCAACAACCTAGATGAGGACCACAAGGTAGATTAAGAAGTAAGAACAACAGATTCAAAATCGCCAAACTATTTTCTCACTTAGGCTAATGAAGGTGCTTAATGGCATACCGCAAAGGCTTCATTAATCTCATAATAGTCTATTCGAGATGCTTCTAAACCAGCATTTGAAATTGCTTTTGGAATTGCAAGTGCTGGTGCAGTTGTAAATAATTCAGGTGCCTGCATAATGTGCTCCAATTTGCAATTGTATATTCAAACATTACAAGACTGAAAATGAGGAGAATTTTTTTTTAGATCCTTTTAAGGTCATAAACTCACAAGATTACCTGAGCAGCATCAGCATATCCTGAGATCTTTGCAATGACATCTAGACCAAGCTTCACAACCTTCTCTCCACTGACTAAAATGAGAGCAGCAGCACCATCACTGAAAATAAAATCTTATTTCAACAGTCGATTAAAAAAACTACCATTCAACATTCTGAGAAACAATGCTTAAAAAAAACCATTTAAGGAATTTAAACCACCCAACGCCAAGATAATTAGTATGATTTTGTAAGAACCATTAGCATTGGGTTCAATCCCTTTGTTAAATCAAAGTGACACATTTAAAATTTTGCAGTAAACTTGAAATTCCTTGAATATAATTGAAAAGAATATCAGCATGTATATTTCAATTACTGATATTTCTAAGGAAATTGCAATGAAAACAATGTTGCCCCATTTTACTTGCAACCAATTAAAACACCACTAAAAGAAGCAAATAATAAAGTAGCCATCACAGAAAAGTAGTGCGAAACTGAGATGTGGGGTTATGCTTCAATCCGTAATCAACATAGAAGAGGATGAGGATTTTCAGTCATTTTCACTAAAAAAATAAGATAATATCTCCATTTCATTACATTGTAATACAGCATAAAGTGATGAAGCTCAAAAGACCTTATGCTAGAAGCATTGCCCGCCGTGACTGTACCACCTGTCTCCTTAAAACTTGGCCTTAGCTTCTTCAATTTTGCAGCATCAAACTGACAGGATATAAAACAATTAGTAAAAAAACAATCTCTTTTATGAAGAAATGCAGGTATAAATCATGAGAATCTAGCACATGGATGTACACACACAAAAGATAATACTCTTCATCTTTCTAACTTGATGATGGATGCCCATCCATATCACGTATGAAAAAAAACTGCTATTTCTTTGGAGCCGCAACAGTTGCAGAAAACTCTTTCAGGTCTGGAGAGGGGAGGGGGGAATTATCTTTTTTTCTTGGACATAGTGATTGACTTTTGTTAGGTCGATCATGGGACCCTTTAATGTTTAACAGCTTGTATATACCTTTACTTTTGGGATATCCTTTAAAATGTTTGATTACTTAATAGACCTTAAAATTTCTCTGATATTTAAGTTACACTTGTAAAGGAGTGGGTTGACGACAGTGACCAAATGAAGACGAGAAATCTGGACAGAACTGAATGGCAAAACCTTGTACTCCAATGTATACATAGAAAAGAACAGATGGGTAAATTCACCTTTCCCAAACCTTCATCCTTATCGACAATTGTGGATGGCTTTCCTCTACCCCCAGACACTTCAACCTGCAAGCACAAGATTACGTTTATAATGCCACAAAAAAAGACAAGAGCTATGTCACAAGCTATCATCTGGTTATCTTACTGGAACAATCTCCCATGCAAATGCACCACCATCTTGAGCAGCAATTCCACGCTCAAAGCTCTGAACTGCATAATTGTCCTGTGCAGATTGAGTGTATAAGTATCAACTCCTCTAGAGATAAGCGACAGATTTTCTAACTGATAAAATCGAATAAATGAAAGCAAAATGGTTATTTTAAATACAAAGTCACTTATTTCCCTTTATGAATAAATTTTAAAAAAACGCCAAAGAAGACGGTGAACCTCATATAGAGTTCCATATCAAAATTTACCTCGTCGTCACATCTCTCAACATGATTATTATTCTTAACTAGACCTTTTGTCATTTCCAAGAACACTCTATTATTAGGTTATGTTTAAATGTAAAATATACTATTTTAGAATAATTTTATCCTACTAACTTGATTTTTCTAAAATAAAACCAAATTGATAACTTATTCTCCTAAAGCATTCTCTCCCGAAATTCCCAAAACAAAATTGTGATGTATTTTTTTTGAAATAGACTAGATCAAATATATTCATCAAACCAATGCAATAATATAAATGAACCTGCTCTTCTCTTGTAATATTATGGTGTTCAGCACATAATTCAGCACAAACTCCCATGCCAAAATCATTATAAACATCCCATAATCCATCTTTCAGCATTCCATCAACAAGGGAATCATGTCCAAGTCGTGAGCCCTTCCTGAAATATGAAGAGATCCAGGAAATATTAATGTAAATTCAACAATGTTGATGCGACACTAGTCATTTTCCAATCATTCTACAGTTAATACCAAATAGAATGAAGCTAGTTTGTTGTTTACGAAATCAATGGTGCTTTAAATAAAGCTGGCTTCAGGACAACCATCTATCTTTGGTTAAAGTCATACAAGAATATGAAAAAACAATGACAATAATACAAGGCTTGATAAAAATGCCAAAAATAGTTTCGATTTCAATCTAAGGATCATTTTTACTAAGAAGTTGCAAGAAAATTACAAAGCCAGTCCATTTTGCACTGGAGTACCAACCTTGCTTCTGCCAAGTACTTTGGGACATTAGACATGCTTTCCATGCCACCAGCCACCACAACATCATTGATGCCCAACTGGATACTTTGTGCAGCAAGCATTGTTGCTGAAAATAAGTTTTATATTCTCCTGGATAAATGCATTAAGTAGATTTTTGATAAATCATCAATTGATATGCATCAAACCTTTCATCCCTGAGGCACAGACTTTGTTGACAGTGGTACAGATCACCGTGTTAGGGATCCCAGCACCTAATGCCGCCTGCCTAGCAGGAGCCTGTCCTAAGTTTGCACTGAGTACATTTCCAAAGAAAACTTCTTGTACAAATGATGGATCAATATTTGCTCTCTTCAGAGCACCTAAAATCCAGAAGGTGAAAACAACATTATTAAGAAACAACAATTCTTACAATCAAAAGTATCACATTTCCATGTCAAATATAATGTGTAAAGGTTTGTAACGTTACATGCAATAGCTATAGACCCGAGCTTTGTTGCTGATAATGACGAAAGAGAACCAAGAAATCCACCCATAGGTGTTCGGGCAACTCCAACGATGCAGACATCTATTAACATTTTATAGATCAGATGAAAGCAAGCAAATACGTGGTAGAAAGTGTTTATTAGCAGAAGAGTTCACAGTTTAAATGATTATTGTGTTGCATCAGATATAAATAAACCAGATAAATTTAGGTTGCATATTCTCAAAGGAATTGAATTGCTCAAATGTACTACCGATATGCACATCAATATTTTAATAGGTCAGCAAGAAATAACATTAATTGAAAAAATTTGCATCCATAGATTTATTTACGAGTTTTATGTATACAGCCAAGTGACCCATTAACCAAATCCTGTGAGGTTTAAAGGCTATGGCTATAAACAGGAGTGATTCTACTTCATAATACAGCCCATGGAGAAAACCGAGACTTTGCAACGTATTCAAGACTTCTGAATCCTCCTGACAAAAGCAATTCAGCGGTTCAACAGGCCAGGTTTAGAGGAGTCGAATCAGAACATTGAAACTAGAATTGCTGTCTACATATTTTTAATGAAATTTTTTAGTCTTGACCATGTAAATTTTTGTAGATGTCGGTGTAATGTTTTTCCTATAGAATTTTTTTTTTCAAGAACAAAATAGCTCCTCAGCGAAGTCTTAGGCTTAATGAAAAAAGCGATATTCAACTGAAACGAGGAAAATGAGGAAAACATACAACTGAAAGACTGGAAAATCCAATCTACAAGATTGATGGCCACACGCCACAAGAAAGCTGAGGGATGGAAGCAACAAATGCTCGCAATAGCATGTATATGCATGTAGCTGCTAAATAAATAAACACCAAACAAAATGTTACCTCTAGGCTTAATTGAATCACTTGCTGCAGCTGGAGCCATGATCAGCTTACTTTTGGTTTAAATTCTGTTTTGAAGTATCAAACAGAATTATTTTGACCGAAGACCACGTATTACATAGGAAGAACATTTTATATGCATGAGCTTTGATCTCTCGTAAAAAAAATGCTTAAAAACTGAATAGACAGACACTCGGTAAGGCGAAATATACTCCCGACTAGCTATGGATCCACTAACAAGAGGATATTCTTGTCCAATTAACACAACAGGCACACCAATTCATTCACGAATCACGCACACAAAAATATACAAGCAAAATTGCAGATCTCTATCACGTAATACGATCCAGTACCGCGAAAGCTCAAAAATGCAAGAGCGTAGCTTACAATATGCATCACCGATCCAAAGATCCATTCACAAGCATAAGAAACAAAAAAAAACACACAACAAAAAACACGAAATGATAGAAAACAATTAAAAATCTGGAACTCAATATCGAGATAATTACATCATCTCATCAAAAGTAAATGATGGGATACCTGAAGAAACGGGCGGTAGAATAGAGAAAGTGAGCAGCAAATGGAAAGCATTGACAGCTTGGTGTATATCTCGTCTATAGATAGTGGTGGGTGAAAAATAACCGAGGAGGCGGCTCCACTCTGCAGTGTGCACTATTTCCTGATTCTCACGAGTTTCGAGCTACGAAGGAAAAAACCGTGGTTCTGGCTTCACCTACCAACATTTAGATATTTAATTTGGTGTTAACGAATTATGTTGGTCAAATTCCTCGTTCCGAGTCAATCAATTTCTTAAAATAATAAAAATAAATAAATTGGAAATTTTCCATGCAATTAAAATTAATCTTCAAATTTTTATTTTTAAATAGTTATTGATAAACTCGTAATAACTTGTATTTTTATGATTAAACTTCTCCTTGTTTTCGTTTCTACGTACATTTTTATGTTATTTTATCGTAAGAAGATATTTTATTGTCTTGAAACAAATTTATGTTAAAAAAATAATTTTTATCACATTTAAAGATAATTTTAGAAGAATAATCCAAACAAAAGAAATCATATAACATTTATTATATATATATATATATGAATAAAAGTAAACTGTATATAAACCAAATGACAACATATTACATCAAAAAAGACAAAAACTTGTATGAGACGGTCTCACGGTCATATTTTGTGAAACAGATCTTTTATTTGGGTCATTCATGAAATATTATTACTTTTTATGCTAAGAATATTACTTGTTATTGTGAATATCGGTAGGATTGACCCGTATCATATATAAAGATTCGTGAGACCGTCTCACAAGAGACATAGTCAACGTCTTGTTGATCTTTCCACATTATCAAAGGAAAATGCAACTGACATATGTATGCTCCAAAAATAGCAACCAAATAATTTCATCTTCCCACTAATATATCGGACTGTGATTATTGTCTTTCACTGGATAGATATTTTCCTATCTTTGATTAAAGCAGCTAGCTATCACATATCTGTGTTATCGGTGTTTCATTTTCTTGACTTTTCTGTCTTGGCTTCGAGCGAAAACACGCCTGATCTCTGATGACTTGAGCTCTCTTTTGACTTATAAATTCACCTTTTGGTGTCTTTGTTGCATTTATTCTTCTATTTCTTCTTTAGATATTTTTAAACTTTTGATCATGAACCTTGATATATTGGACCATATAATAAAACAGATGCATTTTGAAAAGAATAGAAAGCCTTCGGATATAATGCACAATGGATAATTAATTTTTCCCTTTCTTGTATATTGTCCTGATTTTCATTGCTTGACAACTGTAATTTCGTCCCCCTTAACAGTCAAGTGTAATAATAAACTTTGGAATCATGAAAATAGTATATAACAATGTGTAACAACCTATATTTTGTTTAGCCTTTACCCACCTTAAGAACATGGTTGCTGTCTGGAATACGTACATGGCTTTCTATTTGGGTTTGCAGGAAGCTCGAGGTGCTGCTTGCCGAACATCTGCTCAGGCTGAGAGACATATTGAACTGGAAGAAAATGCTCGTCAAGCGAAAGAAAGCACCCATGTTGGTCCTGGTGGCAAATACATGCAAATTAAAGATTAAATTTTCCTAAGGGAGAACAAGATAGCAGCCTCGGCGGGGGTGTTAGGAGTCCCACGGTGTCTGATTCCGGCGGAAATGACTCCTTATCAACTACCACACGACCAACTGTTCCTAGTGTCTCCGAAAAGTGGGATGTCACTGGATTTTTAGGAGCCGACATGCACGCTCTCTGAAGCTGTAAGATTTGGTTCTTACATCTTCATCTTCAGTTTTTCTCCAAGTTGTCACTCATTCTCAAGCAATATCTATTTTTAGTAGTGTGTCCTTTACATGTGCAATGGAAATTTATGGGAAATCAATTTTGGTCTTTAGTACATTTCAACAACTAAAATTGATTATCATAGAATAGCTACGAGGTAAAGTCGATAGTCACGTACATTTCATATTAGAATTTGTAAAACTAGAATAAAAAATTAAACAGTGAATTATGTAAAGCGGTTGTACACATGATTTTCAATTTTCGGACACCAATTTTAGTATGAATTGAAATTTTTTTGCCTCATTGGACTAAAATTGGTATTCCATGCGTCATGGACTTCAAGTCTTCCAACATTAGATTCATGATTTCGTTATTGGAAATTGATACAGGATTCTCAAATTTGACGGTCGCAATATTCGTATATATCTTTCGGATATTGAATTTGGTGGGCTTTAATGCTTTTAGGAGAATAAAATTTTTGCCAATAGCGAATCTGCTAGATTTAATTTTTTATTATAATTATATTTATACACTCAAGTCTGTCTAAAATGATTTATCGAGATAACATATTTTGTAGATTATTACGTTAACTCGTAAGTTTACTCGATCCACGTCGCACCAAAAAATAGTAGTCACGAATTCCATCGTCATGAAAAAAAATTTCTATAAAGATGATCGATGCAAATTAACATATATTGATGGGAGGAGATAAAAATATTTAAACATTTTTAAAAGTTGTAAATATGATAATTCAAAACAATTTTTAATTTTTTTAAAAAATTCAAATGAATTTTTATTTGTTTTATAAAAAATAAAATAAAAACTTTTTTTGAGCAAAAATATTAAATGTTTTTTAAATCTAGTAACGTGTAAGCAGACTCGTGTCCATTCTTAACCATTATTGTAATAAATTCAAAAATAATAATAATAATCATTTAATTTATATGTATATTAAATATCCAAAGGAAATTATATAATAATTTTATTATTTAATAATTTTAGGGATTTATTATTGTCTATTTATACATTTACATGTTAGCATATTTTAAACTGATGCGTTTCGCTGTTGCTATACCATATAATAATAATAATTATTATTATTACAATAATTATTTATTATCATTCTGCTCGGAGTTTGGACGGAAGCCTCCGCCGGTGGCTGCCGGCATGTTATGCTGGGGTCATTTTTGCTTCTCGCATGTGTTGTACTTCCTAAATCTGTTTTTTTTTTTAAATTGTAAGTAAGCTTTCCTTTATTTATTTACTCTTTACTGATGGTTTAATTTGCATTTGTACGGTGGCTTTGATTTACGGGAGTAATCCTGGGTTTTTTTTGTAGATCTGAAGCTGATTTTGGGGATTTGGAAAGTTAAAACTTGAATTGATTCTTGCTGCTTTCCAAATCTCGGTGAGTTTTGAATTTTTCATCTGGTTTTTAGTTACAAGTTGAGCTGGAAATGGTGGATCGATGAGTAGTTTACAAGTTGAGCTGGAAATGGTGGATCGATGAGTTCTGATGATTTATGCTTGTTTTTGCGGTTATTTCTTTTAGATCTTCTGATTAACTTGAGCATTACTGATGATATTTTGAATTTTATTTTATTTGAATTATCTTGAATTATTTGACTTGGGTAGGTTTACTTGAAAGGGAAAGTTTAGTTCTACTGAAGTGTGGTTTCTTAGTCTGTTATGTTAGAAAGTTTTGAGATAATTGCCCATTTTCTGAACTAGGATTTGAGTTTGACTACACCACTGAACACAGGGTTGATACATTTTAGAAATAAGTTAGAAATAATATTCGAATTTGGGTGCATGATGTCATTAATGCTCGAAATGATCATTTTGCATTTGCATGAGGCGTTCAATCATCAACTGTTATTGTGGTTTAAATTAATATCTTATCATCTGTTTCATTAAAATTTGCAGTGTGTGGTAAAGTTTTTCAATGGGACAGGGATCGTAAGCCAAGTTTTCTGTTGAGATTTTGGTTGGAATTTTTAATTTAAAATATAATGGAGTCCTGCATAGAGGAGGCTCACAAAGCTAAAGCGATCGCTGAGAAACAATTTATGGAGAGAGACTTTATGGCTGCAAAAAATTATGCTGTGAAAGCTCAAAAATTGTGCCCTGAGCTGGAGGGTATATCTCAAATGGTGGCTACATTTGGTGTCTATGCTGCATCGGTAGCTAAAATTAATGGGCAAACTGATTTCTATTCGATTCTTGGAATGGACCCATCTACCGAGAAGCCCAAGTTAAAGAAAAGGTATAAGAAGATGGCAATACTGCTCCACCCTGATAAGAACAAAACCATTGGAGCTGATGGGGCATTCAGACTTGTCTCTGAAGCATGGGCTCTTTTATCCGATAACGTTAAAAGAAGCTCGTATGATCAAAGGAGAAATTACTTTTTTGGGTATGGTGCCGGTGATTATGACAACTGTTCCAAGTATTCAGCTTCTCATGGCAGACTCGATTCATTTTGGACTGTGTGTACATCCTGTCATGTTCAATACGAATACCTCAGGAAATATGTGAACAAGAGACTTACTTGTAAGAACTGCCGTGGTGTCTTCATTGCTGTTGAAACTGGGCTGGCTACGGCAAATGGTGCTTTCCAATACTCAACTCACTCCTATACGCCTGAGAATGGGTATGGGAGTCATGGTTGTGCTGCAGCATTTGCACCAACAAACACTGGATGCTGTGCACCTAATGGGATCTTGGGACATCACACTGGATATAAATCTGAGTATGTCTCAAATATATCATTTCAAAGCAACTCATGTGGAAATGCTGTTGGTGTTATGGATCATAATGGATTATCAACTTCTCGTGTCCTTTATCAAACCAATGGGGACACAGACAAAACCAAAGCAAATGGAAAACGTCATACGCTAAAGGCTACATGTAAGATGGGCTCTAATGGATATACTGGTTACACTGAAGCATCACAATCGAAGCGTGGCAGACCTGCCAAGAAGAGAAAACTGGATGAGGGAATCACTTCTACGAATGAGCAGGAAAGATCGTGTCCAACCGTTGCTATGGAAGCAAAAATAGACAACGGAAATGGAAATTTAAAACCTACATCTAAGATTTCCACCACATCTGAGACGTCAGCTAGACGCTGTTCAGCTGCCTCAGCATTTGATGTTAGGCAAATGTTAATTGATAAGGCGAGATCAGTAATCCTTGGGAAGCTAGAAGAGATGCGGTTGGCTTCAGAAGAAGCAGCAGCAGCAGCGTTGAACTCGGCAAAGAAAGCCGAAGCTGATAAGTGCAGTGATGCCGCAAGAATAAATGGATCAATTGATACTGCTCGTCAACCAGAACTGAAGAGATCCGTTTCTATGACAATAACAGTTCCAGATTCTGACTTCCATGATTTTGACCAGGATAGGTTAGAAGAATGTTTTAAACCCAAGCAGATATGGGCATTGTATGATGAGGAAGATGGCATGCCGCGCCTGTATTGTCTAATCCGTGAAGTCGTCGAATTGAATCCATTTAAGATACACATAAGCTACCTGAACTCAAGATCTGATAGTGAATTTGGGTCTGTAAATTGGTTGGATTCTGGGTTTACGAAATCTTGTGGAAGTTTTAGAGTTTCCTATTCTGAAATGGTGGAGCAAGTCAATATATTTTCTCATCTTCTGAGAAGGGAGAAGGCTGGTAGGGGAGGTTGTGTGAGAATCTATCCTAGGGGTGGTGATATTTGGGCAGTATATCGAAATTGGTCACCAGATTGGAACAGAACAACCCCTCATAATGTAAGGCACCAGTACGAAATGGTAGAGGTTATTGAGGACTACTCTGAAGATCATGGCGTCTGGGTGACTCCACTAGTTAAGCTGGACGGATTCAAGACAGTTTATCAAAGGAATACGAACTCCAATGCGGTCAGGTGGATTCCAAGAAGAGAGATGTTACGGTTTTCACACCAGGTGCCATCATGTTCGCTTAAAGTTGAAGGGGTGAACTTACCTGAGGGTTGCTGGGATCTTGACCCTGCAGCAACTCCCGATGAACTTCTTCAAGCAGAAACTGAAATCCGCAATAATTCAAATTCTGGTTCGGGGAAGACCATTGAGACACCGGATGATCAATATGCTGTGGAACTTCATGGACAGTTTGCAGAGAAGTTTGACCGAAGGGAAAACAATTTGTCAAAAACGGGGCCTATGATTGCAAGCGAATCTTGCATGGAATAGATTACTACCGTGATGGTTCCTCAAAGAGAGAACATAATTAGAACGGCTGAACAAGCTCAACTGAAACAGTTCGATGGGTTAACAAGTGCCAAGGTAATGCAGAAATCCACTAGTTTTCTAGAAATGCATCTTCAGTTCAGCTGAAAGACTGCAAAATGCGGAAGTGCCGAACAAGGTAGAGACTTAATTTCAAGGGTCTTTGCGGTTTCTGGCTTTATTGAGAGATTCAGAGTGTACACAGAATTGAACTCGATTCTCCAAAATTGCAATGCTTGGAGATTGAAACTGATTCTTGTTCCCTTATGTTTAAGGGAGCTTTTTATTCTTCAATTCGCAACGGATATTCAAACTCATTGCCCCTTGTCTGTAGAATAAAACGTTAAATAGGGTTTTTCCTAACATTTGAAGACTGTTTTATTTGAAAGACTATGACAATATTTGTTACAATGAGAGAACATGGACGTATTTCATTCAGTCAATTACATAGTTTGCACTTCTTTATCTATATTCCCAGTACATTAACTTTCACAGGGAGAAGAAACTGGTCAGAGTCCACGCCGTTCCTACAGGTCCATCGTGTACGAGAGAAGTGTTCCTGTTTCTTCAGTTTTTATTATTATTATCCAAACCAATAATATATAGGCTGTGATAAAAAAAAATGCATATCTTATGTTAGATTTTAAATAAAATCTAAGCTTCGGTCCATCTCTTTTTAATTTTTAATACAGCACTTCTAATCTTTAAGTCGCCACTTCAGTTCTTATCATTTCCCTAAAATTATGAATTCCTCAAAAGGAGTATAGATTTCAAATAGGAACATTCGAAATCCCCAATGCTTGGATCCAAAACCAATAAAATAAATTCACAACCGTGAAATCAAGATAATTTCAATCTAAACATGAAAACGATGAAATTCAATTTCCATAGATAAAGATCGCATTGCTTTAACTGATTTCCTTCAACTCAAATGACCACGAACAATTAACCTGCTTGTTTAAAAAAACGTTGCATATGAAAGTACGCATGCGGAGTCAATGCCTTGTTGGTCCCGTTACATCTATTTCTTTAACTCTCGACTAATCAGATCAAGATCCAAATCTCCGTAACATTAAATCAATCTGCTCTTACAATTTTAGCTTTCTGGAAATTGGATGGGACCAAAAACCAGCAGCACCAAGTAATGTTTCAAAACCAAAAGCAAAATTGCGATGATAACTGCATGTCCTCAGATGATTTATCCATCTCCACAGTGTCATAAACTAAAATAACAATAGTCCCTTAACTCAATCATATATTCCGCTAAAACATTGACATTTCACTTAATTTCAACTAGATCTAATGAATTGTATGGTGTACATAGGTGAAGAGGTTACACCTCACCTCATTCATCATTTGTTACCACCGGCTTCAGCAGGATCGACCACTTCAGCCTCAATAGTCTCTGGGATATATGAAGCAGGGCTTACTTGCTGCTGAGACCCATCGTTGTATGTCCCCCACTTGCCTAAAAGAGCCATGTTCATCATCTCATAAATTTTTCCTCCAAACTGCGCTGGACTCTCGGGCTATTCCATTGAAAAATTTAAGT
Organism: Primulina eburnea; assembly: GCF_022965805.1. Classification (NCBI taxonomy): domain Eukaryota; kingdom Viridiplantae; phylum Streptophyta; class Magnoliopsida; order Lamiales; family Gesneriaceae; genus Primulina; species Primulina eburnea. Next base: position 64,369,399 of record NC_133101.1, on the reverse strand, counting down.
CAGTGCATTTGCAGATACCGTATAGCCGAAAGCATTAGCAAAGTTCAAGGACAAGATTAATTATTTCTCTGATAGAAAATGTCACCGTGGTTTGGAAAACTGGAATTCATGTGGGATATCGCATAAAATTGACCGCTCATATACTGTGTCATAATACATAATAGCAGTCCTTTCTATGTCACTTGGGATACAACTAGGTGCATAATATTGAATAATTGGATCATGTTGAATTATTTATGGAATCCACATGATGAGACAAAAATTATCCCAACAATTAAAGACTTCAGTGTATAATTAGAGTGTAACATGGAAAAACTTCACATTCCAAAAAGTTCTGGTTCGGTAATTTAAAGATTAGAGACGTCAATAAAGTAATAAGAGGGAGTTTTGAATAAACACTCACTGTGAAACCGCTAGAAATTAAAGCTGTGTCATATAAAAGATCCACTGCCCTCAATGCTTCCTCGTCATTTGAGCCACTCTTGTATGCATTCTGTATCAGAAAAATGTGAAAAGTTAAAGTGAAGACAAATGGATTGATTTTAACGACGTCAACCTTTTTCTTGTTTACGGAGACACATACATTTAGAGATTTGATGATTGGATGATCTGGATTGATTTCAAGAACTCTCCTGCTTCTCATAAATTCTAGACTCGTGGGATCACCAACAGTTTGGGCTTTCATCAGCCTGAGAATGAACAAAAAAACAGACAACATGAATGTGTGTGACAAATGCACATAATTTACAAAAACGAACTCTCCTGCCTTGGAGAAACTGGAAACTCACCTCTCCATATTGGCAGACCAGCCGAACTTCCCAGATGCAAGTACACAAGGTGACGTGCTTAGGCGATTCGAGATTTGAACACTAGCCACTTTGTCTCCCAAACGTTTTTTTATCCAGTCACAAGTCTGGCCAAACTCTTGCTTCATCTCCTTTTCCTTTTCCTCATTCTTATCACCTATTTTAAATTGATATAGCATTCAGAAAACACACATGGATAGGACAGCATGGACTAACATATCATTAGCCATAGCCCATAGATGAACGGGTTAATCTACAACCATACAAAACCACAAGTATCAACTTCTAAATACATCATCTAGAATCATCACATCTTTCATTTATTGAACTTAGCTGGTCAAAGCTGGTCAAAACACAAATCCAAGCAAACCAAGTAATTAGATGATTGTAGATAATTAAAAAGGCATCCTCAGTGTAAATATAGGTATGGTTCAGCCAATTAATGAGTGGTACATACTGTATCCCTCCAATAACAGCAAATAATCCAAAAATGTGGTCAAGGATTTGGAAATGATACTACGAAAAAAAAAAAATAGAGGGTCGCTCCACAAGCTAAAACGTAGGAAACATGAAGTTTGAAAAGAAGTACAGGACCGAGAAACTAACAAATGCAAATGAGAAGGTCTAAACAAACTAACCCAAGTCTAAATCTTCTTTGCTAATGTCAGTAAAGTTTTTATCCTTGTATGTTTTGAGATTCTGGATGGCAATCTCGTCTATAGGATCCACTAGAAAGAGAACCTACATTAAGAAAAAAAATAGATTTAGACATCCGAGCAGACGAAAAATCACAACAAACAAATGGAATTCGTCAATATATCCCACTTCAATATCTTTTTCAACAAGTTTCTCCAAGAAGGGTGCATTCTTTGCACTAGCTACACTCTCAGCGGCAATGAAATAAATATCCTTCTGATCAGGTTTCATGTTCTCAACATACTCATCCAGGCTGATCATATCTTCCTCGCTTTGAGATGAGAAAAACCGTAGCAACGGAGCAATGCGCTTATGGTTTTCACGATCTTCAATGCAGCCTAGCTTTAGGTGTTTGCCAAAATTTTCCCAAAACTTCAAATAGTCCTACATATAAACCAGGATACTAGCTAAGCAAATCAAAACAGAAACACAACCAACTATTTAGCAAAGACAGGTTATTCAGAAACACGTTTCAGAAGAAAGAAAAATCATTAAACCATAAAAATTTCTGATTAGAACAGTCAAGAAGTTAGAAACATACATCTTTATTCTCGCTCATAGTTATGCCCAGAATCATGTCAAAGGCCTTGCGCACCAAACGCTTCTTCATAACGCGTACCTAAATCCAACAGATAAGCAAATTATGCAATAACTAACAGGTATATTAAAATAGAGTACAGTACATCTACTAAAGAAAGATCAGATATCTTGTTTACTTACAATACGACTTTCTTGGAGGATTTCTCTAGATACATTAAGTGGAAGGTCATTTGAATCGACAACACCTTTAATGAAGCTCAAATATCTTGGGAACTGATCAATATAGCATAATATAATTAGTCACCATAAATTTCAGCATACAATCCAGGTTTATGAAGTAGTCTGTTTTCTCACCAGTTCCCCATCAAAGTCATCAGAAATGAACACACGCTTCACATAAAGCCTTATATTCTTTGTCTTGGGATTAACAATGTCATCCTTCCCTGTTGGTGCAATGGATGGCACATACAGTATAGATCTGAACTCAACTTCACCCTGAAGAAAAATAATGGACACAACAGTAATACATAATTGTGAACCAGCCAGACAAAAAATTTGAGATATCTTGATCTATTTATAGTGCCAGAAAATCATATAGTGCTGAAGTCACCAGGTCATACGACAAGGACATAATAATTAGTAAAGTGCTGGAGAAACAAATAAATTGAAGCATGCGAAAGTACAAAACCTATCATCAACATTGGGGACAAGATACCACACTGTAGAGGAGCGTAAGAGTTAGAAATTTACCTCCGTTGTAAAATGTGAAGATGCTAGAGGTTCCAAGTACTCGTTGAAGGTTTTCTTGTAAAACTCATTGTAATCCTCTGTAGAGACTTCCTTGGGACTACGAAGCTGTATCAAAAACAATGGTCATAATGCCATTTGGGGCAAAGCAGCTTTCACAAGGAATGTTGGAGAGAATTTCACAGACTCACCCATATAGGCTGGGTCTCATTTGTAAGCTCCCAATCCCAATATCGTTCAACTACTGTCTTTGTTTTCTTCTTTTTCTGTTATATCGGGTTCAATAGAAGAGATTCACAGAGCGAATAGAGAATGATCAATTAATACCTGACAGCATACACAAAATAGAAAAGTCTTCAATCATCAGTACCTCAGTTTTCCCATCTTGTTCATTCTTATTAGCTTCTGCTGGGTCCTCATCAACCTCAACCTGCAACAGAGCTAATCTTAGAAGCACTCGGTAGGATTAACGCATATGCGGTCATCAAATAATCAACACACTATATAACAAATTATTAGCATCACTGCATCAGAATCTGAAACCTTACATTATGTCTCCAGACTCCAGAGATTACTTGTCAATTTAATAAGTTTTCATTTTTGACAGTCTGCTTCAACTCAAGGAACTTTTTGAATCTAATTTTTATCAAAGTTGCGCCAAAATTAAAAAAGAAGATGGCAGGAAAGGTATCACCCAACTAGACTTAGAAAGAAAGGTTGTACCTCTTTAGTGTATCCTTTCTCCTGCCAAATATATATTGGGAAGGAAACAAACAAGGAATAGTTTTTCACAAGCTTCTGAATTCTTTCTGGATGAGCAAAACCTTTATCATCATGCTAACACACATGAGAAGAAGCATCAGGACAAGCTTGAGAGCAAAGTAGAAGCAAGTAAAGAAGCACTGCTCACCAAGACGTTGGTGCACCAACCTTGAGATATAAAGTGAGACGGGTTCCCCTAGTTAACAACTTAGAAGGATCGGTCTCCTCTCGGATGGTGTATGAGCTAGAGTTGGCTTCTCCTTCCCATACATATTGCTTATCAGATTTTGGGCTCTTTGATGAGACTTCGACCTGTGGATAAAAAAATTAGTTATTTCAATCACATTGCAAATGAAACAAGAGAAAAAGGAGGAAAAGTGCCTCAGTATAAGACAAATAAAATAGTTTAGCCGAGAGAGTACACACCCGCTCAGAAACAAGGAAAGCCGAATAAAATCCCACACCAAACTGACCAATTAAATTGCTGTCGACGCCAGCATCCTTACCATCCTGTTAAAACAACGTGCCAAATCTCTACTGAAAATATTAAGACGATACAATATATTTATCACCGAAAGAATCAAACCTTCAATGCTTTCAAAAACTTTGCAGTTCCACTTTGTGCAATTGTACCAAGGCAATCAACAAGTTCCTGGCGTGACATTCCAATGCCAGAATCTCTGCAGAGAAAAATGAGAAGTAGCATTCAGGAGATGAACAATACAGATTACAACATTACTGAGGATGAAAAACTCACGTGATTGTAATTATCCCATTATCTTTGTCAGTCTGGATCCGAATGTCAAGATCAACTCCATCCTTCAAAATCTGAGGTTCCGTAACACCAAGGAAGCGCAGCTTATCCAAGGCATCACTTGCATTGCTATGGTTCAAACCAAGTTTATATTAAAAGATTATTTGGACCACAAAAAGCACAGGCATGGACAGGAAAGACATGCTAGAGCTAGAAAACAATGTCTTATTATGAAGGAAATATTTACAAAGGCTGAGTTTAAAAACTTTTTACCAAGAACCAAATGGCATTCCAAGTATGTGACAAAGAATAAATACAACAGGGGATAAGAAGCCCGACAAGCAGGTATTTGTAATTCCAATTTGAAATAAATGGATTTCAATAACAATCTTGACGCTGTGTATACAGGCTTAAAAGACATGCCTGATAAGCTCCCGGAGGAACACATCTTTGTTGCTGTATAAACTGTTGACGATCAGGTCCATAAGACGGCTAACCTGCCACAAAACCAAAAAGATGATAGGACACACTTTAACAATTATATGACAACTGATCCATCAGTAAGGTGAAGTTTACCTCTGCTTGGTACTCAAATTTTTCAGCAGGTGGGCCAGTTGTATTGCCATCAGTTGCCGCAGCAGTCGACTCATATCGGTGGCCCATAACTGGACCACTTATAATGTTAAATGGCTTGGTAGCCGTAGCAATCATAGTGCTGCTACCATCACTTGAGAATGAGTGCCATCTCCTTGTAGTACTGCTCTCGTACTGGCCAGTTTCAAAGAACAAAATAATTTAAAGAGAAGAAACAGCAAAAAAATAAAAGAGTTGGTTTATGATGAACGTGAGTCCAATAATCCTGCTCATATGAAAGAAAGAATAGGATAGCAAACAAAGAACTCACTTTCCACAGCATATAGATTATGGTACTTAACTTATTTTAGATTTTTGATATCAAACCCGCATTGCTCACAAAGAAAGTCTAACCTTTCACGATGACGAAATACAAAGTTCAGGTGTGCGGGCAAGATTTTACTCAACAAAATGCAAATGAAAAATAATCCAAAAACTATTATTACCGGCCAAAGGGAAGATATGATATTCTCAACTTTTCACATGATGCCACACATTTTATCAATGATTAAAAAAAATATTCTACGTCAGATTGCACTACATATTTGAAGACAACAAATAACTAAATCCAAATTAGTTGCTGAACTTTCTTTTTATTTCACGCATTATTCAGCACAGTTCCAAAAAGCTAAATGCAAACCAGGTCGAAACAGTGGCCGTAACGGCAGTATAAAATCCACTTCTTCGAAATGGTTTTCAATCAATCCAAGCGATTAAAAAAACTAAACTCCAGCGATTAATTAACGTCACTACTGCTAGAACAATTGAAAAACATGAGGATTTGATAATCACAGGGTATAGATCAATTTTGAATGCAACAACACAAGAGAAGCGGGGATACCGATGAATACTCGACTGTATCAGAGGAAGAAAGAGGGGCAGTGACACCCCGGAGACCTCCGCCCCCGCTGCGCAGGATAGCCTTGGCAGAGCGCCTCGCCGTGAGCCTCAGCATTTTCTTCTCGGTGATTGAATTTGAACTGTGGAAATGAAGGGAAGCGTGTCCTGTCGAGTTGCAAATTTGGAATAGGGTTTTAGAAATGGTTTATGGGGTTTTAGAAGCTTCTCGAGTGGACATTTCTTATGTTTCAAGGGTAATTGTGTCATTTAATAAATGGTAGATTTAATTTTATTATTTCTAAAAAATTAGTTTTAATATTTCTAAAAAACAAATTTTTTAGAAAATGGACATATGTTTTATAAATCATATATTTCCTAAAAATCACAAATTGAATAAAAAATTATTAATGATAATGAGTCATTTGTTAAATTCATTTTATATCGAAAATAAAAAAAAATTGAGTTGGAGGAGTGATTTGTTATCTTTAAATCTCGAACACAAGATAAAACACACACACACACACACATATATATATATATATATATATATATATTTATATCAACCGTTATGATCTAGAAATAACCAAAAATTATACTAATAGAATGATATTATTTGATTGTATGTATGGTAGGGAACAAAATTAATGTGTGAGCAAGTAGGGCAGAAAATTATTACCTAATCCCGCTATTTTTTAAACCTTTTAATTGGCATATATAATTAGGGGTGGGCAACGGTCGGTTTGATTCGGTTTTAGTCTACAACGGTTCGGTTTTTCGGTTTTGAATATCTCTAGTCCAAAACCAAACCATTTTATTACGTTCGGTTCGGCTTTTTGTAATACGGTTCGGTTTTTACGGCCGGTTATATACGGTTGGCTAAAATTTGAGGAGAGATAAAATTATATGTCACTTTATGTCTTTAAAATCTAAATCATAGTATTTTTCAAATATTTAATTTGTGAGACTTGATCATATATATATATATATATATATATATATATATATATATATATATATATATATATAAAACATGTGTTGTGTATAAACATGTCATACGAATATAATAACTATATATAACTAATTAACTATGTAAACACGGAAAATGCATGAATCCAACGGAATATTCAGTAATAAGAATGATAACAAGGTGTCAACCAGCTCGAATGGAACACAAATAATCTTACGAAATATTAAAGAAATATATACAGAAAAAAAAGAGAACGTCGACTGATGAGTGGTGAGAAATAAGAGAAAACGATCGGATTGAAAAATTGGGGGTTAATGATACTAAGTTCCTAAATCTTAATAGGCCCATTATATATAAAAAGACTTATATTTAACAATAATATGACTCATTACATATAAAAACCTTATATTTAACAAAAATATGGCCGGTTCGGTTTTTCGGTTTTTTGGAGCTTAAAACCGAAAACCGAACCGAAAAACCGAACTTTATATATTTTAAAACCATAATCGACCGAAAAAACCGATAAAACCGAACCATTTAAACCGAATTATTCGGTTCGGTCGGTTTTTTCGGGTTTATGCCCACCCCTATATATAACCTAAAAAAATATTAAAAAATAAGATGAAACGAGACATTCTTATTTGATATGATAAGATTGATTTGTAAATATTCCAATGTAATTTACATCCATACGATTGTGTCTCCCTTCCACAAGCAATTGTTAGAGCGAGTCTATACAAGATGGCAAAAACTTATGTGAGACGGTCTCACAGGTCTTATTTGTGAGACAGATCTCTTATTTAGGTTACCCATGAAAAATATAACTTTTTATGCTAAGAGAATTACTTTTTATTGTGAATATGGGTAGGGTTGACCCGTCTCACAGATTATGATCCGTGAGACGGTCACACATGAGACTCACGCATATAAGATTGCGATATCTATTTTCGATATATTTATATAAGATATTTGTACGGACATTTATCTACGAAATTTTAAAAAAAATTACTGATTGATCTCACATTTTTTTTTTTGAAATAAAGTTCTTGCGAACATCTTATACAAAACTAAAAGTATTACACCTGATGTAATATAGGCTTACCATAATGGTTGGGCAGTTGGGCTAGTGCACCATTTATGGAAAGATACTTATAATAAATTATTATGTATTTTATTTTTAAAATAAATAAAATTCAAAATTGTTGGGTTTTAATTTAATTAAGTTAGTGGGGCTTTAGCAGAATTGGCTCGACCTTTTAAACATTTTTTTTTAAAAAAAAGAAGAAGAAGAAGAAGAAGAAAAAAAAGAAGAAGTCCTTGTCTTTGAATGACACTCATGAGTAAAATTTACTCAAATAATTATATATTTTGCTTAGATTATCAAATAAAATTGATCTTAAAAAAATGTGTACAATTCCATCAAGAAATGCTGCCTGCCCCCCATTAATTTGCCTCATGCAGCATATTTATGAATATACATCGATTAATCATCTTTAATTTCTTACACAAAAATCACAACTAGCTATAGACTTTACATGATATCCATCCATTAAAGACGAAGAGAAGTATCAACAACATCAGGTTTCTCACAAAAACTTTGAGTACTACCCCTTAGACCAGAAGGAAATCTCCCCTGATGTTTCCGTTTGATCTGCTGCATGATGCCGTCCTCGGAAAGTGCAGGATAGTTCATGTTTGATCCGAGTTCAAGAGCCAGAGGATCCCGAAATGTCGTGCATAACCGATCATTCGGCGATGAAACGTCAGTACCCTTCACCCCAAACACCCTTGCAGCAGCATGATCGTGGTGATCCTTTGGTCGAGGATACATTAATTTTTGGAATTTTCGTCTTTCTTCTCTCATCTCTTTCGTCTTCTGAAGTTGCTTGAATCGTTCTTGCAACAGAATAATGGAGGAACCCGCCATTGTTGGATTTCTTTTTTCCCTTCCCATGTTGTCTACTTCTCATAGGGTTATGTGTGCAACACTAATGCTTGTATGTGATGCCATGAGCGCGTATATATAGAGGAAGAATATACATAATGTTTCATTTTATAAGTGGTACTGGGCCAGGGATACGTTTAACCGCAAAATCACGATTTTTTTAATAAATTTGTTTAGTTATTTATTCACTGTCATAGTTTTCGCCACTAAATTTTGAATGTTTTTGGCCTCCTAATTGATTCCAAGATGACGAAGGTAAGAAGACAATCCAAGAAGAAGTGATTGGGGACAAATGTAAATATATTGAAGGATGGCTGCTTTGTGTATTCGAAGAACTTCCTAGAGGAAAATGTTAAGCAAAAAAGGTTGAATGTGAATGGATTTAGTGAGTGGCAGCATTCGTTTAGTGGAATATAATTGGCGTCCATTGGCTTGTCTTTTTTGCACCCTTTGTACACTTCTTCCATAGTGTCAATTTTGTTGCCTAATGGAGGGTTGGTTGCTCGGTTGTTTTCGAGTTATTGATTTTTCTAATCTAAACCAAGATGATTGACTTGCATTATTAGGCCATTAAATAAATAGACTTGTACATATGTGTCTCCATATGGGACTAAAACTTCATTTAACAACTACACGAATTGCTCCTAATTCCTAGGTCGGAAGAACAAGACAAGAGTGGATTTAAGTATTTTGATGAAATGGAAATTTGATGCTAAAGATTCATCTATGATAAATATTTACAAGGTCTTCAAATATTCCTTCACATTATATATAATTCAAGAAATAGTAGCAACACTTCGGAAACTATTAATAGCCAGACAACATGATTGTAATGTTGTTTTTTGGGGATATGAAATCCAATAGATACTTCTGCTGGCCAGAGCATTTGAACAACGGGGTATAGAAGCATCTTTCTCAGCTCTAACAGTAAATATCGAAGTTACTAATACAACTCCTCTCAAAAAAGACATTGGAGTTCACTCCTCCAAGCTATGTAAAACGCGATTGCAAATACAACTTTAAACTGATCGATTTACTACTTTAACCGAAAGAACCAGATCCAACATTTTCTACGTACATTCTGTCACTATACCAAAGCATAAACGAAAGACAAACTAGAATAAATCAAGAAAAGTTTTGCTGGCGATGAACCAACAGGAAACATTAGTTACAATAGCTTAGCAGCATCCAATATTATACCGAAAGAAACATATATTATTTTATATAGATATAGTTTTCCAAATGGAGTGAATATCAAAATTACATTCTCACGGATAATTCTACCTCAAGGTTCCAGTTTCAACGAAACAACCCGTGACTGCCTGTTACGTTTTGCAGACTTAACGAAAACTACAGAAAAACAAGATGGTGCCCACCACGGCCGGTGTACCTTTTGCTCCCCTTTCAAGCAAGCCACTGTTGCATGATTACAGCCGGTAAATATTCGCTATCTGATCTTACAGAAAAAGGTAAAGAGAAGGTCTAAAATCAACATGCAAGGTCAATGCACTAGGACATGAATCCATAACCGTATTTAATATTAACAAAAAACAAAACATGGATAATACCAAAACAGAATGTTGGAGAAACAAGTAAAATAAGCACAGATGAAATAGGATGCCAAAACGGCTTTTCATATCAGTTTATTATATTGATTCATCATATGTCCTTAAAAATGGACTCCCTCTTTAAGAAAAGGCATCTGTCCATCTCCACCACAAGGCTGATAAGTGCTAACATCACACCATTTGACACTCTTTAAAACTTCAAAGAACTTAAATCAATCCTTAGGAGAGAATAATCTGATTCTAAATCTCATGAGTGTCACACATGACTTTGCTATGGCATATGATTTCTCAATGATACTCTTAGTGTACTGTCCCTTCTTTCCCTCCCTTTTAACAAATTCATATGCTAGATGAGATGATAACAACCTAAAAGCAAGGGGCCATGATGATAGCTTCAATTTTTTAAACATGTTGGTCATACAACTAGCATGTTGAGAACAACGTCAATGTTATTTTTATGGTTTTGTTTTGATAGGTGATGGTCATGGTCGCTATTCCTAGTTTAATTAAACTTGTTAGTCATACAACTAGTATGTTGAGAATGTCAATGTTATTTTTTATGGTTTTGTTCTGATAGGTGATGGTCTTGGTCGCTATTCCTAGTTTACTAGCTGTGGCTGAATGAGATTAAACAGGATGCAAATACATCTTTTTTCTTTTGTAACCAAAAAATAAATGTCTCAATTGAGCGATGTAAGACCATGACAAATTCACACTTTAAACGAGGAAGAGGGAGACCAAAGAATACTTGGCTACCAATGAAATATTAGATATAAATGGGGTTATAGTCGGGAATAGAGCACCATGGCATAGGACGATCCATAACCGACTCCACTTAGTGGAATAAAGGCTGCTTGTTGCTGTAACCTAGAAATAAACGAAAAAAATGTCTTCCTTTTGGGAACGGAGGAACACAGATCCATGCAAGTCAATGTGGAACAAAGTTGCTCCTAAACGAAAGAGCACAATGAATATCTTTGTCGCATTACTAGTGTGAGGACAGGCGCATAAACACAATGCATTAAAACTTCTTCAGCCAATAGTTCAACCAGGCAGACAGTGGCTATCACATTCAAAGTGATGCTGGGACAAAAATTAAAATTCTTTAATCCATGATGAAGACAAATAAAAAACTTAAAGGAAACCTTTAATTTGCAAGTACGTAACTGATTGCAGCTTAACATTACAGTTTACTCATAGTAAAATTCAGTGAAAGAAGGATAAGAAACCTTTTATTCTTCTCAGCTCCTTGCACAAGGTTATGAAGTCTCCCCATTTCATGTGGCACTTCCTTATGAACCGGAGTATTTGTTCAGTTGTAAACATCGACATACCTTCCAAATATTCTCCATTAACCCCATTTTCTTTGAAAATTTGGCGATAGCTACCGAGATTTATCTCTTCCAGCCACAATCCAACATCCTGCAAGAAAGTGAGAAATCAATAAGATTGGAAGTTGATCGATCCAAATTTTCTCCAACAATTATTCGCTATCCTCAATTTTCTTCTTGGGTTCTTTTGACTATGTTTGCAGCTGAGTAACTAAACTTTCCTTGTATTCCATCTCTCAAGAGTTTGAACATCCTCAAAAACTTAAATTGCAATGCTAACTTCAGATGTTAGGGCGACTTACAAAATAAAACTCAATTTTCAAATGTATAAACAATTATAGGTTGTTATATCTGAAACCAAAATAGGACAAAAACAGCAGCATAAAAACATGTGAACAAGTAAAATAATGATCAGTGAGGTGAGATACTGATACACCACAGAGAAAAGCATGCAGGGGTCTCCCATTACCTCTATTTCATTATTGTTCTTATTATTCTAACCGAAGGTTACGATAGGGTTCTTGTTTAGAGTTGATCAGAACTCCATCCAAATTTTGAATCAATCTCCAGAAACTCCACCACAGTCATCCAAAACGTCAATTAAAGATAAGGAACAAGGAAGAACTTGCAAACATTGATAAACACAATCAAAAGAAAACACATTTTAACAAACAACATATATCCGTTTATGTTATGGATGCAAAAGCGTCCATAATTAATTTCAAGTGATTATTGTAACATTTAAATAATGGACAAATAATAAATTCTTAAAGTGCCAACTAGAGATTTAATTTAATTCCTTATCTATCTTCTAGCAACCCGCTAAATAAGTACGTGTCAGTGGAGTTTATTTGGTTTGATTAAAACGAGCTAAACCTACTTAGTAAAAGAAGCTTAATCAACTTGTCAAAATTATATTTGACTCAGAAATACAATTGTAGTTTTTCCCTCCCTAATAAGATTCGGACTCCTTTGATTAAGGTTGCAAATTTTCCATTGGGACCCAAAAAAATATTCCTTTTCATCAATATATATCTGAAAACAAAGACGTCCATCAACAATATGCAGCTCCGCTCCTGTTTGACTCTAAACATTTTTAAAAACACTCAGGACGCAAACGTTACAGTATCTAATCATATATTGCAGATAAAATATAACATTCATGAAAATTCAAAAATACCCCTGGATTGAGTTCCTAATTATCAAAAGAAGAAATACAATCGCAACTGAAAACTGGGAAGTCACAAGAGTCCTTCAATGTGAAAAGAACACCTTTTCGCACATCTTCTTCAACAAAAAATTCAGAAAAATGTCACAGTATAAAAAATACTACAATCAAGAAACTCGTTCGCTCCAAAAAAGTCATACAATAAAATTCAAATCTTAAATAGTACAAGATCCAAAAATTAATATGAGATCACAATTCAGAGAAACCATAAGACATTAAATTACACGCTAAAAGATATGACAAAAACGAATAACCTCAACAGTCCAGATGAAGAAATCAAGAGGCTCCGGCGGCTTCTCTTTATCCTTGCCCATCACTGAAATCACAAACTCTAACTCTTTTTGGACGTTAAAAACCCAAAAAAAAAACCGAAAATCACAATCAATAAAAAACTGCGAACATTTTATTCTTTATATTATCTGACAATGATCCTGTATGCGTAGTAAGTGATAAAATAGTTGATTCCAAAGCACAAAAAACCGAGCCCTAAAATTATTTGATGAAAGGGTAGTGATTGTTTAATGCATTAGCTCGAGAGTGCGGCCATCTATTATTGCTCGTGTATAAAGAGAGGCAAAGAGGGTGGGGTCCTCTTTCTAGATGGGCCATATTTGCCACTAAAATAATTTAGTTTAAATTCAATCAATTAATTACTTTTCGGAATTAAAAATTATATATCTTGTTACAAAATTATACGCAAAATAAAAATATATTTTTAAGTCTTTTTTTTTGTTAAGCAGGTGTTTTGTGAGACATCTCACGAATTTTTATCTGTGAGACAAGTCAACCCCGTCGATATTCACAATAAAAAGTAATACTCTTGGCATAAAAAATAATATTTTTTCATGAATGACCCAAATAAGATATCTTGTCTTACAAAATACGATCCGTGAAACCGATTCACTTAAGTTTTTGCCATTTTTTTCAAGGAGTGCATTTTAGTCGAGAGAGTCACACAAATTTATATTTCTGAGACAGATTGAATTCGATCTATATTTGTATTAAAATAAAATAAAAATTTATAAGTTGAATCAGATCACATATCACGAAAATTGATATGTAAGAGGATGTAATATGAGTTTTTATGTTTTAAATATCTTGTCATGGTGAATGAGCCACGTGATAGATTTAATGCTGTACTCTCGTAAATTTATTGGCAAGAATTAGAGTGGATTTTTATTAGCGGCCCAGATTTAATGATTTGGACCACATTTATGATGGCCCAACTAAAAACTTAATGATTTGGACCACATTTAAGAGACGGCCCAACTAAAAACTTCTCTTCTCCATAAATCTTGGGGAAAATACAGATGGTCTTTTGTTTGTTAAATGCTTTTTTGGGAAGAAGGATCGACTAAAATTGGTCAATATTCATGTGATGTAGTAATATAAACCTCTTTCTAAAGTTATATTCATATTAAAACAAAGTGGGAGTCTTATGTGAGACCGTCTCACGGATACTAATATGTGAGACGGGTCAACCCTACCCATATTCACAATAAAAAGTAATACTCTTAGCATAAAAAATTATAAATTTTCATGAATGACCCAAATAAGATATTCGACTCACAAATTCGACCCGTGAGACCGTCTCACACAAGTTTTTGCGTAAAACAAAACCCTCACCCCGTTGTAATTTAAAAGAAAAAAAAAACTTTTTGTGAACTTGGGTAATATTGAATTATGACCTAAAGTATTCAAAATATTTATTCAAAATAAATATTACATGAGTACGAAGATTACGAACGGTTAAACATATCCTATATATTTGGAGTTGATGGAGGGAGCCTGTTAAATAAAATATGAGGTTAAGGAAGATTCATATTCGAAACGATCTCGCTAAAAATCGATTATGGTTCTGTTTTGTATGTCCTTGTAATGAATTCTAGATAATTATATAAATTAAAGTTTTAAAATCAAAATTTTTTAAATTGAATCTACCACTTGTTTTTTTTTAAAGAAAAAATTAGACCAAGTTTGGACAGTCATATAATACCAAAATGACTTTGAAAATAAACTTGGCGATGCCTCTGGTCGCCTAAACCCGAGGAAACAAAGAAGAATCTGACGTAAAAGAAGTGAAATGAGGTCCTACACAACCACACAACCACAAACAAAAGATGTTTTGTGGGTAAAACTTTGTCCATCTTTTGAGATTACAATAAGACAAAAACAATAGGTATATATATATGTATATGTATATGTATATAGATATAACATCTAATGGCAAAAATTTATGTGAGACGGTCTCACGAGTATTATTTGTGAGACGGATCTCTTATTTGGGTCACCCATAAAAAAATATTACTTTTTATGCTAAGAGTATTACTTTTTATTGTGAATATGAGTATCGTTGACCCGTTTCACAGATTATGATCTGTGAGACGTCTCACATGAGACTCAGTCATATCTAATTGAGCACATAAGCCCATGTTACGCCTGAATTAATATAAGTTTTAATATATCATGTTTAATTTATCGTTTGAATTCAAAATAAAAATATATTGAGTCCAGCAGATGATCGATTGAACCATAAAAAGAGTGTTACTATGAGTATAATATAGACACTCTTGTTTGAAACTTTCAATTTTAGACAAAATTTAGAATATGTTAGGTTAGATTTGGTTTTTGCAATACTGGTTTTATTTATTTATTAGAACCACACCAAGATGTGAATTGTTATTGGAAAAAGCCAACAACTTTGTCAGTCTTGGAGACATTGAAGGAACAAAAAAGTCAGGTTGCCAGTGTTCTTCTTCCATGGTATTTTCCCCTAACTTTTAGAATTTGTCACATCTGACTAATTTGTTCATATTATTAAGGTTTTAAATTTGAAGTCTTTGGGAGAACTTAAAAAAATCATCAAGTACCAAAATTTCAAATTTCAACTGGGTAAAAATACCTAGATATATAGAATATCATTGAATATATGATGAAATATTCAAAATTTCATTTTTAGCAGAATAAATTAATATAATTATTGGTTATTCGAATGATAATTGATAACAAGGCCATTTTGTGACAAGGCATGGCCTACATAAGAAGAAGATGATAGAAATTATAACATGCTAAAACAGCATAGGCATGCGAATATATATACCGTTTTTATGTAATCTTTTCTCTTTATTGTATTGATTAATTAAAAATCCTTTTTAAAAGAATATTAATCATGCCATGATGTATGTTTTCCAATATATATATATATATATATATATATATATATATATATATATATATATATATATATATATATGCCTATTGGATATGTCTAATAATAATTACAATGATAATAGTATTTAGTGTCACTCATGTTTATCGTATAATTACACATTGATTACCATAAGTGCTAAGGTGATCTCAAATCTATATCTAAGTGAAATGAGTGAGTCTCATGTGAGACTGTGTCTCACGGATCATAATCCGTGAGACGGGTCATTCCTACTCATATTCACTTTAAGAAGTAATACTCTTAGCATAAAAAGTAATATTTTTTCATGGGTGACCCAAATAAGATATCCGTATCACAAATACGACTCGTGAGATCGTCTCACACAAGTTTTTGTCAAGTAAAGTATGTTAAATTAAATTAAATATAGCAACACTTTATAATTCCAAGTACAAAACCTTGAGATAACTTTGTGTCTTATTGGGACAAATGCAGTGCATTATAGGCGTGTAAAGTGGGATTCTCAAGTTATCACATTTCAATTTACAAATATTTGTCCCCACTTTTGCCGTGTCGGTCACTTCTTCGATGTCAATTTTATACCGAATTCTCATCTTTACCCTTGCAAATTTATTTATTTTTATTATTTAATAAACATCAATAACAAATTTTGATTGAATTGATCAGATTACAGCATGTAGATCGTAAATACAACCTCTTTTGTTATCCAAAATCTCTTAGTCATCCCCGCTCCAGTTCCCGCTTTTCCTCATCGGAGATTCTCCATCCACGTCCTTCTAAGTACTAAGTCTTCAACCAGTCCACATGCCCAAATTGTTACTTAAATAATCATAATCTCTACGAAGATATATATTCATCACCACTTCAATATTACATATTATATATATATATATATAGATAATTTAAGGACGAAGTCCTCATATACGAATTTTTACTTGAGGAATCATCGTCTCTATTAAGATATATATTCATCACCACTTCAACAGTACATATAATATATATAGTAATTTAAGGATTTTGTGGCGGAGATTGCAATCACATCACAATCTCAAACCCAATACTAGAAATTTAAGTTTTCTTCGAATCTGTACTCGATAAATGACCTCAAACTCGCCCCATTTCGGATGAATTTGCCATACTTATGTAGGGATGTCACGGGTCGGTCTGGAATCCAGATTATGCGACCCGAATACTCATCACTAACTACACCATGTAGGTGAGATCTCTAATATCGAAAGAAGTTTATGCATTGCATAACAAAAGGAGGTGACAAATTGTGCATAAAAATTTTTGTGTACGTAATGGATATTACTTATCTGTAACTATACTAGTTTTTGTATAGGCACAAACTTGTGTGAGACGGTTTCACGAGTCGTATTTTGTGAGGCGAATCTCTTATTTGAGTCATTCATGAAAAAAGTATTACTTTTTATGATAAGAGTATTACTTTTTATTGTGAATATCGGTAGGGTTGACATGTCTGTCTCATAAGAGACTCACTCTTTTGTATAACAAAATAGAATTAATTCAATCGTGCGTGTTTTATAATTTATTTTTGTCCGTGTTTGAGAGGTGGGAGGAGCTAGTTTTGAAATATGAGATTTTGTTGAAGAATAAATACACAAATTCCATCTTTTATGTATTCGTATGTCTTGATAGATACTCCAATCCTCCCATTGATTTAGACTTTTATGTGTTTTGACACAAATTTTTTTTTAAAAAAAAGTGTTTGGAAAGGTAATTTTTATAATACAAATTTTGATTTTACCCTTATTTAACGAAAATTTTAATGAGATAAAAAAAAGTATACAAGTAGTTAATGATATTAATTTAATATGGGTAAATTTATAAAAAATAGTATAAAGATAACATTAAATACATGAAAACTTGACTATATAATCGAAGAGTGTGTCTCTTGTGAGACAGTCTCACGAATCTTTATCTGTGAGACAGATCAATCCTAACGATATTCACAATAAAAATCAATATTCTTAGCATAAATAGTAATATTTTCTCAATGATGACCCAAATAAGAGACTCGTCTCACAAAATACGACCCGTGAAACCGTGTCACACAATTTTTTGCCATAAAAAAAGAAATGTTGCAAAAAAATAAATAGTAGGGAGTACTAATTATTTTGGTTATGTATCAAATGTGAGGAATAAACGTTCTAGAAAATGTTCTTAGGGTCTCAGCTTTCGATAAAAATATATTACTAACAAAGACTCCACGTGGTAAGTTTACGTAAATACATAACTCATAAATGCGATTTAAAGGCTATTCAATTTAAATTATTAACTAATAATTCATTAATTAAGGAGCCGAATTTTCTTTAGATAGAATTTGGCAGAATTTTCTTTAGATAGGAATTTGGCAACGTGTGGAAAGCATATTAAATTTGAAATTAAAACGATTTTGTTATTTTATATCGTGTTTTTATATATATAAACAAATAATATGAGTAGTTTAGTCTTTAGCTAGCAAAAACATTGCAGTCGAAGTTTATTCAGGTCAAGCAACATTTTAAAGTACAAGAAAATGGTGATATTGTAATGCCATTGAATGTTATTAACACTATACGGAGAAATAAATTTTTTTATATATACAAATAATACTAAACATATATCAATATATCGATGTATCAATATTTACAACTATTATGTATACACTGACAAGATCAATTAAAAAAAATTAATATCTATATATAATCATATCGTTGAAAATGTTGAGAGAACATGAATTGTTTTTTTAAAAAACAAAACAGAAACGAAAATATCCTAGTTTTCCTCCTTACCCTCGAGTTTGTTTTTATATAAAGAATAGCATCAAACTTATACCATATTTATTAGTCTATAAATTGTGATAATTTCTCTTAAACTTTTTTCCCTCGACGTGAGAATTCGTAGTTATTATTTTATGATGTACATTAGATCAACTTTAAACTAACATCATAATCTACAAATTACACTAGTTAGATAAATTATATTGAGCAAGTTTTGTGTGACAGACTATCCCGAAAATGTGTCTGTAGAAGAAATCGAAAACATGACATTATGTCAACATTCATCTACCCCATTAACTCGTACACCTATTTGTAGGTCTAGGCTAACTTTTAGGGAAGATTTCATATAATTTTTTTGATTAAATATAAAAATATTGCATAAGAGCTCATAATTAAATATATATAAAATGTTCCACATCATTTATTAAATTATAAAAATTGAAATATATAAACTAAAAAGAACTCAATGAATTAATTCATAGGCCTGATATCACGAATCAAAGATAAATATAGTATAATACAAACATAATAAAAATCATCAAAACAATGAAGCGTAAATAATTGATTTTTGTCACAAAACAAATATAACAAAACAAATACAAATAATGATTTAAATAATAAATAATAACACATACAAGGAATAATTATCATCGAATCGAGTAAAAATAAGTCTAAAAGTCGAATAAGCAAACTACAAGACTATAAAATATCTTAAACATAATTCACCTAAGTGGAGCCATTGAACAAAGAAAAATACTTTTTTTTTTTGTAAAAATAAAGAAGGTTTTTTTTATGCAAAAAATTTTTATCACCATTTTATATTTTCAGCAAAAAAAATAAAAAATTGAGATACCCATTAGAATTATAAATGAAAAAACCAAAAAAATTATAATAATAAAAAAAATAACAATTAAAGACCCCACCTGTGGCCTAGGCTGCCTCCGCTTGGAGCCGACCCTAGTCCAGCCTATCTGAAGCCTTTCTTTCCCTTGTATGAAAGCGAGTCCAGCACATTTTCTGGCTTTTATTAAGAAACAACGTACCTAACGCTAACAAGAATAAATTGAGAAATAAAATTAGGGTTTAATAATGCGAGTTGTATACAAAACGATTTGGGAATTAATTGACATCATAAATGCAAAACGTGGCCATGTTAAATTAAATATTTACGTAGGTCCGCGGCCGAACACATAATATTATGTTAACAAACCACGCACACGATAATTCTAGAGTCATTTCTTTGGATGATAATTGTAATGATCTTTTTTAGAAAATATTTCATCCCTGAGACTGAACCTCGCTCCCAAATCTGTTGAGGCATTATTTCTGAGTTTCTCTGCTACAGTTGCAAAAAATCGATTTCAAAGAGATGAGTTTGGCACTTTTTCGAGGTCTTTAGTTGGTGGGTTTCGTTCCAAATTCTTGTTTTATTTTTCCTTATATTTGGCTGGCAGCTAGCCTGGTATTGATGCAAAAGATTGCTTTTTTATTTTCTTCTCGTTCAGCTGCAGAGATTTTGGATGGTTTAATGCGGGTGTTTGATGTATAATCTGTCTGACAGTTACGTGAAGTTCATTGGGTAGAAGATAGATCTTCAAGTTCCAGAGGTTGGATTTCTCAACTGTACTATGTTTTCACTTCTTGCTTGGTTTTCTTGTAATTCATTTGCTGCTGCTGCTAATTATCTTGAGATATGCTGTTTTCTTGACACTGTTGGGAGTATAACTGCAAAGAATTTGCAGAAGCTAGAGACCGAAATTTTCATTCGAAATAGGAGAGAACCAGGATTTTGATTTTGACAGGAGGAAAAACATTATTATGAATAGTTTTCAAATTTAAGTTGAAAAAAAATCTGGTGGAGGGATTTGAAAGTTACGGTTTCTTGATAAATTAAAAGTGAGGTGTTGTAGTCTACTCCAATTGTTCGACTCTTTTTCCGGAAGTGGATGACACGTCGTATCTATTACCTTGACCCAGTGTTTTGCGTGTGTCGTGGTTGATCCTGATTAGACGTTAGAATTATATTGATTTTTCAGAATAACCTAATAACTTTCTATGTAAGTAGTGCATATTTGATTACATGACTGCTGTGGTCAATCAGACATAGAAAAGAGGAGAAAAAAGATTTAAAAAAATGAAAATTAGTGACCTTTCTCCACCTCTCTATTTGTTAGTTGGCTTCAAGGGAAGATTTTGTGTGTTTAGCTCTTTCCAATGATAAAAGAAGTCCGGTTGCATGTTCTGTTCTGTTGTGGTTATTGGTTTTGAATTTAACCAATTTTACTTACAATTGTTTTTTAAAAAAAAATCAAGTTAGCATATTTTGTTGTTGATCATATTGTTTTGTTGGCAATCCAGTTATATGCAGGCGAAGGAAGCTTGAAAGCACTTGTTTTCGATCATCAGCCAGTTTTGATTGTTAAACGAAATACCTTTTCGATGCAAGATTTTGAACCTCGTAGGATCAAATCTAACAGTTCCAATGCTCCATGTCATCAACCTGTTCGGTATCTAGAGTCCTCTTACTCTCTTCCACAGACTTTTCAATCTTTGGACCACCAGTTGAGCTACAATAATAATGCTCATAACAATAAATATAGCCATTCCTGCATTCAGAATTCTCAATACCGGTATTGCACACTCGAGTCATCCTCATTAAGTGTCAAAAAAGACCCTACTATGTTCCATTCCCCAAGCGAAATTTCTTTGCCCCACCAAGAATCTCAATCATACCTTCGGCACTCTCCTGAAACTAATTATGGCTCACCTTCCAGTGTTTCTTGCATTACTGAAGATGCGAATAACTTTAGGAACAAGTTGAAAGAGCTTGAGACTGTGATGCTTGGACCAGATATTGAGACTTATGATGATTATATGGAGTTGGGCAGCATGGCTTCAGCAGAGATTCTTGATAGCCTGAGACAAATGACGGAGACCATACCTAAGAAGGACTTGAAGCAGCTACTCATTGCATGTGCAAAAGCGATATCAAATAATGATATACTAACGGCACAATGGCTCGTGTCGGAGTTACATCAGCTGGTATCAGTTTCTGGTGAACCAATGCAGCGTTTAGGAGCCTACGTGTTAGAAGGGCTTGTGGCGAAGCTGAGTTCTTCTGGAAGTTCCATTTACAAATCTTTGATATGCAAAGAACCTGCTAGTTTCGAACTACTCTCTTATATGCACATACTTTTTGAAATTTGCCCCTACTTAAAATTCGGATACATGTCAGCTAATGGTGCCATTGCAGAAGCCATGAAAAATGAGGATAGGATTCACATTATTGATTTCCAGATCTGTCAAGGGAGCCAATGGATTTCTCTAATCCGGGCTTTTGCATCCCGGCCAGGAGGGCCACCTCATATTCGAATAACGGGTATTGACGATTTGACTTCCGCATATGCTCGTGGGGGAGGACTAAACATAGTGGGAAGGAGGCTATCCAAGCTAGCCAAGACATTCAAAGTTCCTTTCGAATTCCACGGTGCAGCCATATCTGACTGTGACGTTAACCTCAAAAATTTTGGAATCCGTCCCAATGAGGCCTTAGCGGTTAACTTTGCTTTCATGTTACACCGAATGCCAGACGAAAGTGTCAACACGGAAAACCATCGAGACCGAATCCTGAGGATGGTGAAAGGCTTGAATCCGCAGGTGGTGACACTAGTTGAGCAAGAATTCAACACGAACACTGCTGCATTTTACCCTCGATTTCTAGAAGCATTGGGTTACTACACTGCTATGTTCGAATCAATCGATGTGACTCTTCCAAGGGAACATAAAGCACGAATCAACGTGGAGCAACATTGTTTGGCTAGAGATGTAGTTAATATTATGGCATGCGAGGGAACAGAAAGGGTTGAAAGGCACGAACTTCTAGGAAAGTGGCGATCCCGGTTCAGTATGGCTGGTTTTAGTCCGTATCCTTTGAGCTCTTTGGTAAATGCTACGATCAAAACATTGCTTCAAAACTACTGCAATAAGTATAGGCTTGAAGAAAGGGACGGAGCTCTGTATCTTGGATGGATGGACAGAGATTTGATAGCTTCTTGTGCCTGGAAGTGAAAGCTCTGTGGCCAGCCATTGTGATTTTGTTTTCTTCCCCCATACGTGCCACTCGATTCGCTGATGGATTCAGGAATTCAAACAAGGTGTGAGACAGTATGCTCGAACGGGGTTCGAAAGACAACCCCTGCTGTATTAAAAAATTACAAAAACATATTTCAGTCTTTCCTTTTCGTTCACAGCAAATTATATCCTGTGGTTTTTCCTCATCAAATATGTTTTACATGCACAAGTCACGCTGCGCAGTAATTCCTGTTGTTTTTTCTGTATTGTTGCCATGCCACGCCAAGTCATCTAATATTTTCTATAAAACTTATGGAGGAAAGAGCTTTCGGTGTTTGTGTACGTATTTCGAATGGTGCTTGAATACAAGTTTAAACGTCGATGTAAAATACAACCAGAGATAATGATTTCTTACAAGATTTTTAACCATGTTATGGTACATTCCGTATGGTAGAATTTTCACGGGAAGCCGCAAATCAAAATGGTACATAAATGAACGGCCCTTAAATTAAGTACTTGGGAAGTCGGAATGATCATCCCAGGCAATATTTAAAACAATTAAACAAAAGAAATATATTTTAAACGAGGGCCAAAGTCGTGAAATCATCAAACCAAATGAGAAAAACGTCAAAAGTTCGTTGTGTGTTATGAAAGAATGTCGTGAACGGTTGCACAAGCAATGCCAAAGCTTAAATACTATGCTACATCTATACTATTATTTTTCTCCAAACGAGTGCTTTATACAATATATATAAGTTATTCCATCGTACGCGAAGTTCAAATGCTGTTATGACGACTAATCCCACATCGATATAGACTAAGCCCACCACTCGAAAATACAAATGTAGAGAGGAAAGATGTACCGACTCAAATGATACAATGTACTATCTTTTAGCTAGAAATCCAACGGTAGAATGTCTCTATTTGCATGAATATGAACGACCATTTCAAGACCAACAGACTTGTTCTCTCTTAATTTTGAGAGTCGACTCAACTTTAGCTTTTGACATAGCAGAATCTTTCTCAGCTGTACTTCGGTTCACAGTCCTGGACAGGGGAATGTCATGATCGTGTTGTCCTTCATATGTTGTAATAACGAGCTGCGGATCGTGGGATGCTCTTTCCACATGTTTCTTGACTGGGCAACCAGCATTTGTACACCGGTAATAACTCCTAAATGACAGAAAACTGTATAAATTAGAGAGATAAGGCAGCTCCAGTTCGACCAGTTCCAACAAAGGAGACACATACGAAGTTCAGAGAAGAAAGTCGTTTATTTGTTGTATATTGAGAGTAAAAAGATGGTCTGGCTGATGTAGATTGAAAAACAACATTGTGTGAAAAACATGATGTCAGTCAAAAACAATTTCCGGCTGATCATTGGCATTTTGTCTTCTTTGTTGTTTGTTTTTTCACATTAACCCGTGTTTAATTCTCTCAAAACCAATTGTCTTGACGTCAAATTTCAGTGTATCTACTAATGATCTTGAATCTCGAAACACTGAGAAATTAAAAAAGTCCATAGAGAAAAAATAAAAATGCATTTGGAAGTAGATTCACAACCAAGAAATCAGTTCTTAACCAATTGTCCTTGATTGAGAGAGAAATGGACGGGAGCAGCGGGAAAGAAGGATAGACATAAGGAGAAAATTCGGTACAAATCTAATTCAAATGATGGGTTGAGAACAAAGAGATTTGTTCTGACAGTTGTATTATGGGAGGAAGTACTATTTGGGTTTCATATCAAGCAGTAAGAAGTATCAGGACAAATAAAAAACAACAGTTTACAGATGTAAAAGGTCCGGTCTTGACAAGTTACTTTCTTCTATTGTGCAATCCAGAAGCATCTTCGGATTACCCTGATGCCCACATCCAACCCTAAATCTAAGGAAGCAACCAAATAACTAGAAAAACAACGAAAGAAACTTGCAAGAGTTTTCATATGGAAATAAGGAGTAACTACTTTCAAAACATTTGACTGAAAGGGAAGATCGGCAGTTATGCTTCCTCAGGAAGCGATAAACGCATCTATGGAAAAAGAACCGAAGCCTAGAAATTCCCCGAACTCGACCAATTACCGAACAATAATTCACATTTCACAGAGCAGAGAGAAGCATCTAATTCATGAATTGCCATATATCGTTGACTGGAAAATTCCGTTTGTACATATATATGCTATATCAAGAGAACCACGTGGCAAGAAAATCACTACTATGCATCATTAAAATACTGAGTTACCTTGGATTAGGATTTCCCTTCACCAATTTCTGTCCGTATTTTCGCCAGCGGTAGCCATCATTTACTATGTCAACCACACTCAAAGTTTGAACATGCCGTGATTCATTATTAGGTTTACTTAGGAAATTGCCATCAGAAGAAGTTAATATCTTCCTGCAGTAAGGGCACAAACCACAGTACAATACTGGTCAGCAGCCAAAGCAATATCAGTGCACTACAACTGTTTGAAGCTTTTGAATAAACATACTGCCGTTTAGGGTTAGGACAACCAGCTTTGTCATCGCTTTCAACATTTGAAGGCGAAGCTACGCCTGTCACACTATCACCATTTCTCACAACCATCAATGGCGTTGAGGTTTCAGGTGGTGGACTGTGTTGACATGCTTCACCACGAGTAATAATTGACCCAGCATCAGCTGTGAAAAGTCCAATGTAAAAATTCATGAACTGTTCACATAATCAACAATTAAAGACAAAATTAAAGAGATTATATTAGTTACCTTCTGATGTAGGCATAGCAATAGGTATCTCCTGTACTCTTACTTCAGAACTGGAGGCAACTTGGGGACCATGTCGTGCTTCAGGATGTTTATGTTCCCCAAGATAATTAATATCCGTTTTAATGCCAACATGTGATCTCTCCACTTGTTTCTTTGCAACGCAATTGGGATGAGTACATTTGTAATAGCTTCGAATATATTGGTCTCCTTTCACTAGCTTCTGCCCATATTTTCTCCAGCTATAGCCATCATCCAATATTTTATCACTTGCTTTAGAGGGAGTGCTTTCTGCCTCAGACTGGGACCCTCGAACCCCAGCATCAGGGTTTCGCCTTGGCTGCAATTTCTCCACTTTCTCAAATTTCATAGAACATGAAAAACCCTGTTGATCTGATGATGATAAAGTTTCCCTAACACGTGAACTAGGCATTTCTACTTGATCCTTGGAAACTGTTTGCTTCTCCATAGAAAAGCTTTCTGCTTTTCCATCAAGAGCATAGAGTCCATCATCCAGGGACTGTCTAGGTTCCTCCTTGGCTACAGTTTGTTTTGGAAAAGCCACCAATTTTTCAGACAAAATATTAGAAATGCTAAGTTGATGAGATTGCAAACTAAAACCTCCGACTTCTACATTCTTTCCTGTCCTCAAAATTTCCCAAGTCTTCTCAGGTTTTATGTAATACATGTGGTTTTTTTCTTGAGTTTGTAAGATGGGGATACCTCTAGAACTTTGTACAGGCTGCAAATTATCTGAATCTCTCTCCCTCTTAACCAAATAAGTTTGTCCTTTATCACAAATTTCAGACTTTTGGACGGGGATGACACATACGTTATCAGATTTATCATGCCTTGTTTTGTGAGAGACTTGGTTTTGACAAAAAAAAAATTCTGTCACTCCTTGATTTGCACTTGTTTTTTGCCTCAGCAAATCTGAATCCTTCTCTGCCATAAGAGACACAGTTCTTTCTTCTCTGTGGTGTTCTGACACATCAGCACCAGCATCAGCATCAGCATCAGCATCAGCATTTTGCCTCAGATGCAGATCAGTATGTGTGGTTTCTAGAGGGTTAATCTCCGATATTGAAGTGTGGTTTACATTCTCCAGGTTCTTCTTCCGAGAAGAGTTACCCAATTCTACGTTATGCAATGTAAAAATTCATGAATCGTTCACAGAATCAACAATTTAAGACAAAATTAAAGAGATTTTACTCGTCACCTTCTGATGTAGGCATAGCAATAGGTATCTCCTGTACTCTTACTTCAGAAATGGAGGCAACTTGGGGACTATGTTGTGCTTTAGGATGTTTATGTTCCCCAAGATAATTAATATCCGTTTTGATTCCACCAGGTGATCTCTCGACTTGTTTCTTTGCAAGGCAATCATGATGAGTACACTTGTAATAGCTTCGAGTATATTGGTTTCCTTTCACAAGCTTCTGCCCATATTTTCTCCAGCCATAGCCATCATCCAATATTTTATCAATTGCTTTAGAGGGAGTGATTTCCGCCTCAGATTGGGACCCTTGAACTCCAGCATCAGGGTTTCGCCTAGGCTGCAATTTCTCCACTTTCCCAAATTTCATAGAATATGCAAAACCCTGTAGATCCCTAACACGTGAACTAGGCATTTCTACTTGATCCTTGGAAACTGTTTGCTTTTCCGTAGAAAAGTTTTCTTCTTTTCCATCAAGAGCATAGAGTCCATTATCCAGGGACTGTCTAGGTTCCTCCTTGGCTACAATTTGTTTTGGGAAAGCCGCCAATTTCTCAGACAAAATATTATAAATGGTAAGTTGATGAGATTGCAAATTAAAACCTCCGACTTCTACATTCTTCCCTGTCTTCAAAATTTCGCAAGTCTTCTCAGGTTTTATGTAAGAAGTGTGGTTTTTTTCTTGAGTTTGTATTCTAGGAAGACTGCTAGAACTTTGGACAGGCTGCAAATTATCTGAATCTATCTCCCTCTTCACCAAATAAGTTTGTCCTTTATCAAAAATTTCAGACTTTTGGATGGGGAGGACACATACTTTATCAAATTTCTCATGCCTTGTTTTGTGAGAGACTTGGTGTTGACAAATTTTTTTTCCTGTCACTCCTTGATTTGCATTTGGTTTTTGCCTCAGCAAATCCGAATCCTTCTCTGCCATAAGAGACACAGTTCTTTCTTCTCTGTGATGTTCTGACACATCAGCATCAGCATTTTGCCTCAGATGCAGATCAGCATGTGTGGTTACTAGAGGGTTAGTCTCCAATATTGAAGTGTGGTTTACATTCTCCAGGTTTTTCTTCCGAGAATAGTTACCCAATTCTACGTCATGCAATGTAAAAATTCATGAACTGCTCACAGAACCAACAATTCAAGACAAAATTAAAGAGATTTTACTAGTTACCTTCTGATGTAGGCATTGCAATAGGTATCTCTTGTACACTTACTTTAGAACTGGAGGCAACTTTGGGACTATGTTGTGCTTTAGGATGTTTATGTCCCACAAGATAATTAATATCCGTTTTGACTCCATCATGTGATCTCTCCACTTGTTTCTTTGCAAGGCAATTGGGATGAGTACATTTGTAATAGCTTCGAATATATTGGTCTCCTTTCACAAGCTTCTGCCCATATTTTCTCCAGCTATAGCCATCATCCAATATTTTATCACTTGCTTTAGAGGGAGTGCTTTCTGCCTCAGACTGGGACCCTGGAACCCCAGCATCAGGGTTTTGCCTTGGCTGCAATTTATCCACTTTCTCAAATTTCATAGAATATGCAAAATCCTGTTGATCTGATGGCGATAAAGTTTACCTAACACGTGAACTAGGCATTTGTATTAGATCGTTGGAAATTGTTTGCAAAAACAGTAATTTAATCTCCCAAGCATGACAAACTACTGCACATATGAAGAATCGAGGAAATATAGCAAGTGAATGAATGAAACACAGTTGGTAAAAAAAGAGAAAAGCTGCATCTATTCATGTAAATTGCAAGCCCCAAATCAGCAAAGAGGAGTATCGCGATTTCCTAGTTGCTCCACATTGACAAACAACTTTTCAAAGTGATCTCATACCACTTTCGTCTCCAAACTCCGTACTTCTTTCGCATCCATATAGTAATTATGTCAAAGAATTCATAATAGCCACAGAAGATTAAAGTATACAGCACCTTCGGTCCCAACAACAACATTATTCTAAAAAAGAAGCCTTTATAAGTTTATAACTGTATCGGTGCACCATGATTTATCATTTACAGAAGAATAAAATGTGCATAACCTATCCAAAGCAAGCTCACGTAATCCATAAGAAAGATAAAGAACAATCTACAGTAAAGCATATAGAAATCAAACAAAGAAAAAAATTTAAGCTTCGATTTCCACAGTTCAACTTACAACTGAAGAAACAAAAGAAGAAACCAATTACCTCCGGCATAGTTATCAAAATTCAGACGAGGAAGAGCAGCCGGGGGAAGCGGGGGGTACGGTGGCGCTCCACTCCAGGGGGCTTTATATTAGTAGAAAGAAGCTCATAGATTGACTTTGACCAAGCCGTACCAAATCATACCTAAAACCTGGAGTATTCGTGCCAAACTTTGTTGGGATGGGCACCCGGATCTGGCCCGCCCCAAATAACCCGTTTGCCCAAGGCTAAAAGCAGGCGTTTCTCTTTTTTCGATTTTTTTTTAAAATTTCTTAAATTATAATTTTTAATAAAATATTATGACCCATTAAATTTTAAAATAATATTATTAATTTATACACACAGTAAATATGTGGATAAAATTATGATTATTAATTAAAAAATAAGCAATATAGTCAACACAAATAACAAATAAATAATGTGAAATAAATTATAATATAATTGTTAGAAATGTTGCAATAACGATATTAATAAAATAACAACAATAATAAATATTTTTAGTGAAAATAAGGTCGAGTATAAATTTTATCATACGAATCGATCCAACCGGTTTAATTTGAAAATTCTTTTCAATTTTATTTTTTTAAAAAATATTGGTACGTTTGATTATTTCTCCAAAAATTTATTTCATATAATTTTTTTAGTAATAATCACTGTGTTTATGTTAACTCTTGTTTTTATTAATTTATTTGTTATTAATTATTATTTTCATTTTTAAATTAAGATAACAATCTGTATTTCCCAAATCCAAAGCCCATTTGTTAGACTAATTCTTGTTTTGTTAAAAAATAAAATAAAACGAATTCGTTAATTTCATTTTTCATCTACTGGAATTAAAATGATATTTCTAGTAAATCGTTAGATTTCATGATACCAAATCAAATAAATTTGATAGAAGATATAATGTAAGATAGAAATATCTATATATGTGTGATAATCCGTTCAGATCATCTGGACAGTAAAAATTATTATTGTGGATATAAAAAATAGTATTTTTTCATGTATCGATTTGATCGGTGGTCTGTCTCATAAAATTGATGAGTAACATTAACAATGATGTTTTTTAATTCAGAGAATGGTCGAACATGCAAACGAGGGAGACAAAATTCTGAAGTGAGAAAATCTTTCATTTCATCAGTGCAACTTGATAATAATAGTTCGTTACAAGATCAAAAGGAAAGCTCAATTATTGATAATTACACGTAATGATAAGCTAATTGTAATTATCTAAAGCTTAACGTTTTTTTTAATTATAATAATCTCAAGAACATTTGGAAGGAACTTGGCGAGGTCCAAGAAACAGTTCACCGGCATTAGAGCAAGAGGCAGTGGTGGGTGCACCTGAGCCGGCCATAGTCAAGTCCAGCCCTCTGAACTCGATATCCTCGCATGGATAACTGCCGCTGCACTGAACATTTACTCCGACTTCCGAAGCCGACTTCCCCTTCACGCCTATGAATTTCACATCTCTGATCTTTATGCTGGATTCTCCCTGTAAATTAAATAAGCCGAAATAAATCAAGATTCTTGTTTTCATTCTGCCCATTAATTTAAATTCTCTTAAATTTAACAGAACTTATATAAATGTATCTATTATATACCTTGTGCTTGCAATGGGATTTGGAGCAATAATATTGATCGATGAGGATTGGATTCTTGGTGTTCTCGACTCGGATATTGATGAACTTGACGTCTGAGAGAGTTGCGGTTGATTTCGAAGGTGCCCATGTTTTGATTCTGACGCCATTGTCGGTATTTCTGAATGTGCAGTCTCTTACGACGATCCCATTCACGTCCCTCTCATTCTCGTACTTTCCCAGGCTTCCGATGCTGATCCCGTGACCCGGACCGCACACCACACCCGAAACACTGATTTTTGTGTTCCCGGAGCCGATGGACACGCAGTCGTCCCCGGTGGCTATGCTGGCTTTGACGATTCTGACGTTGTTGGAGTTCCCGATGTGGATTCCGTCGGTGTTCCGGCTGTATTCCGGCGCCGTGATGTGTATGTTCTTGAGTAACAGGTTGTCGGAATCGTGGACATGGATATGGAACATCTTGCTGTCCACGGAGTGGATGTTCTTGATGATGCCTTTTCGGATCCGAAGCTTTAAAGACTGCAGCATAACATGGTATATATTAAATATCAATCACGCCAAGAAATTTCAAAATTGTATCCAAAGACATTTCTAGAAAAAAAAAACACACTAATTCACCATATCTATTATTTATGCACATCAAATATAGATAGACACACTCACTGTTTTACGCAGACCATCAGTGCCATCACCAAGTCGTCCCCAAGACGATTCTCCTTGGCCATGAAAAGTACCGTTTCCATACAACGTGAAGCCATGGATATTGTGAAATGCGATCCAAGAATCTCGACCAGATGAATGGCTGTTAGAAGCAGTCAGCGTTCCTTCCAAACGAAAGTGAGTTGCCCCATTGCATGGCCCTTCAAAAGTTATGTCACCCACTGAATATGTACCCTTCGGGACAGAGACTATGCCTCCTTTACTTGCACATGCTCCCTCCCAAGATTTCAATAACGCCTGCATGCATCAAGAATCATATACTGATCACGAAATTAAACAGAAGAGTTTGAGCGGCAAAATTAAGGACAATTCGTCACATAAATACCTGGGTGGTATCGGTCTTTCCATCTGCAACTGCCCCATATGTTTCAACACTGAAAATCTTGCCTCCGCAGTGCACATAATTAAGCGACGAAAATGTAACAAGAAGAGCCCAAAAAAAGAAATTAACCTTGGTTGAATCCATGTTTATGTATCGAAAAAGATCTGCGTAACCTATATATATATCTAGCCAAGAATTTGTGTGTCGTGTCTTGCACTGCTAGCTAGCTATAATCGATGATGACCAAGAAAGAACTCAAGCCATTTATATAGTTAAACCCAACCAAAACTTCAACATTTGTATTAAATGAATATTGCATCAATCCATACAATCGATAATTAATTGAGAAAATTCAATCTCCCTTGACAATTGCCTTGAATGGTCTCTAGAATTATGAATGGATTTGACTATCTTGTTACGTACACATTTCAATATATTGTGACAATACAAGTATTTGAATAAGAAGATAAAATACATTAAATATCAATATAAGTATTTGAATAATATGATAAAATACATTAAATATTTAACACACTTTTTAATCGGTGCAATTAACATATATAATCCTCTATTCAGCCAACAAATTTCGTTGATATTAAGTCATTTTACGTGCTTGGAATGTTCAAAGCTTAAATATTTTAATTTACTTGGCTAAATTAAGTCCCGGCCGATTCTATGGATATCACGGTAGATTTTTTTATTTTCTTTTTTTAAAAAAAACATATTTAGACTTAATTCGATTGTCTCGTCATTTAATAAATTGGAAGTTACACTCACAATTTAGCCTTAAAATATGCATGTAATCCCATGGAAGTTACACTCACAATTTAGCCTTAAAATATGCATGTAATCCCAATCTATAAGAACCTTTCCTTCTTATATTTAGAGAAGTTTAATAATCTAGATTTTTTTAAAAACTTATTCAAATATAAGATTGGTCGAATATTTTTTTTAAAAAAAAAACAAAGATTTTAGTGAAATTGAAATATTTGTTCATAAATTTGGCAACACGTGAAACAAAATAAAGACCTTAATCCCATCGTTCGTGCTTATGAAAATGAAATTTCTTACGGCCAACAACAGCACATTTCCTTCCCCAATCTCCCTTCTAAATCGCTCCACCGTATAATACTAATAAATTAATTGAGACAAGGGTTTCTAAAACAAATTTAAATTTTATATAACTAACTAATTATTCTTGTACGTACTAGAATTAATGGCATATCTCGTTTAATTTCAACAACAAAATCAAAGATTTTAATAATATAATTAGGACATCATTTATTCAAACTAATTTGAAACATATACAATCACATTCTTTTTTTTTTTTTACATGTTTTAACTTCATAACTTGAAATATGGCTTTAAAATAGTCGAAATGCACGCGATGCGTACACTAGAGTTTGTTGATGAACTCATAGATGTGCTGGCTAACTTCATCGGCCTTTTCTTGGTCGAGAAAATGCGCGACTCCTTCCAACTCTATTGACTTTTTCCAGAAGATTCGTGTATGAAAATTGAATTTTTTTTTAGAGAAAACGAGATGATTAACTGATCATCTCCGCAGAGGATCCAAATCTGGTATTCAATGGGTCGCACATGTATTACTAAAAACAATATGTATAACAATAATAACAACAAATGACGAACTAGTAAAATTTCCCCTACCAAATAAAATTGTGTTTAAAAATCAATTTATTTGGTACGATTGATTTTCTTAAAAAAATAATCGACAAACTGATTTTTGTAAAAAAAAAAAAAAAGCGAACGTCAATAATTTTTTTTACTAACTTTAATTTTGCTAAAAATATCTTAATTTTCTTAATATCTTAATTTTTAATATTTCTGACAATAATATAGAAAACAATTAAAAAGGAGGGCTCCTCAGGAAGGAAATATAAAAGCCTGGTCTCGAGCATTTAACCGGTTTTTTCACTTACTTGGCGGCATAGGGTTATACGGAGGACCGCTTCTCTTCTTTCGCTGCTTTCGATAGCGCTGGAATAATCTGATTACGGAATTCATCTCAAGGTACACCAACTGTTCGATCAAACTCCCCGCTTAAATTAACCCGAATAATTCTTTCCCGCCGGGTTTAAACTGTTTCTAACAATTCTCACTGGTATCAAGAATCCTTAAATTTGAATGAGTCTCAACAATTCAGATCCCACTGATTCAATCATAAAGTTAAAGCTTATTCTTATCTTATGGTGCATGATTTCTAAAAGAAAGTAAAGAATGAAGGTGAGCTTGGTTGGAGAAAGAGTGATACTGGTGCCGTACATGAAAGATCATGTGCCCAAGTACCATGCGTGGATGCAAGACCCCGGCATCCTTCAAGCTACAGCATCTGAGCCTCTCACTCTGGACCAAGAATATGAAATGCAGCTTTCCTGGACCCAAGATACCTCAAGTAGTGTAACATTTCACTCTTCAAATACAATCATTTTTATTCGTAGATATTTTCTTGTTGCCTGGTTGGTAATGTAAATTCTACATCTACTTTTTATATTTGTTTGGCATTATGAGAGAAATAGGTGGAAAAGATGATCTTTGGTAATGGGGTTTTGATTGCAGAGCATACCTTCATAGTGCTGGACAAGGACTTAATGGTTGGAGATTTCATTCATGGGCAACCCTATACACAAGGTCATTAAGTTAATATATATGGTATTTTTCAATTTAGATTGCCTCTTGATCTTTAAGAAGTCGATGCAATATTACTTTGGGATGATGCACCATGTAATGTAGCTATAGTTTCAGGATCGATTCCTGTCGGATAGTACCTTTAACTAATAATTATTAAACTATGCTATCTGGCGCGCTTGTGTGATCATGATGGTTAGTATTGCTGGGATTCATCTTTTTGTTTGTTTGGAAGATAGTCCTTGTATTTGTCGCTTAACTGTGTCAACTGCATGTTATAAAACGATTTTCAATAAAAATTGTATTGTATGACTTTAGGGAAATGAATACCATGACTTGTATAGGAAAACTTTCAAATACGAGTTTCATAGGTGAAGGTGCTTTGTAATTTTCTTGGTTCTTTACTTGTCCTTAGTATTGCATACTTACTTTGCACAGTGCTTTTTTCAGCGATGGTTGGTGATGTAAATATATTTATGAATGACTTGGATGATTCTCACATAGCGGAAATAGAAATAATGATTGCGGAAAGCAAAAGGTATTACTCTTTTCTTCTTTTAATTTAGATTGCACAAATCAATAAGTCTCGAGTTTCTGTTTTTACACCGTTTTCAAGACTTTGACTAAAGAAGAGAGGTGGATTATGAAAGAAAAAGAAGATTCATAGGTGATGAGATTCCTTCAAAGGCGTAAACCTTGATTCTGAGGTTGAATTTTTTGTAGAGCGCAACACTCTAAGAATACGGCATTTCTTCACAACCGTAAAATTGAAAAGTGAAGTCTTCCCAATGATGAGAAATATGAATAATGTTAAAAGGTTAAAATTTAGAGATGGGCACATCACCAACCATTGCTGAAAAAAGCACTGTGCAAAGTAACTGTGCAATATTAAGGACAAGGAAAGATATTAATTCTATAGATGATTCATTTGCATTTATCTTCCTAGCATGTTATTCTGTGCAACAATTTTTTGGAAATTTCTATAAATTTCACAACATACTTCTCTTCCAGTCGTTGCAAAGGACTTGCGAAGGAGTCAGTCCTGCTTATGATGGCATCTGCAGTTAAAATTTTTGGCATTCTCATCTTTCGTGCAAAGATTGGAGAATCAAATGATGCTTCTCTTAATCTTTTCCAAAAATTGGTGAGTGTCTCTGTCTCGATTAAAATACACGTACATACTCCCAGATGCACTCAGACATACACCAACAAGAAGACTTGATGTGGAAGTTGCAATATAATGAACTCATGGGAGACATTTACTTCTTTTTATATTATTTTACAGCTTATATCATGTTGTCTGGTTACAGATATACAAAATTTTTCCGTTGCCTTGTTAATATATGTCCGGTTAAGGTAATATTTGATGCTTCTCTAGGAATTCAAGAAGACTTCGTATAGTGAGATATTCAAAGAGGTGAGCACTGAAATTTTATCTGCATCTTGAGCAATTTTAAATGACGCGACTATACTAGTTTTATCGTATGTTACTCGTTTCAGCCACAGCACAAATTCATTACTTATCATTCTGCAATTCATCATCACAAGAATTAACTATTTTTCACTTATTTTCTATGTTTCTTTCTTGATTTTGTCGGCCGTTGAGGTGTCATTATTTTTAATTGTTCAATGGAGGCTTGCTCTTAACAGAGAGTGCAATAATATATTTATATACACACACACTCGGTTGCGGTTAGCGAATAGAAATAAAGCTTCTAAATTGAATGAGTGGTCGAATTTTGGATGTTGATGTCCGATTGTATGCTGCACAGGTTACTCTTGAATTACAGATAACAGAATCCAAGCGCAGGGAACTGCTTCAGCTGATCGGTAATGCTACTGTTACTCATTCATAACAAAAAACGTTATTATTGTGGTTAGAGCCATCAATTTTTGACAAAATATGTGCTCTCCCTCAATATTTTGATTCCCATTGATCACTTTGGCTAAATACAGAGTTGCAGACGTTTTTAGATGCCCCTATGCGTGGATATGTATGTAGAGTTGTGAGAAATAAGTAAAAAGCCAATTTTTAATGAACTCCCATTATGTTTTTCCTTTCGTTTGATCTGATATCAAGTTATGATTGCACCGATGTATATATGCGCACATATACATATAAATTCATGCAACATATGAATGTTTGCATTTCTGTGCATGTATGTGCGTAAAATTATTCTAAAGTGTTGAGTGATTTAATATAAATATGTAACAAATCTATAATAGTATCACAATATAATTAATCCGGTAAATATTAATGTTGTATTAATCAAATTAAAAAAATGAAGGGTGTCGTTTTTTTTTAAAACTTTTTAAAACGTGAAGTCAAACAATATGTAAGGTTTATTGACGTAAATATTTGCGCCTATAATTTTCTCTCTCTTTTTTTTTTGGGTTCAATTTTGAAAGAAACGAGTCTGAATATAAAGTATTAAAATGGGTATAATTTTCAGTATGAATATTATTCATGAATTCAGTTGTAATTTAGGCTTGCTATTTAGCTTAACTTAAAAACCGTCACTTACTTTTCTTTTTGTTTTTTTCCCCAAAAAAGCCTTCGCTCAAAAGGATAAGATATCTCAGTCAGAAATAATAATACTCACAAGTCACAACCCCAAAAGACGTATTTCAATAAAGAAATTACGAAAACTTTGAAACGATCATAATTAATACAAAAAAAATTCAAATAATTTCTTATTTCTTCAGAAAATTTAAAAAATATTCGACTATCAATGTGATGTTATTTCCCAGAACGTCATGATGCTATTTTCTCGGCAAGTGAAAATTAAACCAAGAAACCATAACTTCCTACTCTCCTACGTATGGTCATCGAAGGATTGGTAGGACATGTTTTGTGTCACTCAACTTCCCCCCTTCTAACACTATAAATTGCATTAAAAAAAAACACTTTACAAATAACTCCATTTTAGCTAAAATACAAAGATTTCTACCAAAGAAAATAATGGCTCACACGTTTATAAGCAAAAAGCTTTTGGTTTTGGCATTCTTGGCTTGCATTGCCAATGTACAATCCCAAGTTTTTGACATCACCAAGTATGGTGCCAAACCCAATGCCGATATTAGCGAGGTAAATATAGCATACCTACTGATTCAAAATTTTGGTAGAAAATAGAGATTCAACTATTTTGTAGAAAATCAAAATTTATTTTATGAAAGATCTGATTTTTCTTGTAGGCTTTATTGAGTGCATGGAAGGAGGCGTGTGCATCAACAAGCCCAAGCACAGTTGTTATTCCGAAAGGGACATGGCAGTTGACTCAAGTGAAATTGCTAGGACCTAATAAATCTCCCATTGAGCTTCAAGTTCAAGGTGATTTGAAAGCTCCTTTAGATCCCAACCAAATGCCTGACAAACAAGGAGAATGGTTTACTATCAATTACGTCAATTATCTGACCATCTCCGGTGGCGGTGTTTTCGATGGCCAAGGGCAAGAAGCCTGGAAGAGAAACGATTGTGGCAAGAACCAGAAATGTGTTAAATTGCCATTGGTGAGTTGACTCTAAACTTGAAGCAATCTTTATATGAGTTGATTCAAACATTTGATATATAGACGTTTCATCTTATATTTTCGGATCTTACCCGAAAAATGGTGCCTTTTTAAACATGTTACAAGCATGTTTATGTTAATGCCCTAAGCCGAGGTAGCGGATGAGACAGTGTTTTGGAGTAAGATGGTATAGTGTTCATGTTTGGTTTCAATAAATGGATCAATCGTCTTAAATGATTCCGTACATGCAGAATCTGAGTTTCAATTTCATCAATAACTCAATCATACGTGATGTGACAACCAAGGATAGCAAGAACTTTCATGTGAACGTGATTGGATCCCAAAACGTCACTTTTCTTCGTTTCACGATCTCGGCACCGGGCGAGAGTCCAAACACCGACGGCATCCATATAGGTCGTTCCAAATTAATCAACGTCAAAGACTCCACCATAAAAACAGGAGATGACTGTGTCTCCATCGGGGATGGAAGCGAAGAAGTCCACGTAGAGAACGTAATTTGTGGGCCGGGACATGGTGTTAGCATCGGAAGCCTAGGTAAGTACGAAACCGAGAAAGACGTGGTCGGGATCTATGTCAAGAACTGCAGCTTCCTCAGCACAATGAATGGGGTCCGGATCAAAACATGGCCCTCGGCTCCGGCCCGTCTGCAAGTGACCAATCTGCAGTTTGAAGACCTTATCATGGACAATGTTACCTATCCTATTGTCATCGATCAAGAATACTGCCCATATAACCAGTGCAAGCTCGATGTAAGTAATCTTACCCTTTTTTTTAAACGGTTCTACGTTTTATGTAATATAATATATTCCATTTTATATGTTATTTAAAAAGAAATGTGTCATGACTTGTCCTCAACTTAATCCCTTGCATTCAATTTTGACCAAGTGACACTTAACCCTTTTCTCCATTTTGCTTTGTATAGACACCTTCGCTGGTCAAGATCAGCAACGTTAAATTGAACAACATCAGGGGAACGAGCAACGATCCAGTTGCTGTGACACTTGTTTGTAGTGGCAGTAAGCCTTGCGAAAACGTCGAGATCGGCGACATAGATCTCAAATACGACGGTAAACTCGGCCCCATCACCACCAAATGTAACAATATCAAGCCTAAGCTCACCGGGAAACAGAACCCACCCTTGTGTGCTGCTCCAGCTCAATCGGCTTAAGTTTTTTAAAAAAAATCGAGTGACATTTTTGGTGTTTAACTATCACTTCGTGTAATGGAAGATAGGTATAGATTTTAGAATGTTGACATTTTTGTACGCTTGTTATATCATTTTTGTTGGCTTAGGCCAAGGCAAGGATATGATAAAGTTCTGCAGCTATACATAATTATACCACGGTCACTACCTTTGGATATATAACTAAGATTGAAGAATAGTGAGATTCGAATTTGAGACGTCGGCCCCAATCTTTACACCAATATCATGAATAATCGAATTCATTAACGCGTAATTTGTTGGCTAATATCATTTTGCGGGGATGATTTAAATAAAACATTGACCATAATTTTTGTATTTTGAATTTAATTAAGCCAAAAGCTAATCCACGCATGAATCAATTAGGCAAGATGTTGATAAGCACCACCACTATCAATACCACCACTAACTTCTTACCACTCTCACATCGCCTTCCTTTAATCATTCCCTCTACCGGATTTAGTTTACTTTTCGAGAAACTTACCCAGCATGAAAAAAACGTCCCGCGTGGTTGACGAGAGCTTCGTGGCGGGTGGGATTGGCGGAAGACCATCAAGATCGCGTCGGAGCCATGGCCTTCTTTCTGGTATCGTTTGCGGCATCATACGAGCTTCGTTCACGCTACTTTCTTGCGTATCGCAGCACCCGCACATAAGTGGCGCCGATGGGGTGTGGGTTTCGGCGGAGCTGACGCAGACTTCGGAGCTCAATCATCTCATAGTCAGAGACAGCATGCGATATGCCATTTTGATGTGACTCGGTGGTTATGCACACAACCTGTTCGATGAGTTGCATCTTCGAGGACAGAGACTTTCTATCTTTGGTGTTTGGGTTACATCACATCAATCTTTGGTTTTCTGTGGGATATTTGTATTAGTATATAATGGATTTTATTGAGTTATAATGCATTTTGTTGCTTTGATTTAGTCACTACTAGGTTGTAATTATATACGAGGTTGAAGTTTTAGAAGTAATTATTTTCTATCCAATAATTCAACCTCTCTTCTCATTTTTTTATTAAACAAGCCCATTTGATTAAAATTTCGTCTTCGAAGATCCGAGAAGTAAAATCTAATTTTCAATTTATATTTTTTCTTTATTTGAGTATCTTATCTTAAGCTTAAATACTATATTTAAAATGTTAAAACTTTCATTAATGATTTGAACATACCCAAGAAAGTGGATTAATCTTTTGACACATGTATTTGACATATCTCACAGATAAAGATTCATGAGAATATCTCACAGGTGATCTACTCTTGATATAATTTAGTGGTACAATAAGGCAAAAACTTATGTGAGACGGTCTCACGGGTCGTATTTGTGAGATGGATCTCTTATTTGGGTCATCCATGAAAAAATATTATTTTTTATGTTAAAAATATTATTTTTTATTGTGAATATGAGTAGTTGTTGATCCTTCTCACAGATTAGAATCCGTGAGACGATCTCACATGAGACTCACTCGTAAAATAAATAGATTAAAAATAATGGTCAACTTGAAAATTGGTCGACAAACAAATGCCCCAACTTCCCGTAGGAACACACCATAAAAATGGTTTGTAAATGAAACCAAGTTGTCCAAGGATATTCCCTCCACTAGATGCGAATGGGTTGACCATCCAATTGTTATTGTTGTTATTATTATTATTTTAACAGAAAGGGCTTCCCGAGTCATTTAGTGGCAAATCAACTTGGTCTCCCCATCTTCCCA
Organism: Primulina eburnea; assembly: GCF_022965805.1. NCBI lineage: Eukaryota > Viridiplantae > Streptophyta > Magnoliopsida > Lamiales > Gesneriaceae > Primulina > Primulina eburnea. The sequence continues at coordinate 64,328,664 of NC_133101.1, read as the reverse complement.
AGATCGATGGCCAGAGCACATTGTTTATTTCAACCAATTCCATTGATCAATGAACAAACCACTTGCACAAGGATCCTTTCAAAGACATGACAATTGGCCTAACCCACAAATGTCTCCTCATCCGAGGCTCATTTGCGTTCCTATTAATCGAACCTTGTTACTTCGTTCCTTGTCCCCGATGAGTTAGTTTTCTTCGACTCCCTACTTCCAACCCACCCGAAATCGAGCAGCCATGCTCTTAAGGTCGCATTACAATAGTTAAAATTGAGAATTTTGACATATCTTAATTTTAAAAGCTAGTAAGATGATAATCTAAATTTATATTTATAATTCTCAAAAATTTAATTCAAACCATGTAAAATATTTAATATGCTCTCTCAAATCAAAAAATAATTAACCGAAGCATGTCAAAAGGACATTCTAATAGATAACAGTAAGATCGATACTTGGCACAGACGGAGTCACATTATATGACACCCAGGTTTTTTTTTTTAAAAAAATATTATATATAAAATTTGGATTAATTTGATATTAGTCGAAGTACATCAATATAAAATATTTAAAAGTTATAAATTATAAAATTATAACTCCACTTTCCGTCGATGATACTTTGTCCAATTAAAGTATCTCTAAGAAATTTGAAAGAGTCCATTGAGCCATTTCTCCTTCACGGCGCAGAAAATCTTCGCCGTCTTCCCAAATCCCATCTACCAGAAGAGGGGTAGGAAATTTGTTCGATTTCAATCTTGGAACCATAAATTAATAATCTATGCAATTAATTTGTGAATAAAATCGAAATTTTGTGGATAAACATGTCCGAGCTACTGGAGGAGATTGAGCTGGAGGCGGAGGATTTCAAGTCTTCAATGCCACTGAAGAAGGTTCCATACGGCGATGTTTTTGAGGCTTCTCGAGCTGGTGACGTTGAGCGCCTCCGGTATCTACTGGAGTGCGGGGTGAACGTGAACGCGCGGGATCCATGGGATTCGGCGGCGCTGTATTACGCTTGCCTTGCGGGGCATTTAGATGCGGCGCGGATGCTCTTAGAGAGTGGTGCTATCTGCTCTGAGAACACATTTGACGGTGACCGATGCCACTACGCGGCTCTTAATCTCAAAGTTCGCAAGCTGCTGAAGGCCTTTGAGGCGCGACCGCCGCCACTCCAACCGTTGCAGGCTGCATTGAGAGACACTTTCTTGGCTTGCAAGCCTAACAGCATTGATAATATCAATCCTTCTACTCCTTTACCAGGTTCGGTTGAGTTAAAAATTGCATCGTTGTTACACCTGTTCTTGTATTTAGAATATGATTGTGCGTTGAAGTGACAAACTTTACGTTTGAAATTAACTGAAACATCCTCAACGGCAACTTGAGGTATATTACAATGGTTGTGCTTTTTAAGTGACGGTGCTCTGTTTCTAGAATGAGTATTTCGGCTGCGATTCTATTCTAGAACACGACCTTGTTAGATTGGCTGGGTTAGGCTTCCAGTTAGTCTGTCTCCATGATTGAACTATTTTCTTACAAGTTTACAGCATCTGGTTCTGTTTTTGGTGGCTGCGGTTTACGCATATCATATTTCAATAGCTGTTTTAGTAACATACGGATTTTCACGATCAAAAGTTGAGTTTCAATGCTCTTGTTGTTTTGTAAGAAATTCAGCTCTACAGAAATTTGTGGAGTTTTATTTTTTTATTGCTCTAAAAGCATGAGTTCTAAACTCATACAAATATGCTGGCATTCTGATTGGAAAAACTTTATTATAGACTGGGAATGCTTATTATTTAGTGATTCAACGTGGAATGGTAGGTAATTCATCTGATGGGGCATTGAGTTCCAGCTACTCTCCCCCGGATATTGTATTTTATGTGGAAGGAAGACCTATTGAAGCGCACAGAGTCATCTTGAGTGCACGTTCTTCTTTCTTTAAGAAAAAATTTCAAACTGATTGGAAAGGAAAAAAGGAAGTTCGATTGTCACGGGAAAAGCTCTCTTATCCATCTCTTTTTAGCCTTCTCCATTTCTTTTATTCTGATAGGCTGGAGATTGCCGTGGATGACATGGAAGATCTTGTTAGAATATGCAGAGTTTGCAAGTGCCATTCATTACAAGGACTTATTGAAAAAGAAATAGTTCATCAGAGGCATGCTGATTACAAAGCCCTCAGAGAAATGGACAACTCCCAGAAAAGGTTTATCTTGCAGGGCCTTTCCCTTCCTGACGAAGATCGGCTTCCTGCTGCATTGAGTAGACTCCTTCGAGTCTGTCTTGCCAAGTCGTCTGGAGGACAATACCAAGAATATACTGTTAACGGTGATGTATCTCTTGTTGATTCAACAGATGTGAATGATTCAGATGATGATCTTGCTGATGTTTGCGTAAGGGTGGAGAAGAAGTTATTCCGCTGCCATCAAGCCATCTTAGCATCGAGATCTGAATACTTTAAAGCACGATTATTACGCATGACTAATTCTCTCAAAGAGAGGGGTCAGTTAAATGATGGTAATCTACCATGTATTGAAGAACATGATCTGAGCACAGATGCTTTTGAGAAAATAATAGAATACATGTAGGTTTTTCTTCTCATTCTGTCAGCCTATTCTATGTGATCTGTTTATCTGCTGCACTCAAATATGCTTGAGGCAAAGGTTAAACTCTAGTATAGTTTTGCCAGAAAAATATAATAATAATAATAATAATAATAAAACTCTAGTAATAGTGTATATTCATGGCTGATTGTTTATTTATGTGATGGATGAAGATGTGCTGTAACTGTGGAGAACAAGAATTGACTTCCCATGTTGAATTTTCCTTATTCATCCTTCTAATTGAATCCTCTCTGCAGAATTGATACATGTTGTCACCGCTTTTTACCTTAATGCTCCTGATAATTTGTTCTGCTTTCCATATCATCACCCTATGTGTTTTTGTGGGCTCTTCATAGGAACCACCTCTTAAAAATGATTTGGTATTCAATATAAATCCACTTCTCAAAGAAGCAGCACATTGTCAAGACCCTGATTCTCCCTCTCCTTGTTAATCTATATAACTTCCATCTTGATAATATTATTTGTATCCAGGTATACTGATGGTCTGACAGGCATAAACCTTAATCAGGTGTGTTTCACCTAACCTCTCAAAGAAAATAAAAAGGACAAAATAAGCTGATAATGACTTCTAATTGCTGGACCTTTTATGTTTTTACCTTGTTATTTTAGTATTTAATTTTGCAGGCTGAAGAAATTCTTGATGCTGCCTCAAGATATCTGCTATTTCCTCTTAAACGTGTGGTAGCTGATGCGTTGCTCCCACAACTAGAAATGGTTTCACCAGCAGAATTGTGCCATTGGTTGATATTATCTGACATGTATGTTTCCTCCTTTTTCTTTTCATCCTCTCAGTTTCTTGATGTATATACCGCGTGAGGCTGTTTTCGTCTCTCCTCCTTTTTAATCATCATTGGATATTATGTTAGTTGAGCAAAATTACATCGATAACATACCAATCTGTTTCTTGAGGATTCAGGAACAAAAAAAATGTAGTGAAAGACAGTGGGAGACCATTTTTATTGCTAACGTTGAATGAACAATTTAGGTCATGAATTGGAAGGATTAATCCAAGATAGTAGCTGGTGTATATTTCACGGTACAATTCACACTGGAACTGGCTTTATATTTAGGTGAAACATCACAAAAGGGCCAACGTAAAGTTATTCCTTGTACCCCATGGACCTTGACATATTTTTCGGACACAAATGTGTCAGCAACATCCAGTAAACAGTTCAAAAAATATATGATGGCATAGAATACATTTGTGAATCTAAATCCATTAATTAAATGACCAAGACCCATGAATTGATGGAGAGAAATGTGGGGTTGATTTTATGTCTTTGGCTGGTAGAACTTCTTTTATAAACTAGAAACTAGAAATAAAACATGACTTTTTTCGTATCAAGATGACTGGTCGCACTCTCTTCTCAACTGTGCCGCTCTTATTAAAATTTAACCTCTATGTCCACCAATCACGTCTAGCCTCACTTTTAAACCTAATTTCTTTTTTCATATGCAGCTTATGAAATTAGTATTCATGCATCTAATCTTGATATTTCTGAGGCGAAAACCTTTCTTATGCAGGTATGGTGTGTCGAAGATTCGTGAACATTGTCTAGATGTCATGGCGAACAACTTTGAGACATTTGCTGATACTCCGGAGTTTCGTGCAATGCTCCTCACTCTTCCAGCTCCGTCTGGAGATTTCACACTTCGAACCACAGCTCCAAGTGCTCCAGGAGCTGAAGCTAACACAGTTGAAGGAAATCTTCTCGACGATTTGCGAGAGAAATGGCTCGAGTCTGAAGGTGCTGAACTTGACAAGAGGGACGAAAGTGCATTGCTTTTCGACAAGCGACTCGAGATGCTGATGCTTATGGCTGAGCATGAGAAAATTGGTGAACCTGAGTTGTCCAGTTAAATTTTTTGAAGAAACCATGGGTATCATTAAACCCGAGAAACGCAAGTATACAAAGTGATTGTACGTATTCCCAAGTTTATTATATTGATAGATCAACCATAGATTCTTTTGTTAGGAAAGAAATTAGAAGAATAAGTTCTAATGATATTTCATGTTTATAAAAAAATGCGTGAGAAATTTGGTTTTAAATCTGCTCTCATTTTTTATCTGCAAGCAGATTAAAAACGGTTGAGAATAATGATTTTTATTTTACTCTGATTGAGAAAAAATAAAGAAAAATATAAATTAAAAATTCGTTTGAAATGTGGAATAATCTGTATATGTTATCGCAATTAAATTCACATAACACTATGAATAGCATCTGGTTCTCTTTGGCATAGAGTGTTTGTACGGGACTAATGGATTAAATCCGATCTATTTATATAAGTGGTGAAGAATATAGTCACAAATGATTAAATTTGCTGGATTTCATTCTCTTTACCCCGTTAGCTCCGCTGGGACAAATATACCTAATACAATCTTATGGTGCGAAAAAGGCTGCACTTCGTTGTGACATATATCTTACACTAGATGACACTGAATTACGAATGTTAACCTGTCGGCATGTCTTGGTTATCACCGCCTGTAGATGCATCTGGAGTTTTGTCACCTTCATTGGTGGTGTTTGAGGGATCAGATCCATCAACCTTTCGTTGCAGGCTCCAATACATGATGCTTGCTGTCAAAGTTAGCATCATTTTCTGGTTCACCTGCACATCACAAGAGTGTATTTTTTTGTCATAAAACTTTGGTATGCAGTGTTTTTAAGTAATTTGGAATAAATGAACTGCTTGCACATCAAGGCTGTATAGCACATATACTAACCTCCATAATGTCCTCAGGCAATAAAAATATGGAGCATCCAAGCTTTCGGGCAACACTGATTATATATGTTGCATTTAACTTCTTATCCTCGTCTGCATTTGCAATGATCTCCACTTTCAGTTCCATGAAAACAATATCAATTATACCCTTTTTGCCTCGTGTTACAAGGGCGATGGAAAAAAACTTACTCACCAGTTTCCCCCTTCGTTACAAGGCTCCGGTTGACGACCCTAGGCTCCACAGCACTTAACAGATCAAGAAAGAAAATCCCGTTTGCAAGGGATTTATCCTGACAGTATGACAAAAAGATTTACAGAAAGCTGTCATATAGTAAAGAGAACTGATACTATTGATGTGGTCGATGTTTTGCCATTACCTTGAAGCTGTCCATTTGTGATTCTCTACCAGATTTCTTCACTGTGCCGTTTGCCCAAATAAGTATGTCACCATCTGTAATCTCCTTTCCTTGGGAATGAGATCTCAAATTTCTCAGCAATTGGAGCATAGTGAATCTCATTAACTGCCATAGAAAAGCTGGCAGAAAGAGGACCGATTAATTTGTGATGGTGTAACTCTGGTGTAAAAGGCTAAAATAAGAGTAGATTGATGATGCCAAGTGACCTTCTTACAGAACCAAGCATGCTTTTAAAAATTTGGTCTTTGTGCTAAGTAATCAAGCCACCCATATTTGAATTCAAAGCACACAATTTTGGAATTCAACAACACAATTAACACATGTGTTGATTAGTCAAAAATAATGAGGTAAGCCATGAGGTTTTATTTTTTGTTTTTTCCCTAAACTTTTCCTATAAATACCCATCCATTCTTCATTTCAAAACCACACCAAAAACACAAATCCTTTCATCTACAATCATAAGTGTAGAAGTGAGATAAAGGATTTAGTGTGAGATTTCTTAAGGAGTGTTTATCCTTGGAAGGAATAGGATTAGTGGAGAGAAAGTGAGTGTTAAAATCAGAGTGTTCTGAGTGAAATACTTTGTATTCTCAATTCTCTTGTCTTCTTTGTTATTAATAAAGAAGTGATCTCCTTGAGAGGTTTAGAGTGGACGTAGCCCAATCTTGGGGTGAACCACTATAAATATTGGTGTCCATCTTATTTATTGTTGATATCACTTATGATGTTCCGCTGCGATGTTACCTCGTTTATTTCCCTGATATCCCAACAACTGGTATCAGAGCTAGATTCTCAAATACTATAGGAAGTCCTCGTATGCTCTGTGGTTGCAGCTTAGTCTGAACTTCCACATCAGAAAAGGCTTTCTAGACAGTATTAGGGAAGTGGTTCTTTTGTGTTCAGGCTTTGACGATTATTCGTTGGTAGCATTCACAAAAGATGGAGGTACGCACAAGCAAGATGATTAGCCTTAATGGCTCTAATTATCAACTTTGGAAAAGTAAGATGAAAGATCTTTTATTCGTCACCAAGATGCACCTACCGGTGTTCAGCGAGTCTAAACCAGATGATAAATCAGATGCCGAATGGAACTTCGAGCACGAGCAAGTCTGTGGGTACATCCGACAATTTGTCGATGACAACGTGTATAATCATATCTCTAACGAGATACATGCTCGAACGCTTTGGACAAAGTTGGAGACATTATATGCCTCCAAAAGTGGCAACAACAAATTGTTCTATTTGAGCAAGCTTGTCCAGGTTCGATACAAAGAAGGAACTTTGGTTGCAGATCATCTGAACGAGATTCAAGGATTCGTGGAGCAGTTATCAAGTATGAGCATAAAACTTGATGACGAGGTGATAGCTCTGATTGTGCTAGCTTCATTGCCAGAGTCTTGGGAGACTCTGAAGGTATCACTCACGAACACAGCACCAGGAGGAGCCGTGAGTATGGACTTCATCAAGAGTGGCATCTTGAATGAAGAGATGAGGCGGAGATCTCAAGGTTCCTCTACCTCACAGTCAGATATTTTGGCTGCTGAGTCAAGGGGAAGAAGCAAGATCAAGAAAAACACAAATCAGAAGCCAAGAAGAAGCAAGTCCTCGGGGAGATATGCCAACGTAAAGTGTTATCGCTGTGGAGAAAACGGACATATTAAAAAATATTGTCGGCAACCGAAAAACAAACATGAAACCGATGATGAGCAAACAAACGCCATTGAAGAGTTCAATGTTGTTCACGAGCTAGAGCAGGAGTCCGTAAATTTGGCAACTCAAGTAACTAGTTGGGTGATCGATAGTGGAGCAACAGTCCACGTCACATCTCGAAAAGAATGCTTTACATCCTACACACAAGGGGACTTTGGTGTGGTGAGGATGGGGAATAACGACTTATCCAGAGTTGTGGGAAAAGGAGATGTGAGCTTGACTACCGTGGATGGCTCTACACTGATCCTGAAAGACGTCAGGCATGTGCCAGATATGCGCCTGAGTCTGATATCAGTCGAAAGACTCGATGAAGAAGGTTTCTGTACAACCTTCCGAAATGGGGTATGTAAGATTTCAAGAGGATCACTTGTGGTGGCAAAGGGATTAAAGATGTCAAAGCTATATGTAGTTCAGGAAAATCATTCCGAAAGAGTGAACTACGCAGGGGAAGAAAACTCAACAGAGTTGTGGCACCGACGTCTTGGTCACATAAGTGAAAAGAATCTTACACGCCTTGTGAGCAAGCAAGTTCTGCCCGGTATAAAGCAGGTTCATATGAAACAATGCACAAACTGCTTAGCCGGAAAGCAAAACAGGATATCATTCAAAAGTTCACCTCCTAGCAGAGCCGAAAAAATTCTAGATCTGGTGCACTCAGATCTATGTGGTCCGATGCCATTGTCGCTCGGAGGAGCGAGGTACTGGGTAACTTTTATCGATGATCATTCTCGGAAAATTTGGGTGTGGACACTCAAAACCAAGGACCAAGTTGCGGAAACATTCAACAATTTCCTAAACTTGGTTGAACGGCAAACATGCATTAAACTCAAATGTATTCGAACGGATAATGGAGGAGAATACATTGGATCCTTTGATGAGATATGCAAAAAGAACGGAATCAGACATCAAACAACACCACCAAAGACACCACAACTCAACGGATTAGCTGAGAGGATGAATAGAACTTTGGCAGAAAGAGTCAGAAGCATGCTCTCACATGCAAAGCTGACTAAGGAATTTTGGGGTGAGGCCGTGGTTGCTGCTGCATATATATTGAATCGCTCACCTTGTGTTCCTCTCAATTATGATGTCCCAGAGCAGGTGTGGCAAGGCAAAGAAGTTTCTTATAATCATTTGCGGGTATTTGGCTGTGTTGCTTATGTTCATATACCAAAGGATGAAAGACAGAAGTTGGATGTCAAAACAAGAAAGTGCATATTTATAGGCTATGGCGAGGATCAACTTGGTTACAAGTTTTACAATACAGATCTCAAAAAGCCTATAAGAAGTTGTGATGCCATATTTCAGGAGAATGAATTCTTGGAGACTGCGGAAAAGGAGAATTCTGGATCTGAACAAGATCTGGAATGGTGGCCTTCAACGGTAAATCCACAACCGGCTGAAGATGAAGAATTGCAGAACGATCATGAAGATGATGATGAGATTCGTGTTCACAGTGAACCACCAGCAGAAAGTTCTCGTGGTACAATGACCACACGTTCTGGAAGAGAAGTGCGACCCTCAACCAGATATTCCTCAAATGAATATATCCTGCTAACTGACGGGGGAGAACCAGAGAGCTTCGAGGAAGCTATTACCAGTGAACACAAGGATAAGTGGATGGAGGCTATGCAAGAAGAAATGCAATCATTGCATGATAATGAGACGTTTGAGCTGGTGAAGTTGCCGAAAGGCAAGAAAGCTTTGAAGAATAAGTGGGTGTTCAGATTGAAGCACGAAGAACACAGTAGTCCACCAAGATTCAAAGCTAGGATTGTCGTCAAAGGTTTCGGACAGAAACACGGGGTCGACTTTGACGAAATATTTTCACCTGTGGTGAAGATGACATCCATCCGGATTGTGCTAGGGTTAGCAGCTGAGCTTGATCTGGAGGTGGAACAAATGGATGTCAAGACCGCATTCCTTCATGGGGATTTGGAGGAAGAAATCTACATGGAGCAACCAGAGGGGTTTGAAGAGAAGGGGAAAGAGGACCTTATGTGCAGATTAAAGAAGAGTTTGTACGGTCTCAAGCAAGCACCAAGACAGTGGTACAAGAAGTTTGAATCGGTGATAACTCAACAGGGATTCAAGAAAACCACTGCAGACCATTGTGTGTTTGTCAAAGATACCTCTGATGATGATTTGATGGTGCTTCTACTCTATGTAGATGATATGTTGATTGTTGGCAAAGATGCTTCTGAAATCAAAGGCCTAAAGAAGCAACTAAGCAAGACTTTTTCTATGAAAGACTTGGGGCCAGCAAAAAGAATTATTGGCATGGAAATCCATCGAGACAGGTATGCCAAGAAGACCTGGTTGTCGCAGGAGAAGTATATTGAGAAAGTACTTCAGAGGTTCAACATGGACCAGGCCAAAGCGGTTGGATGTCCTCTTGCCAACCACTTCAAGTTAAACTCAAAGCAGAGTCTTATTACAGAGGATGAGGAAGAAGAAATGAAAAGTGTTCCATATGCTTCAGCTGTTGGAAGTCTGATGTATGCCATGGTATGTACTCGGCCGGATTTAGCTCATTCAGTAGGTGTAGTGAGTAGATTCCTTTCAAAACCAGGAAAGGAACATTGGGCTGCAGTAAAATGGATATTCAGATATCTACGGGGAACCTCTAAACATAGATTGAGTTTTGGAGGATCCAGACTTGAGCTTGTAGGCTACACAGATGCAGATATGGCAGGAGATGTTGACTCCCGAAAATCCACATCAGGATACCTGATTACATTTGCAGGGGGAGCTGTGTCATGGCAGTCAAAGTTGCAAAAGTGTGTAGCATTATCAACCACTGAAGCGGAGTTCATTGCAGCAACTGAGGCATGCAAGGAGCTATTATGGATGAAAGGGTTTTTGGAGGAATTAAGTTTTGTGCAGGATCAATATAAGTTGTTCTGTGATAGTCAGAGTGCAATTCATCTTGGAAAGAATCCTTCAATGCATTCAAGATCAAAGCATATTGATGTACGCTATCATTGGATACGGGATGTATTGGAGAAGAAGTTGTTAAAACTTGAGAAGATTCACACAGATGAAAATAGATCTGATATGATGACCAAGACATTGCCGAAATGGAAGTTGGAATACTGTAGAACTGTTGCAGGTTTGATCGAATCACAAAATGGGCTTGAGGAGGAGAATTGCTAAGTAATCAAGCCACCCATATTTGAATTCAAAGCACACAATTTTGGAATTCAACAACACAATTAACACATGTGTTGATTAGTCAAAAATAATGAGGTAAGCCATGAGGTTTTATTTTTTGTTTTTTCCCTAAACTTTTCCTATAAATACCCATCCATTCTTCATTTCAAAACCACACCAAAAACACAAATCCTTTCATCTACAATCATAAGTGTAGAAGTGAGATAAAGGATTTAGTGTGAGATTTCTTAAGGAGTGTTTATCCTTGGAAGGAATAGGATTAGTGGAGAGAAAGTGAGTGTTAAAATCAGAGTGTTCTGAGTGAAATACTTTGTATTCTCAATTCTCTTGTCTTCTTTGTTATTAATAAAGAAGTGATCTCCTTGAGAGGTTTAGAGTGGACGTAGCCCAATCTTGGGGTGAACCACTATAAATATTGGTGTCCATCTTATTTATTGTTGATATCACTTATGATGTTCCGCTGCGATGTTACCTCGTTTATTTCCCTGATATCCCAACACTTTGTACGTTATTCAGGCATTCCCTTCATATTCACTGATGAAATTCGAAATGACAAAAAGGTTGGATGTGTCCATTTTAATTTTCAGCAATGAACATCAGGGCCAAAGGATAGTGGAAAGCAGTTCCGGGCAAGAACAACAGAATCACGGAACACTAAGATTAATGAGATCATCGCCAAATTCACATTTTCCAAATTAACATTTCTTTTTGTTGTGGTGCTAGCTGTTCAACATATATAAAAATCAAACAGTACCATGAGATCGAACTAAGACCTGATAACTGCATTTTATCGAATTTTCTGATGATTGAAAAATGAACAAAGGTATTTTTCCATTGAAAAATGAACAAAGGTATTTTTCCAAAAAAAAGCTTCCCAAATAGAAATGGCAAAGACACGAAGTATCTCAATCAGTCCTCATGTTCTTCAGTTCGATCAAAAGTTAAAATGTATCGAGCATGCTGAACCCCGTCAAATCAAGCTAAGTATGTCCAGGAAAAACTAAAAGGTTATAGACATTGTAAAATTTCCACTGCTTCCAACAACATAGCAAGTTAAAGCAGCCTTACCTAATATGAGTTTCTTGTTTCCTTGCACAATATCATTTCCAGCTACATTCACGAGGGAGAAGCGCAATTCCTTCCCAATACTTATTACTTGGTTGCAGTTTTCAACTTTCCTAAAGGGCATGAGAATAGGGGGTTTTGTAGCCTGTTTCCAATTTACAGTTCCAGGAGAAATTTTGTCAAGCACTTCCAAAAGAACCCATCTGCACGCAAGAGGAATGAACATGAAGCAAAATGCAAAAATACCAGCATCTTAACAGAAAAATGTAAACATTACCCTGCCCTGACATCCTCAAATACATTGTTGACATATGTGTCAATTCCAAGGCTGTTGATCCACAGCCGAAAGCATCTCTCTTCTCGAGACGTTTGAGCATCATCTGTCATCATCTCCGCGTATGAAATCTTTTTGGTGTCCACAGAGAGCCCATTTCTTTAACAAAAATACAATGAGCAGCTAAAAAGCATTTATTCTTAAACATGGATATCCTTGCATTATAAACATATAACCATGTGGCACGTAACAGGAAAAGTGATCAGGAGTTTGTATTGAAATTAGAAATTCATGGAACAAGCATTTCTGCATGCTAAAACAAGTGTGAACCAAACGTTCTATGGTTCCACTATACTTATTGCACCAGATAATTTGTAAAGATTGCTGTCGTTAATTTTGAATCTTGGAAGGGATACTTTTGTATAAGAAAAATAAGATGACATTACCCAACATAACTGGGAAGACAAACAGGAGCAAAATTTCCACGCCGTTATTAACCTCTAGTCTAACCTGTGTTGAAATAATTGAGCAACAAATGCAAGATTTAAGTTTGGCGAGCCCTCGACAATGTCCTTCGGGGTAACATATCGTTTACAATCCAGTTTCTCTGCTTGCTCAAGTATCAAATTTGCTCGTTCTTTAGGATTCTTTGCCTCCAGTGCCTTGGTTGTGTCAAGTTCCGGGGCAAGAGCATTGAGCAAGTGTGCATATGCTTCTCCATTCTACAAATAAAATGAGACTGATGGCATCTTAGACAGAAAGTACCACAAATTATTTAATATATGGTGATAGCCGATAGGAGCACTATAAGTGTACAAAACTATTTGCATCCGCAAAAAAAAGATGCAGCCTCTAAAATTTTAAGTGCTTATAAAGAAACACGTGTTACTTGCAGATGTTAGAATAAAATACAATGAGAATAGAATCTGATGCTGAATGGTATTTAGATCAAATCGATTTGCTGTTCTAGCTTCAAAATTTAGTAGTAATAATAATAGTACTAAATTTGGCGGGAATCATACATCCTGGTCGTTGAACTATGTCTTGTTTAACCTCATACATCTTTAATTTTCAGGAATCAATTACCCTTAGTATGTCATTGCCAGAACAGAGTTTCATGATAATCTTGCATGCTAGTGGTTAGCTGTTCTATTCACCATCTCGAGGAATCTAACTTCTTGATGTTAAATTTTACCATTAATATGTAATCTATACCAACAAATTGCCTATCATCATTCAGTTTCCAGTAATAATCACCAATAATGTGCATATTTTTCAGCAGATCGTTCATTTTCTCCACACTGTCAGCAAATTTCATACACAAGGAACTTCTTAAGACACTAGAGTAATTGTTAAATTTGACCTCCCCCACCCCCCGGCACCCCACACACACATTCTCCTCAATCTATAGGCTGTTTATGAACTCTTAGTTTTGAAAAACTAATTCCAAAACCAAGATACAGAGACTATACAGATGTTTTTGCTGCCATAGAGAGCATTGTATTCTTTGATAACTTTTCTCAAAAACAGAATCTCTAATCTTGCATAACTCACAAACACAAGTCTATTTCAATTTTGCTAAAAGTGATGAGCCATTGCCAGTCGATGGACATTTATATTCTTTGATATTCAAAGAACCAAAAAGAAGTAATATAAAAGAAAGATGGATCTATGACCGTTCACTACCTTTAAATCAGACGAAAAATTAGTAACTGACTTATTGTATCCTGCTTTTTTCAGGTGAAAATTCATCCATTTCAACAGCACTTTCTCCGGCGATAAGCTAATAAGCTCTTCCACATCCTACACTATGCAACACCAATTTTGAGGCAAAAAAAATAGTGTGATCCGCGTATCAGGTCATGGGTTAATTGAGTCAAAACACGCGGTCTGCTTGTTACCTTGCTATCCTCCACCAGCTCAACAAGTTGAGGGGTCTTCCTCAAATTAAGATCGGCTAACAGTTGTATCTGATGTTATTTACAACATTAAAAGCAATGGAATTCGATATGCAATGTCTGGATATTCTGTGTAATTCATAACAATGTTAATGAGAGCATTTGATTTACCTTGACTATTTGAGTTATCAACCCAAGAACTAGATGGGGCTGCATTATAAATGAGACGATTATGGCCAACAAATTTCACTGCACAAATGAGTAGCATTTGCTGAAATTCCTAAATATAGTTGGCAGTAGCTGGCTTACCCTTGCTTCAACAAGGTCCTGTGTGCCAATATTTACGACAGTGCATCCAATTGCTTTTGCAGAATTGAGGCACAACGTATGGTTCTCATTCCTCTCCCATGGATTTAAATCACTTTTGGTATTAATAGCTCGCTCGTCAATAGTACCGGGAACAGCCACATTAATGAGCTTACTGCATAAATAGGTCAAAAAAATCGTAAGCACCATTGTTGTTAGCTTATTTGGGTGCATCTCCAAGTATGGATGCATTTAGAAAGACACTATTCCTGCAAAAATTACTAGGGGGTCCTCTATAAGTACCACAGCAGAACACCATCCTTGGCAAGGTCAAAGAGAGCATTGGTTGATTGATCAATTGGAAGATATTTCTTCAAGAATCGATCTTCTTTGAGATAGCTATTGATGTGGTTAACGTAAGAGGACTTCTCTGATTCACTGATTGTATGACGAAGAGTTGTTGTTGGCGCTTTGAGGAATGAAGATGAAGTTTTTAGAAATGGAGACAGAGTTTTGGAATGACCCTTCTTCACTGTGGCCCGAGCTTGTAGGTTCAAATATGCCTGAATTATAAATTCAATCCATCATCCGCGAAACAGAGCAAAGAAACATGATAGCTATTAGATAAACATGCCTACATAAATGCTTTAGTTCTTGGTTAGTTAGGATACTAGTTAGTATATGACTGTTTTCTAAAATTCTAAAAATACATACCCGAAGGAAGGATTCAAAATCAATTTCATCGCCCAAATCAGAAGAGGACTCACTTAAGATGTCCTTAATTTCATCCTGTGTCAAGGTATCAGCAACAGCCTTCAGTTTAACCATCACTGGTGGCAAAACTTCCAATGTAACCTTCCCATACTGCTTCCTCGTCGAGAGAAACTGTAGGTATGACATTCGTGACCTTGTTATAATAAAAACCGCTAGTAACAACACCAGTAAAACATAAATAGCCCATGCATACTTTGGAATTGAGGGTCCGCAGCTCGACTTGAGTGAATTGGTTCTGAAGCCAAGAATCAGAAACAACAACGCCCACAAAACTTGACATTTTTCCTTGTACTTGTCGATATTCCCTGAAGAATATAACCAAAGCACAAAACGAAAATTGTGTCACGTCAATTCTTAACAAGCACAATAAACATGCAATTATGTCTCCGTGGTTTGCGGTTTATGTTGGCTGTCGCAGATTTATCTCTAGTCCCATGACAATTTCTCGACAAGATCGTTATCTATCCAAACGTCTTTTAGTTAAACCAAATATCCGATATCATTTACATATGCAGTACAACAGCGATTCCGCATATCGTAGATCCAAACAAGAACAATAAACATGCTATTATGATCATAATATGCATGCATACGTTCTCCGCTATTCCTTTGATGATGAGATTCATCAAATATGATTTTTACCAGAAATTTTCATCAATTTGCAATTAAAAAACATGATGTACCCTGGGATAGATTCAATAACTCCTCCGGAGGGTGAAGAACTTCTCCATTTAATTTCTGTATTTTTTTTCCCTAATGAGGTTGTGTGAACGAAAATTTAATCGAAAAGAGTGAGAATCAGAGAAAAAAGCGTTTGAGCTTGCGGACCCGCGAATGTTGAGGGACGCAAAAGCGAAGGAAGCTCGCTTCATCTTCATCGTACACTAACACAGGGTTGGGTGCACCAGTGTCTGCCCGTGTAGTTTTCATAAAATGTACAACATTTTAATTAATATTCAAATAAGTATACACAATGTGTATATATTTATGTTTGAATTTATATACTCACGTGCATACTGTACTGAAGTAAATATAAAAACGAGTATAGTAGATTAATTAATTAATTCAAAAGTAGACGACGAGTCGATTCAATTTATACGTAGAGTTTAAAGTATAATTTTAACATAAAAATAATATTTTTTATAGATTAGATAAGATAGAAAATAGTAGTATCAAATTATATCGTGAGACACTCACATAAATATTATAAGTTTAAAAAAGATAAATAGGTAAACTTTTTGGCTTTTGCAACTTCTAATTAAAACTTTTCATTTCAGAATAAGTTATTGTAGGATTATTGATTTTATTTCATGAAAAAAATGGAAAACGATAATTAGATACAAAAGATATTAAAAACCAGATGTTTTAAAAAGTAATAGACAGTAGACGGGGATCACCCACCGCCTAGGTGTTTAGGCGGTCGTCTAGGCATTTTTTTTACCTAAATATTTTTTTTTGTTTATCTTCATATTTCTCTAATAATTTATCTGCATTTGGATTCAAACTCAAAATCGATATCGTATTCTTCTTATCTATACGATACGAATGGATCGAAAAAATGTCAAACAAAGTTTTAAAAAAATTATATATTACATTATGTGTCGCCTAGACGCCTTCCAAAAATCGAGATGGTAAATGACCGTCCAACGCTTAAGCAATCCTAAACAATATCTTTTAAAACACTGCTAAAAACATTAAGACACTGCTAAAAACATGTCAATTTCAATAATTACAAATTTACAACTAATAATGCAAGTGATTTCTCATGCTCACATAATTTAATTCTTTAAAGTGGAAAATGTTTATAAAAAAAACTACAAGGAAACAAAATGAACTTTCAGATAAAATAGAGAGATGATGGGGAAAAATTAAGATAAAGAGAAATATAAAGATTATTAACAAATTAATACCATCAAAGTTAGGTAACATATATCATGCAAAGATAAAATTGTACACAAACTTTGGTACACACCAAAATTGCTACCATGAAATATCAAGTATTATCACATTAAACAAATAAAGACAAAAAGAATGAACCTTCGGTTCTGAAAATAATATCTTTGGGTAAATATGACATTTATCCTATCAAGTAAATTTCATACAATCCAATTTATGGATATATGAATCCAACTTTAAATATGAGACTTAAATTGTTCATCGATCTTTATTTAAACCCAACGAATGGGTCCAACTAATTAAAAATAAATAAAATTTATATTAATCATTAATTGAATGCACCATTTTCACACACTCACCAAAAAATGCGAGAAAGAAATACACTACAAATTATGAATTCACCAACACAAGTGTACCACTTTTCCCTGTTCGCCTCCACATCCGACTCCGGAGCTTTAGAAGGAGAGTGGTTTTTCAATATAAAAAAATTAGAAAAAAAAAAAGAAAGAAAGAAGAGGGAGCTCCAACTTTATATAAGTTAACTAAAGAATCCTGACTTTGTACAACCTAGAACAAAACCCTTGAAGCAAAATTTAACCAAATGTACGTAAAACCCGATTCGAGGGGTGTGCAATTGGGGAGGTTTATGTGATTCTTTACTTGTTGAAAAACAGACCCTTTTTCTTCCCCTTCTTCTTCTCATTAGCCTGCAAAAAATAAACATATAATCGTGTTTAATGGGATGCGTGCTCCTGCTATTCATGCATACTAACCAAACCTCCGCACATCAAATCAATATATCAAATCTGAAGGCTGTTTTGGAACTTATTTGCATGCTAATATTCAGATGTTTTGATACATTTCCCATATAGTATTTTCTACATAATGAGATGATGAGTAAGTTGTTTGAAAAAAGGACGAATAGGTCTGCATATGGCAAATGGGAGATGAATGATCTAGATGTAGAGGAAGAAATTTCGAGAGCCAGGGAAGAATAGCTTTATTTTTACATTAAAAATTCCTAAACTAGTGATAAAGGAGATCAGTGATTCAATTGAGATAAAAGAATTTAACGAGGATTATGCATCTTGGCCACACTTGATTTATTGAAAAGATTTGCATGATATTAAAGTTTACCTTCACGATGAATAACCTTAGGGTAAGAACGATTGTATCCCTCCAACTGTCAAAACAAAAGCAAATTACATAGTTACGACGAAGTACTGAAGAAACTGATTTGGGAGGTGTTCCTCCAATAAAATTAGACAAGTATAGAGAATAGTAACGATGTGTTTCAGTCCAAGATCTGTGAAAGAACGCACAAATATTTACTTGTGTGTAGGGGTAAAAACAAATCAAAGTCGTAATAAATCATCTGACCCCGAGAACACCGCTCCTCCAAATATATAAACTGAATATTAAGTCGAAGATCATCATAACATCTTCTAAAAATAAATTGGCTCTCTCAGAGAGAGCTTTCACTCGTTCAGATTCACACCAAAACAACTGCCCATCTCCATTAAGTCCACGATTCATCCACTTCTCCAGTCGCAAATATGATCTCTGCCCTCTCACCACCATATATATCATCGATCAGCTCTCCATTTAATTTCATCACTATTCTCCCCAAATCTTCTCCTCTTTTTATTCCGTCTTATTTCCTTCTCCTGCACACAACTAATTTCACTATTACCAACACTAAAGTTGCACAACTGAGGCTCCATTTGTTTCAAGAAAACTTCACTCAATGCAATCGAAAAACACATGGCTCAACTTGTCGGTCCAACATTGTTGACAACTTCTGTTACTCATTACCGAAAAGGCAACCTATGAGTCTTGTATACATAAAAAATATTAGTACCATCACAGATCAGTTTGAGACCTCTAGTATACCATCCCCTGATGTCATTTGTACCCCCATTACAATGGTACTTTGTAAAAGAATGACGCTTGGGATGATTTTGATTTTAAGCTTGGTCAACAATTTTTTGAAAGGCGGGCAGAAATTGAAATTTTTCTTTCTTATTCAGTATTTCAGTCAGGTGAATATGTGGGGTGTTAGTTAAAATGTTTTGCGATTAGAAGAGATCTAAACAAATTAGTATTTCAAAGAAAATTTTCAACACCACAGATGTGCTTTTCATAATTGGCAACAAACAATAGAACTAGGATTCTACTTCTAACTTGATTCAGAATGGAACGACATTTCCTTCCAGAATGTCCATAAACCAAATGGACCTAACAAAGCAGATCTATAGAAAGGAAAAGCCTGAGATGTCGGTTGGAATCCAATTTGTTACACTAGTATGGCTTGTAGAAGCATTTCAGGCCCCATTTAGTTCATGAGACCCAAATGCTTTCTTATAGATAGGAATAGCCCATTCAACCAAAATCCTTGTGAATCCGGGATCATATTCTTGTTATGCAGTTTCATTATTCATTTTGAACAAGTTTTGATAGCTGAATTCTCTGGCTTCTTCAGATTATATCACATTTGACAGCAGCAATCACACCAGTCAACAAACAAAGCAAACAAAGTAAGTTCGACTTACCCACTTATATCCGTCGAGCTATTCTCTGCCCGCAAAAGACGTTCAGTGCCGCTCGGATCAATAATGGAAAATTCTGTCACACTTCCAGAAGGAATTGAGACCTAAATAATTTAGAAAGGAATATTAATATCAAACAAACAAGTGTATATAAGGTATATGGTATGAGTTCAATAGAAAATAAAAGAGGATAAAAGCTAGATAATTCAGAAATGGACAAAAAATGGACATACTATTTTTCTGGATATTGCTACTTTTTTGGAGCTTTTGGGTAGGACAGGGTAGAGTTCGATCATAAAAGACAAAAGTGCAAATGGACATAGAACTTACAATTGTGGAGGTCGAAAACTTTTCAGTGATTACATCACCACTAGGGCCACTGTACTTTATGCTGTAACCATCCCTTTTAATGGTCAATGTAGCTGGCTCCCATATATCAAGATAACCAGTCTTCATTGTCAAAGAGAAAAAGTAAGCACGAGGTAAATTAATGCCACGGTTTCAAGATATGAATTAAAAAGTGTTGTTCGAGGTTGAAGAAAATATCTTTTATAAGGAGTCATCTCACCGACAGTGATAATTTATATGAAGCATGACCACTATAAAGAGTCTTCTCTATGCAATTTTGCATTTCTGGGTCTGCAAGACAAAAGGAGAAAATAGCTGAAAACCAGGAGCAGCAAGTGTTCAACAATGAGACAAAAATTTAACAGGTATTTTAGGAAACTCGAAAGATGCCCACAGGGAAAAAAATGATTTGCTTTTAATTAGGAACATATTAAAGAGAAAATGATCTATCGACCCAAAGTTAACGGCCTAAGTAGACTTGGAGAAAAAGGTTATCGATCTTTTTTCTCATCTTCTCGTTTTCTTTGTTATACTCACAGCAAAGAACTGCAATAAAGCTTAGAGAAGCAAAAACAAGCTAACATAAGTGACCCACTGATTTGCCAGGTAAGTATCATTCCTAATCGTGTGGCCCAATCTGAAGACTTCTTATTCTCTCAGTTCTTTAGCAACAAATTCATAGATTCACAAAAGGTGCTGGTGCAGGTGCAGGTGTAGGCCCATAGTTATTTAGGGCTCAAGGCGCACTAAAGCGCTGGAGTACCCTGGAGCCTGAAGCGCACACTTTATCGAAGTAAAGCATATTTGGGATAAATTTTAAAATTCAATATACATAAAGAGATTTATACTATAAATCTATAATATTACATAAATTAAATATTTTCACAAAGATAGCAAACATTATAAATAAAAATTCATTAAAAGATAATCTAACGTAAATCATAACCAGAAAAAACTTTAATCATCTAAAATTCATTAGCAAGTCAGCAAATCACAGTATATTAAGGAAAAAAACTTCAAATATCTAAATCATTAAATTCATCTTCCTCAACTATATCATCATCATCATCTTCTTCCAAAACCATGGTGAGTCATTAGTGTGAAAGAAATTAGAGTAAAAATTTGCATAGAAAGATTACAATATCATCTAAATCATCAAATTCTTCTTCATATTCCTCAGCTGTATCACCATCATCACAGAGGGAAGATGACATTAAAAGTTTGTATAGAGGACGTCTGAACTTTCTGATAAAAAGTCTTGCATAAATGAGTGACAACAAGGTTCTTTGATCATTACATTGTCATGATCAAAGAACCTTGTTTGAAGATTGGCAACTCTGCACAAATCTATGAAATTGAGACTAAAATTGCCGACGCCAAACAGGGAATGAGAATTTTGACAGTCACTAAATATGCCAATCGATTGAAAAGTCTTTGGCAAGAAATGGACCATTATCAATGCATGCAGATGAAGTGCAGTAAAGATTGAGCATGCTTAAAAGGTTTTGTGAAAAGGAGAGAATTAATGATTTTTTGGCTGGCCTGAGTTCGATGGAGTAAGCTTTCAAGTTCTTGGCAAAAAGAATCTGTCGTCTATTAAATAAACCGTGCTGTAGAAGGAATTTAAGGTTGAGAATATTTTGTTAAGACTTCATCACTGGCAAAAAAAACAAGTACAAAAGAATTGTGTTAGAGCGGCATTCAACGAAGAAGTAAACTGCCAGGCCAGTCAAAACCTTCTAATTGCACCTAGTCTAAAAAATCTTGTCACACCAAAGAGTAACTGATGAAGCTGCATGGCATGCCACAATTCCACATAAGCATGGACAATGAAGAATCGGACAAGAAGGAGATAGCGTGAAGCTCATATTGCTGAAGTATAGTCAAGGAAATATTGGTTGCCAAAGGTCCTAGTCAGACGTATTGCACAAACAATCACAAGGTGTCCGCCCAATTACAAAGATAAACGTTGAAAGTGTTATTGTTCTTGGAAACCAAAATTGGATACGGAAACTGTTTATATTTCCCTGGAAATTTGTCCCCAGAATGGCAGGATCTATCCGGCTTTTCAAATTTGGATATGGAAACTGCAACAATTTAAATTTCCATAAAAATTTGTCTTCACAATCTATCCTGCTTTTCTTCAGTAAGTGAGAGTGGTGGTCAAGGAGAGAGATAAGATCAAGTTTGGGTAAGATAGATGGTAGGGAATTCCTCTTTTCAGGATCTTTACCTGTCTTTATTTCAGATTTTGACCGGTCCATAATCATCATATTTCTTACTCGGCACAATCCAATTTTTCATCCATCCCTTCTACTCTTTCCGAATTTTTATTTTTGGAGGGTTCTCAAGGAATAAGAGGCAATTGAGTTAGGTTCTTTGATCGAATCTTTAGATAAGATCATATTGATCGAGGGAGCGAAAGACATTAGAGACTGGGTTTGGGATTCTTCATGGCAGTTTTCTGAGAAATCTTTTTTTCGAGTCTTTCTTTTCAGATTCTAGTTATTCGTCATTTTTGTTTTATCAAGCAATTTGGAAAGTGCCTATTCCATCCAAGGTGCAAGTATTCTTGGATTGCGGTACTTGGGAAATTACCATCGTCTGAGACATTGCAAAAAAAAAAAATTCTTGTTCTTCTCTTTGTCCAAATTGGTGTGTTATGTTGGCAAAAAGTGGAGACTCTGGACCATTTGATTATTCACCGTCTTTTTCAGTTTGTCTTTGTTTAAAGCATCGGCAGAGTCTTGATTTGGTATCTCCGAGATCAACTTGAGACTTATTCGCGGCGGATCTCGGACAGGATTTGGGAAGGAGGGCTAGAAGCTTTAAGAATGTGGTGGTTCACTGTTTGAGTTGGTCCATGTGGATGGAAAGCAATAGGAGGATCTTTGAAGATCGAGAAGACTTCATTGAAGAGTGTTAGAAGAAGATTAAATTCAAGATTTCGAGAAGAACCTATGATTAGCTTTTCGGGAAATTTCCAAACAAACAATTTCAACGAAATATTTTTTGATGGAGTTCGAGGATTGTAGATTCAAATCGTTCTCGGTCTCAGATTTGTATAGGAATTGGTGTCATGAATTATGTTAGTCTATTTTGACTATGGATCTGACTTCATTTATGTGGACCTCTTGTTTGCATTTTGTAATTAATTTTATTAATCAATATAATGTTGTTTCTTATAAAAAAAAAATATTAATACATTCTTACAAGGTGATCTTGAACCAGAAATCTATGTGAAAATTCCCCCTAGGATTGTCTCTACAAATGTAGAACAAATAGTATGTAGATTGAAGAAGGTGTGGAATAGGTTCAAACAATTTCCAACAAACTACAAAGATAATTGAGTGTTGTGAACCAACAAGAAACACCATAAAGCATAATTATAAAATTTTCAGGCAAGATAAGGTTTGCAAAGAATCCATTACCTAATGTGATTTTCATATGCTCATTGGCGAAGACCTTCACAAGTTCACCCTGAAACGAAAGAAACACAATCTTCAGAAACCGCAAGAGAGCAATTCTTGCTAACACATAATGATTGTAGTGGAATTTTTTTTAAAAAAAATATGGTATTCGCATGGCATAAACAAAACAATTTTAAAAAATTGGAGGCTCCTATTCTATTTTAAGAAACAAAAATTTCTTGTCAAAAGTACCACTACATGAATGAAAAAAATATGGTATTCACATGGCATAAACAAAACAATTTTAAAAAATTGGAGGCTCCTATTCTATTTTAAGAAACAAAAATTTCTTGTCAAAAGTACCACTACATGAATGCAATGATGTGACATCCACCAATCAAGATTTAAGGATTAAAAAAATTAAAATTTCAAACTCTTAATTTGCTTAATTTTCATCCAAAACCCAGTGGCAATCCTAATATAAAAAAAGGACTATGTTATTTCATACAATGTACATAGTCTTATGTATATTGTATAAATACATACAGACCCCTAAGTATAAGAATTTCAATTACGCTCATCGCTAATAATGGTGCAACCGAACCATGTACTTCCGGGACTAAGGATTGTATTCCAGAAGTTAACCGAGGTCTTTGATGAGTAGACCCGAAAATATATCCATGCTTCTGCCTCTACTAATAATTAACTTATAAGTTGTTTTGCATAACAAACTAACATTGCAGTTTTACAGAGCCATCCAAGCTCGTCTTTTTGCTTAGCAGAGCAGGGATTATCAGCAGTGAATGTTATATTATATCTTTTAGAGACTAAACAACAACTTTTTCTTCCTTGTTCTTTCTCGATCATTCAAAGCATGCAATGAGCTTTTCAGACAAATCCAAGCCGTGCAGCCTTCTATGCACATTACAATCATGTTGGTGTCATTATTTTGCTTATTAACCTGTTAAATTTTCATTTAGCATATTAAAATCAAAATAGCATCATATTAAGACTTCACAAGATGACAAGTTCATTAGTTATATCTTAACGAAAATGTACATGCATTGGCAGCATGATATCCTTGATCGTGAAAAGTTGCTGGCAAGGATCCAATTG
Organism: Primulina eburnea; assembly: GCF_022965805.1. NCBI lineage: Eukaryota > Viridiplantae > Streptophyta > Magnoliopsida > Lamiales > Gesneriaceae > Primulina > Primulina eburnea. The sequence continues at coordinate 64,304,395 of NC_133101.1, read as the reverse complement.
TTCATAATCTGATACTTCCTCTCCCTAGTTAGGTTAACAACTTGGAGTTCAGAATGCAAGTTAAAAATGTGATTTGAACATGCTTTATATTTATGCTGAAAAGTATCTGTTTAGTTAGAGAGTGTCCATTAAGTTTCAGCGTAATTTTGAAAAGACAATTTCTCATAGCAGGAAATGAAAAATATTTTCTTGACATCATAGAGAAACACTCAATTCTCAAATTGATTCAATCGAGGATAGTACGAGTACAGCTCAAATAAGTATTTCTCAAGTGAGCTTAGCACAAAAATGAACACTCCATTAGTAAACTCCACTTTATCGGTGTAATGAACCGAATTCTTATTTTGAATGAAATATTAATTAAGAGATAATTAATGAGTTGTTAATTTAAGTATTATTAAGGATTAATAATTCGGGATCAAGTTGTTGGTATCCACCGAATTTTAAATGGATAACCCGACCTACTTCGGATTACATTATCTCGAGAAATCCAACTAGACCAATGAGATTCTGACACGTGGCAGATAAGATTGGTTCGGATTTTCTGAAATAATGCGGATGCAGCCTATAAATGGAAGCCGATTCTTTTGTTTCCTTCACCGTATTCTTCAGAGAAAGTTCTAGTTGTACCTTAGGTTTTCTAGCCAGTTTCTAGGGCACTTTGGTGTCGGGAAGTTTCGGAGCTAGTATCGACTCGAGGAGGGGTCGGTGAACTGAGATCGAGACATCATCAGCGGGCTAACGATGGACGCAGGTATAACCCTAAATCCTTAGATAGTGATTTAAGGATCATTAGGGAGATCTTTGTAGCATGTTTGATCTGGTTTGTTAGTGATTTCTTTATGTTGGTATTGTCTAGGTTCAGAGCTTTCTGTCAGATTGTTTTAGTGAGGTACGTGATGTACTGACTGAGATATCCAAGCGTAGTATACACACTTATATGCTGCATATTTATCTGTTGCATGATACATGTTTTACTGCTTTGGCATATTATGCATGACATATCATGTTGAGCCTGATATCGTTTGAGATATACCTCGTTTGTTGGGGCCGCTCAGCCCTATTCTGTATTGTGGACGATGGGGCATCGAGAGCTACAGTGTCCGACGGGACCCGCGGGCTCTGATGACCTGGACATTGCAGGTCCACGTCTTGATGATGAGTGTGGGAGCCAAAACATGCCTAGGGCAGATCAGAGACTACACACTCAGGCGCCTCTAGACTGAGCATGAGATTCTTGACTTGATCCTTGATATCCGAGCATATTGCATTTTGCATGCATCATATCAGTTTGTATACTCGTACATTCTCGTATTGGGCGATTGTCGCTCACGTCCTTGTTTTCATCATGGGCACCCCATTCCACGGGGCAGGTCTTAGGTTGGACGGTTCGGACGACCAGGGCAGTGGCTAGAGCAGTTGGGTTTTCGGTGGTGATCCAGTGGAGGTTTTCTGTGGTTTATAGTTTTCTCGTTCAAAATCATGTATTTGTTATGGTTGTATTAATGTTTAAGACTGTCGTTATTGCTTTGTTTTCATTTGGGTTGTAAGATGATGAAGTGTTTGGTTTCCGCTGTTTATTTGTTGGTATTAAGTTTAATATTGCATGTTTATTAGTCTGTTTAGTAGTGGCTCTGGTAAGGGCGCTACATTTGGTGGTATCAGAGCATGCAAAGATTTTTGGGACATTAGTTATTCTGTTTTGAGGATTTAGAAGTTGATTTTAGTTTCCTTTCAGATGTCAGGAGATGGAAGCACTCACGGTAGTGTGGGACATGGCCGTTATGGCGACGATGAGGCTGGTCGAGAACATCGTCGTAGAGATCGTGACGGAAGGCGTCACCGAGATCATGATGAAAGGAGACGTAGGAACCGTGTCAACATTATGGATTTCATGAAGATTGGACCTCCACCGTTGACCGGAGATGAGAATGCTGATGTTGCTGAAGCTTGGGTCGATATCATGGTGTGCCAACAAGTATAGTCAGTGATAGAGATCCACGCTTTACCTCAAGGTTCTGGGGAAGTTTTCAAAAAGCGTTGGGAACGACATTGAGTCTGAGTACTGCCTATCATCCAGAGACCGATGGTCAGTCTGAGAGGACTATTCAGACACTCGAGGACATGTTGCGTGCTTGTGCTTTGGATTTTGGACCAGCATGGCATGATCATCTGCCGCTTGTAGAGTTTGCATATAACAATAGCTACCACAGTAGCATTGGTATGGCTCCGTTCGAAGCATTGTATGGTAGACGTTGTCGTACTCCATTGTTTTGGGACGAAGTAGGAGAACGACAAGTGCAAGGACCTGAATTAGTGCAGCAAGCGATTGACGTAGTGGAATTGATCAAGAAGAGGATTAAAACTGCACAAGATCGTCAATCGAGTTATGCGAATACCAAGCGTAGACCTCTACAGTTTCAGTCAAGGGAAAAAGTTTTCCTTAAAGTTTCACCGTTCCGCAGGGTGATGAGATTTGGACTCAAGGGAAAATTAGCCCCAAGATTCATCGGACCTTTTGAGATCTTGGAATGTGTTGGAAATTTGGCGTATCGATTGGCTTTACCGCCGTATTTGTCCAGCATTCATAATGTCTTTCATGTATCGTTGCTACGACGGTATGTAGCAGATGAGTCGCACGTTCTTAGTCCGACAGACGTTCAACTTGAAGAAGACTTGACTTATGTCGAGCAGCCGCTTTTAATCCTAGGTAGGAAAGAGAAGAAGCTCAGAAACAAGACCATTCCACTTGTTCTAGTGCAATGGCAACGCCGAGGTACTGCAGAAGCGACTTGGGAGTTAGAGAGTCGTATGCGCTCAGAGTATCCTCATTTGTTTTGAGTTGTATTTTATTCAGTTGTATTGTACTTCAGTTTTGATTTCGAGGACGAAATCTTTGTAAGGAGGGGAGGATGTAATGAACCGAATTCTTATTTTGAATGAAATATTAATTAAGAGATAATTAATGAGTTGTTAATTTAAGTATTATTAAGGATTAATAATTCGGGATCAAGTTGTTGGTATCCACCGAATTTTAAATGGATAACCCGACCTACTTCGGATTACATTATCTCGAGAAATCCAACTAGACCAATGAGATTCTGACACGTAGCAGATAAGATTGGTTCGGATTTTCTGAAATAGTGCGGATGCAGCCTATAAATGGAAGCCGATTCTTTTGTTTCCTTCACCGTATTCTTCAGAGAGAGTTCTAGTTGTACCTTAGGTTTTCTAGCCAGTTTCTAGGGCACTTTGGTGTCGGGAAGTTTCGGAGCTAGTATCGACTCGAGGAGGGGTCGGTGAACTGAGATCGAGACATCATCAGCGGGCTAACGACGGACGCAGGTATAACCCTAAATCCTTAGATAGTGATTTAAGGATCATTAGGGAGATCTTGTAGCATGTTTGATCTGGTTTGTTAGTGATTTCTTTATGTTGGTATTGTCTAGGTTCAGAGCTTTCTGTCAGATTGTTTTAGTGAGGTACGTGATGTACTGACTGAGATATCCAAGCGTAGTATACACACTTATATGCTGCATATTTATCTGTTGCATGATACATGTTTTACTGCTTTGGCATATTATGCATGACATATCATGTTGAGCCTGATATCGTTTGAGATATACCTCGTTTGTTGGGGCCGCTCAGCCCTATTCTGTATTGTGGACGATGGGGCATCGAGAGCTACAGTGTCCGACGGGACCCGCGGGCTCTGATGACCTGGACATTGCAGGTCCACGTCTTGATGATGAGTGTGGGAGCCAAAAAATGCCTAGGGCAGATCAGAGACTACACACTCAGGCGCCTCTAGACTGAGCATGAGATTCTTGACTTGATCCTTGATATCCGAGCATATTGCATTTTGCATGCATCATATCAGTTTGTATACTCGTACATTCTCGTATTGGGCGATTGTCGCTCACGTCCTTGTTTTCATCTTGGGCACCCCATTCCACGGGGCAGGTCTTAGGTTGGACGGTTCGGACGACCAGGGCAGTGGCTAGAGCAGTTGGGTTTTCGGTGGTGATCCAGTGGAGGTTTTCTGTGATTTATAGTTTTCTCGTTCAAAATCATGTATTTGTTATGGTTGTATTAATGTTTAAGACTGTCGTTATTGCTTTGTTTTCATTTGGGTTGTAAGATGATGAAGTGTTTGGTTTCCGCTGTTTATTTGTTGGTATTAAGTTTAATGTTGCATGTTTATTAGTCTGTTTAGTAGTGGCTCTGGTAAGGGCGCTACAATCAGTGTCCTTCCATTGCTTTATATCTGTTGAAGATCCAGGAGTACATACATAGAAGTAAAAATGATTTCACGATGCTTTAGAACTATTATTTTAATGTAGCACAGTATACCTCATTTCTCATTAATTCAACTGACAATCTGTCTAAGCTAAATCTAATGACATCAAATTAATGTCACTCCAACTCTAATATATGCAAAACAAATGACATTTTTGAGTCAAAACAGGCATTCACAGCAGATAATTGAAGAATGTCATCATCATTGTTCCCACATTACCATCCTTTTTAGTGCATTCCTTGTTAGCTGAAGTTAAATAGCAAACAACATGAAAGCACAAATAACAAACATGAGTGGTTTGCGGTCGCATATTCAAGTAAGCACACATCAACCCACACATCTGAGAATACCTTCCGTTTCCGGTCATCAAGCGGCTGTACTTCAATGGCAAGATATGTATCAACATCATCAGCGGAAACAAGATAATCTGGTTGCTTTGCACCTGTAATCAGCATATGAAAATTATCAGAAATTAACCCCGAGAAAAGTTAATACCAAACTACAAATAAAAAAAATACCATCAATATAATTAAAAGATCCATCTTCCATATGCCGTAACCACTGTGAATTGAGGAAAAAAACTAGTTAACAACGAGAAAAGGAAGAGATATTAAGTATTCACAATAAAATGTAACAAAATAGGAGAGACCACAGATAATAACCCCAAAATTACAACTGGTTGTTCCATTAATAGAATATCCACTAGCTCGGAGTTGCTGTCCGGGATATGCGTCGCCTGATATTTGGAGACCCTCTATTGCTGGTAGTGGATCATCATCTGCAGCTGGTCAAAGTTTACAAAATTTAGAATTTTGTACAGCATAATTATGCTTAAAACAGTGAAAAAATGTTGATAAGAATTTTGACCATCAGAGAAAGAGGATGATGGTTCCTCAAGAACTGGTGCTAGATAAGGAGAATATGAGGAGTTAGGATCATCAATAGTTGTGCTGTATGCGGAAGTTAGAGAAGTCCAATTAACTGAAGGCTCTCTATCACTTTGGTTTCCTTGAATGTCAGGTTCGTCGACGCCAGTACTTCGAACCAGATCACCAAATGTGACCTTTTTACTCACAGTTTCTTCATTATTTCGAACAAGATTTGAATCAGTCTGGTTGATAGTGAACTGTGCAGGTACTTCCTGGGATGCAGCACTCCTAAAGAGCAAGAAGCATATGCGTTGAGGAGTAGCTAACAATGAGTTATACATACTGAAACTCATTGCAAATCAAATACTATATCTAAATCAAGGTAGTTCGCTTTCAGCCGGTGAAATGCACAAGCTAATACCATTTCTTTTTTTTTAGTGTTGGTATTGATTCAGAATCATTAAGAAAGATAAAAATTCACCACTCCCAGTGCTTCACAAGGCCACTAACCACCACAACAGATGCACACTGACAGTGTGGAATGAAAAACGATCTTCCACATACCAAATAAACCTGTGTTAGTGAAAAAAAGTGGACTTTACATATACTCACATCATAAATACTGTAATGAGTGGATGACCGATAAAAAGGTACAAGCATTATTAACCCAGTCCTAATACAAACTTATTATCCTCGTAATTTTTTTTAATATCCTAGTATTTCGAAATTCTTCAAATATGTCAGTTGAATGCAAGAGATCAGTTTTCTTTCATACTGTTTGAATAACAAGCAGGAAATACCATCAGTAAATCATTCATGTTGACACATTAAGAAACCAAGAGCTGAAACAAAATGTACCGGGTAGAGAATGCATTTCATTTCATCATCAACTTCAGATTCTCCATTCAACCAGACTCACCTGTTAGCAACATGTGGATACCTCCCTAATTCATTGTGCTCCGGATTCTTCACAGCATTATTCAGACCACTTTGAGGTCGACCCAGTAGATTTTCGTCAAGTGTTGTTTGAGGACCTGAAGATGGCATACTTCCAGTAGAAAATGTTGGTTGCTGTACCAGTTCCAGCCCATTTTTCAACTGACAGAAAAGAATCAAAAGATATAATTCACATGAGGTCAGTACTCAAATGTAAAATACATTTAGAAGCCAATATCCAAAAGGAATGAGATGGTATCGTAATTTTTCACAAAAGCTTAAGCTGATTTCCAAGCTTCAGATCACTGTAAATTTATAACAATGTCAATGAATTACATCCAACTCTCAAAGAAATTTAATGTACCCTTGTACATCAAAGAGAAAACTGTACTTTTGCTTATATTTATATATTTTAAAAATAATCCTATGTATCATCACCAAACGACTTTTAACTTTTTTACTATTTAATTGGCATAATAAAGAGAGATAAAGCCAAAAGCTGGAAGCAGTAAATTTAAAATCCTACAAAGAGTATAGAACAACCCTACCTCAATAGGATGAAATGGTGATTGACTCAAATTTGAGGGATTCACATCAGAGCGCCAGGGAGCTAGTTGGTACTGTGACTCCTTGAGCTTTCCCTGGAAAACAAGTGATAAACATGTGACACAAGAATCTGAAAAATAAACCCAAGTGCAGCATCAATTGATGTCTCTTGGATATAAATCCCTCCGTAGTTATATTTTGTAAAAAAATTTAAAGTTTCTACAATATACCTCAGTTACAAGAAGCTGCTCCCGCAAATGTCTAAATAAAACCTGAAATCCCAACAAATAGAAGTTTATATAAACATAATCCCCCACCATGAGGCATGATTATATTCATCCCACCCACGTCTAGATATGATAGAGGCTCATTTTCATAAGGTTTTGTTTCATTTTCATAAGCCGAAGGAATTTCAGAACACGGGACAGGACAACTGTATCAGTATGAGAATATTATGTGTTATGGCAGCCAGAAATATTAAAAGAAATCTGTTAAAAAGCCATAAGGAACAATTCTTCAGAAACAGCTAAGTTCGTATATACTAACAAAAATGATGAATAAATTCAAACAGATATCTAGGAATCATTGAATTTGACTTGGTAATAAAAGATTGTTACTTGCACCAAAGATATACAACTCCTCCAGTACTACATAACAAAACCACTAAATTTATAAGCTAGGTGTATACATTAAATTGCTGAAAATATATTAGCAGCTGAAATGAGCTGCCTGCCCGCATATCCTTAAATTGGGAAGTGATCTAACAACTTCACATCTTAGTTCAATTTTCAGAACCTTTAGGGGTGATTTTTATCGGATTGTTTATAATCAATTAGAATGACTTTTTTATTAGAATTCTATTTTCGATTTTTTAGCATGTATCATTTATAAATGATCACGAAATGAAATAAATAATATAGCGAAGCTGTGCAGGTATGTTCAGTCTTTTGTAATTTTGATAACTTGCTTATTTCACAGTGTGTTATTTTGTAAATTACTGTGAGATAAAATAATGGATATTGAAAAGTTAATAGACGATGACACTAAAGCTAGTTAGTATAGACCTATCAACCTAAATAATAATAGTAATAAGATAGAAAAGCCCAACCGAACAGAAAAACTTCAGGAATTCAAAGACAACAAAAATAAAGCTTTCTTACTAGTTTTAACACTGATTACTAAAATAATCTCAAACACAGAACTCCACCAACCCTAATCTCAATAAAATCACCCATAATTACACCATGTAAACTGCAGCAAGCAACATAAATACCACGTCTAGATAATATCTTATATATTGCACGAATTAAAGAGGATAGGATAGTGCTTAGTAACCTTGATGTTACTGACAATGGATTGGGCATCAGCAACAGGTGGCTGAAGAGAATATTCAGCAAGAAGAGGCATTAAAGAAGATACAAACATTGATCTTTCTAGTTGTGCAGCCTGAAAGAGCAACTCCGTAGCTTCAGCATACACCATACTAATTCATTGGTTAGATAAATGATGTCTACTATATCCTTTGTCCTCATAAACCATCACCATCTTATAAAGTATGACCAAGAGATTAAGAAAGTAATCCGTAGACGTAAATAAGATGTTTAGAATTAATGCTTCAAGCACGATATTTAGTTGTATACTATCAAGGTAATAAATTCCGTCGGCAAGTGACAAACAAAAATGCATCGAGATCACATGAACATCTATAGGCCAGAAGAAACCAAAACCAGTTCCCTCAACTACCATTCAGACCAACTTATCAATGTTCAGTGATGCAATTTCATTACACTAAAATTTAATTTTTTTCTCAACAAATTAAATTTGAAACTGAAGTTGTACACATTCAAAAGCAGCCATGATCAAGCCAAAAGGATCAAAACTGGTTTAATACATGAGGCACTGAAGGGAAACTGTTTTGTAGAAGTACCTGCAATGCATATGTAAGCCGTACATTCTCCTCCATAATGTCTTGTCTGTAAGAAATTGCTTTAGATGCAGCATCAACAAGTTCTTGTTGTTGCTGATCAAAGGCCTTGGGAAAGAATAAAAGCATAGAACCTCCATCAAGATTCAGAACAAAATGACTATCTTAATAAGTAGTAAAGCAAATACTGCCTACCATGCGCATATATGATATGCGCTTCTCCAGAACATAAGTCTCATTCCGGATTTGTGTTTCCTAAAAAAAAGAAGAAGCCACAACACCAATAAGAAAATATAAGTACTTTCACACAGCCAATAAGATCTCAATATACAACTTTCTAACCAAACCTTTATGGAGTACTCTGCAAGATGATTTTTTAATTGCAAAATCTCCTCTTCATGCTCTCGGACCTTTGTAACAAGATCCTACGCACATATAAACATAAGATGCTAAAAATGAAAGATGAATACAATTAACTTATAGCTATGAACTCTTATTTGATTTCAATCATTTACCAAATTTTAGGACAATACCCACACAAACCAAATTTTGAAATTCTATTCTCAGTTACAGATTTGACCTATTATTTTAATTTCAACATGCATTGATACTTACAGCCCATCCAAATTAGCAGATTGAGGATATGATACTTACCAAAGCATAATTAGAAGAGTTACCTGCTTTTGACTATTAATATTAACTTCGCCCATTGAAATCAAACCCTGTCCAGATATTTTCAGCTGTGAATCTGAACTTCCTTCTAGCTGGTACCTATAAAAGCAGGCAATGGAAAACACACATCAAGATAACAAACTCATATTCAGTTCATATTATTTTCGTAGGTTATTTGCATATGCGGTACCTGATAGGGGAAAATGATGTATTAGATGGCGACACAATCTGTGAAGCAACGGAATTATCTGATGTTATCTCACCACCCCGGATATACTTTGATGATCCATTTACCATGCTATTACCAAAATGATTTTCCATACAAGCGTGAGTTGTCTGGTCCATATCATTTTGATTCAAATCTTTTTGAAGAGCAGAATTTGATAAATCGCGTCCAGAACTAATATCCATAGTTCTCATTCCACTCATTCGATTATGGGACCCTGGATTTATTTGATCAGTTCTGTGAGGTTTATCAACATGTTCAACCCATTGATCACCTGATTGGGAATTTTGGTATCCTGGATCGCCTAATTTCTGCATGGAGCACAATAGATAAGACAAGATTCTGAAATCTGTAGGCACTGTAGATGCTTTAGATAGTTTCTTTGCGACACAAGTAACCAGTCAAGTACATTCCCACGCTCACACACCAATCAAATCAAAATGTAAAAAACTATAATCATACATATTATAGCAGATCTGGAGCAGAAGAATTTTGACATCAAATTGTAGTAAAATATTGAAACAAGAAACATATAATGCAAGAAATCTCACAAATTTCTCAAGTTCCTCGTTTTTTTTCTGGAGTTCAGATCTCAGACGATTGTTCTCTTCCACCTACAAATGACAAGGGAAACCATAGATTTTCAGTTTCAGGTAATTATCATGGGCCCATGGGAGTAGATAAAAACTCACCAGAGAGCAGGAATTCGCAATTAAACAATGATTAGGAATGTCATAGCATGTAGTTTCATTAGAGTCAAGATACCAAAAATCTTATCTTAGTGACAAGTCTACCTGCCTAGTTCAAATAATGGAGGAGTTTAAATACCTCCACCAAAATCCCAATAAAACTCATCTCTGGCCATTTCAAGATATTAATTTATATGGTCGATTTATTTTTGAAACAGTGTGACTCCATGTTATAGAGATAACAAATGAGTGACAAATACAGATAAGGTCGGTTTAATAGGAACAAGAAGTAGGGACCAAATAAAGTTTTGCACTCTGGCCAAAATTGAAGTGAGGATAACTTTGCAGACTGTGGTTACTTTTCAGTTAGTCGCTTCAAATTTTAATTGAATCTGAACATTTGAGGCTATCAAGCCTGCATAAATGACCAGACTGCACTGACCAACAAAGGCTGTACCTGGGATAAGCTCAGAGTGTTAGAACCAGCAATCCAATGGTGCCACAAAAGAACTTACCATTTAACCACACAAAATAAGAAAGGACAGCAATTCAACGCTTTAAAAGTTTTCAGTTGGCAGGGTGTTCGTAAACCTAAGAACTAAGCTAGTTCATGATACCACAGAAAAACTTACCTTTTAACCACACAAAATAAAAAGGTCAGCGTTTTATGGCTTCTACAGATGTAAGCAGGCATAGCGCTCAAAGTCCCTAGAACTATGCCAGTATACACAGGAACATGGTGGAGAAGCCTAAATGTGTGGTAGAGAAAATCAAAGCTGTCCGGAGTACACAAACACCAGACAACTTCACCAAATCCAATTAACAATAAAGTTCATGGCAATAAGAGGCTCTTATGTTTTTCCCAGGTCCAGGGATTGGTGATGATAATCTTGAGATGATATCATTCCCAGAAGAAGGTTACAGCGAACTTATGTTAACCTGAAGACTGATGACGATGTCGATTGAATGAAGCTTTTTGACAAACTATCGTTGAAAAGTATTCTAGTCGAGTATCTCGCTCAATCTCATGATTTAGAGACCTAATAATAAAATAGTGAGAACATGAACAAAAGGAAGTAATGGCCAATACAGTGAACCACGCACAACATTCTCCAGGAGTTCACTTTCCTTCCCGCAACATAAATAATAGCAGAGCATCCATCTGGCAATCCTTTGATACTAAACGCCTTTAATATATTGCTATTCTATTACAAAATCCATAAAATATTGATGTAAGCATGGGAAAAATATATCCATCCACAAGAAACTTTTTTGGTTACCACTTTTTTGAGTTTCTATTTCAGGAAATTCCAAAAGAAATCAACAAAAACAATTAAACAAAAGTAACATGTTTTATTGCTTGCATTGAGGCATAAAAAGGATCGTCAAAAGGAAAGGAGGTGACATGATAAATAATCGGCATAAATGAAAAAGAATCTGAAGTGGTGATTATTAGCTACTAGTTATATAATATATACAAGATATACCATTTTAGAACGCCTGACTTTGTCCACGTGGTTGAGATGGTAGACGTTACAAGTCAATAAAAAGAGACATTTAAGTACAATCACCTTCAGATCACAGTAATCCTACTTTCTTATTGCAGTTTAAAATAAATAAGTACCAAGATTCCGAGATAAAGTTAATATGAATGACGGCACTTACACAAAGGTTCGCTCCTTCGCAATTTGGTTTATAATAGAAACGCTGGCACCTATGTTAAAGATCACTCCTCCTTCCTCACAATCATATTGTATTTACTTTCGGGTATAAAACTGCTACAAATAGCTACAGGGTTTAGGTCATATTAGTATATAGGGTACGGGGTACACTAATCATTCAAGTTTGAGCGAGAATCACGATGGAGGTACCAACCAAATACTTTGTTCCTCGGTCAAATAAATTATCATATGTATCTGATTAAACTGTAAAATCTATGGCTTGAAAATAATAAGCTACATAGGAAAATGGTTATTTTCAACTGCATGGGATTAGAGATGTGTAATAGGAAAAGACCTGCTGTTTAATGGTGGCCTCAGCAGCTTCTACAGCTTTCATCACCTGAAACAACCCATCGTTGCCATTGACATTTCTGTGATCGTTCATCCCCAACCCAGAAAATCTACTTTCCAAATCACCGTCCCCATTCTCCATCTCGCTCTCGACTTAACTAGTAAGAAAAACAAAATTGTTCAGTAAAAGCTCAAATTCAGATGAACTATACGTAGAGATACTACATATACCAACGTAAACCCACCTGGGTCAGCCTCCCCTCCGTCAAATCACCGGTTTCTCGACAATGGTTCTTGCTCGTCGCTCCGTAATTTTCTGACCCTAGCTGCCCGAGATCGTATATCCTTGACAGCCTATTCGATTCTGATTGAACAGCGGGCGATATACTTCGGATCAAGAAAAGTCCGATGAACATGCAACGGTGAGAAGGAAAAAAAACGATAGATGCTATGACGATTCTTTAAAAAAAAGAGAGGCGTGATGACTACAGACGTAAGAAATACACCGAAATGATCAACGTACCAGGTGGGTCAGGGAGACTTGGAAAATTGAGATTGAGATTAAGGAAGTATTATAAAAATAGGGTTTTGGGTTTCAGGCTGATTGGAGACTTGGGATACTGTCCTGGTTGACAGACAAAGGTGCGGAGAAGAGGAGAGTGGAGGAGGTCTCCTTGGTCTCGGACGACACACGGGGGCTGGTCTTGTGTTTGTTAAGTGACCAAAATCGATTCTAATATTGCTTGCATCAAAAAATTAGACGAGAAATTTAAAAATAATACATTATATTATCTCATGTTGATTTTGACAACATATGTTGTCAAATTTATTAGAGTAATTTGGATAATAATTTAAAAATATTTTTATTGTTTTATAAGTGGAAATATTAAAAGAAGTGTTTTACAATATTTTTGTAAAAAAAATTGGTTCACAACAAACGAGATTTTTTTTATGTTTTAGAATAAAGAAATGAGTTAAAAGGTTTTTATAGAATATTTATCCAAATACCTCTTACTTATTTTTAGTTATGAAATCGTTTTTTAGATAATTGTATGAATATCTTTTCAACCGTAAAAAATTACTTTTATATAATAGTTGTTCAAAGACATTTATATTCTAAAAACAACTTTTAAAACATTTTTATTAAATTTTGAAAAAAAAAAGTTTTATAACAATATTTTACAAGTATTTGTGCAAACGGAGTCATATTGATTGGTTACAAAAAAATGTTTCTGTTTTTTAGTTTTTGCTTCTATTTATATTTTAAAAAATCAACTTTCAACATTTATTCAAACATCCAAATCGCTTCTGTCTTTTTTAATACAAATATTTTTAAAAACTATACTTATTTAACTTTTTTTAAGTCACAATTTTTGTTTCCAAACTCACCTTTGATCCGGTAGTTTTTTTAGTTATCGTTAGGTTCGTTATATTATTTATCTATATTTTTATTCAATATAATCTCATGTTTGGTGTGTCATATTATTTATCCATCTACCGATCATTTATCTTACATCAATAAAATCACAATCATCTATGTCACATCAATCAAATAATTGAATGGAAATTACAATATTACTTTTAATAAATAATATTATCAATAATTTATTAATATTTTCAAAAAGACAAAACTGTAATATCACATTATTTCAAATTTAATCAAATTAATCAAACATTATACTAACTGTCATTTTCATATATTTTATTATTAACAAATATTATTTATCTTTATATTATTGGTCTCATACCACGAACCAAACGGTAAATTGCGATTTTAGGGGTGTGTATCCAGTCTTGGAAATTTAATTATTTTTATTGACTTTTGTAGAGTCTAAAAGTCTAGAGATATTGAATATAGACTTTTATAAACTCTATAAAAATTTAGTGATATCCAAATTAGCTTTTTCTAGAGTCTTAAAAAGTTTGATGGTATTCAAACTTGACTTTTTATAAATCTATAAAAATCTATAGGTATCCAATATTTCCATAGATTTACAAATATTCTAATATAATTCTTTATGTACAAACCTTAAAACTCTAGGTACAACTATAAAAACTCAAAAATTATCTTCTACTCACCTTACAGATTTTGATAGACTTTTAATCTAATAAAATATCTTTCTCGCCCATATATCCTTCTTCTTCATTCAAAGACGACGATTTTCTCCTCTCTAAAGACAAGTCAAGGGTTCCTCGAATTTCAGAGGTATGATTGAACTAAATCAATGTTTGTTGATTTCCCGAAAAGTAAAGTATCAGTAGACGCATATCCCAGACATAAAACAAGAAGATGATTTTGTGCATTCATGTGGTGGGAACTTTCAATTTCAGAAAAGTTCACAAAAGACACTGTAAACAAGCTATGAAACAAAACTTCATCCTAATACATTTTGCAGAATGTCCTCGAGATTATCATTATATGTATAAATTATAAACTAAGAAAACAACAACAAGATAAAAAAAATTCCCTAGAGAGCACAAGCTAAAAAATCCAGCTCAAAAAATATAATAGGAAATCGGACGGGGACATCCATTGTTATTACTATCTCATTATTATTTATTATCTCATGACTCACCATTTTGTAATGTTAAATTTTATTGTTTTTAATTAAAAAAAAAAAGAAGATAAAGTTGAAAAAGTTAGACAGGATATAAATATAACTTATTGACAACCTTTTAATAATAATCAATTGAATTGAAAAACATTATTATACTTAAGTAATTATATTTTATTCAAAAATTTTAAAATCTCCGAAGTAACTTGTGCCAGACTGCACAATCTTCGAAAAGAGTGTCGATTTGAAGAATTTCCAGTTGAATCAGAGAATGAATTTCCACAACCTTCAGCAGAGCAAGTTTACGAGGGTAACAATTTTGATCAAATATTTGACACTGAAGAACAACAACGAGCAAATGCAAATGCATGGAGGGATACTATAACAAATCGAATATGGAGTGACTTGATCATATTAGCAATAACGAACCTTATATTTTTTCATACAAAAACTGCTTAAAATTTATCAAATTTCATAATGTTTTGAATAATTATTTATCTATATTGATTAAATTTTTATATATACTTATAAATTAAAATTTTATTGATTAATTATTTATGCACGTTGAATAGATACGGGGATTGAAATTTTGATTTTGTTAAATTGAATTGTGATTTTTTCATTTATTAAACATATTTACTTTTTAAATAAATAAATTTATTTTAAAGTGAAGATGTTATTTATGTTAAATAATTATTAGTTCAAAGAAATTATATATATATATATATATATATATATATATATATATATATATATATATATAGAATTTGCACCATTAATTAAAAAATTTGCAAATATTTGTCAAAATCTTGCAAAATTCTACAAAAGAACATAGAATTTTGTTTACAAATCTGTGATATTCTATAAGAGTCAATAAAAATCTATCAAATCCACATAAATCTATCATTTAAAAAAAGTCATTGAAAGTCATTAAATCTCTACCTCGAATACACCCCACTTGGTATTTCCTTTGGGGTGCTGGTGATGCAGGGCTTACATGAGTGATGGTAAGGGTTCAAGTATAACGAGTTATTGACATGTAGACAACCCATTTTGGTCGGGTATGTATATGTTAAAATGTGTATTGGGTCTGGCATGGGTATTAAATATATACAGGGATGTTAATAAAGCAAGATGATGTTGGGATGACTTTCACATTCCCGTCCCCAAATCTAAAACTCATCTTTATCTCTTCCCCAATCTCCATTTTTTTCTAAGCAGGGACATCGCATCCTTGTCTCCACATGAACGAAGTCTTCATCCTCGCATCCATACCGGAATTTTTACTTGGAGAATCAACATCCATGCTCCAATAGACAATAATACATTCATTGTTTGTTGTTGTTGTTGTGTATAATTCGGGATATTGATTCTAATCTCATCCCCACCTCATAACCATTATAGGGAATTTGATATTTCCCTGGACCCATCCTGTTGCGACTTTGATTGTTGCACTCCCAAGAGCAGGTTGTCCACAAGTAGTATAATTCGGTGAGTCCGAATATCGTATCCACAGGGAAGCTAAGGTAATTACAAGTCCACTACAATGTCTTTTTGTTTTTGTTTTTGTTTCTTTTTAATTTTAATTGAATCTTTAATGGGTAAATTTTAATTGTTCAAATTTAAATTTAAGTAGTTGAGATTAAAGGATCCACTCTTGGTATTTTAATAAAGTTAACATTAACGAACAATATTGAAATCCACTTAATAAAATGGTTCCAATATATTAAATAATCATATTTATATTATGTTATAAATTATAATCTTATAAGTACATAATATATACCAAAACTTATAAATGTGGTCAAGTATTTATTGTGCTATATATATTTGTAAACACTAAATCAAGGTTCCCACTTTAAATGGTTGGTAAAACCAAACAAACATTTAAATGGTACCAATAAATTAATACTATAATATATTCATATATAATAAATCAAGGAATCCAAGTTAAATGGTTGGTAAAACCAAACTAACATTTAAATGGTTCCAAGAATTTAATATTATAATATATTTATATATAATAACTCAAGGCATCCATTTTAAATGGTTGGTAATACCAAACTAACATTTAAATGGTTCCAAGAATTTAGTGTAACATATAGCAACAATAAATCAAAACTCCCACTTATAAGTAGGGTATAAAAATGCTTAAAGAAATAAATATAACATAAACAATAAATAATGATTAAATAATATAAAACATAGATTCTTACCTTATAATAACCTTATTATCATGCCAAGAGCTTCACCTTATCATCTCAACTTTAGGAAGTTAGCTATTCATTATTCAAAGTGTAAAACTTTGAATATGAAATTAACATGCTAATTATATTTAAATGAAGAAATAAAAGAAAAATATAGAGAGAAATATTATGAACTCAAAGATTTGTTCATAGAATGAGGGATATCTCAATACATTACAATGCACCCCTATTTATAGCCAAATTTGGGGAGACAACCACAAATAAAATATTATTTTTTACACATAAGTCTTCATTGGTGTTCCAAGAAATTAATATTATATTGCACATCACTTTTGACAAGCATCTTCTCCGAATTTTTTTCTTCACATAAAATGAAACATGTGGATAATTGAGTTGTCTAGTTGTGGTATTTTTTTCAGAATATTTGACCAAGTAGTTTGAGAGATATGGTCAAAATACTAGAGCATGGTAAAACTGCCACTCCTTCGGTAACTTTAATTGTTGCTTAATTTGATCCCAATTGTGAGAGGATTTTTATCTCATGCTTGCCACCAATATTGTAGATATTAACATCAACTTTCTACAGGTCCAAGAATCATCTTAATCTCATTTGCAACGCCAAGGTTATTCTTGTTTTATCGAACCTGTAAAAATAGTAAAAACTTATAATTACACAACAACTTATATTTTATACAATTTATTATAAAACATATAATATTTAAAAATTTAATAAAACAAAAACTATATATTTATATTATAAAACATTTAATTAATGTACAATTTTTATGTTTATCACACCTCCCAACCAGCTTATTGCTAGTCCCTAGCAATTTAAGCGTTAATAGCAATACAAAACATATTGATTAATTTAAATAGAAATGTAATCAGAACTATCTAAGTGTTTAAATAAAATTTGAAAACTGTCAAAGTTATATCAAGATCATCATAATTATAATTTATGAAATAATTTGAGATGATTAATTCAAAGCTTATTTTAGGTAGTTAAATGTACACGGCCTTCAGAAATTCCTAGTAAGAGTCTCAACTCCATATCCTCACAGGTTAATAAATGTTTCAATTTATGGCAACGATTTCTCTCATGGAGTTGGAATACAGATAAATGCTCAGAAAAATGGTTTACAGAATGCAGACAGACAAACGAGCCAAACTAATCAAAAGATAGAAAATCAATTGATTTAAAATCCAGTTGTTCTTATTATATTTTTTTTTCCTGATTTTTTTTTTTTACATCATGGAATCAGACTAAGTTTATGCTTTTTGACCACATATTTATTTAATTTGTACAATGTATTTCTCTCTTTCTTTTTTATTTTTTTTTATTTTTTTATTCTTATGAGAGAAAAATGGGTCGCAGCATATAACTTAAAAATTACATAGATCTTCAACATCTTTCTTTTTGTATTTTTCTTTTTTTTTTCTTTTTTTTTTCAGGAAATATATATTTTTTTTTTCAAAATAAGAACTCAAGATCTAAACAATAGATAGTCTCTCTCATGATCAATAAAGGCTCGAAAGCTGTTTTCTCAGTCCTCTCCACTCACTCACAAAATATGCGTGAGTTCAAAAATTTTAGGCACTCTTATAAGGTATATCTTGGGCCATATACTTTACTACCTAATTTTATCAAAATGGTTAATCACTCAAAAAGATTTCATAAATCATATTTTTATATTGATCAGAATATTAAAAATGACCTTTTTTCAAATAAAATTTAAACATTCTTAAATAGATTAATGCATGTTCTAATTTAAATCTTTCAAATATGTAATGTATGACATTTTTGCAAAAAATTACTAAGGTACAAACAATAAACATGGTTTTATTTTAAAATAATATTTAATTTTTTTTTTAAATTTGTTTTTTTTTTTTTTATATGTGTTCTCCCCCCAATCAGAATATGACATTGTCCCTAATGTCAAAATAGCTATTAATAAAGAGTACATAATGAAAGAGATATCACCTGGAACTTTATTGAAGATAACAAACTGAAACAAACGCAAACCAATCCACGACTTTTGAATCAATGATCCAACTTCCTTTTCTTACTGCTTGATTGCGACCAATTGATCTTTGTTATCATCGGATCAGGCTTATGAACAAAAGCTTCCAAATCATCAATTAATTGATCGGCAGTCGAAGCACAGATGAGCATCCGTCGTGAATTTTCTGAAATGAAATTCTGTTCCACAGCTTTATCAAGAAATGTCAACAAACTGTCATAATAATTATTGATATTCAACAAGCCCACGGGTTTATTATGGATATTAAGTTGTGCCCAAGAAACAGTGTGAAAAATTTCTTCTAATGTACCAAAACCACCTGGTAGTGCGATAAAAGCATCAGAATTTTCAATCATTTGAGTGATTCTTTCATACATAGAAGAAACTTTTAATTCCTCCCCAATCGTAACACCTGTAATATTTCCTTCAGCTAAAGCTATAGGAATAATACCCAATACCTGACTACCTCCAAGATGAGCAGATGTTGAAACAGATCCCATTAACCCAATATTACCTCCCCCATATACCAAGTGAATTTTTCTCTCAGCCAATATCTTTCCAAGATTATTCGCTGCTTCTACAAACACTTCATTTTTTCCAGGACTCGACCCACAAAATACACAAATATTTTTCAATGTTTGTGCAGAGGATCCAGTCATGTTTTTACTTTCCTTTTTTTTTTTCTGCGAAAGTAGAAAGAAAGATGAGAGATTTTATAGGGGTAATATGTTATCATGACAAAACTATGGGTCACAGCTGTAAACAGAATAAATAGTAAAAAAATAATGACACACATGCTTATAAACAGTAGTGTGATTGTGGCTCACAATTTTCCTCTGGTTTTACGTCCAGAAACGGCTTCAACGCCTTCTATGAGTCGAGGATATGCTTCACATCCAATTTTCTTATAAATTGGCAAACAGGGTCTTTTTTAGTCAGATTCCCAAGACTATGACGCTCATCTTGAAATTGTTTCCATAAACGGAGAAGTTCAATATGCACATGTCCACTAGAATGCGTCTCAAGAGTCAATAAGATGTTATCTAAAGACTCCTTACTCAGCCCATTCTTAATGAAATCAATTTTATCTTCTCTGTTATTGGAAACACATCCCAAAGATCTGCATCGTTTGTCACAAGTCCATCTTGCACACTTATGACAAACCCCTAAACTTTTGGCCCTTCGTTTTTTCGCATAAGTGCTTTTTCCTAATCCAGGCAAATACCGAATAAGCAATGATTGTGGAACTTCTCCTCCTAATCGGACCTTAGCTTCTATTACAAGACGAATATCTTCTGGAATTCCTTTTTGCATTAGTAATCTCAATCTTTCACACCTTCCTGCATAAATTTTTCTTAGAACATTTTCAGAAACAGAGGGAAAATATTTACAAATTTTTGAGAGAATTTCATCCATTTTGAAAAGAAAAGAAATGATTTTTTTTTTTTAAATTTTTGTATCAGCAATTGTGGGAAACTGATTTAACCGACTATGAGAGTCACGGAGTACCGTTATCCGCCATTTAACCGGGAAAATAAAAAGATTAAGAAAACCTGAAATAAAAACAAACAATAATCATATGCAACACAAAAAAAAAAAATCAAAGATCAGAAAGGGAAATAAACTCTTCTTGAAAGATTTCATTTTCCAAAAATGGTTTAAGCCTTTGTCCATTTACTTTAAAAACATCACCATTTTTAGGATTTTCAATATCCACAGCTCCATAAGGATACACATGCTTTATAACATATGGGCCTGTCCATCTTGATCGTAATTTTCCTGGGAATATGTGAAGTCGAGAATTATAAAGCAAAACTTTTTTACCAATCTCAAAAGATTTTCTAAGAATTGTTTTATCATGAAATGATTTGATTTTTGCTTTATAAATCCTTGAATTCTCATACGCATCATTTCTGAGTTCATCAAGTTCATTAAGTTGCAATTTACGCAATTTGTTGGCATCATCCATGCTTGAATTTAAAGTTTTTATCGCCCAATAAGCTTTATGTTCCAATTCCACAGGCAAATGACAATGTTTTCCATAAACCAACCTATAGGGAGACATATTCAATGATGTTTTAAAAGCTGTTCGATATGCCCACAGTGCATCATTAAGTCGCAGAGACCAGTCTTTTCTATTTGAGTTAACAGTTTTTTCCAAAATTTGCTTTATCTCCCTATTAGCTAATTCAACTTGTCCATTTGTTTGAGGATGATAAGGAGTTGTTACTTTGTGAGTAATACCATATTTTTTCATTAATGAAGCAAATGGTTTATTAACAAAGTGAGTTCCCCCATCACTTATCATAGCTCGAGGAATTCCGAATCTACTAAAAATATTTTCTTTCAAAAATTTGATGACGATTTTATGATCATTTGTTCGACATGGAATTGCCTCTATCCATTTGGAAACATAATCAACTGCAACTAAAATATACAAGTATCCAAACGACGGTGGAAAAGGTCCCATAAAATCTATTCCCCAACAATCAAATATTTCAATTTCAATGATAGGATTCAAAGGCATCATGTTTCTTTTTGAAATCGCACCCAATTTTTGACAATTTTCACAGATCTTGCAGATTTCGTGGGTGTCTTTAAACAAAGTGGGCCAATAAAATCCACACTGCAAGATTTTTGCAGCTGTTTTCTTTGAAGAAAAATGTCCCCCGCATGCTTCTGAATGACAAAATTTAATGACACTACTTACCTCATTGTCGGGTATGCAACGTCGAAAAATTTGATCCGGACAATACTTGAACAGATACGGATCATCCCAATAAAAGTTTTTTACCTCATTCAAAAATTTTCTTTTATCTTGGGAACTCCATTGCGGTGGCATTTTTCCTGTCACAAGAAAATTTACTATGTTAGCAAACCAAGGTGTAGTAGTAACTGAAAATAGATGTTCATCAGGAAAATTATCGTTAATTGGTGTCATTTCAAAAGATGATCCTGTTACTAGTCTCGATAAATGATCGGCTACGACATTCTCGGTTCCTTTTTTATCTTTGATTACAATGTCAAATTCTTGGAGCAACAAAATCCATCGTATCAGTCGTGGCTTTGCATCCTGTTTGGTCAACAAATATCTAATAGCAGAATGATCAGTAAACACGATAGTTGTTGATCCAATCAAATAAGAACGAAATTTATCTAATGCAAATATTACAGCAAGTAGCTCTTTTTCAGTTGTGGAGTAATTCATTTGAGCA
This sequence comes from Primulina eburnea, assembly GCF_022965805.1. NCBI lineage: Eukaryota > Viridiplantae > Streptophyta > Magnoliopsida > Lamiales > Gesneriaceae > Primulina > Primulina eburnea. The sequence continues at coordinate 64,282,223 of NC_133101.1, read as the reverse complement.
TTGTTTAAAGTTCTACTTGCATAATATATCACATAAGGCTTACCGTTTCTTCTTTGACCCAATACTGCACCGACTGCATAATCACTCGCATCGCACATGATTTCAAATGGTAAAGACCAATCAGGAGGTTGCATGATAGGAGCTGATGTTAAATGTCGAATGATTTTATCAAAAGCATTTTGACATTCTTGAGTCCACTCAAATGCACTGTCTTTTGTTAAGAGGTTACAAATGGGTTTAGAGATTAAACTAAAGTCCTTTATAAACCTCCTATAAAATCCAGCATGTCCAAAAAATGAGCGAATTTCTTTAATGGTTTTTGGAGGGGGTAAATTGGCAATGACATCAACTTTTGCTTTATCGACTTCAATTCCATGAGATGACACGACATGTCCCAAAACAATTCCAGAAGTAATCATGTAATGACATTTTTCCCAATTTAAAATAAGACCTTTTTCCTCGCATCTTTTTAAAACTTTTTCCAAATTTTCAAGACAATTATCAAATGTATTCCCAAAAACAGTTAAATCATCCATAAAAATTTCCAAACAATTTTCAACCATGTCGCAGAAAATGCTTAGCATACATCTTTGAAATGTTGCTGGGGCATTGCATAAACCAAATGGCATCCTTCTGAATGCAAATGTTCCAAAAGGACATGTGAATGTAGTTTTTTCTTGATCTTCGAGTGCAATGGGAATTTGATAATAGCCTGAATATCCGTCAAGAAAACAGTAGTAGGGATGACCTGCTACTCTTTCTAAAATTTGATCCAAAAATGGTAATGGAAAATGATCTTTTCTAGTGGCGTCATTTAATTTTCTATAATCAATACACATCCGCCAACTAGATGGGACTCGACTTGTTAACAATTCACCTTTTTCATTTTTTATCACTGTGATGCCAGATTTTTTTGGAACTACTTGTGTTGGGCTTACCCACTTACTATCAGAAATAGGGTAGATAATTCCAACATCAAGTAGTTTGAGAACTTCAGTTTTCACAACATCTTTCATGTGTGGATTTAATCTCCTTTGTGGTTGTTGAGATGTTTTTGCATTTTCTTCTAAGTGAATTTTGTGTGTGCAAATTAGTGGATTAATGCCCTTAAGATCTTTTAGTGTCCAACCAATTGCATTTTTATGTCTTTTAAGCATATCAACTAATTTACCTTCTTGATTACTTGAGAGTTTGGAAGAAATTACCACCGGATATGTTTCATCTTCTCCAAGAAATGCATACTTCAATTCTTCTGGCAAGGGTTTTAACTCCAATACTGGTGGTTCGTCTTTGTTCTCATATTTTTCATCAAATTCTTTCTCTGATCCTGGTAACGAGTGATACCTGAAAAAATCGTCAAGATCAATTTCAATATTTTCTTTAACAGTTTCAATTGAACAAATATCTAATTGATCACGAGTACTCCCTTCTTGAATGTTTTCTTCCACAAGAGTTTCAATAAGATTTTCATCTTCACTTTCATCTCCTTTGTCATGTGGTTGCTTACAAAGATTAAAAACATTGAGCTCCAAGGTCATGTTACCAAATGACAACTTCATTATTCCATTCCTGCAATTTATAAGAGCATTAGAAGTTGCTAAAAATGGACGACCTAAAATTACAGGAATTGCATTACAAGCTTCAATAGGTTGTGTATCTAAAACTATGAAATCGACAGGATATACAAAGTTATCAACTTGGACCAACACGTCTTCTACCATACCTCTTGGCACTTTAACAGATCTATCAGCAAGTAAAAGTGTTACCGAAGTAGGTTTTAACTCGCCTAGATTGAGTTCTTGATAAACTGAATATGGAAGTAAATTCACACTAGCTCCAAGGTCAAGCAAGGCTTTTTTAATCTTTCGTTCTCCAATAATACACGAAATAGTAGGACAACCAGGGTCTTTGTATTTCAAAGCATTATTATTTTGAATGATTGCACTTACTTGTTCGGCTAAAAATGCTTTCTTTTTTCACATTCAATTTTCTTTTCACAGTGCACAAGTCTTTCAAAAATTTGGCATATGATGGTACCTGTTTTATTGCATCTAATAAAGGAATATTAACTTTTACTTGTTTAAAAATATCATATATATCAGAATTCAAATTTGATTTTTTTGTATTTTTCAATGCATGAGGGAATGGTGGTGACACTGTCTGTTGAACCTCCTCTTCGCAAGTTATGGGTTCCACTTCCTTACCCTTTGGAGTTGATTTATCATCATCTTCACAAGGTTCAAGAATGGATTTTTCCACAACCTTACCACTTCGAAGGGTAATAACAGATTTTACCTGATCCATCGGTTGAGTTCCAGAAGTTCCAATTTGTGTATGATGATCCTTGGGATTAGGCAGAGGTTGTGAAGGAAATTTACCTTTTTCATGAACATTAAGTGCAGATGCAAATTTAGCAAGAGTATCTTTCAAGTCTGTCATGGTTTGAGCAGTTTGAGTATTGATAGACTCTTGCTTTGCAATGAAAGAATTCAATGTATCTTCCAAATTTCTTTTCGGCGGAGGAACATAAGGTGCATAATTTTGAAAATTTTGTTGATTTTGAAAATGTGGTTGCGGAAATTGTGCAGCATTATCATTCCTCCAACTAAAATTTGGATGATTTCGCCAACCTGGATTGTAATTTTGAGAAAATGGTTCAAAATTTGGCCTTTTGAAATTGTTCAAAACATTGGCTTGCTCATGGAGACATTCTTTAAAAGAGGGCAAAGTGGGACAATCTTTTGTAAAATGATCACTTGTATCACAGATGTGACACACAATTTCTTGAACAGATTTTAATTGACCATTCTTTTTCAATTCAAGTGCCTCAACTTTTCTTGCCAAAGAGGTAAATCTAGCTTGAAGATCATGTTCATCTTTGAGAGTGTACATACCTCCACCAGATGTAGGAGATTGAATCTTGTTTGATGGTTCGATTGTACCTATAGTGTCCCAATTTTGAGCATTTTCAGCTAATGAATCGAGATACTCAATTGCCTCGTTCGGATCTTTATCTTCAAATGTTCCATTACACATAAATTCAACCATTTGCCTATCTTTAGGTGTTAAGCCTTCAAAAAATTGAGAAACAACTCTCCAAATTTCAAAACCATGATGTGGACAAAGATTAAGCAATTCTTTGTATCTATCCCAACACTGATAAAAAGTTTCTCCTTGTTTTTGAGTGAAAGTGATGATTTGCCTTTTGAAAGAATTTGTTCTATGAGATGGAAAAAACTTTTTCAAAAATTGTTGTTGCAATTCATCCCAAGTTCGAATGGATCCCGATCTAAGATTTTGTAGCCAAGTTTTAGCTTTATCTTTTAAAGAAAAAGGAAAAAGCTTAAGGCGAATGGTGTTCATGCTACAATTTAGATCATTATATGTGTTGCACACTTCTTCAAACTCTCGTAAATGCATGTATGGATTTTCAGAATCTAAGCCATGAAAGTTGGGTAAAAGTTGGATAATACCAGGCTTAAAATTGAAATGAGATGCATCAGGGGGAAAAACTAGACATGAAGGTGCACTAGTACGTGTAGGATTCATGTGATCTCTAAGTGTTCTTCGTCTATCATGATCATGTTGAGATTGAATTTCATCTTCATTTTCTTGGATGTGTTCTTCCGCCATGTTTTGTAAAAATAAAGGGTTATTTCGAATGAGTCGACCACTAAGTGTACGTGACCAAATGCTCATGCAAATGCAAAACAAAAAGAAAAAAAAAAAAAACACACAAAAGCAATAAAAAGAAAAATAAACTTTAAACAATATTAAATAGACTTGAAATTAAATTATACTTCCCCGGCAACGGCGCCAAAAACTTGTTGCGACTTTGATTGTTGCACTCCCAAGAGCAGGTTGTCCACAAGTAGTATAATTCGGTGAGTCCGAATATCGTATCCACAGGGAAGCTAAGGTAATTACAAGTCCACTACAATGTCTTTTTGTTTTTGTTTTTGTTTCTTTTTAATTTTAATTGAATCTTTAATGGGTAAATTTTAATTGTTCAAATTTAAATTTAAGTAGTTGAGATTAAAGGATCCACTCTTGGTATTTTAATAAAGTTAACATTAACGAACAATATTGAAATCCACTTAATAAAATGGTTCCAATATATTAAATAATCATATTTATATTATGTTATAAATTATAATCTTATAAGTACATAATATATACCAAAACTTATAAATGTGGTCAAGTATTTATTGTGCTATATATATTTGTAAACACTAAATCAAGGTTCCCACTTTAAATGGTTGGTAAAACCAAACAAACATTTAAATGGTACCAATAAATTAATACTATAATATATTCATATATAATAAATCAAGGAATCCAAGTTAAATGGTTGGTAAAACCAAACTAACATTTAAATGGTTCCAAGAATTTAATATTATAATATATTTATATATAATAACTCAAGGCATCCATTTTAAATGGTTGGTAATACCAAACTAACATTTAAATGGTTCCAAGAATTTAGTGTAACATATAGCAACAATAAATCAAAACTCCCACTTATAAGTAGGGTATAAAAATGCTTAAAGAAATAAATATAACATAAACAATAAATAATGATTAAATAATATAAAACATAGATTCTTACCTTATAATAACCTTATTATCATGCCAAGAGCTTCACCTTATCATCTCAACTTTAGGAAGTTAGCTATTCATTATTCAAAGTGTAAAACTTTGAATATGAAATTAACATGCTAATTATATTTAAATGAAGAAATAAAAGAAAAATATAGAGAGAAATATTATGAACTCAAAGATTTGTTCATAGAATGAGGGATATCTCAATACATTACAATGCACCCCTATTTATAGCCAAATTTGGGGAGACAACCACAAATAAAATATTATTTTTTACACATAAGTCTTCATTGGTGTTCCAAGAAATTAATATTATATTGCACATCACTTTTGACAAGCATCTTCTCCGAATTTTCTTCTTCACATAAAATGAAACATGTGGATAATTGAGTTGTCTAGTTGTGATATTTTTTTCAGAATATATTGACCAAGTAGTTTGAGAGATATGGTCAAAATACTAGAGCATGGTAAAACTGCCACTCCTTCGGTAACTTTAATTGTTGCTTAATTTGATCCCAATTGTGAGAGGATTTTTATCTCATGCTTGCCACCAATATTGTAGATATTAACATCAACTTTCTACAGGTCCAAGAATCATCTTAATCCCATTTGCAACGCCAAGGTTATTCTTGTTTTATCGAACCTGTAAAAATAGTAAAAACTTATAATTACACAACAACTTATATTTTATACAATTTATTATAAAACATATAATATTTAAAAATTTAATAAAACAAAAACTATATATTTATATTATAAAACATTTAATTAATGTACAATTTTTATGTTTATCACATCCCCGTTCAGGGCGACATACATGGTGAAATTATTATGTCTACTTGCATCTGACTTATAGTATCTGACTCGTACTCGATTCGTTCAGATTTTAGATAATTATTTATATTATATTATATATATATATACACTTTATTGCATGTTTATGTTTCAGGTCATATCGTGATTGTCGCTGTTTGTGTAATGATGCAAATGATAAACATGGTTTTAATTATATTTGTAGGCAATGACTTATTTGATGAGATAATAAATTGAAAAAATAAAGATAACATTATTATCTTTTAAACTCAGATTATTGTAAATTTTGAATAATACAATGATGTTGAATCACATTTATCGCACCAAACAATGACTTATAATAATAACATATAATATAGAAAGATTTATGTTTGACGAATTTTATAATACTTATTACTTGTAGAGTTGTAGTTATTATTCAAGCGTGCGAGATGTATCAGCATGTCCTACTATATTTGAATGACCAGTTTGATCGAATTGATATTGTAAGGTCTTTTTTGAATTATTGTGTTTAATTTTTGTTCTAGATATTTAAATAAAAAATTAGATATGTCAAAAGATGATATGAATATTATTGCCGGCCATAAGAGAATTCCGTGTAATTTTTTTATTTGATTTTTAATATTTTTTTTATTTTAAAATTTTAAAGATCAAGATGATCTTGGTCGTTGATTAATGACCAAATAATCTCATTCAATCTTATATATATATATTTTTAAAAATCACTTATTATTAATTTTGATATTTTAATTTTTTACTGTTAATTTTAATAATTTAAAATTGTCAGAAAAAATCTGCACGGACCGCTTACATTATGCCCCTTCGAGAAATTAAATGAGAGACCCATTGTACACATAGATGGTAATGGGGCGAGATGAGTTTGTCATTCTTATCTATGTTACTGAATTTCACTCCTATCATATCCGTCCCGATTTTAGTTTTTTATGGTGGGAATGAAGAAAAACAATGTATATATGATGGGTCTCCACTCTTCCTTACTTTAGCGATAGCGATGGTTCAGCAATTCTGATTGTTTTTCCATCGTAGTGCAAACTATTTCGTCATATATTTTCTCGTATCATTTAACTTTTATTTTAAAATAATAAAAAACGATTTTCTTCTCTATTTTGTTCGTTGATCGACGCATATGCCAATTGCCATGATCAGTTAATATGGTGATGGTTTTTTGTTTGGTGGAAAAATTAAGAGCGATTTTTCTACAGCGGCATGTGCACGTGTGAGTGTGAGTGTGAGTGTGAGTGTGAGTGTGTGCGAATATATCCGCGTGGGACCTCCGCGTTCTCCAATCTCTTACGCGGAAAGAAGTTTTGGCTAGTAAGAGCTGACGAGGCCGGGGTAGTCAAAAGGACGGGACAGAAAAGGTCAATCACCCAACCCCATTCGCTGGATTCTACACTTCTATTCCCGTAGCGCTAGCTAATTCTTGGTTCGATCCTGAATTTTGGTACAGTTCTTCTGATTATTGTGCGTATAAAATCTGGAACTCGTGTAACTTAATCCAGTTTGTTCATTAATCAATTGAGTGCAATCAGGGAAAGAAGAACTTGTTCGAGATCCATGGTGAAAGAGACGGAGTACTACGATGTGCTGGGTGTGAGCCCTTCCGCAACTGAGTCACAGATAAAAAAAGCGTATTATGTTAAGGTGCGGTCGATTCCATAGCTGGGATTTATTGGGCTTTCTATTTTTTATTTTTATATATAGACATATTTTTTCCGTTTCGGCTAGGTTTTCTTTATCGCTGTCAATTATCATAATCACATCCGGGATGGTTTGCCTAATGCGGGACTGATGAAAATATGGTTAGAATTTGACGTGAATTTCCATGCTCTATCCTCATCGACCGCGCACGATCCGTTTCATGGTTACTTAAACTATTAAACATTTTCTGTCTATCAGGTGTCTGTTTGATATGCAAATTGTCGGTTTAAATTTGAATTTTGTGGTTCAATCATAAAAATCTTCACGAGATCAACCTATTGCTCAATGTTAAGAAAACGACAAATATGAAGTTTTTATTTATTTATAAGAAATGATATTTTATTGATGATATAATAAGAATTAATTACATCAGCGGACTGGTGGTCCATTGTCAATAGAAAGTACATAATGTCAATATTGAATCAATGGTACACATAAACCCAATCTCTCAATATATTTGAGATCGACACGTTCCTAAATTCATCATGAATGCTTGATCCACATAGCATCTTCCCAGGGATGTGATGGTGCAACCTCTAAAGTCTCAACCACACAGGTTTATGATTTAGATGCTTCTTTGTAAAGAGACTTGATATGAAATTTCGTGCCACTTAAGGATGTATATGGTCCAACTGGCTGTTTCTATCCAACGACCTAGATTTGGTGCCAGAAAACTGAGGGAACAATTTGAATTTTTTTCCTTCCGTTATTCGTGTTATTCGTTATATCATCGAGAAATACAACTCTTATCCATTTTTAGTTATTTTCACATTAAGCTGTTTTCCTTGTTTGATGACCCCCAAAATGCTTTTGGTGCGATCACAGGGGGGGTTTTGTTTATATTATTTGGATGGATGACATCCAACTCGATGAATTAGCTTGAACAATAGGATTCGTGTGATGTTGCCAAGGAAATGGGACATTATGATTGTTTAATAATTGGTTTGCCATATGTTGAACTTCAAACCTTAATTACTAAGTTAATATGAAAAGTAAGAAACATTTCACTTTTGTTAATCAAAAGGACAAAAGAGAGAACGAGGCAATCCTCGACTCCATCTTCACTAGCACATTTACTTTTTGTTTCTTGCATTCGTACTTACTATGTATGAATTATTCTTCGAGGTTTAAAATTAGGAAGGAAGAGAGTGAATAGAAATCAAAATTAATGTGCTTAGAATGAACACAAGGGATGAGAAAAAGCTGCAAAACGTCAGTCATTGGCTCTAGCTTTTCTTGCTCAACTTTTAATGTTGTGATATGGATTTTGGACTTAGTTACTAAGAGTCTATGGAATGCACATTGAGTCTCAAGGCAAAACGGTGCACAATACTCATGTGTAGGTGCATGTTAGGACAAAAACACAATTGTTTAGCTGTGAATGTGCTCTGGCCAAGAAGTACGTGCAATGACCATGAACCACGCGAGTTTAAGGCTAATAGGTGTCACAGAGGTAGAATTTTTGTATTGAAGGTAATGTTCAGTGAGGCAGTCATATTTTTTGTTATACCAATGAGTATTTATTTTTATTGTTTGTCAGCAGTTTAAAAAATGCATATGTGATGATATTCACTTCACGATCTTTTTCGTACATCCATAATCTAGAAGATGATGGCTAGATGAATGCTGCTTTAATTTGCTTCAATAAGTTGCATGCCTTGACATGGCTCATGAGTCAATCTGTGCTCTTCGCAAGTTTAATCGATATGATTGGAGCTTGAAATGGTTTTTGAAGCGAATTTGCTGGGCTTACCTTTCGATTGGATGAACCATATTTAAGAAGGCAGAGAAGAAGCCAATATATTAGCTAGAGGAGTCTTATTTTTCGAGTTTTATTTAGTTACTCCCTTCGTTTGTGCAATAGATTGTTTTTTTTTAAACACTTGGTGGTGGAGGTTAGAGATCTCGAACATGAGACCTGTGTCACTATTTGACACAATTAGTGCCACTTGGGCTGCGATAGATGGGTTTCTAACCTGAGAAAAGATCTTATACTTTGATCTACATGGAGTTTATAGAACAAGACTTGACACATTGGGTTTGGTAGAGAAGTTTTTTTAGAACAAGTATATCTTATATCATGGTTTTTTGTTGATGTACACGTTTGAAAGATTAATTTGATAGCTTTCTGTATAATCTTCTTGCTTTTCTATTTTTGGAGTTATTCTTTAAAAAAATTAGGATTCTGAATATCCTTTTTATACGCTGCAATTGCAATTCACGTGCTAATATACTATGCCATTTATAACCCTTTTCAATTGGCCGATGGTTTAAAATGTCGCAGGCTAGACAGGTTCATCCAGATAAAAACCCGAATGATCCCTTGGCGGCACAAAATTTTCAGGTGAGATCACCACCTTTGCCCTTATTATAATTTTTCTGTTGCTTTTGTGTGAGAAGTGTGTAGACTTAATTCATGATGACTTTTTTTTAACTATTCAAAGCACGCTATGAATGACTTTGTCCATGGTAAAAATACTTGTGTCTAGGTTGGGGTTTAGTTACTGCAGTGCCAGCATACTTATAAATTTACTGTATTGAATTTAACATTTGGTAATTTAAAAATCATTCGAGCTTCTGTTCTAAACCCGTAACTATTTTTAACATTTTACTCTCTTTTAATTTTTTGAACAAAAAATGAAAGGAAAATCTTTTTGCAGCTCTAATTAACATGAGACTGTATTTGAAATAATAGTTCGTAACATTTGCGGCAATTTTGGAATGATCTAACTTGTGAGATGTGAAATATTGACCACCAGTTAATCTGTATCACTTCGTCAAATGAATATGCAATCACATATGCAAAGCAATATGATTTATGTATTTAATTAAGTTCTTTTGTTCAACATGCATATCAAAACGGTTCACGGCATAAATGGTTTTCAATAAACTTGTCATATTCAAATGATAAAATCTAATCGGAGATGGAAGAGCAGTGAACAAGTGTTACTGTTATCTGAGATTATGTGTTTGATACTTCGATATGTGTTGATAATGGTTATTGACTTTTGCCTTCTCTTTTCAACAAAATGATCATAAACAAATGGTAAAATATAGCCAGAGATGGAAGAGCAGTGAACAAGTGTTATCTATTTGAGATTATCTCTTCAATATGTGGTGATAGTGGTTATTGGTTTTTGCCTTCTCAGTTCAATACCTTTTTTTATACCAGATTCTGGGCGAGGCCTACCAAGTGCTAAGTGATCCTAAGCAGAGAGAAGCTTATGATGCTTATGGGAAGTCAGGAATTTCAACGTACATAATTTTTTATTGTCTTTAGCTTTTTCCTAATTATGGTTTTCTGTTCTAGCGATTTCTATTTATTACCCAATTTTGGTAATGCTTTTCTTTGTGAATTTCTTTCAGAGAAGCAATTATTGATCCTGCAGCGATTTTTGCCATGCTTTTTGGAAGTGAGCTTTTTGAGGAATATATTGGCCAGCTTGCCATGGCATCTATGGCTTCCTTGGACGTTTTTGCAGAAGGTGAAGAATTTGATGCCAAAAAATTGCAAGACAAGATGCGGGTATAACCTCTGATATTTCCTTGTTCGTAGTGTATATTTTTCCTACATGTGTGTGCTATCTTCTTTTATTGTCATGATTTTAACACTAGTATGTATTCTAGAAGGATTACTAGGGGAAGATGGGATTTGAAGGATCAAGAGTGAAATAAAGACCTGGAAATTGATTATTCCCAACTATTGTATGATTCCTATGAATCCATATAAAATTTGGATCTGCTTGACTTGCCAAATTTAATATTCTATCCTGCAATGTAGCATTATGAGTGCTATATTATCAGACTACCCCGTGGTGTTTAAAGAAGGGCTTATAATTTTTATTGTATTGAAATGCAATCAGAATACAAAACAAAAGGCAGAAGCCTCTGAAAAGAAAAAAGCACATGTAGAATGATAATGGAAAACATGACTACACCAGCGGTCCAAGTTGATCCTTTTGAATGAATGTCTCGAGGGTCAAATTCGGCTAACCACACTCCAAAGTGGAGAACATCTTTCATATTATCATCAGCTATGCAGTCACCAACTTTGTTCCTTCTCACAGTATGCATCCACAAGAATCAACTCATTTTTTTATTTTAAAAATTTTATGAGAACCTACTCTATGACCAGGGTACACTGTTTAGAGCAAAGTTATTACCACTTTTACACAAACTTGTGACCAAACATGCACAATGTCCTCAAGGCATAGCTAAACAATGCATGCCAACCGATAACCTCATAAGCAACCATAAGATGTTGGTAGGGCAGGGTTACACCCTTACACAGCCATCCTTTTCAACTTCAGTCTTCCCTCTTATGGCTTTGCCCAGATCATCTGCTTAGAGTTGTATTTCTTGAGCCAAAGAAATCAGCATATAAGCACAGGCAGGAAGGATCAGATGTACTAGATGGATTACAATCCAGAAGGAATTTTCAATTCTGTGGAATGCGAAGAAATACTTTTTCTTTGAAGCAAACTGTGGGAAAGCAATTTGCAAAATGGTTCGAAATCTAAATACCCTTTCTTCTTAAAACTTCAATTTCCAGCTATCAAAATGTGAAGAAGTTACTTTGCTATGTGCATGCATCATTAGTCAGTGCTTGACCATCAGAAAGTTGAAATAAGTATGGAGTTTTATCCTTACCATTAGAATATTTTATCCTTACCATTAGAATATTAATATTATAGCTTTTCTGTATTCTAATGACCTTTTTTCTTGTTATTTTAGACGGTTCAGAGGGAAAGGGAAGAGAAGCTTGTTCGCATACTTAAAGACCGGCTCAATCTTTATATCCAAGGCAACAAAGAAGACTTTATTCGGCTGGCTGAGGCGGAAGTGTCAAGGCTTTCTAATGCTGGTAACACATCATCAGCTATCATATTTTCTGCTCATACATGTTATCTTATGGATTTGTTATTTAGACCAATGGAACCACAGTATCATTTTCAGCACTACTTATTTCATATTTTCTCTCAATAGCTTTTGTGATTTTTGAGAAAGTGTAATAATATTGATTTATATGTCTGCTAACATATTTTTTTTTATAGAAAACGATATATTATTAAAATTATAATAATTTGGATTACATCAGTGAACTTCTAGAAGTTCACTGTCCTAAATCGGAAAAATAAAGCACTAAAGCACAAGCCAATCATATGTAAACAAAATCCCATTGTCTAAGCAAATCGAAAACAGAAACATTGTCGAATTCTCTGTGGTTTCCAATCCATTGGGCCACGCTAATCTTTATCTTCTCCAGCAGTTTTCAACAGTTGTTTCTTTTCCTTCGAAGATTCTCTTGTTTATTTCCAACCAAGTTGTCCAACATAGGCACTGAACCACGACTCTCCAAAATATTCCCCCTCTTTTACCAGTTGGTTGTCCCAAATCCATGCTGAACAATTCTTTTGATGATTTCGGTATCACCCAAACCAACCTCATTTCTTGTAGCGCTCTAATCCACAGCTCATACGTGAAAGGACAGTGAATGAGCAAATGTTCCCGAGTCTCAAAATCATTTTTGCATAGAACACACCAACTCGGTGATAATGCAATCCCTGAGCATCTTTTTTGAATCATCTCCGAGCTTGGTAGCTTACCCAGAGTGGCTGTCCAAGAGAAGAACTGAATTTTGGTAGGAACCGGTGTTTTCCAAATATAATCGAAAAGATTGAATTTTGGGTTTAGATTATTTGAGAAGAATGAGTCATAGAAAGAACTAACAGAGAAAATACCCGATGAGTCCCCATCCCACTGAATGAAATCTTCCACTCCCTCAACTAATCTAGCCGACTCTAAGACTTCTAATAGCCCTGACAACTCATCAATCTCGTCATCTCTCAGCCCCCGTCTGAAATGGAAATCCCAAGAAAGGTTACGATTTAAATTATCAAATGTTGCATAAAATGAAATGGGCATATTGCGAGGAGAAGAAAGCTGAAATAAAGCTGGGAAACAAACTTTGAAAGAACCTTCACCCACCCAATTATCTTCCCAGAATCTAACCTTGTTCCCTCCCCTCACCTTGACTAAAACTTTCATTTTAAAAGCTGGGTGTATCCGGGAAATAAACTTCCAAGGGCATTTGTACGTCACATTTCTCGCCAAACCCGCATCCCACCCATTTTCTTGCAATCCATATTTACTAACAATGATTTTTTTCCATAAGGTCCCTTCTTCTTTGAAAAAACGCCACCACCTCTTCCCAAGCAAGGCTGCATTTTTAAAGCCGATGTTAGCAATGCCCAACCCCCCTCTTTCCTTTGGCTTACAAACCTGATCCCATGCGGCCAAATGTATATGTCTGTCTCCATCCGCTCCATCCCATAGAAAATTCCGTGATATCTTGTTCATCGACTCCTCAACACTTTTTGGGACCTTAAATAATGACAAGTAATATATCGGGATTGAATTCAAGACTGAAAGAATCAATGTTAATCTTCCACCTTTGGACAGAAATCCTTTCTTCCATGCAGCGAGTTTTCTGGACAGTTTATTAAGCACCGGCTGCCAAAACAGTTGTTTCAATGGGTTTCCTCCCAAAGGTACCCCCAAATATGGAATAGGCCATGACTCTTTGCCACATCCCATTTGTGTTGCCAACCTTTCAACTTCAGATTCTTCACGATTAATTCCTAACAACGCACTATTTTCCCAATTAATTTTCAAACCCGACATTTTACAGAAAGTTCTTACCACTTGTACCAAGATTCTTACGTGGTCTTCTTTTTGTGCGAAAAAGAGTGTGTCGTCCGCAAACTGTAAATGGGATATCTCAATCATTTCTCTTCCGACCTCAATTCCTTTGACAAGATTCAATTCCTTAGCTTTTTCTATCAATCTTCCCAAGACATCTACAACCAAGTTAAATAAGAAAGGTGATAATGGATCTCCTTGGCGCAGTCCTTTAAAAGCTTTGAATTTTCCTCTTGGCCTCCCATTGATCATGATTGAAAATGAAACATTTGATACACATCCTCTTATCCGTGATCTCCATTTTACTCCAAACCCTTTCTTTGATAACACAAAGTCTAGAAAATCCCAACTGACGTTGTCATAGGCTTTTTCAAAATCCAATTTCAGCACCCATCCTTTTTTCCTCTTAATCCTAGCCTCTTCGAGCAACTCATTTGCTATAAGACCACAATCCAAGATTTGTCTCCCTTCGACGAATGCATTCTGTGATTCTGAAATCGTCGACTCCATCACACGTTTCAATCTCTCTGTCAAGACTTTCGAAATTATCTTATACAAACTCGTTATTAAACTGATAGGTCTGAAGTCCCTGACTTTATGAGAATCTACTTTCTTTCTAATCAAGCATATATAAGTTTCGTTGGTGATTCCATTGATGATTCCATTGTTGAAAAATTCATGAAAAACCAGCATAAGATCTTTTTTGACTGTTTCACAACAATGCTGATAGAAACTCAAAGTAAATCCATCAGGCCCCGGGCTCTTTCATCCGTCACATTTAAAGACCGCTTCTTTGACTTCCTCCTCTGTAAATTCTGTTTCTAAGCTTCGGCTCATCTCATCTTCAATTGGACACCATTCAACACCTTCAATACCCCAGCATCTTGCCTCATGCTTACTATACAGTCCCTGGAAAAATTCAGAGATAATTGAAACAATCTCATCGTCACTTGTTGTGATTGAACCATCGTTTCTTTCGATTCTGTCAATAGTCACCTTACTTCTACGATGGTTTAGAATGGAGTGGAAGAATTTTGAGTTTTGATCCCCTTCTTTGATCCATTTTAACTTGCATTTTTGGTTGTCTATCTGATTCTTCAGTCTTGACATCTCCTCATACATCAGTTTCGCTTCTTTTCTCTCGTTGACTAATCCTTCCAAAGCCTTTCCTTCACCCTCCAACTTGTCAATTCTGCTTATTTTGTTTGTTAAATCTGCTGCTTTCAATTCCAGTGACCCAAAAACTTCTTCGTTCCATTTTTTGATGTCACCCTTAATTGACTTTAGTTTCATCATAAGTCTATATCCCGCCCATCCTGTTGGATTCGAATCAATCCACCACTGCTGAGTTAAGTTTTTGAATCTTTTGTCCTTTAACCAAACATTCTCGAATCTAAAAGGCGTCGGGC
Source organism: Primulina eburnea (assembly GCF_022965805.1). Taxonomy (NCBI): domain Eukaryota; kingdom Viridiplantae; phylum Streptophyta; class Magnoliopsida; order Lamiales; family Gesneriaceae; genus Primulina; species Primulina eburnea. Next base: position 64,266,975 of record NC_133101.1, on the reverse strand, counting down.
CCCATTTGTTTTTTGTCAAATCTAAAACCAGAGGGAAATGATCCGACGTTATTCTCGGTAAAATTAATTGTCTGAAGAATGGGAAGATTTCTGTCCATCCTACTGTGAACATGAATCTATCAAGACGACAACATATAGGTGAAGCCCTGAGATTCGACCAAGTGAATTTACCATTTAGGAGAGGAGGGTCGCATAACTGAAGTTCATGGATCAAGCTATCGAAACAATCCATACTTGATGTCATAGAGCGACTGTTAACTTTCTCACTAACTGATCTCACAACATTGAAATCTCCCCCCAAGCACCATCTTTCTCCACAAATGACTCTCAAGCCTGCAATCTCATCCCAAAAATTATTTCTTAAGCTCGGGTGACATGGCCCGTAAACAGCTGTAAACCACCAGTCGTTTTGGGCATCATTTTGAATATGAATTGATACTGAGAAATCCCCAATCAAATTGTCCTTGACCTTTATTACTCTTGGATCCCACATAACGAGAAGCCCCCCCGATCTTCCCAACGAAGGTAATGTTACCCACTCCACAAATCTTGAAATCCACAGACTTGAGATTAATCTCCTATCCACTATCTCTTTTTTTGTCTCCTGTAGAATAATAATGTCTGGTTTTTCTTTGGCAATTATGGCTCGAATCAATCCCCTTCGAGTGGCTGATCCACTCCCCCTGATATTCCAAGAGAAGACTTTCATTGGATCAATTCCGCGGCCCTCTTGTTCTTACTTTTACTGAAACCAACACTCTCCATCATCGATCGACACCCATCAAAGTCATTAAAATCCACTCTCTTTAAACCCATCAAACTTAAGCACTCATTCGAATCTACGTGATTGAACTGATGTTTCTCCGGACTACCAATATTCTTACCAACATCCACCCCCTCGTGATGCCCTGTGATTTTATTCCCGGATAAGCCCATCTTTAAACCCACTGAATTAATTTCCCGCCCATCCGAACCCTCTACCCTTACCCCCGACCCGATAAATAAATCTGGAACAGGAAGAGATTGGGAAGGAGAATGATGTGAATTAGAGGAGATGGGTAAATTGCCTACCTTGCTCGGAGAATCTTCAAAAAATTCGCCCAAATCATCGAATTCCAGAGATATTCTTGTTGAATAATCCGAATAATCGGAAATGTGACTGTCGGCATCGCTAAAAGCTCGCCCATCATTTGAATTATCATCCATAGCTCCGTGATAAATTTCGTCCTCCCAAATTCCGTCATCCCCGAGAGTTGTATCTTTGTCAATATGAATGATTGAAATATTTGAATTGACTTCTTTTGGCAGTGGATATGTTTCTTGAATTGACTGCACTTGTTTCCTGCGATATACATGCTTGAACTTCCTTTCGACGTGGCATCTTTCCTCTTCAACTTTTTGATGTACATTCTGATGAGATTCAAGATTGTTTGTAGAATCAATCTTGACCTTCTGAAAATCCTTCTCTTCTTTCGGCTTTAATTTTTTGAGAATCTTGATGTGATTCCCTCGGTTCCATGGCTCTGAAGCACAGTTCCTTTCTCCTGAATTCTCACCTTTCTCGACGATCTTCAGATCAATTTTTTCTTTACAATTTATCGTGGTTGCAGTCTCACAATTTTGATTAATCCTGACCGTTCCGTCTTGGTTAACAGTTGGATGGATTGTGGTGTTTTCCTCCTGTCTTCTTTGGATATCGGTCGTTTTTTCCACAATTGGACCGTTTTCTTTGAAGTCTTTGTTGATTCCCCATCCTCTCACGGTTCTAACTCCCTCAATCACCACCTGTGCATAAGACCTTTTCTCGTACCTGCCATACTCTGATACTTTGACTGAGTCCACTATAATGCGTATGATCAAGGGTCCTCTTTCAGTCATGATCTGAAGATTTCTATTGATGAAACCTCCTTCAAGACCCACAACTTTTATTTTTGCTGCTGATAAATCTCGTAATAGGATCGTGTCTTGACTAATGCATAGCAGACCTCCACATTGATCACCAATACTCTTAAAAAGATTAGTGGACCATAAGTCCCAAGGTATTCCTAATAAACGAATCCAGCTGTTACAACACTCGAACACTTCCTCTTCGCTGTTAATTTTCTGATTCCATTTCTGAAAAGATAAGGTGACTTTGTTTTCCAGAAAACATTTCTGAATTCTTAAATAGAACGAAGCATCCTCTTCATTGTGAGGCCACCAAACTGCTTTGTTGGCTCGGAACGGAAACACTTCAATCCTTCTCTGGACCGCCTTTCCAAGAGTTTTAGTCACCAACTCCCACGAAATGTTGACACAATCCCTAGGAATGATAATAGCCTTACTCCAATCCTTAGAAATCCTATCTTGAACTTGATCTGATTCTTTCACTACCAGGAATCTGTTGATCCTACTATTCTGCCAAACATTCTGCTTCTTTTGAGGTTGATCCTGCTGCTTATTATTAGCTCTGAAATTCAATGCAGCATCCCTTGTATTCATCCTAAATCTGCTCAAGTTATTAGCCATCCATTTCCACCCCCCGTTGAATCGACCGCTTGGTATGATGATACGTTGAGTCTTGCTCCTCCAAACTAACTTAGATATTTCTAAATAACTTCCTCGGCCGTTAACAACTTTTTGCAAAGAAACCACTGCTTCTCCACCTCTAAATCTGTTGAAATTAGGTGTGGATTGTGGCTTGTTAATATATTCCCATAGCTTTGCTATAATCCAATCTAAACTTTCCAGGTTGATTTCCAGAACGTAACTTGCGTTTCTAGTCCTTTCAATCACCAAAACTGTGTTACCCCTCCTACCCCTGCTTAATAGGAACAGTTTTTGTTCGACTTTGATCTCGCAACATGATTTGAAGTCAAACTTGAAATTCCCCTGATACATTTCAACTGTTCTCAGAAGTGATGAGAAATATGAGGCTGCTGAGAAAACGCTCGAAGGACAAGGGTATGGGAAATGTTAAAAGGTCGGGTAAGACAAAACTAGGGATGTCGGAAATAAAGAGGAAGCTTGATCGAAGCTACACGGTAAGAAGGACGATAAAAGAGAAAAGAAATGGTTTGGGTTATTGGGTTTTTAAATTTTTTTTTTTTTTTGAATGGCTTTGACGCCGCCGGCCGGTTAACGGCGCCGGAGTCGAAAGATAAAAACGAAACAAGCGGCTCTGAGGTTTTAGGGGTTAAGGAAGGATCGGTGAAGAAAACCATTTGGACGGTGGTTTGAGAGGGGAGGGAGCATTTTCAAAGAATTCTCTCACTAGGGCTTGCGATATTGTGAACGCCTCTCTGCTAACATATAATGTTTTTTGTTTGTTTAAATAAATGCATAAACATCTGATGTATATGTTATTTGGGGTACATATGGTTGGCATGGTTTTGTTCCTACTTACTTGTCAAGTTGCAATTTTGGATTTTACTTTCGACTATAATCTGCTACCATTCACATTCACCTTTATTAATTACTGTTCATCTATCAGTCAGTTACTCCATTTGTAGCAAACCTATTCTCATCTGGTAAAATGTCCTATCACAGCTTATGGTGTGGATATGCTGAGTACGATCGGATATATCTATGCAAGACAGGCTGCAAAAGAACTTGGAAAGAAGGTAATCTATTTGGGTGTGCCATTTATTGCTGAGTGGTTCAGAAATAAAGGACATTTCATCAAATCCCAAGTAACTGCTGCAACAGGTTAGTCTAGTCTCGCTGAGTGTTTTACCGATTTTGAATTTTCTTTGCCTCATTGCCTGTATCGAATACATGCTTTGTTTTCTTATGTTAATGGCTCTGCAGCTCAGATTTATGCTTCCAAGTTGGCACCTTAAAATTCTGTTGCTCGAGGCTTTTCGGGATAATGTGAAACACATTTAAGAAATTGTTTTTCAAAGCTTATGTTGTTTGAGCCCAAGAAGACAGTGTATTTTAGGCTTTTAGTTCTAACACTATACTATATGCTATTAGGTAATAGGAAACTTGTAATGTGGATAGAAAAATCACTAAACTAGTGCTACATCATGTTGGGAGGAGATTCTGAGTGTGCACCAGTTTTTCCATGAGGCTTATGATCACTTTCCTTCATTTCTGACATAATATTCATCCTTAGGTGCAATTGCTTTGATTCAACTACAAGAAGACATGAAACGACAGCTCAGCGCTGAAGGAAATTACACGGAGGAGGAACTTGAGGAATACATGCAATCACACAAGAAGCTAATGATTGACTCTCTCTGGAAGCTCAATGTGGCTGATATTGAGGCCACCCTCTCACGTGTTTGTCAGATGGTTTGTTTTGGAGTAGCACCTTTTTTTGCATCAATTTTTTATTGCAACTTGATGGCTGTAATTCATTTATGTGCTCCTTAGGTTCTGCAAGACAGCAATGCAAAGAAAGAGGAGCTCCGACTGCGAGCAAAGGGCTTAAAAACCCTTGGAAAAATTTTCCAAGTAAGAGATTCCCTGAAATCTGAATCCTTGCCAATTTCCCCTTGGGTTTTTGTTAACTATGGGAGATGGATATGACGTGAGTTTTTCTTGTTCTTCAGAGAGTGAAGTCAAGTAATGGAAATGAGAATGCAAACATTCGAAGTGATCCACTCCACAAATTGAGAGGAAGGGAAGCAAATGCTAACGCTGCTTCTTGGAACACATCAGCCGAATCTTCAAATAATGAAGAATTGTCATACAATGCATCTGCATACCAGGTGTGGCCTTTCCCTTCCTCTCCCTTCACACCACCTCTCCCCTTGATGATGGTTTTCTGTTGAGCTGATCTCATTCTGACTATTCTAATGATTGGGTAATTACATTGGGCATAGACTAAAATTAGGTTTGAGTAAACACTTTCTACTTTTCTAACATTACGTTGATCTATGCTGTTGGAATATAAAAATTCGTGTTTACATGCCTCATGATTGATGCATTTGCAGCCAGTAGAGTTATCCTAAGAAAGTCTTGAAAATTTATTTTACTTTTGAAATGTTTGGAGGTGCGGACTTGGTGTATATATGCAAAATCCATTCTAGTGTGATAATTTATCTAGAACATGGGTGGTGCTTTGGGGTAAAAAACACACGACATTTTTGAGGTGTATGGAAAGTAATATATGTACAGTCGTATTTACTCAGTACCTTCGTGCGTACCAAGTCATATAGAATCTAAACCCCCCCTTCTGCATCTAAAATCCAAACATCATCTTGTCATCAAATTTAACGCATATATGTTGACTTTCACGTATACTAATTTAATAGAAATTAAAACCCCTTGCATGCATTTCTATTCTGAATATGATTACATTTACATCTCATTCTTAGAATTTTAAGTTCATGTATTATGATTCGCGTGTAGGTGTATACAATTATTTTATTTACACGTTTATAAATTTCAAGATCCACTGGTTTTAAATCTTTATACATCAATACTAAGTTTTTAGAATTAAATTCAAGTATTTAAAAGTTTCAAAAGTAGGACTAAATTCTAATTATATTTTTCTAAGTTTACTTAAACCATAATGTATTAAAAATATGCCTATTATTGGCATCATTTGAAATTCATGCTTTCCCCAAATTAAATTCTCTCCATCCAAACTCGATCTAAGATTCACAAGGATTTAATTTAGCAATGCTCGCGAGATTTCTGTTTTCTAAAGAAAAAAGAAGTTAAATACGCTGAAATGTGTTGTGCAGTTGTAAACCTAGTATATGCTATCCAGTACTTCACAGGAAATTCTATGAATTCCTTTAATGAATTAAATATCTAAAAACCCCGATCAAATATTTTCTAAAATTCATTCCAATCGATGCAGCAGCAGGCCAAAATTTAGTGTGCTTTCGTTTCCACAAAATATCATCTGTTGGTTAAGACTTTATAAATCTGTGTGTGCCGGGTTTTAGAACAAGATTGGTGAAATATTTTTTAGATTGAAAAACATGCATTTGCTAACATTTCACATACATGGCATTGTGTGATAGAGTTTGCACCAAGTTTATTTGCATTAAATAATAAAAGCAATAATTTATTTGCTTATAAGTATTATATTTTGCGTTATTTGTAATACTTTTTAAATTCCCGTTCATGATATTCATCTCCTTTCGGCTATTAACGTTATATCTGTGAACTTTTCAGAGCCCATATGTGGAGGCTCCCCATTTTCCTGGAGCTCATCCTAGCAACTTTCCTATTCCATCTGCACCACCGGGTGCTCACAAACAACCATAAGTATGTGTAGTTAATAATGTCCAAGAATGTGAGTGGCAGACTCGCTGTGGATGTTGGTATGTATTTTTCTTGTGCATCATTTCTTGATTGAGGTTGTATCATATGTATAGATCTTATAGAGTCTAAAGACGCCCCATTTCGATGTGCTATGGTATATGCAATTCGTCCAAGATAGAGATGAGGTGCTGTAAAAGTTGTCATATCCTGGCACAACCTTGGTTGAATTCTTGATGTAGTACAACTGCTTTGAGTTATTATGCCATCGTGTTGAATTTAACTCAACTTTAATTTTGCTATATAATAATGTAATAGACGTGTTTTCAGTTGCGATCGATCACATGAGGAGAAACAGGCTCGGTGAAAGAGCCTCGCCTTAGGCGGCCCGAGTATTAACACAACTATGTAGCGATATTATTACCTTCTTCGGTTTTCCTTTTCCCGCGGTCTTTCCCCGTTCCGTGCTTAGTTTAATTGGCGTTGACAGTTATATAAGTTATAACTAATCTAAGTCAAATGCAGCATTACACTGGACAGAGAGGATTTCTCTGTATCTTTTTTTTTTTTGAACATAGGATTTCTCTGTATCTTATATACTGAATTATTCTCTTTCAAGCAGGAAAAAAAAGAAATGATTCAAATCAGCTCTATTATTTGTCAACGATTTCCTGAAGTATCAGATGAGATACATAATTCTTAAGAAATGATTGGTACATTGGAATGAATAAGTAAGGAATGAATCATTCCGTGATTGGTATCGGAATAAATGAAATTATTTTAATAATAATTGATAATTAATAATGCTCTAGTAATTATTATAAAATTATTGATATTTAGTTTAACTAATAACACCCAATTGGTGTTACAACTAATGTGGGTGTTACAACCACCTGTTATGCCCGTCAACAGGCGTTCCAATTATGAAAAATAAAATAAAATAAAATTCGCATGCTAGTGCGGGCGTGCATGTGCAACGGGAGGCCGTGGGCATGGCCTCCCGTCCCCTGTTTTATATTATTTAATTTTTTTATTTATAGGTTACCCGACTAATTTAAAAATAATTTTATTTCAATTTATTTTAATATTTTTTTAAAAAAAACCTAAAATACTCCACAGATCAACTAGTTAACATTTATATTAAAAATAATAATATTATATTTATTATTTTATACATAATATTATAGTAAACTATTATTATTATTATTAATAAAATATTTTTGTAAAGAATAAGAATGAGAAGTGAGAAATAAAGTTTATTCTCACGTTATTCTTTCATATCAACCATACTTTTAATTTCCAGTCACGTCTTGATATTTTAGCGTCTTTACAAGCTAACAATAATAATAATAATTTTCTCAATTGTTGGTTTTGACGACACTACTTACAACTTTTTAATTGCTTTCATGTTATGCTTCTTACTACGATTATTTTTTGTTTTATATATATATATATATATATATATATATATATATATATATAGTAGCGAACTATTCAAATAGGCACATATAAAATTTGAGTTCAACTCGATTAAATATTCAAGAAGGGTGTATTTTATATTTTAAAATGTATGTCGTGATTCGAATAGTAGTACATCTAGACCCAATAAAAAATAAAACAAAAAATAATCGTAGTAAGAAGCATAACATGAAATACACACACACACACACACACACACACACACATATATATATATATATATATATATATATATATATATATATATATATTAGCGAACTATTCAAATAGGGCACATATAAAATTTGAGTTCAACTCGATTTAATATTCAAGAAGGGTATTTATATTATATATATATATATATGTTTAAAACTAAAATAGAGTCTAAATCGAGTTTTTTGAGCTCGAGTAACATAATATTTTAATTGTTATCGATTCAAACTCGAGTTCAGGTATATATATATTTTTTTGAGTCCAACTCGAGTAGTATGATACTCGAGGTCTACTCTATTGCACCCATGATAACTACTATATCTTAGTCACGTTTTTAAAATGTTAAAATTATCAAGTATAATTTAAAGTTTATCTATATCTTTGAAATTTTAAATAAGTATATCACTTTTAATATTAAAACGCAAATAAGTATATCACTTTTAATAAAAATTCATAACTTTTTACACATATATTATTATTATTAATTTTTTGTTAGAAGCTTAGACGTACGCTCTCAAATTAGTTTTAGGAGGAAGCTAATAAAGCCTTTTGAATAAAATAAAATTGTTGTGGAAATATTAAAAAGTGACAGAAGATAAATAAATCATGTGAAATATAAAGAGAAAAAAAGAAGAAAACATATTCGAGAATAATTTGGGATGAAATGATTGATAATGACTTTGCGTAATATACAAAAATAGCGTCGTTTTCTATTTTTAAAAAACATTTAAAATATTTTTAATAGATATTTATGAACATAATTTCTAAATGTCTTATAAAATTTAATAGATATTTATGAACATAATTTCTAAGTGTCTTATAAAAGTATTTAAATAAATTGTAAATGAAATGAAAACCTCTATGTTAAAATGGATGGTCACACTTTTTTTGTTTGTTAATGTTAATTGTTAATTGGACAGAATTCGATTGGATCTACGTATAAGTTAAAAACATGAGCCTAAATCCAAAAGCCAATTTGGCAGTCCAGTACCCAACTTAAGAGCCCAATAAAAGACCAGGCCCATACATACATGCGCGGTCTAGGTTAAATCAACTACTTCCCGGTGAGGATTGGGACCTGCACCGATTCTCCTCTCCCACGCGGATATTGTTATCTGCAAGCGGATGTAATAAGGAAGGCAACCCACAGTACGGCGGCGACGGATCTACTCGCAAAGCGTGACAGAAATTTAGCAGAGCCGTTCGTTTGGCTTATTTTCATTAACCACGGTTCCGCCAGGTCGATTATTCCTTCCTTGACCGTTAGGTTTTTGTAGATTGATCTCATTCAAATCAATCGATTCTTCTTGTTAATTTTTTTTCCCACCGAGTTCTGTGGATTTACGAATCAAAGAACAAAAAATTGTTTTCTTCTGTGAACAGATTTGTGAGGCTTTGTATTGCTATAAGTGATGGTGTCATCAGTTGTTTTCCTTCCCAATAGTAGCGTGAGGGAAAGCTATTTCAATGAGTATGGATCTTCTTCGTTTACTCATGGGACAAGGGTTGAGCTATCAACCTCGGATGATGGCATAAAAAGCGTGGATGATGGTTCCTACCGTAATCCCTCTTCATTTAATGTTTCTTCGTCTGGACGTGACTGTGATAATCAAGTTGGAGCTTCCACGAGCTACGGGTTTAATGGGAGTGTAACAGGGAGTGACATCAAGGACTCACTATCTGGCAATGTATGTGGGACCTCAAATCATGACATTGGGAATTCTGCGGATGCGACACCTCTGCATGTGACTGGATGGATGTATCTTAATCAAAATGGTCAGTTCTGTGGCCCTTACATTCAGCAGCAGCTCTATGATGGGTTACATACTGGTTTCTTACCGGAAGAACTACCTGTTTATCCCATACTAAACGGAAATGTTAACAATCCTGTGCCTCTCAAGTACTTCAAGCAATTTCCTGACCATGTTGCCACCGGCTTTGTTTACTTAAATTTAGCTGCTGCTCAGGTGAAAGAGTCCACAAATGATGACCATGGCAACAACGATCAAATTTCTATACCTGAGAACACTGAAACCACTGCAGATCTACAACTGGTAGGAGAGATTTGCACTATCCTCAAAGAAAGTTTTTCTTAAAGCCTCGAGGAATTTTTTTATTGCTGAAACAATCATTTCAAATTTTCTTCGTTCTATGCAAGTTCTTGTTATTTGGTCATCATACTTTTGAAATTGCAGTCAAGAGATGAATCTTGTTGGATTCTCGAAGACGCAGAGGGGAGAAAGCACGGGCCACACTCTCTCAATGAACTCCATTCCTGGTGTCATTATGGATATATTGACAATTCTGTATTGGTAAGTTATAAGCAATCTTGAATTTCTTTTTATGCAACATTAATGGATTCATGCCTTTGTCTGAGATGAGCCATTTACAAAGCATTCTGTGTGATATTTTTCTATAAAGGATCTTGGTCCGTTTTCCAGCAGTAGAGTAGAAATCATTTTATTTTGCACCTGTTGACTTGCCCAGAATACGATTTTTTGAATCATGTTCCAGATCTATCTACTCTCCGTGGTTATATAGTTGAACTACTAGGATTGGAGCCAGCATTTGGTTTAGTGATAAAATATGTAAAAAAGTATATTATTTTTGAGTTTATGCTGGCTGATTCAGTGTGAGAAGGAAGCCTGGTGACTGACCGTACCAACATGTGAACATATTTGGACAATTTCGACTCATCTGAAGCCTTTGCATGGATTGTGATTTCGTGAATATATCATTCACCAAGTCTTTTGTCAAAGAGATGTTTTTTTTTGTTTATGAATTTTCTATTCTCCTTTAGTTCCTTGCACAGTTTGGTGGACAATATAGTAATTTATTGTCTAGAAAAAAATGATTGTCATATCATTTGAAGCCTTGTTGTATGTTCCTTATTGCTGCTACTGTTACTGTTATTATTACAACTACATCTATTATATTTATTTATTGATGAAAACAAAGGGAAAAAGAAGAAAGTAGTTATCACCTCTCTACAGTTGGGACTAAGTTATCTCAGAAGCTCAAGAGACATCTAAGTTCAACTGACCTCGTTTATACGTCGTACACTTGTACTGAAAATGAGCTGTGTGTCTAAGGTGTTAAACCTAGGTTGCTCATGAACAGGTGTTCCTCTAAGTCATTAACATCAAAGTTATTTTTTAATCTTGCCTCTCCTACCAGTTTGTACTAGAGATCCCAAATCTGCTCTAAAACGGACTGACACCTCAATTTTGGTTTCATAATTCAGATTGATGTGGAATATTTTTTAAGTATCGCAACATGATTTCATAGTGCCTATTGGCATTTGAGTTGCATTAATTAAGAATTGTTGTTGGTTGAAATATTTTTTTTCAGTTAAACGACTCTTTCGTGTTAAACCATTCCTTATTTCTGCTCTGTGGTGATTTGGACAGATATATCATGTTGATAACAGGTATAGACCTTTGCCATTGGAATCGCTGTTGAATACCTGGAGAATGGCTGGACTTGGAGCTGTCTCTTCTTGTGATGCCAATGTTCAAGTGTCTGGAACAGTATCGAGCTTGATATCTAGGATTTCTGAAGAAGTTTGTTCCCAGCTCTACTTTGGAATCATGAAAACTGCACGCAAAGTAGTACTTGACGAGATTGTTGGGTGCATAATTTCTGAGTCTCTTGCCACCCAGAAAATTCAGAAGGATCTTAAGGCTGAACCAGTCATTCAATCAGCCAGATCCTTACGCTCAGATGACAGACTGGTAGGTAATCACCGTTTGAAAGAATGCGATTTTAGTGCTGGAAGAGTATAAATGTGGCTTTACTGTTTTATGTGTCAGTTCGAAAAGCGTCACAAAAGTAATGACTTTGCTATTGGGGATGAGGAAGGATTAAGCAGCACCATCATTGAAAGTTATGGTGAAACAGTGAGATCTCCTAGATTTAAATGCATTGGAGGCCTTGAGAACTTTTGGGCAGCGTCTATGACACTTTCTAGGACTCTACATGATACTTGTATGGAAGACATGTGGAATGCCATATTCTGTGATCCTGTTGCCGAGTATTCATCTGCATGGAGAAAGATGAAACTTTGTTCCTTTCCTAAACAAGGCATCCCACATGAGAACTCTGGGAGTTTCGAAAATATACCTGCTGTACATGTATGTGAATCTGGTTGACTGGTTGTTAAACTTTTTATTGAGTTTTTTGTTTTTTATGTGGGTGATAAATTATGAAGTTCACTTTTATGGCTTCACAGCTAATAAACAAACAAGATTCATCTAGCTGCGATGCAGATTGTCCCCCAGGTTTTGAACCAGTGAGAATGAGAATGCATGCACAAGTACAGATGCATTCTGTTTCTTTGTCTTCTCACAAGAAAGAAAACTCTTCTAAAGAAATTCTTTTAAGCTCTGGGACATCTTTTGATGACATGAAGTTGATTCTGGAATATGTAATGAATGATCTACATTCATCTGCAAAATTGTCTTTATCTCATTACTTTGGAGGAGTAATTGACGAGGAAGTGAAGAAAGTGGTTGATTCTCCACAAAAGAGTCACATCCAAGAGGTATTGGTGAGAAGCTGCCTTCACTAGTTTCCTTCCCCCCTGGGAAAAGTGTTTTGGGCTTAAATATCTTTATTTTTTGGCCAAACATGTTATCTTCTGTTTGATAGAATCCCAATCTTTGCAGGTCACTCCAGACTCTGCTGTTGTACCTGACCCATCTAGTGGATTTGATTCTTCCAAAGCACAGTTGTGTCAGGATGCTTTTCACCGTCACAAAGTCACCATGGCTAATTTTTCAAAAAGTCCATTTCATAAATTACCAGTGCATTTAGATGACAGAAATAACGTTGAAGTTGATGGACTGCGGCCAGGTTTATATGAGGAGAGTATGGAATATCGTTCTTTATCACACTTCTCCCGGGAGGCATTTCAGAAGTTGCCTGTGCATGTAAATAATGCTTGTAATATTGAAGTTGATGGACTACGGCCACTTCAATTTGAAGAAATCACAGATCTTTCGACTTTGTCTCAAATATGTCAAGAGCCATCATTTGAAAAATATGAGCAGACCTGGAAAAATGCTCTCCAGGTGGTGTTGATGATGAGCCGAAAGCAAATACATCAAAGTGTCATGAGAAGGGTGAAACAATTATATGTTGACGACACCATTGAGAAACAAATAATGACGTGGTTCTCTTCAAGGAGACACGAATCAAGCTATCCTAAGGTAGGTTCTGACATTTCTTGGGTTCCTGTGATTGCCTTCTTTGTAGTTAAATGATTGTTTTAATTTTTCCCCCCTCATTTGTTTTCTTTTCTTAAACAGAGGACAGTAGAATTGTATAATGAAGACATTCATGCCGTGGATAAGTGTTTGGGGTCATCTTTATTACTTGGAAGTTATACATATTCTCGTAAGAGAAAAATGGGTCAGCAAAGATCAATTTCCTATTTTGACTCTCTATTATTGGGAGACGATTATCATAAACAAATAGGCAAGAGGTCAAAGAGAGTTCAGACTCTCAAAGATTTATCAGTGAGCACAAAAGTTCAGAAAAGGATTTCAAGTTTTAATAAAAAGGGCAAGCCATGTGATCAAGCTAGTTTACAAAGAGAAAGCTCATCTTCTCAACGTATGTTTAGTCGAATATCAGGGGAAGTTGATCATATTAACCTAGGTATTTTATTCTTCACAGTATGATACTCACAGTTTTATAGCTATCATTTAAGTTCTAGTATATTGGCACACTACAAAATTTTTACTTGAAAATGGTTCTTCAGGAGAAGATTCAACTTTTAGCTCACAGAATACCTCTGTGCTTACCAACAAGAAATACAATGCTGAGTGGAGTACCTGTGCCAGGAGCCGGGAATCCTGCTGTTTGGAATTTCAATCTAATGGTGATGCCACAACAGTGCCAAAATGTTGGTGTCATCTTCTCTCTCTTTATTATATTTCCTTTGACCGGCCTACACTTTTGGTGGCAGATTGCTGATATGAAGCTGAGGTTAATCTAATTTTGTTGGTGTCAATTTTCTTATGTAGCAAGCAAGGTCACAAAGCTTAAAAAGAAGAAATTGATTGATGAAGCACCAGATTCTCGATCAGGAAAAGTTCAGAAACTAGAAATTGGAGATGCTAAGCGAGAAGTATGCAAACATTTGGACACACGAAAGATCGATATCAGTACATCTGGGGTAGAAAAATCTTCTCCTCAGTCTGATGGTTGTGCTCGGTCATCAGTTGATGGCTGGGAATGGCGTAAATGGGCATTGAGTATTAGTCCCTCTGAAAGAGCTCGTCTCAGGGGTAGTCATATCCATTCCCATTATATTAATTCTGATTGCAGTGGATCTCATTTAGCTAGTGTTAAAGGACTTTCAGCGAGAACAAACCGGGCCAAGCTGCGTAACCTTCTTGCTGCTGCGGAAGGTGCTGATCTGTTGAAAATGACGCAGTTGAAGGTAATCAGAGGATGGATCTCATGGTGCATTTTTTTGGTTCTTTTCTAATTTTTATTTTAATAAATTTTTTTTTTCCAGGGAAGGATTAAGCGCTTGCGTTTCCAAAGAAGCAAGATACATGACTGGGGTCTTGTTGCATTGGAGTCAATCGAAGCAGAGGACTTTGTTATAGAATATGTTGGAGAACTCATTCGGTCTCGTGTAAGCATTCATATTCCATTCTGCTCTCCATGTTTACGCGAAAGACTTTTTGCGTGACATATGCAAAGTCAATTTTTATCCCTCTGTTCCAAGATTGCCTTTTGTTCTTTTCCCGAGTTCCCAGAAAAGTGAAAAAAAGTATAAACTATTAAACTCCATGTTAAATTCAATCCATATGAACAAAAGAATAACCCTTCAGTAATCAGTAACTATAAAAGAGTTTGATGCGATGATTGCTTTATCAAAGATTCTAATTTATCAAATTTATAGATTTCTTTTTTCTTTTTCGTAATTGCAGAGGAGATATTCCCAACCCATTTAATTAAATGGAAATGGTAATTTAAAACACAAATGCTATTTTTTAAAGTAAATGAGTAGGTTTTTTGAACAAATTAATTGCAGAATTTCAGCATCCTTGGGAGATGTCATACATGCGATTGTAGAAAAGCTTCTAAAGCTTTCTCGTTCTGATAGTTTTGTGGCATTCACATTTTTAGAATCCTAGCATGCTCACTATCTATGGTTATTCACCTCTGTCATTAGTTATTACTGGAATCTGGTGAGATTGGTCTTTCCCGTGGGTTTGAAAGTCCCAGTCCAAGCTGTCCAGATTAAGAAAGAACTCTTCCGTGATAGAGTAGTAAACACACTTTCTTTGAACTTCTGTACCAGGAGAAGTTCATTTTTTTAACAGATCCTCACATTGTGCACTAAGTCACTAACCAATGGTTTCTAAAGTTATCATACCTTTTTCTGATGCCGCTTCCAATTTTGATGTTAGTATATTCTACTGATGTCATTCTAATTCAAGTTTGTTTCTTAAGTTTACATTTTATTTCAACCTTGTAGATATCTGATATACGGGAATGCCAGTACGAGAAGATGGGAATCGGAAGCAGCTATCTTTTCAGATTAGATGATGGTTGCGTGGTATGAGAACACTTGAATCCATTCAACCTGTAAAATTCTTGCGCTTTTTAGAAAAACAAAAATTAGGTATTTTGCAATGCCTACGGATCATTTCATATGGCAGTCTGTCATTTCTCGATGTTTTACTTTGTATTTGCTTTCAGTTGAATCATCTTTGTGATGACTGATAATATTTTTACTAGGTTCTCATTAGTTTTTGTTGCACTTCTCTCGTATCTCTTTCATTGATTTGTTTTGGTGATTATGGTTTTTCAACATTTGTTGCACTTCTCTCGTATCTCTTTCATTGATTTGTTTGGTGATTATGGTTTTTCAACATCTATTTTGGCCCCTTCATCAGAGGCTTTGAGCCTTTTCTTTTTCAGTATGGATCTTTTACTCTTCCCCATCATGACAAAAACTAAGATGGTTTTATATTACCTTCTCCTACTCTGATAAGAATATAGTCGAAAGAAAGCTGCACTTTATGCATTAATCTGCAGTTTTTTTTTTATTTTTGGGCAGGTTGATGCTACAAAGCGTGGAGGGATAGCTAGATTTATAAATCATTCTTGTGAGGTGAGCACTGGATGAAAAGTTATTACTATGTTGGATGGTGTGATTTGTATATCACAGTGATTCTAAAATAGGAAATTACCAAGGCATTAATTTCAATGCAGCCTAATTGCTACACAAAGGTCATAAGTGTAGAGGGTCAGAAAAAGATATTCATATATGCAAAGAGGCATATTGCGGCAGGTGAAGAACTCACTTACAATTACAAGTTTCCACTTGAGGAGAACAAAATTCCTTGCAACTGCGGTTCTAAGAGGTAAGGCCTAGATATAGATATTAATTGGATATTGGGTTATCAACCGGTTACATATTCGATTATAAAGGGTCTCATATTTCATAAATCATAATGCTTTTGATCTGGGGTTTGTGATATTCAATTACAGCATTTGCAAATGGATTTCTAAAAGATTGTACTGGTTTTGTGATGCCTTGTTCTTAAAAGCTTCTGAATGACTTTTAGTTACTTGTATCGTTGGAGATTCTGATCATGTATTTGAATATCTTTTGTTGCCTGCTTTAGATGAAAGTATTTCTTATCGATTTCCTGATTAATTTTTCTGGTGATATAAAATTTTGCATCTTTAGAGTTTGAGGTTTTCTATCTTTTCCTCTTGTTAATCGTTCTTTTCTTTAAATTTGGTTCATAAATTGTTTGACTTTTATGCGTACTTGTACTTGGTAATACTCGTGGGCTCTGTTGGGAGACAAAAAAGTTGGTTGAAACTTGTTATACTGATGATCTTGAAGTGGCTCTTTATACTAGCAGAATAATGGCAGCTAATGGCATTAGTCTAGGATAAAATTGAGATAATGTTGATTTTACAAATTTTCTTGTTTGCATTCTTGAAAGTTATTATGACTCATTGTAAATTTAGCTGTTTCTTGGGAGGCAATATCTTTCTCTAACCATGGTAAATCTTTCCTATCTGGCTCATCACTTAACTATTGCTGCCTCTTCTTTTCAAACTCGTATCGAGTTACGGTTTTTTAGTGGATCAATACCTGTAATAAACTTTAGATGTTATGAACTAGTATTTTCTCTTTTCTTTTGGGTTAGTTTTCTTTACCAATTAGGCCTGATAAATAAATAAATAAATCCCGAGGTTCAGGTAAATCACCTTAATTATGGTTTATATATATATCACAATTCCTTAAACCTAATTATGATGTTTTTAATGTCATTGTATTATGCCATATTTCAAGAAGATATTGTTAAAAATTTACCAGTATTATGAACTTTCATATTTCATTATAGTTTTTTCTTAACCGGTGAATTCTCACAGCTGTGTACATCAAGTGTTAACCCTACTCGGAGTTTTGCTCCTTTTCTGATTATTTTTTCCCGCTTTTTTGTTTTAATTATGCATTGTCTGCGATTATCTGCTTTTCATTCTGTTGCCAAATTGTTTTAGGTGCCGTGGGTCATTGAACTGAAGATGGAAAAGTTTGTTCATTGAACTGAAGATGGAAAAGTTTGTCTGCTGGTAGATTATATTCTAATTTTTTTAAAATAAATTATTATTTTTAAAATATAATGGTCCTCATTTTCCTTTCTGATAGGCTACCCGAAACCAAATAATTCTCTACTAGACTTCCCATTTGTGACAGCTGTTTTCCTGGTAATCTCTGTTATCCATTTCATTGAAACTATTTTTTTTTTGCAAGTTTAATGTGTCTTTGATGTCAATTCTGAAACCTCGATATCGACCAAGAACGAATTCCAACACCAACCTTGACCTTTTTATCGATCTTATCTTGACAGTCTTTCTAAAAACTATATTATTTTATTTTTGAGAATACTAAAAGCAATATTGATGTGCTTGTACCCCATGCATGTACAATTTGGCATGCTTGCTGATAAAATCCTTTGTGCAAGATGAAATATAGACCTCTTATGACAGCTCCGATGAAATTGATTGTATTATTGTAGTCGAGGCAGTGGGATTAGAAGATTTTTAGAAGCTGAGTTATGCAACATTTTCTGACAGTTAAGACTGAAAATTGGGAAAAAAACTGGAGGTTGTCTTTTTCCTTGTGGGTTCTTTTTGGATATTTGATATAAAAATTATTTGTCTCCTAGAGGTTAAATGCGTTGTTTGTGGTTGGTTTAGTTACTTCACTGCCTTCAGTTTTGGCTTTCTATCTGTCTCATCTAGGTTGATACTGCAACGGAAGGCAGGGGAGTTGAGTTTTGAGGTTATCTGCGGTAGCACAATACTTCAAATGTGATGCTTGGGATACTGTTTGAAATTTAATTTTTGAGGTGATGCTCTATGTACGAGATTTATTACTTCATCTGTATCACATTTGTTTCCTAGTTCTTTCAATGAAGTATCTTGATTTTGAACAGCTCACTGAATGAGTTGATATGGCATGCTCCACCCAACAATGGTTGACCTGTCCCTGCCATTTTCTTGTGCATTACTAATGAATATTCAAATGAAGAAGGTATATGACAGTTGCAATGTTTACCGATTAGTTTCCTTTTTGCACTTTTTATCGGTGCTTTTTACAGTGATATGAGACCATAGTTATTAGAGGCGCACCAAGGTGCAAAGGGCTCTTGGAGCTTGTGGCGAGGCGGGCGACTTATTGAAGCAAGGGCACTATTAATTTAAAAAAAAACATGTTTATATGTTATATCATTATATGACATAAATGTTACGAAATGATTAAGCTTTTCAGAAGCCTAATTCATCAATAAAAATGATTCTTTGTTTGTTTGATGATTTGGAGACCCTTCGTTGTTGTTGTTTCTTCTTCTTCAAGATGCTTGCTGATGTTGGGGCGTTGATCCTTTTTTTTCGAAACAGAATAGAAGATAACAGAGTTTTGATCGTTGCTGCTCTGCTTCTTATTTTTAGGGTTTATGCTTTGGTTTTTTTTCTAAACCAGCTTTGGGCTCTAGGCTTTACGGCCTGTTTTTGTTAAAATTTTTAGGGTTTATGCTTTAGGCTTTTTTCCTAAACCAGCTTTGGGCTTTTTCTAAGTCAGCTTTGAGCTTCTTTTTTTCTAAACCAGCTTTGGGCTTTATGCTTTGCAGCTCATTTTTGTTAAAAGATAGAGAACTGGGCCAGTGAAATATAGAAGCGCGCTTTTTGTCGCCTCAGGAAAAGCATTGTGCCTTGCCAGAGGCGTGCGCCCGGGCTCGCCTCGCATGCCTCTCGCAAGGTCGGTGCCAGGGTGGTTACCCAGGCACACACTTTTTACAACTATGTACGGGACTTTTTCATTTCCTTCTCCGTCACTTTATTCACTGTCGAAAACTAATTGCTGTTAATTGGGAAAATTTTCGCACATATTATCATGTTCCTGACAATTTCTATAGGAATGCCTTTCTTTTTCCCTAAAATAATGCACTCTGTTTCTTATGGATTTTTTTATATGCTTTTGAATTGAAGTATTATACTGTTATTCCCGATAATGGTAAATGTTTTCACTCAAAATTTTCAGGTAGTCGACTGCATCAAACTGCTCATGATTTCGAAACCGTGGTATTCTCACCGTGCATGTCCTCTCCTCATTATTTTAAGGCTCCGTCGATGATGACAATAATACCACATCCTTGTCCATGCTCCTGATGATCTCTCTCAGTTGCAGATGAGTTTCTCCTCTCAAGAACTGAAATAAGTTGTCTTTCTTTGCTGCTTTTGGGACAAATATTGGAAAATTCAGTTATATGTACAAAAATACTATCAACATTTCAAATTTTCCATATGTTAACGCAGGGCATGCCTGCTGGTATATTGGTCGTTAAAATTTAATAATTTGCTGCCGTTCATGGCAGTTAACGTAGTCATATTTGTTCATATTACAAGATGTAGGAAAAAGGGCAAGAAAAAATTGTAATTTGAAATCTAACAATAAATCAAATGTTGATTGTTCCGCATGCTGCATACTTGCATTCCAATATATTTGGTTAATTGTATTATTGAGCTCATCTCATGTGTTAGATTCTCTCCTAAACTGTTTTGAGAACTTCTATGTATGATAACATTACCAACACCCATTAAACATATAGGTTATGCGGTAAAAAAATCAATGTTGCAAACGGCATGATCTGGATATTAAAGGAGATTTGACCATACAGTGGATCATACAATTGTTGAGCATGAGGTTTCTGTATAAGAAGTCCCATTTTGTGATGTGGACTTGAATTCAAATTGGCTCATGTTCATTGTAAAGTTTTGTTCTCTGGATATAAATTTTGCTTTCAGCAATGAGTGCTCTAAAATGACAAATTCCCCATTTGTGATGTTAGGTCGGTTGGGGAACATGAATCGCTCGCAATGTGATGTCAACTGGTATCAACCTGCTAAATTTTGTTATTATTTAACAACACAAAATGATCTGCTGTTTATCCGTAGTTCTAACGCTACTCGATTAATGTAAAGACTGGTCAGCAAGTTTTTGTAAAGCGAAGATGGAAAGTGATGCAAATCCCAATTATTTCTTTGTTTTTCACTTCATATTGCGCAGGAAGAAGCAAATATTGAGTATACATGGAAAATGCTTAGTGGACTTATGTCGAGGCCTTCTGGTATGTGTTTTCTACCATGCTGTACCATGTTGTCTCAGGTAGATCTTGTGCTTTATTGCCAAGACACCGGTCATTAAATAAAATAAAAAAAAAAAAACATTCATGTCATTTGCATAGAGACCGAAAGTCGGTTAGTACCCCACCCTTCACCATGACGTTTTACTTGAGGTGACTAGAACATCTAGTCACTTTCTCTAATGGAAGTATAATTTGCGAAATGAACAAAACCAGATGAATGATCACTAATTTTTCGTACGAGGGAACTATTGATGACGAGTTGCAATGATATAAAGGATATGACACAATAATCTTGGTTGGGGCTCCCGGTCACCAACCCTGGCTTGTGCCTCATCCTTGATAAAACCCAAGGACAAACGGTTATCATCGTCGGATTGATTCTGAGTATTATGTTTGCCATTGAACCTATTTTAACTTTTTTTTATACGGCTCCAGTGTTGTAATTGGCAGAAGGCATTGGCGGGACGGTCACTAGGTGGTTGAATTTTTTAAGCATTAACATTTTCGTCTGAAGCCTATTGAGTCGTTTTGAAGCCCAACAATTCATTATAGAAGACTCATGACATGTTTCTCAATGAGCTAAATCCCGACTGGCCCAAAAATACAAAACCCTAGAATCGAATGGCTGCCTTTGCGACCGCCTCGACCACCATTTGGAACAATGTACGTCTCACATTGGATTGATTTCCATTCAAGCTACTGAATGAATGCTAAGAAATAACATTGAAATGGGTGGGGCAAAATACTGGGATGTCGTGGGACTGTCGCTTTTGGATTGCTAATTTGGGCCCTTTTTACACTAGACAGATCCAGTATTTTGTCCGCGACCATATGGAGGAGGAAAATTCGATTATTTTGATTATTAAGAAAATTTCATATTTTCCACCGACCTTAACTCAATTGGGAGAGTAAAGGGATAGGCAAAACCGAGGGTTGCCCGCCTGAGATTGCTAAATCCTTTGGTTGTCGGTTCAAATCCGACAGGTCGGAACTAGTGAGGATGATTGTTAAACTCGGGGTTGAAACTAGTTCTATAATCCTTGCACCACTTTTTTGTGGTAATAGTATAGGGTGGACTAGTTGAAGAGAGAAGGGATAAACACGTTTAATGTTTAATTTTTATTTTTATTTTTAAAAAAGTAAAATGTGGTAACGTAAGGACCGCAAATATAGCTAAGCGAACCGTTTAACAACACATTCAAAATATGGAAGATCCATTAATTTGATTCACATTAAATATTTGTAAAATGTATTTTGCAAGAAGTTGAGCAATTGTTATTTTCAGTCTATAATTGATATTTATTTCAAACTTTAATATGAATTTACCGTTCTTACAAATCAAAAACTTGTGTGAGACGGTCTCACGGGTCGTATTTTGTGAGACGGATATCTTATTTGAGTTATCCAGGAAAAAATATTATTTTTTATGTTAAGAATATTACTTTTTATTGTAAATATCGGTAGGGTTGATCCGTCTCACAAGAGATCTACTCTTCTTATCATATTTATGGGCCTTTCACCACTGCTCTGTGCTGGAGCCATGGAAGATGCAACCGCAGAAACTAATTGAGTCCATCTTTTGGCTGAGCTCTTAATTACTATTAATATTAATTGTACACTATCCTACAAATATTTGAGTTCGTTCTTACATATATATTTGTTTTATATTTATCATATAAACATGGGTTATAGCAAATATTTACGGACTTGTACGAAGATAAGAAGATAAATCTCGATTTCTTCGGGGTATTAACACTATTCGATGGTGTCATTCAGGCAATATGGTCAAATAATAGTTGAATTTTTCTCTATACAGGGGTTATAATAGTGCAAGGAATTGCATCTCAGTTGTAGTGCAGTTCTTTTTAATCTCATTTTCAACTAGTATTGAATCGGATATTATTAGAATGTCGTGGTTTGTGCGTTGTGATATCGACCATGTTATTTTATTTTATTAGTATTGAATTTCATATTCGTGTTATTTACGTCCTTGTGTATATATTCAAATTCATTGTTCTTGTAAGCCAGATTGCAAGCAATACCCATTTTAACTTAAAATTGAGATGTCCACATAGCCACCACTTTTGGTTGGTAGCACCTTATGGGTATCATCAACTTGATGATCACACCCTATAACTTAGTGCATGTAGGTTTATAATCATTTTTATGCGTTCAACCGTTGAAAAATATCAAGCCAAGCTAGAGACTTTCTAGATATGATTTTGGTATGGAACTAAAGGGCGACGATTAGAACTTTGAATCCATTATTATATGTTTGCTCAACCCAAATCCTTTCCTTTTTATCCACAGAAATGAGAGAAAAGGTATATGGTGGACAAGAAAGCATCTAGAGTCGAGGAAAGAAGAGCGACTGCCTAACGAACGGAAATATTGTAGCAAGGAAACACAAGGCAAAAGTCACTGAGCGATAAAAAGGAACCATTGTAGCCTAAACCATGAAAACGAGTTACATAAGAGATAAAAGTGAAATGTTGCTGGAACAATGCTCCTGGATTACAAATTATCGCGGGAGCACATCACAGGATTCCCATGTGAATCAGCAAGAGTCGCCTTTAAGCTTTTAGCATGTGTACACTGCGCAATTGAGTTGAGTGAGCTAATCAAAAAGTAAACTCATATTAATTGAATTTTTGGGTATAAACACTGCTTTAGCCACGTATTGTTTTTTCACTTGATTTTTTTGTAATTTTTTCCACTTGTTTAGGTAGACTAATTGTGCCCGAATATATCATGCATCATACTGCTTAAGTTTCTGCACACGAACCATCTTAACATGTTTACATAATCGGAATCGAGCAAAATCTTATTGTTGAAATGAGCAATGTTACGGTATGGCTAAAAAAGTCTCCAAATCATCCATGCAGTTAAGGGAATAGGCGTAAATCACTACTAATTTAATTTGATCAATTAAATGTGTCAATCAAATTTATGGATACATAATACATGTGTACATGTTCTGTTAAAAAACTCGCTTGAGACTTGAACGTCTTCATGTGTCCACACTCCACAGAGGTTCACACATTATCAAATTATTAAATACCCACAGGCTTAATTAATAATATCATTTTGTGGTGAAATTTGCATTTTTATAATTATGGATCAAGATGGAACTGAAATAATCTCGCAACCAGGGACATATCCCTGCCTCGTTCAGACAAAATTTTGAACTTTAATGTTGAATTTAGTAGAAAAAAATTCGGGCTCCCGACGGGAAGCGCGATATAAACGACTGATGCTGTTCAGCACGCGTATTACAGTAAACCTGATCCCAAAGAGACAGATCGTAAAACAAATAAAAAACCAGGTCAGGTATCTCTTTTCAACTACAGGGGGAACAAAAACTATATTACATGATATATCCAACACAAAAGGCCTGTAATCGATTCTTTCCAGTACCATGAAACCGAAAGGAGCTAGCAAAGAGAGGGCTGCTTTCCGAGTGCTAGGATATTATCAACTTGATGCATAATTTGTGCAACAGAACACATTCTGGTGTTCCTGCCATTTATATACATAATTATTTATGACATGCAAAGTTTTTTCTCATTGCCATTGCGATTATAAGTCGGGAAAAGGAGAAGTGAAACAAAGTACCAGATATAGCTAGAAGAGAACTCAACAAATTTCCCAACCACAAATTCTCGCTGTCTCGCATAGATTTGCTTAATTTACAAGTGATAAAAGTTCACAATTACCAAGAAAATCATAGTTTGAATTAGAAATAAAAACTAAGTTTTTACCCTGATATTTTTTTTAAATTCAAATGTTTACATAGTAGACTTACTCATGATCGTAAGCCTAAGCAATGGGTTTCAGAGGATTAAGGTCCACTTCACCATTACACTCGCCTTCTCTAATGTCTCCCTGAAAAGAGCAAAAATGGAACAACTATATGGATCAGCTGGAAAAAGTTCTAAACTTTTTTACTACTATGTTCCCTGTAAATTTATTATAATTATTTTTACATCTTAACAGGAAAAGGTTCTGCTAAAATACAGATAATATAACGGGCACAAAAGAGAATTTTAACGATTTGTCATCGAATGGAAACAATAAAAAGAAGGGTAAGTAGCTCGGGGAAGGTTAATTAGTAAAATCTTGTATTTTAGGCCAATTGCACTACAAGCAAACACATAACAAATTAATTTTGGTGCAAAATGTTTATACTACAAATGCAATATTCGTGCATTACACCAATGAATAGGCAAAAAAAATTGTGCATCTGCTCATTGAGTCACTGTGTTGAACGTAAAAATGGTAGGCATTCCATAGTCACAGTTTGACTCAACTTAACTAAGGCAAAAATACCAGAAACTAAATAGGTGGAGAGAATAATGATTTCGACACAAGCAATGTGATGATGAATGATTCCGCCTACGAGAAAAGTTTTCAAATGGAGGAAAATTTTGAAAATAAGGTAGCTTTAAAATCAGAGCATGAAAATTTCTGATATGCAAATACAGAAGCATAAAACATTACTAAATTCTTTTACTAGTGTAGCTCTTAACATTTCCATCAGAAAATAAAATAGATAGGAAAAGGAAATGAGTACCGTGTGTCTTGCTTCAGCTTCAAGAAATTCACTCTTCACTCTGCCAGGCAAAGGCTTACTGTGTGCGAAAAAGAATGCTGAAGTTCCCAGTGATAAATAACAAAAAAGATAAAAAAAAAAATCATGAAGCAAAAAATACTACCATTCATCGTCAACATCCATGTAAAAATCGGTTTCACCTCTTTCCTCCGCGACATCATAGTCTTCATCCACCTGCATGTCAAGCACAAGAGAATAGCTAAATTTAGGATATATATGTCTGTGTGTGTTCGTATAATATAGGTATAGTGAAATATTAATTAGACTCCCGGATGCAGAACAAACCTCTTGAATTTCAGTATCAGGTGGTCGCTCCTGAAACTGGACACTTGGTGCATGTTGAAGCTTGGAAAGATAATCCAGAAGCTTGGATCTAATCTCTTCCAGTAAATGACGAGAGTTTTTATTTTCCATGTTACTTGGAGCAACATGAAGAGTATAATCTGGGCCAAAGTATTCATAATATTCATGTTGTGGCATCTTGTCCTCCAGTTCGACCCCAAGTGCTACTCCTGTCTGTGAAATAAGGTAAGTAAATCAACTGTAGAAGAGCTGCATTACCAACTATGGGATCAACATGATCATACATCTGAAATTATGCAGGTTTCCTTTTCCTTTGGCAAACAACTGACAGGAAGATTTTACAATTTCGACCTTGCCTTTTCCCCTGTGTAATAATTTCCATGCAATCGGGGGCCAGAGAATGGGGTTTCATTCACAAATCGCAATAAATTCATCCACTTATAGACACATCGAGACTTTTGAGATATGATAATTAATAAGTGGAAACTTCTCATTATTTAATAGAAGATAACTTGTTCCTCGACATTCTACAGAAAATTTCTTGCAAAATCATTGAAATGAGATTCCATGACTATTTAGCACGTCAGATTGTGTTGAAGACCAAACTGACCGGATCTGAACCTCAACTGTGAGGATGTGAAATCACTGAAAGAGCCCATACCGATATAAAACATGATTCTATACGTATGTAGCTTTAATATAAACAGTACTATTTCAACAAACAAGTTGAATTTGAGTACTATGACCTTGTTTTGAAGCTGTGAGATAGAAAATACCCAACTAAAAAGAATTAAACATCTCGATCTTGTGGAAGTTATGATGTTTAATGATCGAGTCCTGATCAACGCATCACAGGTTTGATAAGCATAAATTTGAACTTACAGTTGACAGTATGGGGTGTTGATTGACAAACCATTATCACTAATAATAAGAATGTTACCTCATAACACCAGCATCGAGCAACATTACGTATTGTGTAACCGCCTCCACCCAACAACAGTAGTGGCACATTGAAGGTTCTCATAAATTTGACACACTCTGCGTGACCTTTAATTGAGAGATTAAAGCAGCCTAGCCGGTCTCCAGACAGCGAGTCTGCACCACATTGCAACACCACAGCACCAGGCCTAAACAATTCCATCACCTTGCCCATTATTGGTTTAAATAGAGATTGATAACTTTCATCGTCAATTCCATCATCTAGGGGAACATTAAGAGAGTAATACTTCCCCTTCCCAAATCCAACATCACGTATATCCCCCGTTCCTGGAAAATAATCTCCGAACTTGTGAAAAGAAACAGTCATGACCCTGTCTGTAGTATAAAATGCTTCCTCAACACCATCACCATGATGAATATCAATGTCTACATATAAAACTCGCTGCCAAAAAATAACAATATCAAAATCAATGTGCATAAAAAAAAAAACTCCTGCAAAACAAAAGTTCCATTTCATTGGGTTTATGATTGAGTAGACAGGACTGCAAGGCCTTTGGAACTCCGTACTCCATCGGCAACAAAGTAGTTAAGGCATACCATGGAAGAAGAATGAAATGAAATTGGTAGACTGACTAGAATTGACGAATAGAAAGCATTGATATATCAATGCCTGTGACAGAAGGTCTGAAGTTTTCGTTTACCAAATTATATCAACTTCGCAAATTAAAAAAAAAATGTCATTCATGCAAAAACTAAAGTTGGCTGGTTAAGAATAAGTTTAACCCGTTCCAGCAGCAAAGACAAGTTTCAGTCTCAGAATTAAAGTAAGGAATCCTGAAAAGAGCTTGAGAACACAAAGCTTACTCGTCGTATGCAGTGAGTTCCGACTTTACATCAACTATATAAGCTTATTAACTAAACAGGAAGAAAGGAGGAATATGAAGAGGAAACCAACCTCGTGCACTTTGAGAAGTTCCAAGATAGCCAATACTATATCATTCACATAGCAAAAACCAGAAGCTTCACATTTCTTTGCATGATGTAATCCGCCAGCCCAATTTATAGCGATATCACAGTGCCCATGATTTAACTTCACAGCTCCACCAACGGAACCACCAGCATAAGTTTGACAAAACGAGTAGAGACCATCAAACACAGGACAGTCCTCACCGACATTAAATTTCTTCAGCTGTCTTAGCTGGTCCTGCTGTGTTTCGGGGGTAATGTTCCTCAAAAAAGAGACATAATCGTCAGCATGGAATCTGCATAGATCTTTCTCTCTGGCAGGATTAGGCTTGAGAACATGCATCTGATGCAGTAACCCATAGTGGGCAAGAAGAGCATGCGTCATCCGAATCCTGTGTGGTTTCATTGGGTGACCTTGCCCGTAATAGTAATTTCCAACCTCTGGGTCGTAGAAATAACTCACTTTTCGCTTCACTCCATCAGGTCCAGATGGAAGTGAGTTGCCCCCAGTTTCCATCAATAGAGATCTAGCTCAACGTTACTTTAAGGCTGAGGCAGAAATTAAAAGCAACTCAAAGAAGACAAATGCTTAAATTTCAGTATACTAAACAGTAAGTTAGAACCTCATCGATGAAACCTAAAACCTAAAACTAACATTGGATCCGTAAACCCATTTACTTTTCTCTGCAATTAAACAACTTCATATGTTTAACGCTGCGCACGAAAAGGCTAAGCAAGAAAATAAACAAGAAATTCAAATCATACAAAATCAAACACAACTACAAAATCAGGAAATAAACTCGAAACATCTACGACTTGGGTATATAATTCCATATTAAAGTTAAGCGATCCAACCACTACCACTGGCATAATAGAGATCAAACTCAGCTGAAACAGAAGAACAAATTGAGCAACAAGTATTACGCATACATTACCTCGAAATTTGAGTTGATACGAGACTCGAGCCTTACAACAGAGAAACCGGCATTGAGATACTGGACAGGGTTTGCTTTTGAAGAAAGATTTTTATACTAATGCAGCGAGTAATTAATATTTATTATTTTTAAGTCTTCGTTTTTTATTTATTTATAAAAACTAGTGGTACTTATATTTTATGAGTAGGTCTAATGTGAGATTGTCTCACGGATCCTAATCGGTTAGACGAGTCAACCCTACTCATATTTACAATAAAAATTAATATCCGTAGCATAAAAAATAATATTGGTCATGGGTGACTCAAATAAGAGATCTGTATCACAAATACGACTTGTGAGACTGTCTCACACAAGTTTTTGTCATATTTTATATCGTCAGAAATTAATTTATTTAACATTTAAATTATTATTATTTCATATTTTTGTCTAGAAAATACAGATCCGTGGTTGAGATGATCTTTTTGAATAAAAAACGAAGTGTTTGGTGTATTGTTATAAGAAAATAATAGTATTTTAGGTATTTAAAAAATGGACGATGACATTAGTTTGTCTAAATTAGGTTCAACTTTAATAAAATATAATGTAGATATACATAAATTATTTAAAAATTTATGTTTATGTAACAAATTTCACGAAATTTATCTTGAATTATTTTTCGCGTTGATATTGTTTAGAAATTTAATTAAATCACTGTCTAATATATGTATTTTAAAGTACAACAAAAAAAAAAAACTATTTTTATATACTATAAAAGTTATATCACAAAAACTTTTGTGAAACTATCTCATAAATCAATTTTGTGAAACAGATCTCTTGTTTAGGTCATCCGTAAAAAAAATTTTATTTTTATACTAAAAGTAGTACTTATTATTATAAATATAGCTATGATTGAATCGTCTCACAAAAAAATATCTGTGAGACAGTATCATAAGATGTTTAATAAAGTTAAATTAGTAGAATTAATGATTGAAATATAGAATATTTTAAGTTTACATGATAAAATATGTACCTATTTTACTTGATTCATGTATATCAATATTAAAACATACTTATCTATATTAATGTTAAAGTAATTGTTTTTTCGAGAGGGAAAAAAACCTAACATACTTATTTGGATGAAGTTTATAAGAATAAAAACTGAAGTGATCCTGATGAAATGGATGAGCAGGTTCGGGTACTCCATCGGATCTGCTATCAATAATGTTGTTCAAGAAAATTAGCACAGTAGATGGATCTGTGAGCTATAGAAATGGAAGAGCCGGGTCGGATGCTCTAGCGGATCTGCTATCAAGATGATAAAGGAAACTGAGCAAGGTGTATCCCAACCAGAAGCTGCTTTCCTGGACGAATAAGATGCCATGCACTCAAGGAGATAACCACGTGAATGGACGCCGGAGGGGTCTCCGGCATGGCCACTCCGATGCTTTAGTCAGTGATGGACTCAAGCTAGAAACCAATGTAACCAAGTGATGATTGTGATATTGGTGTGAATGAATGAAATGTAAATGTAAATAGAGAACCTGGTATTTATAGTAGGAGAAGTAATGATGACCTCATTCTCCGTGCTACCTACTAATTATAGTAGGACGGCTGAATACACCCTATATTCTGACATGTCAAATCTCACACTAGTCACATCCAGCCCACCTAATTTTGTCAACCCATCAGCCTGATGTCAGAGATGGGACAGTCGCCAACATCCTATTCTGCTAGTATACTCGAGTGCAGTGCTCATATCGAGGTGGCCGAGTAGAAAGTTCCCGGAAGCTTGAACGATAGCCCGGGCGTCCGGTGGCCCGGGGAGGAGACGTCCCGGGCATTCACCTGCCCGGCTTCTGATTAACCCTTCCTGCTGATTTGTCCTGATTCTGGCCATCTATCCCGTATCATGGGTCGTCCATGCCCCGGGCACAAGAATCATCCATGACTCGGGCACAACCCGGGCTATCCCGAGGGTATAAAAAACAAACATGGACGGATATCGAAAGAATGAGAGTTCGAAAAATGATGTTGGTTAATATTATTTTTGAGTTTTGATTTTGTTTTTCTCAAAAAGGATCTTTCAATATAAATGATCAACCAAAGATCATTTTGTTAAAGTTAGCCTAACCTTGAAATTGACTAATTCTTTTTTAAAAAAATATGTTTTTAATAAATAGAGTAAGTCTTTTGTAATAAAATATCATAAATTTATATTAATGAGACAAATCGATCCGATTAATATTATATTTTTTCGTGGATCGAGTACATAGATATAAAATATGAGGCATAACATAATCGAGTTTTTTTAACATATAAATATTCGGGTGAGACTTAGAAGTTGAATTGATTTTAGAAGTAGGTTGGAATCCATTAACCAAAATAATTGAGTTACATAATATGCTTAGTATTATAGAAAAAAGTATGAGAAACACATGCTTAATTATGAATATTAATATGTGATTTAAAAATAACAATAAATTATGAATATTAATTTATTAATCAAGATTCTGGTACGAGTGATGATATAAGTGAATGATTAGTAATCAAAGGGATTAAAGAATGAAAGATATGGATTAATAATATGGTCGGATAAATAACATGGTGTTTGGTGTGAATTTTGAATGGAGGATTATGCCTTCACAATTTAATGTAATGACCTAAATACCCTCAGTTCTAATTAAAATAATTTTGTAATTTTTTTTACATATAATTAAATAATTAACTTTTCAATATATATTCACTGAATTTAATATAAATGGAAATCGTAAAAATTGTGAGGCACCAGAATTTCTTCGTCAACCCAGGTCCCAACCCTAACCTCCTCCGTTGCTGTGGGAATCTCATACCGATTTCTGATTTGGTCATCGTTGCCTCGCAAAATTGGGTGTAGTGAGGACCACAGAATTGGTGAATATCTTGCATAGTAAGTTTTACAAATTTTTTGTGTATACTTCCATTTAATTTACCTTCCATCAATTACAGGTCTCATACGATTTTGGGTTATCTTTTGTTGTCGAACGGACTCGTTGCTGTGAATCGTATTATTTTTTTTACTGCGTCGGCGATTCCAAAGTTCTGAACGTCTTGGTCTGTATTCGAACTCACGTCCGTCAAGAATAACTGCTACTTGTAAACCATATTTAATCGACGAGATGGTGATGTCGTCTAATTCTCTTTTGTTGGAGATTCTTTAGTACATATGTTTTACGTCTTTGGATTCGCTGTTGACAGTTTTTATTTATTTTCTTGTATGTTTTCCGTCTTGTTTCTCTATTATTTTTGGTTCGTTACTCTGACCTTGTAACCAATCGACCGCCTTGGTTGGATTCCATTAATTGTTATGATTAACAGTCTGTGGTTTTGTGTGTGTATTTTTTGTTGACTGATATATTAACTGTTCTCGGCTTTGTGCCGAAACATCTTTGAATGCAGCCTAAAACCTACGTTGTTTTTGTTGGAAGAAAATCTGGTGTGTATGACAAGTGGTCTGAAGCAAACGCTGAAGTTTATAGATTTCCTGGTGCTTGTTTCAAAGGGTACGAGAGTAGGAAAGAGGCTGAGGAAGCATTTGCTAGTTATTTGAGAACAAAGCTTGTTCAAAGTTCATGCTCGCATCCTAATTTCTCCCCTTGTAACCCCAATCATAGTGGTGACAATGAGAGTAAGACTTGTAACAAAGTAGGTGATTTACTCAAAGCTATATCAGAGTTAACTCGTGAAAATCGCAATCTTGCGAAGAGAATGGAGAAGAACTCCCAAGAGATAGCTCTGATGTTGGAGCAAATGGAACTTACGGAGGAGTAAAAGATGACATGTGATTCTGAATTTTCCTTGTCTGTTACTGTGTGCACGTAAGTATTTTTGGTACACATTTTCTTATTTTCTTCAATGTCTGAATTACATATTTTGTGTAAACATAATGTTTAAGGGGGCGTTCATTTTGCTGTTGTGTGCTGACATTCACTTGATTTGAGTGTGTACTTTGTTCATGGTTCTACAAACATATCACTGATCATCGTATTGGTATGTCCATATCACTGTGTACTTCAGTTTGTGTTGTATTCCTTCCTTCGTATTGGTATGTCCATGAATCTTGTAATAGCCGAGCCCGGTGTACGGTACGGTTTAAGCTTTATTGTGTTAATTGGGTTATGTGATTAGATGATTATAGTTGTGTTTTGGGCTATAGTATTATTGGTTATTATTTATTTGAGGTGTTAGTTGGTGTTGATTGTTCGTTTCAGCGTTTCGAATCGATTTTAGTTGTTTTGTTACTGTTCATTGCCGTGAGTAGAGTGCACCCGCGCTCTTAGATGAGTGCCCCCGCGGTGTACTATTCATGATTTTGGATTTGGAGGGCCGTGGCATCACCGCACCCGCGGCAGTGCAAGGACCGCACCCGCGGTGAGACCGCACCCGCGGTATTTGTAGCACCGCACCCGCGGTGATCGTGCATGGGATTTATTTTGGAATGCCGTGAGCATGGCGCACCCGCGGTGCTTGTGTGACCGCACCCGCGGTGTAAGTATGGGCGAGTTATTTAGTACCTTTTTGATTGAGTTGACTTCATACCTACCTTATCTTCTTCCTTCCATTCTCGATATTCTCTCAATTCTTAAGGGTTTTCATCCATTTCTTTTGCTTCCTATCTTTGTTTCTTGGAGTTATTTGGATTTCCGACTTGAGATCATCGTTCTCCGTGGTATAAGGAAGCTTAGGTAAGTTTTTGGTGCGATTCTAATGAGGTTTCGAGTTAAGGGTTATTTTGGATTTGATGTTTTGATGGTTCTATGGATTATTTAGCATGGACTCTTGAATTTAGTCTTGATATTGGTGTTATTTATGGATTATTGTTGTAGGTGGTGTACCAAGAGTATAGTTGGAGGTGTTCTATTGGTTTGTAAGTGGAATTTCATCCCTTGTGCTCACATGATATTATATGTATTGTGTTTTAAAGGTTTCAAAGTGTTATTCCCTTCCATTGATCCATTGTTATGTATTGATTTCATTGATTATCTATTGGAGGCATTGATGTCTCACTATTGTTAAAAAGGGAATACAAGTGATATTATGAGATTGCGAAACGACGGCTTTAAATGTTATTGAGAATTCAAATGTTTTATTGGATTGATTAATCATAGTCAGAGCATTGCATGCAATTAGATGATCATCGACCATAGGCTTTTATCCCCTCACAGTTATCGATTTATATCGATGGGATATTGGCAACCATAGTCACAGATACTATTGATATCAATCCAACCACAGAAAAGAGAAATACCATCGTTTTGCTATCTATTGCTATTGCTATTGCTACAGTTATTGCTACGTTATTCATGTTTCAGAGTCGATGGTATTTATGATTTAAAAGCCATGTTTTACAGAGTATACTATGTATCATTGCTATGTAAGAGTTCCACTTGCTGAGATTTATTCTCATTTCAGTTATTTTCATGTGATGCAGATAAGAGCGACGGACCGGGACGTTGACTGTGGATGGGGGTCATATGCATACGAAGATTGGAAGGATGATTATTTTGTACCATTTTGTAACATGATCACACTAATGATATTTTGTATTTTGTTATGTCATTGGAATGATCATGTTGTTATTTTGTAAACACTTTTATAAAATGTATTTTGAAACTCCTTCCGTTTGAAAGAAAATTTTAAATTCCGCTGTATTTTAATTGTAACAGGTCAGGGTGTCACATTTAGTGGTATCAGAGCGGTGTTCTTCGGACCAATGCATATGACTTCGTCTACTTTCAACTGTCCGGGTATGTTTTCTTGCATCTATCCATTGTTATATATATTGATTGGTGTCTTGTGAGCAATTGTAGAGTATGCCTCCTAAGCGTAAGGCGGCAGAGGGTGAGGATAGTTCTTCCTCGAGAGTTGTCGACGAGTTCGGCAAGTTGCTTAAGGAGCAGGCTAAGGTGCATAGCGATCAGATTCAACAGTTGCTTCGTATGCAAGGAACTGGACAGGGTAGAGGCCAAGTGAGAGGTCAGGTTGCTCAGGCTGTTGGCACTGATGCCGTCTTTTCTGCTTTCAAGAGGATGGATTCACCGGAATTCGCAGGTAGCACCGATCCTCTAGTTGCTGTCGAGTGGGTCAAGGCGCTTGAAGCTATCTTCGATCATCTCCAGTATGAGGACAAAGACAGGATTAGTTGTGCCATTTTCATGTTGGTTAAGGCTGCCCGCATTTGGTGGAATGCGACGAAGGTTGGAGTTGATGTTGCGACACTGAAGTGGTCAGAGTTCACTGACTTGTTCTACGACAAGTATTTCCCCGACGCACTTCGAGCGAGGAAGGTTACGGAGTTCTTGGAACTTCGACAGGGGAGCTTGGATGTTGGCCAGTATATCCTGAAGTTTGAGGAGGGTTGCCTATTTGCTCCGTATATTGCTTCGAACGACAAGGACAAGGGCGCTCATTTCATTCGAGGCCTTAGAGCGGAGATTCGCCGTGACATCAACATGTCTAAAGCTGTTACTTTCAAGGAGATTGTGTCCAAAGCATTGTTGGCCGAGCAAGACGAGAAGGACATCGCCAGGGAGAGGCAGGAGAGACACCAGGCCATTGCTCAGAGAGGCCAGGGTTCGAATCAGAGGGGCAGGGATCGTTTCAAGGGCAAGGGCAATATGGAGCCGAGTTCTAGACCACCGCCAGTTCCATTTGATCCCGAGAAGCCACTGTGTCCAAAGTGTGGTAAGCATCATCGAGGAGAGTGCAGATTGGGCACTCATACTTGTTTTCGTTGTGGCGCGGCGGGCCACGTTGCCAGGAATTGCCCGAGGGGAGATAGCCAAGTGAAGGTGCAGGGTCGTATCTTTGCGATGACCAAGGAAGGTATTAATCGTGATTCTTCATTGATCTCTAGTACTATTTTGATTTCAGGCAGAGTAGCTACTACTTTGATTGATACTGGTGCTACTCATTCTTTTATGTCTGATTTGTTTTTGAGATCTTTGGGTATAGTTCCTTCTATTCTTCCCATTCAGCTTAGTGTTGTTTTGCCTTCGGGAGATGTCTTGTGCCCGACATCGATTGTCTTTGCGTGTCCTGTTCGTATTGAGGAGCGAGTTGTCTTCGCTGATTTGATTGTTATCCTTATGGTTGCCTTCGATGTTATTCTTGGCATGGATTGGCTTTCGACTTACCGTGCAGTTATCGATTGTGTTGCTAAGAAGGTGACTTTTGCAGATGATGGCCAGGGAGGAGCGCTCGCCAGCACAGGTACTTCGCTGGTCCTTCCTTTTATTTCTTGCTTTGAGGCTGAGAGATTGTTGTGTAGAGGTTGCGATGGGTTTCTTGCTTCTATTGTGGATGTTGATAGATTGATTAAGTTGAATATTGATGATATCGATGTTGTGAGGGAGTTTGCTGATGTGTTTGAGGATGATGTTCTGGGTTTGCCACCGGACAGAGATGTTGAATTCGTGATCGATTTAGCTCCAGGTACGGTTCCTATCTCTAAGGCTCCGTACCGAATGGCCCCTACTGAGATGAAGGAGTTGAATGCGTAGTTGCAGGATCTTCTAGATAAGGGTTTTATTCGTCCGAGTTCTTCGCCTTGGGGAGCTCCGGTTCTATTTGTCAAGAAGAAGGATGGTTCTTTGCGACTGTGTATCGACTACAGGGAGCTTAACAAAGTAACTGTCAAGAACAAGTATCCGTTGCCTCGGATAGATGATTTGTTTGATCAGCTCCATGGTGCTACTATGTTCTCGAAGATTGATCTTCGGTCTGGCTACTATCAGTTGAAGGTTAGGGAGTCTGATATCCCTAAAACAGCTTTCCGGACCAGGTACGGTCACTATGAGTTTCTTGTCATGTCTTTTGGTTTGACCAATGCCCCTTCAGTCTTCATGGATCTGATGAACCGTGTGTTCAAGCCTTATCTGGATAGCTTCGTCATTGTTTTCATCGACGATATCCTGATCTATTCCAAATCCAGAGAGCTTCATGCAGAGCATCTCAGAGTGGTGCTTCAGTTGTTGCGAGAGAAGAGGTTGTTTGCCAAGTTGAAGAAGTGTGAGTTTTGGCTGGATCAGATTTCTTTTCTAGACCATGTGGTTTCGAGAGATGGCATTGCTGTTGATCCGTTGAAGATAGAGGCGATTCGGAGTTGGCCTATTCCTACCACTGTTCCTGAGGTACGCAGTTTCCTTGGTTTGGCGGGTTACTATCGTCGTTTCATTTCAGGTTTCTCCAAGATTGCCCTGCCATTGTCCAATCTGACGAGGAAGACTGTGAAGTTCGAGTGGTCTATCGATTGCCAGAGTGCATTTCAGGAGTTGAAGGACAGATTGACGACAGCTCCTGTTCTTTCTTTACCCAGTGGTTCTGAGGATTTCGTTGTCTTTACCGATGCGTCGAAGAGAGGCCTTGGTGCAGTTCTGATGCAGCGAGGTAAGGTTATTGCCTATGCTTCTCGCCAGTTGAAGGATTATGAGAAGAATTATCCGACGCACGATTTGGAGCTAGCAGCTGTGGTTTTCGCCCTGAAGATTTGGAGACATTATCTGTATGGCGAAAAGTGTGAGATCTTCACAGACCACAAGAGTTTGAAGTATCTGTTCTCGCAGAAAGAGCTCAATATGCGACAGAGGAGGTGGTTAGAGCTTGTCAAGGATTACGATGTGACGATCAGTTATCACCCAGGGAAGGCGAATGTTGTGGCTGATGCTTTGAGCCGCAAGTCGAGTGCTTCATTGAGTTCTTTGATTCAGAGACCATTGTTGATGGATTTGCAGAGAGAGGAGATTGATCTGGTGATTCCAGGGACCATTGCTCGCTTTTCAGCGTTGGTCATTCGATCTACATTGACGGACAGGATACGTAGAGAGCAGTCGACTGATGTTCAGTTGGCAGAGTTGAGAGCTAGAGCCGAGGCTAGAGGGAATTCAGAGTTTAGTCTGAATGGTGATGATTTGGTAACTTTCAGAGGCCGCATTTGTGTTCCTTCTGGCGACGATATTCGTAGAGATGTCTTGACAGAGGCTCATACCGCACCTTATTCGATTCATCCAGGCAGTACGAAGATGTATCAGGATCTTCGTCGACTCTACTGGTGGCCAGGTATGAAGAGAGATATTGCTTTGTTCATTTCTCAGTGCCTTACTTGTCAGCAGGTAAAGATTGAGCACCAGAGACCTGCTGGGACATTGCTTTCTTTGCCGATTCCTCAGTGGAAGTGGGAGCATATCACTATGGATTTCGTGACTGGTTTACCCAGGACGCAGAAGGGTTTCAATTCCATTTGGGTTATTGTTGATAGATTGACCAAGTCAGCGCACTTTCTCCCAGTCAAGACGACGTATTCGATGTCTCAGTATGCCGAGGATTACATTGCAGAGATTGTTAGACTTCATGGGGTTCCTGTGTCGATCGTGTCTGATCGTGACCCTAGATTTACCTCAGAGTTCTGGAAGAGTTTGCACAGAGCTATGGGTTCTCGATTAGCTTTCAGTACAGCTTATCATCCTCAGAGCGACGGTCAGTCAGAGAGAGTCATTCAGATTCTGGAGGATATGCTCAGAGCTTATACTATTGACTATTCTGGTAGCTGGGATTCCAAGTTGCCTCTTGTGGAGTTCACGTACAACAATAGCTACCAGGCGACGATTGACATGGCACCGTATGAGGCACTTTATGGCAGGAAGTGCAGATCTCCTTTGTTTTGGGATGAGGTTGGAGAGAGGAAGATGTTGGGTCCCGAGTTGGTCCAACAGACTGCCGATGTTGTTGCAGTTATCAGATAGAGGATGAAGACTGCTCAGTCCAGACAGAAGAGCTATGCAGACGTTCGTCGTAGACCTTTGCGGTTCGAGGTTGGCGATCATGTTTTTCTGAAGATAGCACCTCTCAAGGGTGTGATGCGATTTGGCAAGAAGGGCAAGTTGAGCCCTAGATTCATTGGTCCATTCGAGATATTGGACAGAGTGGGTGACCGAGCCTACAGATTAGCCCTACCGCCCGATCTTGACAGAGTCCATAATGTGTTTCACGTATCAATGCTCAGGAAGTATATTGCAGATCCTTCCCATGTTCTTCGCCATGAGCCATTGGACTTGACGCCGAGTCTGACTTACCATGAGATTCCAATTCATATTCTGGATCGCACAGTTAGAGTTCTGAGGAACAAAGAGATCGGCATCGTTAAAGTCCTTTGGAGGAACCATTTGATTGAGGAGGCTACGTGGGAACCAGAGACTGAGATGAGAGAGAGGTATCCTGAGTTGTTCGTGCCGTGACGTCAATTTCGAGGACGAAATTCCTCTAAGGAGGGGAGATTGTAATAGCCGAGCCCGGTGTACGGTACGGTTTAAGCTTTATTGTGTTAATTGGATTATGTGATTAGATGATTATAGTTGTGTTTTGGGCTATAGTATTATTGGTTATTATTTATTTGAGGTGTTAGTTGGTGTTGATTGTTCGTTTCAGCGTTTCGAATCGATTTTAGTTGTTTTGTTACTGTTCATTGCCGTGAGTAGAGTGCACCCGCGCTCTTAGATGAGTGCCCCCGCAGTGTACTATTCATGATTTTGGATTTGGAGGGCCGTGGCATCACCGCACCCGCGGCAGTGCAAGGACCGCACCCGCGGTGAGACCGCACCCGCGGTATTTGTAGCACCGCACCCGCGGTGATCGTGCATGGGATTTATTTTGGAATGCCGTGAGCATGGCGCACCCGCGGTGCTTGTGTGACCGCACCCGCGGTGTAAGTATGGGCGAGTTATTTAGTACCTTTTTGATTGAGTTGACTTCATACCTACCTTATCTTCTTCCTTCCATTCTCGATATTCTCTCAATTCTTAAGGGTTTTCATCCATTTCTTTTGCTTCCTATCTTTGTTTCTTGGAGTTATTTGGATTTCCGACTTGAGATCATCGTTCTCCGTGGTATAAGGAAGCTTAGGTAAGTTTTTGGTGCGATTCTAATGAGGTTTCGAGTTAAGGGTTATTTTGGATTTGATGTTTTGATGGTTCTATGGATTATTTAGCATGGACTCTTGGATTTAGTCTTGATATTGGTGTTATTTATGGATTATTGTTGTAGGTGGTGTACCAAGAGTATAGTTGGAGGTGTTCTATTGGTTTGTAAGTGGAATTTCATCCCTTGTGCTCACATGATATTATATGTATTGTGTTTTAAAGGTTTCAAAGTGTTATTCCCTTCCATTGATCCATTGTTATGTATTGATTTCATTGATTATCTATTGGAGGCATTGATGTCTCACTATTGTTAAAAAGGGAATACAAGTGATATTATGAGATTGCGAAACGACGGCTTTAAATGTTATTGAGAATTCAAATGTTTTATTGGATTGATTAATCATAGTCAGAGCATTGCATGCAATTAGATGATCATCGACCATAGGCTTTTATCCCCTCACAGTTATCGATTTATATCGATGGGATATTGGCAACCATAGTCACAGATACTATTGATATCAATCCAACCACAGAAAAGAGAAATACCATCGTTTTGCTATCTATTGCTATTGCTATTGCTACAGTTATTGCTACGTTATTCATGTTTCAGAGTCGATGGTATTTATGATTTAAAAGCCATGTTTTACAGAGTATACTATGTATCATTGCTATGTAAGAGTTCCACTTGCTGAGATTTATTCTCATTTCAGTTATTTTCATGTGATGCAGATAAGAGCGACGGACCGGGACGTTGACTGTGGATGGGGGTCATATGCATACGAAGATTGGAAGGATGATTATTTTGTACCATTTTGTAACATGATCACACTAATGATATTTTGTATTTTGTTATGTCATTGGAATGATCATGTTGTTATTTTGTAAACACTTTTATAAAATGTATTTTGAAACTCCTTCCGTTTGAAAGAAAATTTTAAATTCCGCTGTATTTTAATTGTAACGGGTCAGGGTGTCACAAATCTGTTCATGCCCTACTGTTTGATTGAAAATTATACTACAACCTTCTAATTACTTGTTATCAAAATTCGATAATACATCATTTTAAATTATTTCACGAATTCAATGCACGTTAGTGTTGAAAGTGTATATATTGAATCTTGTGTGTGGCAAAAGGTATAGCACAATGTACACTTTGACCGAGGATACATTTATGGTTGATTTTTAAATATTAGTATTAAATGTAAATCTTTTACCAAGTTATTTATGGCAAATATCTACCACCCTGAGACCCTGCAGCCGATTTTGATTTGCATATCTTTTTTCTAGGTGAGCTACGTGTCTGTGGAATTGATTGAGCAAGTTGAAAGATTGTTAATTAGTAGAAGTAGTTGGGTGAGATATGTTACATTAAATGTGTTTCCTTATATACCTCTTCTTACTGATCATCAGATATACATACTATCCACACTCGTTTGTATGCATGTGCACTTCCGAAAACATGTCTGTTACTTTTAACTTTGGTTCTGAAGTTACTGTCACAAGCCCCTACGTTGTACCGATTATTGATCTTTGTTCTGACGACGAGACCAAAACTACTCAGAAAGTTGAGAAGACTGAAGTGAAATGGCAAGGTGTTGACGTGCTTGAACCTGTCTCTGATTTCCTTGGCAAGAGGAAGAAACTGAAGCTACGGCACCCAACAACGGAGCGACAGTCGATTTTCAAAGAAGAAGATGACACCGCCAAAGTCGAAGGTCATCGTGTCAACAAAGGTGAAAATTGGAAGAAAAAAATGGCCGGCCCTGGCGAATCGGCGTTGCTCGTAATTGACCTGACCAATGACTGAAGTGTGTAGCAGGTTTAACAGTAGAAGAATTTGGTTCTTTCCTACCCTTTTGAATCCGTAATGTAGTACTATCCTTTTTGACGCCATGTTAGTAGATTAGGCAAATTGGTAGTACTATCTCCAATTGTGGGGAAGAGCTGACTTCGTAACAACATCTGTAAATTGACGTCGGAAATGAATCAGAATGTAATGTTTGTAGCGTAAAATTGCCTTACATATATCTCTGCATTTGTAGTTCTTTTTTTGTCAAAAGTCTTAATAGCACAAACTTCAGCAAACAATTGTTTTTTGCAGCATTGTATGTCATGTACACGATAGCGTTACTGCTGCGGATAATACAAACGTATATAACAAATTCATTACATTCCAATTCGATTAACAAAATTCACCACAACTGCATCATTTTGTCTGACAACGTCGAACCACATATACAACTTCTTACAGCAGCAAAATGTACTAACGCATGACGCATATTAAATTCAACAAAAGACATACCCAAAACACGTACTGGTAGAACGGCCTTGATAAATACTGAAAGCTTACGGGTGGTACATGGACGATTAACAGTGAGTAAACTTCGCAAAGAACACATCTTCTCCACACATTAATTTCCGGACAAAAGCCTATTCACCAAACAAACCTTGCCGCGATCACCTAATCTTTGAAACAAAGCTAAGTCGTTGTGGTTGTTAAACAACAACTTAGCAGCAAGCACTTGCTCGTCCTCTGAAAGATGAGTCATCCCGTCCAACGCACGCAACACCTCATCCTGTGCATCTGAAAGCTTGTCCTCTGAACCAACCTTGTTGATCAAATCTGTCATAGTGGTTCTCGTTATGTCAGCAAGGTTTTTGATGGCTTCAACTATGCTCTGCTCGACGTCACTATCTTTCTTCCTTTTCTTACTCTTCGAAGTTAGCAGATCCTTGGGTTTTGATGACGGCGTATTCGTCTCAGATTTAGAGTCTTCAGCATTGTCAACTGTGTTAAATGCAAGTGTTTCGGGAAGCCACGCAGCAGTAGGTACTTCATTATCTATGCTGAGGACCTCATGAAGTGCACTCTCGAAATTGGTTGCACGCTCACCTGTAGCACGATCATTTCCAAATATCTCACACCAGTCATGGTAATGTGTCCACTGCTTGTGTCTCATTGAACGTAGCGTTGGGTCGGTCTACGATAAAACCAAGAAGTAAACCAGAGAATTCAATAACGTAATGAATATTACATAAACAGTCAAAACACATGCTTAATTATGAATATTAATATGTGATTTAAAAATAACAATAAATTATGAATATTAATTTATTAATCAAGATTCTGGAATATCTCAGAAGATTCATTCAGAAATCGGCGGGTGCGTTGGATGTCTCGTACTCATTTGAGATCTTGACGGACCAAGAACACCGTGGCTGTTTGAAATTTCTCCAATCCCAATTCATTTTAACCACAAATATAAATACGAACGTAGATTATGATCAAGAATTTGAATAAATCATCACTATTATCACAACCCAATTTGGATGCAAAATCTGTGTACATTAGATTATATGAAATGCGGAAATATATATTTCTGATCAAGAATAACGAGGTCTCCTCCAAGAACACGGGCGGCGCAGGAATCAGCGGATGGAACCGATCGACGAGGGATTTCGTGTATTTTTCGAAACGATTTTCCCCACCCCTCGGGCAGCTGATCGGCTAGCTTGAGCATGCTGATGTATATAATTTGATTTGCGTACCATTTCCAAGTTCTTCAATCAGCGTCATGCATAGATCCTTCGTAAATGGTGGAGAGCCTGATTCTGAACGATCGAACGGCCAATTTAGCTCGCAGGGAAGAGAATCTCTGCATCTTCCTCGTTGAACCAGATCTGGAAACTACCCTTAGCGGAGAGTCGAAAGAAACCTTATTCTGAATTTGATAATTCGATTGCGGGTGCTCTTCCGCCACCAAGACAGGAGAAATCCTGGCCTTGCTCCTCCGCCTGCGACTGTTGATATTGTCAAGAGCAATGCTAGCCCTCACGGCCAAGGCCACCATGTCGGAGGCCGCTAGCCGATACTGAAGCTTATTCGCCGACAAGACGAAGTAGATCTGGTCCCGGTGGAGCTCGAGCTCCCCGTCGAGAGGGGGAATGAAATCATCGAAGCACAAGGAATCGGAATCGCAGAGGAAGATGGAGTCCGGGGAAGAAGACTCGAATCCAAGAACCTGAGAAGCTGTAACAGGAAGAGAATACTGGCGCAACTGGCCATCAACGGAGACGACATTGGCGGACGGCTTCTGATCTGAGGATTGGGAGGAGAAACAAACACCCATGAAAGAAATTTGAGGAGAGAATTGGTGAGTGGAAGTAGGTGGTGGAGTGGGAGGCAAAGGCGGTGGCGGATGCGGTATATATTGGGTTGTATGTGGGGCCGCGAGAGGAGGGAGGGGTTTTGGTGAATGGTGAATAAGCGATGACGTCATCCACGAGTCAGGTCCCTATTTTGTGTTGTTTGCCGTTCAAGAAACTCTCAACTCAAATTTGAACACAATATTATATTATATATATATATAAATAAAAGAGATGAGTAAGCGATGACATATGGATTGCCTTGGAATTTTTCCGCGCCAACCGCGTAATGTTAAACCTTATTTATTATAGTCGTAGACGAGTGAGTTCCGATGATATTCTTGGTCTTACGAATTTTTGTATGTGAGACGAGTCAACTCTAGTGAGATTTACAATAAAAAGTAAGACGTTTAACATAAAAAGTAATATTTTTCATTGATGATCCAAATAAGAGATTCGTCTGACAAAATACGACTCGTAAGACCGGTTCACATAAATTTTTGAATATTTTATATACATTTGAAATAATTGAATTTGAGTCGAACTCGAAAAGTTTGAACTCTTTTCATGTTAAAATTGTAAATATAGGAAATTATTTGAGCTCGGATATATTTAATTTGAATATTGATATTGTTTTTAATATCTAACCCTATTCGGTTCAGAGCACCCATGCCATATACTAATTATATATTTTTATTTTGTTTTCTTGTAAATTTTGTGTTAAAATATAATATAATATATAGTAAAACATCAACTATATTTAGAAATAATATTGTACATTCGGAGTTTAATTTCAACAATTTGCTCAAGAAATTAGCCCAACAAGTGAAATATTTAACAAAATGATTTTTGTTTGCTAATGAATTTAAAATCTAATCTTACATCCTCAAATTTTATCATCTGATTGGTCTTTGTTTTTCATGTATATTTAAGGCCATTTCGAAAAAAAATTGTACTAAAGTTAATATGAGTTGATTTATATGAAATAAACTGGTAAACCAAAATTAATTTAAATTATTTCTAAAGCAAAGGCTTAATAAAATTTTGTTTTCGATATAGATATAGTGATTGATCTTTCGGACGCAACTCGCACTCAGATAAAATCACAAAGAAGCTAGTTTTTTCACAAATATCAAATGATAAACGAAAACTCACGTGAAACTGATCTTCATTCGATCCAATCTATGAAAATATTATTTTTTTATGTTAAAAATATCATTGTATGAACAAAGTTGACATATCACAAAGAGAATATACGTACGGACAAGAATGCTGAAATGAAAATATTTGGTTGATTTAGTATTGGTTATGATATAAGGAATGACAGGTTGTTCTAAAATTGATGTCCTGATAATGCGATAAACTTTATTGGTTATCACGAGTCAAGGAATATTATATAATGGGCAAGTCCGCGTAGCAAGTTGTTATTGTTGACTTTTTTTAATTCAAAACGAGTGAAAATTGATTTTGACCATAAGGCTTGGGTCCTT
This sequence comes from Primulina eburnea, assembly GCF_022965805.1. Taxonomy (NCBI): domain Eukaryota; kingdom Viridiplantae; phylum Streptophyta; class Magnoliopsida; order Lamiales; family Gesneriaceae; genus Primulina; species Primulina eburnea. The sequence goes on along the minus strand of NC_133101.1, from coordinate 64,222,089 downwards.
CGTTGTCTTGGTCTTCCTAGTCCCGTTTGTGAAAAGAACAAGAAATGGTGCACAGACGTTGAATTAAAGTGCACCGAATTATCTTGTTCTTATCTCACATATATATTCAAAATGCCGAGAAGAAAAAGAATAATTATAATAATACTAATTATCGAATGGATTTCGATTTACATGCATTTGGTATTCTGATTGTTGGACTTATATAGGCATATTGGGCTTGTTCTTTGAATGAGAAATTGGACAAGGTCTAGTAGATGGCAAGTGGGAAATGTCCCACATTGGAAAATGAATATATCATTGGTGAGTTTATATTGTGTTATACTTTATGGAAGTGTAACAATGATTGGTCAAGAGGCTCTCTCTCGCGCGCACAGGCGCAGGGGTGCAAATCATGGGCCCGATTTGCAGTGGAAAAAGGCTTGACTTGTGTAGCGTACGAGCGCGACCTGGGTGCGTCGAATGTCGGACCGATCAAGGCAAAATTTCCCACCACGGTTCACCTGGCTTTTGCTATATTTATTTTCGAAAATATAACATTTGGTATTTCAGCTGACCATTGGTATTCCAAACTGAAATGACCTTTGGTGCTTCAGCTGGGCTGACCTTTGGCCTTTCAGATGGCCAACCGTGGTTGTTCTGTACGGAGCCGGAGCGTGCCTATTTGTAGAGGCAACATAGTCCTTCAAACACATCCGAAAACACTCTCCTACATTCTGATATTTTCGAAGCTGCTCTTGTCTTCTTGTCTCGGCACCCGCTGCTTCCACCGGCTGCTGCTCTGCTGTCGTTACTCTATCTCGTGATAAGGTTCAGGTACTTTTTCGGTTCGCCGTCGTGGTGTCTTGTGCTACGGTACTACTGGTTTTCCGTTGTATACTGAGAAACAGCCGTCCACGTTCATCCTCGCAGCACACACCGGAGGGGACGAATCTGTTTTAAGGACACTTATTACATACAGGCCTCGGTTTGCGTTGTTTTAAGCATTGTGCTATTTTTTTGTTCGCAATAATAGTTCACTGTTCTCGTGCACCTTTCTGTTTGTGCATATACACTTGTATAACACTGATTACTGTATCCTCTCTCCAAGGCAGCATAAATAATATTCCCACCAAAGAAAACTTGCATCATCGATCGTTCTCTTGAAGCAACAATCTGTGTGAAAAGTAATCTTTCAAGAAACTTCATACAAATGGGATGATCTTCTTCTTCCTTGAATCTGAAGGCCGCCCCCGCCCCCGCCTTATAATTCTCAGACGACAGAAAATTTTGAGCTGCCGCCTATTCTGGGTGAAGAAATCACGCATTTGGTCCTCTCTAAACACCCCTTGATGGAGGTAACCTCGCCGGCTCTGTTCACTTGCGCCGGCTGCAAGGAGCCATGGTTCTGGCAAGAGGTTATCCTGTCAGCAGTGCGGTTTTCAGCTGCATCAGTTTTGTGCTCACTCTGCTCCACTGCTGATGAATCATCCACTGCACGCCCAGCACCAACTCGTTTTCCACTCTAAACCAAAACAGGGTACGTATGTTGTGTAATATATAATATATTGCATGTCTGTCAGGTTTTGCCTCGTATATTTGATCTTACATTTGGATAATTTATTTTAAAATGTAATATATTTTGAACCCACGTGTAAAATCATAAATAAGTTCGATCTTTTGCAGATATGCGTAGCAAAAGGTTGAATAATGCCACGGCCGAGATGCGACATTTGTGGCAAGCCTTCCAAAGGGTTTACCTACAGATGCAGTGCATGTAGCTTCTAAATGCACTTATGCACCCTTGCTGCCCTCTCAACTCATATAAACTTCCCAATCCATCCACACCCCTTGAGACTGCTACCGACAACTACTGCGGCCGGCGACGTCACCTGTGGTGAGCGCAAGAAACTGAAAAGATCGGGACGGATGTACCGTTGCACCATATGTGAGCAGTGAGTACCAATTCCATGCAATGTCCGCCAAAACACTCGTGAAGTGGCCTCCACGCTAATGAGATCACGACTCCTGAGAAGCCAGTGTGCTCGGGGCTGCTGCTCGTCTTGCATCGCACGGTTGTTATCTAGTTTCATAGGAGGGTTTAAGTGAGTAGTTGGGAAAGGGCATGGGGGTGTAACCGCATAGGAATAAGAAAAAATTAAGTTATAATGTAAGTGGCGATATACAAGAGGTACATTTGGCATTTTTCTTGTAATAATACCTCAAAATATATGCTTGTTTCAACATTAGTGGGTAGGATTAGTATTAGTTGTTTACCTGTTCACCCTTCCACGTTACAAGGAAAACTGGTCCTCATTCACATGTCTCATATTATTTTATGCACAAAAATGGTATACACATCTTTCCTACGGTGAATAAATAAATATTAATTTTTATGTTAAAATATTGATATTTCATTTTCTGTATAGATCAAATTGATGTTTTTTATGGACATAAACCCATGAAATCCTCTTATAAAATCTTTATCTATTTTTTTATGGGTATGCCAAAATTTCGCAATCTTTAAAAATCAAAATTTTATTTTTTGGGAGAAATTTATTTATTTATTGTGAATGATTTTATTACTAAAGAACCAATATAGAAATAGAACGAAAAAAGTCCTTTTAGTTCAATTTGTTTTATATATAAATTAAAATCTATTTAAATTATTTAAAATATAAGATTGACCTTTCTCTCAAAAAGCAAAAAGACTAAAATGAAAGTAATGTCACCTATTTTTGCATCTATTCCGATATTCGAATCTCAGTCGGGGCTAATTTTGGGATTTCAACACGAAACGGAGCCATTTTGGATTTCAAAAATGTTACCGTTGCTAAACGAACGAATATACATTTAATCTCCAACGGCTCCGCGGCTTCAAACAGAAACAAGTTCCTCTTTTCTGCGACTTCCCATTTTCATAATCAAATTCTTCAGAGAAATGGAGGAGAAAGCGAAATCTGCAATGGAGGCGTTCGAAAAACTGGAGAAAGTTGGAGAAGGAACGTACGGTAAAGTGTACCGAGCGAGAGAGAAAGCCACTGGGAAGATCGTGGCATTGAAGAAGACCCGTCTTCATGAAGACGAAGAGGGAGTGCCCCCCACCACTCTCAGAGAGGTCTCGTTGTTGCGTATGCTCTCCAGAGATCCCCATGTCGTCAGGTTATTTATATGTGTAGCACGTTACGTTTCGCCCCCTTTTCACGTGGATTTGGGTTCTTTAGGGTTCGTAAATTGGAACCCTGTTCGATTTCTTGATTGTTTGTGATGGATTCCCTGTGCGTGATTTGAGGTTTCTTGGTTGTCTTCGGAGCAGTTCTTGAGATTTTGAAACGCTTTTAAAGTTCAATTACCGGGGATTTAGTCTTGGTTTACTCTATTTCAACATAATTGTTTTTTGCTCTTACAGACACGGGAATAGGTATTAGGTAGAAAACTTTCTGGTTAAGAGTGTTTTCCCCCCGGTTTGTGGGGTCCAAATTCCTGATTTTGTTTGTTTTTCTTGATATTTATGTATGCTTATTCTTTATATCTGTTCCGTATTCCTCTAATTTAATCTCCAGGTCTCGAGCTATAATTGTAACTTACATATAATTAGCGACATAATTAAATTAGTTTAGGCTGATTTTTTTGCTAATTTCTAGTTATTTATTGTTTATTCAGTTGTTGGTTTCTTTTGATGAATTTCATTTCATTAAGACAAATGTTAACTATATACTCTGTCAGGCTTTGTGCTACACGTCGCTTCAAATATTTTTTATTCAACAAATTTCCTTTTAAATAAACTTGTGCAGACTGATGGACGTGAAACAAGGCCAGAATAAGGAAGGAAAGACAGTTCTTTATTTGGTGTTCGAGTACATGGATACTGACCTCAAGAAATACATCCGGAGCTTCCGTCAAACCGGAGGCCATGTCCCACCTGCAGCTGTGAAGGTATTTATAGCTTCTCAACTCGAGGGAATTTATCTTCCTTGTATTGATGATGTTATACTTATGCATGTCTTGAATCTATTGTTGTTAATTCGCAGAGCTTAATGTACCAGCTTTGCAAGGGAGTTGCTTTTTGCCATGGTCATGGTGTTTTACACAGGTAATTCATAGGTTTCTCATCAAATTTATACACCATCAACCTTAGTTCTTAGTTTTTCTCATCATGATGTTCACCATTTCAATTATGCAGGGATCTGAAGCCGCACAATCTTTTGATGGATCCGAAGACAATGACGCTTAAAATAGCCGACCTTGGACTGGCCAGATCGTATACAGTACCCATAAAAAAGTATACTCATGAGGTAACATTCTGGCCTAGACAGCAATTATCTAATCAGATAACTGGATTGATATTTTTTAATGTTTGCTAATTTCACGGTCTTCTTCCAGATATTGACCCTCTGGTACAGAGCTCCAGAAGTGCTTCTGGGTGCTACACATTATTCACCTGCAGTGGATATCTGGTCTGTTGCCTGCATATTTGGTATAGATCTATCTCCCTATACCACGTTGTATCTCGTAAATAAGATATCCAACTAGAACATTAATGTATTTTTTTCTGTTTACTAAAATTCAGCTGAGTTGGTGACAAACCAAGCTCTCTTTGCTGGAGACTCAGAGCTTCAACAGCTTCTACACATATTCAGGTTTGATAGACTAAAAAACAAAGAAAATTGGATCTTCAATTTTGGCTGCATTTAAGTTCTTACTGAATCTAAAATCCGAAACAGATTGTTGGGTACTCCAAATGAAAAAGTGTGGCCTGGTGTGAGCAAGCTTGTGAACTGGCATGAATATCCACAGTGGAGTCCACAGCCACTGTCTTCAATGGTTAAGGAACTGGATGAGCAGGGACTAAACCTCTTATCCGTAAGCTTTGTTTTGTTAAACTTGTTGTCACGATCAAATATTGTCTTAAAATGTCTTCCAAGATTAGTCCTTTTTATGGTCCTCAATTTCAGGAAATGCTGCACTACGAACCTGCTAAGAGAATTTCAGCCAAGAAAGCTATGGAACATCCTTTCTTCGATGATCTTGACAAGTCTCGTCTCTGAAGCCGCACTTATGGTCGGTCTAGGTGCTGTGATGAAATGAATTTGAGTCATTTTCGTTTTGCTCGACTCGAGCACGTATTCCTTTTTTTTTTTAATCAACTTGTGGGTTTTATTATCAAATTGCTTGTCTGTGCAAGAGCATGATATCTATCATTAACCACATAATGAAAGGAACAATTTACATTCTAATCATAAATGCTGTGGGAGGAAAATAAAACACACCAATTTTAGCAACCTATCAACAATTTTCCCTCAAACCATTTCGAGGATCCCCTGCCCGCTTAATGACACGTATATTAAATATGGCGATCAAAAGGAGCATACGTAGCTTCAATCTCATATTTGAAATATGTCGATGTTGTCCGCTGTACAGACAGACAAGAATTGGACATCCTGGCGGAGTCGTATCCTACAAAGATTTTTTTTTTATATCGGGAGGGCTCGATCGTACGACCTAGGGGGGAGGGAATGGGGTGAGACCACCTGGGCTATCTCCTTGGTCTCTCATATCCTTCAAAGTTGGTAAAATAATCAAATGAACAAAGCATACAATTTTTTCGGGAAAAAAAAGCGTATTGGATCCTTCCTATTCATACAAAGTTTACACCCTATTCATTATCCAATATAACCAGTTCATATATACATACAAGGGATATAAGGCATCAAACTAAATTTTAAACCATACCTATAAAAAAAAAAGATGTTTACAGATTTTGATTCATTAATTATTGAGCGTAAACAGTATGAACGTTAATCATTTGTTTGCCTCCTACTCATTCTTTGTAGATCCGATCTTCATCCCAACTGCAAAAATACTAGGATCCAATTTTACTGCAACTACTGAAAAGGGTCTTTCGGAGCACAGTTCCAGGAGCCAATTTTGGCGATGTCCTTGCTAGAGCGGTTATACTTCATGTGGCTTTTAACGAGCTGGCCAGCGGCAATGGCTGACATTAGAGAAAGCTCTCCTGCTAAGACTGAACCGGCTACTATGGTGGCCAGGAGCCGAGAATTTGCACCAGGAGATTCGCGGCTGGCACCCTTGACACCAAGCAGGTTGAGACAAGCCGATTGTGATGCTAATTGAGTTCCGCCACCAATAGTGCCAACCTGAAAAGAAGTACTAGTCAAACCTCAGTACTTGGGGATTGATGCATAGAGTTTGCCACTTGAATGAAATTTTGCGGTCACAAGGAAATTCGCTGTTCATATACACGTTTTGTTATAACAATCCTTGTTGATGACCCAAGAAATCCAAACAAGAATAACCTAGAAGCACTGGTTGATCTAGCGTAGGGCGAACGGGGCTACAGCCTCCAAAATTTTTTAATTTGTTTTTACAATGTATCATTTTAACTAAATAGCCACTCCAAATAATTGAAAATAACATAATCAGTGGTAGAGGCAACTTTATATTTTTTTCTTCTAGGTAATCTCTCCTATCTCAATCTTTTGTCTTTTGTAAGCGGCCCCCAAAAACCGAAATCCTAAATCCGCTATTGCATAGAAGGTGGCAGAAGCACTTCAAACTTGTGTCACTTGACAATTTTGTTATGGGGCTGTTGTGGAACATGTAATATGACGAGAACTACTAAAGATGCTGACGTCAACCTGTTCCTACCTAACAAATTAACAGACGGCAGTAGTTAGTTTTTATCAGATAGTCTTTCTCCATTGCATGTTCCCAAACAAGAGAATCGATGTTAGGCCATACACATAAGACACAAGCCAAAACCCAAAAAAGCTAATTTATTAGGTTGGAGAGTCCTTTCCAATTTGCTGGGAAACCGAACATGTAAGGAATGGCGTAATGTTGTTAAAGAGATGTTAAATACCTCAATGGATGGCATGGATACAGAAACATGAAGATCATTCCCATTGTTAACAGCCTCCATCATTGTAATGCAATGAGAACTTTCTATGTTTTGTGCTGGATCCTGCCCCGTGGCTATAAAAATCGCCGAAACAATATTGGCTGCATGTGCATTGAAACCACCAAGAGCACCAGCAATGGCAGAGCCCGTGAGGTTCTTGAGCATGTTTAGCTCAACAAGAGCAGGCACAGTAGTTTTCAACACCTTAGCCACCACGTCTCCTTTTATTATAGACTCGCAAACAACTGATTTTCCACGCCCTTCAATCCAATTTACTGCAGCAGGTTTTTTATCGGAACAAAAATTTCCTTGGCCAAAAAAGACAAATTAAGTTTAGTAAAAGTGTCATGAAAAGGTTCATATATGATCATATTATCATGAAAAACTACCACTGTCGATAATTTTTTGTCCCATGAAATTAGAAGTATTACACCAGGTATTAGAAATGAATACACCGAGCAAGAGATGCTATAAGCGAAAGAAAAAAGAGAAATCATAGATTTCATACATTCTTCAACGCTTTCCTAATACACGAGATACTGTGCTAAAAAGAAGCATTGTTCAAGGAAATATAAATAAGTTAGCTTTCGAATGAGGAAAGTTTATAATTTTCATTTGTCAAATTTACTCACCAGAAATCCCAATAACATCCATATCAGGAAAATCGTTTTGAAGGAAGTCTAAGACATTCTGAACACCTTTCGAAACCATGTTCATCCCCATGGCATCACCTGTGCTACAGCTAAATCTAATGTACAGATTTTTCCCCGCAATAGCACATTGAATTCTAAGGAGTCTTGCAAATCTACTTGACCTGTTCCAACATTGAAAATTCGTTGAAACGGAGATACATTTCCAGTAACAGAATCGAATTCAACACATATAGCCATATCAAACAAGAGCAACTTAATAAAGCACGGTTTCAATGTCAGTTGTCCGTAAAAACCACCAACTCAAAAAAATGAAAACAATATCAGCACAGCAACATACTGAGACTCACAGTGAATCAATTTGACCGCTCAGTTTCTGTTCTTTTTACAGCCAATCATTGCTTAAAAGGGGAGACATTATCAAAAGTTTATGTTAATGGAAAAGGTCACACATCCACTACACGTTTATAGCAATTAGCAGCCTTCCTTAGATGGATACCGAAGAATCAAGCGCATTAAGAGCTGAATAACGAAATGAATTCCACATGCAAAAATTATTCAGAAAGAAAGAAGCAATGACTGAATAAACGAAAGAAAGATAGTTTGCTTACTTATTAAAAACAACAGACAAGGAATCGAAATTGAGAGGGTCTTCCAAGAAAAACTTCAACTCCGCCGCCCTTTTCGCCGACGGGAACCTCACCACCGGAGCTCTTGTCATCCCATCTCGGAGAAGCACACAGGTGGCACCTCCAGATACGTGGATCGCCTTGCAACCTCTGTTGGTGCTTGCCGCCAAGCAACCTTCTGTAGTAGCCATCGGCACCGAGTACTCGCACCCATTCAGCAACAGTGGGCCCACGATCCCCACCGGAATCTGCACATAGCCCACCGGCATCTCGCAGCATTGACCCAGAATCGAATCATAATCAAAACCTTCCAACGGCAACCCGTCCAACGACCTACTGGTCAGCCGCTGCAACGCCTCTCGCCGGATTTGAGCTGCTTTGAAGCAATCCCCGAGCTTCGACTCAAGAGAATATGACGGGATTTCTCCAGAGACCACGGCTTTCACGATATCTTCATCTTCGACTGAACACGACTGCTTGATCAGAGGACGGTCCATGGAGAAATCAGAGCACCGAACGTCGGTCCGATCCGGGTCTTCCTCTCGAAGAACGAATCTCCCCCGAACCTCACTGGCTTCGAGTTCGTTCCTCGAAATAAACGACTGAACGAAATCAATCCCAAAGAACCCAAGTAGGTAAATAAAAGAAGCAATGAGAGAGACAACAGCAGCGAGCTCGGACAGCGTGAGGACGTGCAGCGGAGTGGAGTTACGGATCTTGTCCCTCCACCGGTGCAGAAGAAAGTAGGCGACCGAGAAAAAGAGCGTGAAGAAAACAGTGTTGGTGAGGTACAGCGGGAGCGGAAGCGCGTCCGATGCCTTGCTATCAGAATGTACGCCGGAGGCAGCGGAGCAACGGGTGGTGTGGGATGCTTTGAGGGGCCTCCGGCGAATGTCCATATCGAGGGAACTGAGAGAGTGTTTATAGAGAGAGAGTATGAGGGAATGGACAGTGGAGAACAAGGGAGAAGCGATGGAGTCGGCACGAAGGATGCTTTCCTTTTATAGCGGAGACACACACCCAACCCACTTTCTATGTTTTCTTTCTCCAATTTTGCATGGTTCACTTTCCATACAAAAACTTTTTTTTCTTAATAAAATAAAATATATAATCTCTAAAAATAAATGTTATTTCCTAGCTTAAATATATATATATATATATATATATATATATATATATATATATATATATATATATATATATATATATATATATAGATGACTTATGATTATCTTTAGAAATAATGTAAATACGATAATAAATTTACAAAATATCACTGGGACATGCGATTGCTTTTATTGTGGTGGATCAAATGATTTAGTATCTCTTTTTAGGGTAAGTTTCTTATAAGACGATATCACGAATCTTTATTTATAAGATGGGTCAATTTTACTGATATTCACAATAAAAAGTGATACTCTTAACATAAAAAATAATATTTTTTCATGGATGACCCAAATAAAAGATCTGTTCTCACAAATATGACTCGTGAAATCATCTAACACAAATTTTGTCCTCTTTCTATTCTAAAATTCCATGTTTAATCAATGGGTATTAAAGTAATTTGATAAAAAAAATATAGTATTTTGCTTTCTAATTAGTAATATAAATTTTCAGTTACAAGATAGAAACTTGTATTTTAAGAAGAATTTCTCTTGTTAAAACCGACGATACAATTTTAATAATAATTATGATTTGTATAATCGAATATGTCTAAAATGTGTATCATTATGTAAATAAAAATAACGTGGTCGGACCAAAAATTTGGTTATAATAGGAGGAGGAGTTACGTGTTAATTAGGCGAGAGTGACAGCTCTAAAGCAGAGTGTCAAATAATGAATGAAAACCGAAGGAAAGTATTTGATTACTGTTGCCAAAGGAGGAGTGGACAACCAAACAAAAGACAGCACACTTTTGCACCGCAATATTTGGTTCTTAATGAATGTAGGGCTCTGCCTTTTTGCCACATTCTATTTATTTCTTGTAAATTATTTATATTATATTAAAAAAAACTATTTATTTTTTTGTAGGTAGTCAAACCACAGATGAATAAACATTTTGACTTGGGCCCCTTAATTTGACTTTTTAGGGTTCGTTTTGTTAGTAAGATGTGATAATTGATGATTGATAAATGATATAAAATATGTAATTTGATGGATTGATAATATTATGTGTTGTGCGAATGTAACAAGAGACATAACATCGATTTATGACCGAAATACTCTTCATGTTTTATTTTTATTTATTTCTTATTCATTGTTTATTTTTCCTCAAAGTTATAATTTTTTACGTTTTACTTTCGAATAAACTTCAGAATTCTTCATATTTATCCAAAAAATGAGGATTTATGGTTAGCCACTTTGAATTTGGAAGTCGCGATTCATCAGCGGTTACCCTCCATGTTTCTTCTGAAAAAAGAAAATTAGATTTACAATACCCGCTTACTATTTTTTTATTTTCATTGAGGTGTATTTTGGTTATCACGTTGTGTCAGTGTTGGTGACTGTAACCGAATAGATATTGTCCATCTTAAAAGCATATATTTGTTTTTCAAGACAAACAGTGAAAACTGCCTTTACTGCTTCAATCCAGATTAGTGTTTACTTGCCTTCAAGTGATATTACTTGCAAAAGCAATGTTGAGCTCAAATTCAGCTCCAGGCTGCAACATGAAGCACAGCACCTTCATGACTCCCAGTTGAATATCAAACAATAGAAAACAGGTTAAAAATCAGTGAGGAGGAAGGAAATGGATTACCGGAATTTCATTCATTCCTTTTGGACCGCATCCTTCCTCTGGAGGAATTATCACAGTCCTCTGGATCACAGAAAAAAGTATATGAACACAAAGGAAATGAAATTATGAAACAACATGATGAGAGAGATGTTTGAATAGGATCTCCATGGCATTTTGAAATGATAAGTCACACAAATATAGTATTTGTAGCGACATATCAAAAGCCATGGCTGTTAATAGCGACACAACTCAATTATTTACAACTGCACTGCAATCAAAGAACAATGTTTTGATTGTTGTGCTGCATAATAAGCAGCGACATAGGTCTGTGGGGGCAATTGCTCCTCCACAATAATGATATAGGCATATAAAGTAGGTAACCTGGGTTACCTTCCCACCAACTTTCATCCCTTCAGTTATGGTATACATGGCCTTTGGAGGTTTAGGTGCAGCCTGCGCAGAGAACAAACCATTTGGATTGTCTACAAAAACTCACGTTTTCGCTCTTTTCCTGGTGCTGCTTCGACTTGGAACTCGTAAGGCTACTTAAGTGTACAAGAAAGTTGATATCAGTAATTTTGTTAGTTTGCCTGTAGTTTTATCTGTTGCCGGTGGTTAACAATAACTAAGAAAAAACAAAATAACCTGGGCGATGATTCTATTTCCAGCCAAGAGTTTACATTCTCGACTTGATACAGCTGTAATACCACGATATAAACAGTCAAAATGCACCTGTGCGGTTGATCCCTTTTCGGCGACAGGACCTTTCCCTTCTACCACATCATAATACTTAAGTCCATCGGCTACTCCAACAAAAAAAAATGGTAAGAACATGAAAATATCGATTGCTGGCATTTGATGGTATAGAAGAAGAATGATATATCAAGACATCTTAGCATAATTTTTTTCCAATGCAGTAAACCTAAAAGATTAGCCTATTCGGTCAAAAGACCCATCAAACTCTTTAGTCATTCCATAATTTGTTATAGAGTGGTTGTGCGATTGCGACATTGTCCCTATGATAATGAAGAGGTAAGCAACTTTCATCCTAGCAGTTGTTTTCCTCAGCGAAAGATTAACATCCAAAAATTTGATAGCTAACAACTCTATCATAAAGGCCATGCCTTTTCTTACTAATTGCATAGTCTTTGCGAAACCTACGAATCTGTTTTTGATTTTGCTACTACCTCACTGAATGTATCTGTCAAATGATTGAAATTATATCACCAAACATTTGTATATAGCATCTATCAAACAGGTAAACACCATGATTTCATCAAGATGTATAGAAAGCAAACACCAAAACAAGAAATCCCCATGGATTCATTCACTGTTCCAATCAAGTTAACATAAGTGCCCAGCGGCCAGCAGCAAGAAAAGAAAAGGCATCATCTTTAAATGCAAATGATGAGAGATCCCTTCAGAAAATAACCATGAATCGTTTCAGAAAGATTTGAGAATCTCTCGAAACAACATGGGCTTGGGAAGCTAACAATGAAGAAAGCACACGAAAAAACTATGCAGCAGAGACACCACCAGGAAAAATAAACGCAAAACAACAATACAAAAACGAGAAACTGCAGCAAAACGAAACAAAAAAGTAAAGAATCTAACGGCCAGTGAGATAATCTTCAAGTGGGATGATCTTTCTGTTCCGCCTCTCTCTAGCCAGCAAAATTTGCGGAAGAGCAATAAGGCTTAAAGGCATCAAAGAGATGAAAATCGCCGATCTTCTTGAAATGGGCATTGGCAAAACAACAGGCGGCTGCTTTGTTTGGCCATTGGCCTTCAAACAACATCGAGTATTTTGCAGTATACCCTTGTCAGAGGTTCCAATGGAAGCCATAGCCGTCGGAGAATGTACCAACGAAACAGTTGATACAATTTTTATTCCATTATTATCCAAACACAGACGCTACGCCTCCAAGGCACTCGTTGGTCAATTTGGCTTTCAGAATTTGCTTATAACAGAGAGAGAATATGCTAAATTAATTGAACGTTGTGTTTCCCAGTTGGTGCTCAGGTATTGGCGGGTTTATTATTTCCCCTGGGTAAATTGGTTTCTTATAGTAATTTCTTTTTCCTTGTGGTCGTTGGGTGAACACAGAATTTCAAGAATTTATAATTTTTTCTTTTATATTTGTATTTTAATTTCAGATTAATTATTCAAACATAAATTTTATACACTAATTTTATTATTATTTTTTATTATAAATAATCGTTTTAAATCAATTTTTGGTTAATTACATACATTATCACTTGAATAAACAACACATCACTTTAATAGCTTAAATCTTTAATTGAAAAACGTAAACTATAACAGCTGCTAAATTAGCTTAGTGATTCATTAACTGTTTGATGGAGACGATATAATATTGAACGATTCTCATGTTTTTATTTTATTGAATATTTAACTCAAATTTTACAAATTATTAAAGTTATATAATAATATGTCATGTAAGTATAGATTTATCATTACTATATTATTTACAATTTGTCGTCTTATCTTACACAAATTTACAAAAATCTGTTTATAAATATATAAAATTTTGTAAAATTATAAAAATATTTCATATTCATAAAAATATATCATTTAAAAAAATTATTAAAAATTATCAAAACTCTAAATTAAATAGAATATGTATACTTCTCATACATAAGGGACAAAAGTGTCAATGAAGTAAGTTAAGGGGGGTAACGGATATTTACTAGTAGAACAAAATATTTACGCAATTTTAACTCGCTCGTTTCATATTTCTCTGAAATCCTTTTACACTATGACAGCTCTATCCAATTCGCTTGTGATTGCAAAAAACCCATCTTGCCAGCTCTCATCAGGTAAATCTACACTCTTTTTGTAGGTTTCTCATTTGGTAAAATGAACAAACTGTTTCGATTTATTTTGGGATGAAAGTAATCGACTGGGATGGGTTCTTCGAGCAGGATCAGCTTTTGTATTGCATCGTTTATTTGTTTATAATTTTGTTTCTATTGTAACTTTGAGGTGATAATGTGGAGGATTGAGAGACTGATTCGGCATCATACATCATTTTACCATAATTTTCCGAAGATGGTCTCTCAATTGGATTTTTAGTTTTCTTTTTTCTTTTTTCTTTTTTCCCTCATCTATTAACTGTCGTTATAATCGATTTAAAATTTAGTTAGCTGTATCTTCTCTGGAGCCTAAGTATTTTTGCCTCCCTGTATTTGATATTCCCCCAACCATAGATAATATTATCTGTGCCGGGCAGTAATCTTCCTCCAGTAAAAGTAAATTTTTTTCCTTAATTGGTTTTTTCACTAGCACTACTCCAACCGAGTATGATTGAATGATTATGTTAAATTGAAATTGTGCTTGTTATTTGTCTAGGGCACTATGCACATTAATGTTTTTCTGCTATTATTGAGGTCTAATCTGGAAAAGATTCTTCTCTGTCGGGACTCTTGTAGGAGGTGAGAGTGGGTGGGGGGTTGAATTGAAAAGTCTGAATGGTAAATCTTTAAGTTCTGCTGTAGATAGAAAGTAAAGATTTTTTGTGAACTGGCTCTGGATGAAAGAAATTTGTTCATTTTTGTTATATCTTGAAGTGAGAGCACATTAATGTCTCCGAGCTTCTGGGTGTGTTGAAGGGTTGGTTTTAATCTTTTGCCCGTCGGTATAAAAGAAAATAAAGAAATCCAAATGTATACTCTTCTCATTTTGGGGTGTTGTGAAAATATACCTTAAACTATGCTCAGAAATTGTTTTCAAATTGACAGATTACAATTCAATTTTTAATTTTTTAATATTAGATTTTGACCTCTGTGCGATCCTTAGAGTTTCACTTTTTAATTGTTGTCCCGTGTTTTGGTATGTGACATTTTTACTTTATTTGAATGGTTAACTTACTCTTGCTAGGTACTTCTTTGAAGCCTGGATACCAGTATGTTGCCAGTGTGGGTGCCACCAGATTGACCTTCGTTTCTGAAGGAACAAGGATTTCATCTTCCGAGAAGAGGACGCTCACCATTCAAGCAGGTTATAGGTACTATTTTCACCATCAAATTGCGGTTGCTGTGCTTCTGAGTGTATGAAAGTGGTTTTCTTATTGGAAAGTTAATCCTTTTATTTTCCCATTTGTTTCAATGAACTACCCTTAAATGTAAATGGATAATTTGTATTGAAGCAACATGTAAACTGGATCTCACTGCATTTATGTCAACAGTTTTCCAATTTGACTTAAACTGGTATTTGACATGCAAATAAAAAAATCAGTTTAAATCACCTTCACATGGACATACTCTCTGCTTTGTTGTAATTGTTTTGAGTGCAAGGGCATAAAAAATACAACAATACAACAAGTGGACCTAAAAGCATCGATTATTAGACCAAAATACCCACCACAGTCAGCTTTTATGATATTGATGCTGAAAAGAAAACACCTGCATGGAACTTGTGATGAATTAAGATCCTAGGATCTAATATCAAAATGGAATATAAAGAAAACGAAAGAGCAATATATCTCGAGAAGTTTCTAATTGTATCTCCTGTCACATGTTTAATGGCAGCGACGGTGGAAGATCAGGCGGTACAAGCTTGTTTATCGGTGGCTTTGTTCTAGGCGGTATGATTGTTGGAACACTTGGTTGTGTGTATGCACCTCAGGTGATTTAGGTTAAATATCGTATAGAAATTTCAATATTCTATTTCATCGGTGGTTGGTTGTGTGTATCACCTCAGTTGATTACAGTTAAACATCATATAGAAATTTGAATATGTTATTTCGGCGTTGGAATTTGTTTCCATGCCAATGCATCACATACCCATCTGATGCATTGTGATGGATCAAGATTATGAAACCGTTTCTCCAGACACTCAAGGAATAGTTCTTTTTTCGCTTTCACAGATCAGCAAGGCTTTAACCGGTGCTGACAAAAAGGATCTGATGAAAAAACTTCCCAAATTTATTTATGACGAAGAAAAGGCTTTGGAGGTAAGCATATATCTTATTTTGCAAGATCTCTATTCTCTTTGCTCCTCAATTTGATGGAGGGTTCATGTTATGGATTGCAATATCATTAGCTATGCATATGCACAAATTTTTGTCTGATTTTAACGATGGAGATGATGTAAAGTAGATGTTTCTTTGTGCCTCTTTGAACATTCATACATTAAGCTCAATAAATAATAATCATCAAAGATCCTACTTCCCAACGATCTAAAAGTGATCTGATGATTATTATGCATATTTATATATTACAGTTAGTTTCTTAGTGCCGAATTCTTTATAAACAAAAAGCATCTCATATTGTGTACCCTAGGTTTACAAAAATTAATCAAAAGACCACCAGCAAAATGTCTTCAACTAGAGGCCATCCTCCCTGAATAAGCTATTCTATGGTGAGAGGGCTGTACTGAGCCATTGTGAAACCTGGCTTTTGACAAAGAAAGAGTTTTACATCTGTTGCTTGTTGCATAACTAGCATCTGAGAAGGATAAACAATTTTCAGCAAAATCAAATGGCCATGGTCTTCCACAACAAAGAAAGTGCTTTTGCTAGTAAATGCCAATGGCTCAATACCATTAATTGTCAACTAAAATCACACCATTAGGATTATCTTTTATCTTTGTTTTTTTTTTTGGCGGAATTTGCTCAACATGTACTCCGTAATTTCATAAAGTCAGTACTGTGTAGTGTGCAGTCTTATCTTGTTACTTGATCCTAACAACATATCATATCCTCAGAAGCAACGGAAGAAGCTGTCTGAGAAGATTGAACAGCTCAACTCTGCTATTGATAATGTATCCAATCAGTTGATATCAGAAGAACCCCCAAATGGAGTAGCAATCGGCGCCGATGACATTGAAGCACTCATCTAGATCTCTCTTGCTCTTCTCCAGTTATTTGAGATGATTACGATGCTACAATGCTAGTCATCGTGTTAGCTTTATTTACTTCGTTAAACATGGTGATTCTCTGTTCGTTTGACAAGGTTTAGAATACAACATTGGAGTAAATAATACCTTGGTCATTCCATTGCTTAGCTCTTGATTCATTTGATGACCCTAATATTAGTGTGCTTTTAAAGCATTAGCACTTCATTCCAGGTTTTAACTCTAGTATCTTGATGGTTAATGGATGATAGTTTTCCAAAACATTAATGTGTAGGATTTGGTCGTGCGTCATGAATTACAATCACGACTTCTTTCGCTTTTGGGAGTCTAATATTTGAGAAACATACATATAATAATTAAATATTAACTCGGTGATGGGATGTTGTAAAATCTATATCGAAATGGTCACCCTTAGAGCTGATTCTGAAAACATTGAAATGCATTCAATTCTTAAAAAACTGCATTTTCTCAACTCGACACGATGACAACTTTTTGGGGGAAAAGCATTAGAAAAAACTATATGAATCAAAGGAAATTAATTGTGATATTCTTGCAAATGTTGTACTCGGATCTAATCTCAAGGGGCTGAGTCATATCTCTTTCTTATTTTT
The DNA here is from genome assembly GCF_022965805.1 of Primulina eburnea. Classification (NCBI taxonomy): domain Eukaryota; kingdom Viridiplantae; phylum Streptophyta; class Magnoliopsida; order Lamiales; family Gesneriaceae; genus Primulina; species Primulina eburnea. The sequence goes on along the minus strand of NC_133101.1, from coordinate 64,204,689 downwards.
TTCCCAAGGAAAAAGAAAGCATTTTTGGCTCGCTCACATGATTGCCGTCGCGGCATCGCCCACATAGACGGAAGAAAATATATTTCTGCCGCAACACTTGTGTACCATCAGTTATGAATGCATCTCAGCCAGATGATAAATCCAATGGCTGCGGATTTTCTTGATTTCTTTCAACTCATATATCCTCTCAAAAAGCATATATCTTTCTACAGCAGTGAAAGGGCACACCATGAATGAAAAAGAACGAAACCAAACAATATCAATTCAGGAACAATATGTGGTTCAAATTTCTATATTTAAAAAAATTGCATCATCTTATCTGATATCAAGTTCACATACCATCCTCACCACTCACTACAATAAACCACTCGCAACCATAATTTCGAGGCAAGGCTTTCAATTGCTAAAATAATGTTCTTGAAGTTATATATAGCTAGAAGTGTTTTGTAAAGTTGTTTTAGTTGCGGCCATGGCTTCCCATGCAGCTTTGGCCTCTTCAAGAATCCCAACGAGCACCAGGCTCCCCTCCAAGGATTCCCACTTTTTTTCAGCTCAATGCTTCTCTAAGGTATTTGTTGTCTTCACTTTTTCTCCGATGCATGTAGCCAATCGGCACCTTCCCTGCTAAACTTTCGAACAAACAATGTGATTTCACACCAATTCCTGGAAAATTTTTTAGTCTTTCTGACTCCTCCAGTTCTTAAATACAAGTGCTGAGAGGTTTTTAAATTTATTTTTAAGTATTTTTTATCTTTAACATTTCAATCTCGCTTTCATATCATTGATTAAGAACCCTTTTTTGGAATTTTCGAATCTGGTTAATTGATATACAGTTCTAACAGTACTATTTCAAGGGCTCTGATTGAATATTGGTGGTACTTTTTAATTGTTTTGTAGAAGCTGGAAGTAGCAGAGTTCTCTGGCCTTAGGTCCAGTGGATGTGTGACCTTCTCCAAGAATAATAGGGACACTTCTTTCTTTGATGTAGTCGCTGCTCAGCTCACTCCAAAGGTATTTAGTTACAAAAGAAGAATATATAGGTTGATGCATGATTACTTCCGGTCTCCTAATACAAAATAATGTGTATGATGTGCTACATTAGACCGCGGGATCTACCCCATTGAATGGAGAGACCGTAGCCAAATTGAAGGTAGCTATCAACGGATTTGGACGTATCGGGAGGAACTTCCTCCGGTGCTGGCATGGCCGCAAGAACTCGCCACTGGAAGTTGTTGTGGTCAATGACAGTGGAGGTGTAAAAAATGTAAGCATAAAGAGCCCAGTTTCTTGATTAGATTCTGGAGGTGTTATTTGTTCTCTTATACCGGACTTTCTTTTGTATGATTCATTCAATGGCATTTCAGGCCTCTCACTTGCTCAAGTATGACTCGATACTGGGTACGTTCAAAGCAGATGTTAAAATAGTCGATAAAGAGACCATCAGTGTTGACGGGAAGCCAATCAAGGTTGTATCTAGCAGGGACCCTCTCCAACTTCCTTGGGCAGAACTCGGAATAGACATTGTAATTGAGGTGGGATTGAACTCAAGCCATCAAGATTTATGTTTCTTTACCCTAGTTTTGAGTATTAAGGATTGAATCTTTAAATCTGCTTGTTTGAGAGACAGTTTTGAAGAACCGAACGGTTTTAATACAGGGAACAGGTGTATTTGTTGACGGTCCAGGAGCAGGTAAGCACATCCAAGCCGGAGCAAAGAAGGTTCTCATCACTGCTCCGGCAAAGGGTGCTGATATTCCAACCTACGTGGTAGGGGTAAACGAGCAGGATTACTATCACGAGGTAGCTGATATCATAAGGTCCATACATTTCATTAGTGTTTTTCTTCCTCGAAAAGTAATGTTAGAGAGACTTTACGAGTAGCCTAAGATCTAAGAGTTGGAATTTTTGCAGCAATGCTTCTTGCACGACCAACTGTTTGGCTCCATTCGTGAAGATCATGGACGAAGAGTTTGGTAAGACGATTTTTCAGGATTGAGGCCTGTATTCTGATTCAGTTCGTGTAAAAGGGTATTCAAAATTCCGAAGTAGTAAACTGTTAAAAGCATGCTATTCTTGCAACATAGTACTAGAGTCTTATGTTTCATGGGTAAGTTTCAATATTCACCAGAGTGTGCTTTTTTTGGTTCGATTTCCAGGCATTGTTAAAGGTACAATGACGACCACTCACTCTTACACTGGTGACCAGGTAATTTCGCTTCAACAAACTATCTGCTATTCTTATTTATACATAACAGGTGCATTGATAACCATTGAATCGGTCCCGTGTTCTGTACATGCTCATTTTGATGTTGTACGATCGGCATGGGGGCTGGGGGGTGTTGGAGGGAGGGTTTCCTAGATGTTGTTGCCCATAAATCCATTAGGTCTCGACCTCGTGTTACACAAATTCCTTCATGGATCTGCAACTGTATATGATCGTTTGAACTGTGTTATATGCAGAGGCTCCTGGACGCTTCCCACCGAGACTTGAGGAGAGCTAGAGCTGCAGCACTCAACATAGTGCCAACCAGCACGGGTGCAGCAAAGGCTGTGTCACTTGTGCTACCCCAGCTCAAGGGGAAACTCAATGGCATTGCTCTTCGTGTGCCAACGCCTAATGTATCTGTGGTTGACCTGGTTGTCAATGTCGAGAAAAAAGGACTAACGGCCGAAGATGTCAATGCTGCTTTCAGAAAAGCAGCCAAAGGACCATTGGCTGGCGTGTTGGATGTGTGTGACATCCCTCTTGTTTCTGTTGATTTCCGATGCTCTGACGTTTCTTCAACCATCGATTCTTCATTGACAATGGTGATGGGAGACGATATGGTGAAGGTCGTGGCTTGGTACGATAATGAATGGGGATATAGGTATGTGTTATCATTGTATATATTTCTATCACATGAAGTGTATGCAGACTGCATGGATAGATCCAGAATAATGGAAGAGTGGAACAAAGAGGTTTTTCTAAAACTGCATTAAAACCGAAATTTTTTCCGGTTAAGGGGGAGACTGCCTCTTCTCACTCCGCTAAATCTTCCCCTGGAGTGTGCACCAGAACTTCTTTGATTGCTTATAGATAGATTAATGTTCCATACTTGTACAAAACATATTTGATCGAGTCATATCTTTAATGCCGGTCATGTTCGATATTTTTCAGCCAAAGGGTTGTTGATTTGGCTCACCTTGTGGCGAATAAGTGGTCTGGAGCATCTGTGCAAGGAAGTGGAGATCCATTGGAGGACTTCTGCAAGACCAATCCTGCAGACGAGGAATGCAAAGTTTATGAAGCTTAACTTGTGAATTTACATTTTTTCTTGAGCTGTTGAAGAAACTACTTTAGGAGAAATACAAGGACGTTTTTTTGGTCATCTTGACTATCGAAACTTAGTAAGTATCCATTTATTTTACAGAAGTGGGAAATATTGGAAGTTGATATGTACTCTCTGTAAAATATAATCACTGAACAAGCATTAGTTATTTCTACAACAATTTCAATTAAAATCCCACCCAATTTGAAACTTTAAATTAAAAACACTTGGAAACAAATTTCTTGAAAAAAAGATAATAAAAAAAAAAACAAAAAGAAAAAGATTATAAGGACTCCACAGCACTTGCAATAGATCAAAATTATAGTAAATTTTTTATCCAATATTTATCATAATGCCATATTCACATATTTGTTCATGGACCTGGGCTGTTAATTCACTCATTAAAATTAAAGTTGCTAAAATGTCGTAAACGATTTTAAAAGGTGGTGAACGAATCGCTATTGGTAAATTAATGAATCCCATTTGCGAAAAGCCGCGAGCAATTAATGCTTGGATATTAAGCCCGAAAAGCGAAAAGACAGACGCAAGTACGCAACCCTTCACAAATCTCACCATTCTATAAATACAACAGTTGGATTGATTCACCGTAAAATAATTTCCTCTGATAAAATACATATATAACGATGGCAAGAACCTGCAACTGGGTTGCTTTAACAGCGTTGATTCTGTTGTTCGTGGCGGCACAGGCGGCGGAGACGCCGAACATCAATCCGCATTGCATGGGGGAATGCTACTTCGACTGCGCGCAGATCAAGGTTTTCACCGACAGCGAGTGCAAGAGAGAGTGTGTTCTCGCGTGCGCCAGGCATAGCATCAGGAAAGCATCCGAAGATGATGAAACCAAGTTCTTCCCTCCATGGATTTAATTTATATTATGGGAATCCATGATTTTTGAATTATGAATATATTTATTTTCTTTGAATTAATTAATTTGTAGCAAAAATAAATTTATTCATCCATTTATTTATTATCTTTATTATTTATAGTCTTTTTATTTTTTTTCTTTTTTGAATTAATTACTAGTGCTACTGCTACATTTTGTATTCACTTTAATTTTCTAAATTGAATTACACTTTTTTAAACTAAAATTCATATACAAACTTTATATTTTTTCCCTTTCTAGTCAAAATTATGACAATTTCCTTCTTTTGGCCAAATTATGTTATCCTGTTTGTTAAAAAAAAAAAGACAAAGGAATCAACTTTTTTTTTCCCAAATTAGTTTGCCTAAAAAAAAATTCTATGCATGAAAGGTAAATGGATTATTTAGTTCGATTAAATGGGTTCGACGAGTCAAAACTAATTTTTTAACTTCAAAGTTACAAGATTTTAAATCCGATTATGTGTGTTTTCATTACTAATTACGTTTGTGGAAACAGTACCTTGATGTGAAAACTAATTGGGTGAATCTCATGTAAGACCACTGATCATAATATGTGAGACGATCAACCTTATCCATATTCATAATAAAAAGTAATACACTTAACATAAAAAGTAATACTTTTTCATGAGTGACCCAAATAAAAGATCCGTCTCACAAATACGATCCGTGAGATCGTCTCACACAAGTTTTTGTCAAACTAATTTACTACAAATGGTGACAAAATGATCACAAAAAACTATGCTACACTGATCATGTACAAACCAATTCATTGAGTTCTCTAAACAACTCCGACATGCAATTTTCTTTCAATCATTTTAGAGATGCATCCTCTGCTACATTAGGATAATGATCTTGGATGGATGAGGTATCTCATATTATCGATAATAATGTCCGGAGATCCATGGAATGCTGCAAGTTTACTACACTCAGATAATGAACCATGCCGCTCGAGAACTACTCAGAGCTTGGCTCAGTTAAAAACTCGATTGAGATTGTTTATTAATCTTATTAAGCCGAACTCGAGCTTAAGGATATTCAGCTCGTGATCAAACTTGCGAGCCACATAAACGAGACAAGTTCGAGCTTGGCTCGTTTGTTAATTTAACAAATAAAAATATTAGTACTAGCCTGTTTAACGAGCCGAGCTCGAGGCAAAGTCATAAAACATGATTCATACGGGTGGTCGTTCAGGAAGCTCTTCTCTAACAATAAAAATAAGTAGCTTTATTTCTCTACGTGAAAAGACACAGTGAACAAGGCTCTAATCTTTATATACACCAGGACAAAATCGTCCTATCTTCTGGAAATCTGCAGAGTTTAACTCATTCAATTAATACATCACTTCACTCAAATAGACATTAGTGAAAAACTACAAAGAAATTTTCTTCCTGGCATTCAAGTCTTAGGGCCATCATCTTACTCAGTGGATACATTTCATTTTATGTTCCATTGTGAAAAGATTGATGACACATGTTTGTTAATGGTATTTTAATCTGTTTAACATGTGTCATCTATCTAAATACACAGAACATGAAACGAAACTACAGCATGAACATAAGATCTTGTGTAGTTCTCACTAGTTACCTTCCAGAACACCTTTAAGAAGATTCAACCCTTCAGCAGATATACTCCTCCGGACTCGACTAGGAGGTATCTCTATCCGAGGTGGAGGATCCTGAGAGAAACAAATCACTATAACTGTCAAGTTATCACAAGTATTGCGTTTCAACGCTTCCCTAACTAACTCTCTCGAGCATCTTTCAGGATCGTTATGCAGCATCAACTCTTTCCTTGCCATTGTGATGGCACATTGACTGCTCATAACATCCCACAGGCCATCACATCCAATGATCAAGAACTCATCCTCTTCTGTCAAGACAGTTGCCTGTAACTCTGGGCTGGCACTTAAAGGGCATGAGGATCCTTTTGGTCCCTTCATGTGCCAGTCACCAAGTGCTCGTGAGACAGATAGTTGACCATTAAGGTAGCCGTCATATATAGCTCCTCCAAGTTTTTCGATTCTGAGTCTTTCTGACGTGTAGTTCGGCTTATGATCTCTGGACATTTCTATTGCTTTCCCTCGTTTCCCCAGCACTGCTCGACAGTCTCCAGCATTGGCGACTACCAATGTTCTGCAGAGTAGACATCATGTTACATGTAATTCAAAGCCTAAATTCTTAGATGAAGTTCGTGAGCCTCTTCAAAAAAAAAAACACCTTCAAAAACTCTCACCATAAAGTACTTTTATGCACTAACAATAAGGTTGCCCAACTTCATACGATAGTGTCCACAGACACAATTTGTTCACCTCTCTACCGATTATGGATACAGAATATAGGGGGGTGTAAAAAATCCACAACCAGTAGACTCACATCTCTAAGACAAATAATTCCAGGGTGACAGATAACACCACCATACATTAATTCATAGCAGGACATTAACCACGATTAAAAGAAGATTATTGATAACTGGTAGTGACAACTATCAAGCGGAGTTTAGGAAATTCTGATGACATGTGAAGGAAAATAATTTTTCTTACCTTTCAGATATGAATGCAGTCAATGCTGTTGTACCAGAAGATATGTCTAGGGAACTATCATCAGCAAAAACATAATCAGCCTTAAGAAATGCACTCTTGATTGCTTTTTCCAGACAAACTGGGAAAAAGGAGTCCTCAGTTATGAACTTCAGAATATTATTCTTGACAAATTGTGCTGCATCTGTACCTCCATGACCATCAAACACCTGCTCACACAGTGTGTGACTCAATAAACGCAAAGAACAGGTAACAAATATGATATGGTGGAAAAAGGATCACATTATCTATTTCTTTAACAAATTTTCTGAGTCTTGGATTCATTGGAGAACATTCAAGATGAATGGTTCAATATATTAATAGAATTTAGCTACACACCCCGTAGAAAGCTCCAAATGAAGGGGAACCTGCAATTTCACCTAAATGGTGAGCCAAGTTGTCTATGCAAATATGTTCATCCTCCATATACTGCTTTGGTCCTTTCTCACCGCAGCTCCCAGACCGGAAGATGGGTTGAAAGCTTGAATTTATATCTGATGGTGACTTAATCCCCAACATTCCAAGCTCAAAATCCTTGAAAATAAAAATAGATAGCATTACTTATAATGCATCAAACATTCAGAAAGGCTAAGGCCCAACAGCAGTAGATTGCCAATTAAATGTGTCCAAGTACCAGTAAAAAATTAATCTTTTAATTCACTACTTCTAAAAGTTACAAGCATTGCCCCATCTTGTTATCAGTTGCCCCATCTTGTTATCAGTTGAAATTCAGATATGCTGCCTGCAGAATATAATAAATAAAATACATCTTTCTCAAGGAGAAACGGTTTCTCCTGCTTTATCCTCGTAGAAAACCATAGAATCCTCCATGACTCACAACTATCAAATCGAAGCCTCCAAATGAACAATGAATCTAATACCTTTGCTACCATTAATAACAAGTAATATAGACTAGATAACTTTTTTCAGTTACAAACGACATCATGGCACTACTAAATAGCAACATAAGCTGGATGTAAGTGAGACATTCATTACATTACTACAAGAATTCACTCACAAAATCAGTAGGTGACACCAATGTGGTGGTGCTGATAGAGTGACGTACAACAGAAAGATGCCGTGGTGGTTTCCTGTTAACTATTTGCTTGCCTTCTTCGATGTTCTCAGGTATATCCTCACTCAAAACTGAAACTTTATAATCGTCCTCACCATAACAATCTTTGCCATTAGTTAGTGGAGGTGTAGAATAAATATCCCCAGCCATTTTCCTTCTTAATACATCAACTTACGCTTCGTTCACAAGATCAAGACCTCAATATGCCCCTTTAACAACAAATTATATAGATTTGTACCCAGGATCAATTCAAAGAACCCAATGACACAAACAGATCAACCAATATTATCCTTCTTTCAAAATATCAAAATCAATAACCCCACCTCGATTCCTTCAAAGAATCTCCAAATTATTCTAATCCTCAACACCTCGAAACCCAATCAAATTAAAGACGAAACCTACAAAATGAACCTAACCTCCAGATCAATTTCCCTACTATAAAAAAAACGAAATCGCATCACCCAGAAAAGGAAAAAAATAACGTAATCTAGGAGAATTCGGTAAAAAAATAACTTGAGGGACCAACGGATCCAAATCCCATTAAAAGAAAAAATAAATTCAAACTGAAATCCACTCTTTATCGATAAAATGATAGATAGATGGAAATACACAAAAGAGTCTACAATTACAAGTCCAATACAAAAGAAATCCCTTCAATTGACAAAATATTGGAGAGGAAATTGCATGAGAGATCAAAGAAAATGATACCAAGGAAGCAGGTGCGGAATTTTGTTAAATTTAATTCAGTTAGTAACCGGTGATTACAGGTAAAACTTTCCCGCTTTGGGACACGTGGTGGGTTTTAATTGGTTACAGAGTATAGCAGACCTGATCGCTTCCCTGCAGCGTTTGACCACTGACTCTTGCTCCATCCCATGGTCAGTCAGCTTCTCAATAAGAAATAAATTAAAAAAAAATAAAAAATTTGTAAAGACTTGTTTGATAGGGCAGGACACCATTTTTTGTCTCTTCATCTCTAATCCATTGAATTATATTATGGGCAACTTACGTATCAGTACAAGAATCTTTCAAATTTTAAATTTAGTACCTAGCTTCCCATAATACCCTTCATCCTTTAATTTTTAAATAATTGATTTTTCTTTTATAAATAAAGGCCCATCATGCTTCCGTAAAATAAAATAAAATCTTATACCTATTTGACCGGAGTACCACCGGGTTATATCCACCGTATTTTACGAACTGCTCCTCACAGTCCAACCACACGATCGCAACCGATGGTTACAGACGTAGATTCCTTCAGCAGCACTTGGCACAACTCTAATTCGTTTCCTACCTTAGAGTGTACGGTATAAAATAAAATTTTGAAAATAATACATGAGAGGGGCTTAGAGCAAAGATCTCTTTTATTCAAACACAAACATTTATTTATTACATAGTAACCTCCTGTAGAGGAGGATAAACTTGTTTAGCTACTTATCGTAGCTGAACTCTTAACACTCATAAAACTTGAAAAGAAAATATTACAACCTTGTATGAAAGAAATGGAGAAAATATTTGATGATCCTCACTTCTTTCTTCCTGCCTTATTTATAGAAGGCTCCTTCGGATTTGAACTTCGGATTTCAAATCTTCATAAGCCTTTACAGCTTGCATTGGGGACCATTTAGTGGTTGAGGGGTCTCTGTCTAGATTATCAATCTTGACATCAACTTCGCATCCTCTTTTATCTCTCTCAGATACCATTGACGATGAGTTTCCAATATATCGGCAGTAATTTCATCTCCTTTATATTCTCGGAAATGATTTACTAACCATTTAAGAGCTTCTGCCTCTTTTCTCTTGTATGTTATTCTTCTTTTCAAAACTTTCAAATATACCCTATACATTTTTAAGTTTTGATTCTGGTATGTTAACTGGTTTCCATTCTTTTATAGATGAATTTTCGGGACCAATTAATTTACTTTTTATTCATTGGATTCCTTTTGTGGTATCCAATATGTCATCCACCATCTATTATTGATGGTCCATTTGTCTTTTACCATTAATTAGTGGTTGTCTTGTTTCTACCAATCACATGGTAGTGGTCCTGCTTTTGTAATGGAGGGTCACATTTCCTTTTAATTTTGTCGAGGAATCTTCGGTTTTTTGTATCCTCGAGGAAAATGTGCATATGGTCCTTCCCCACTTGTGCTTGTGTCGGTAAAGTTTTTCCGATCTGATCTTGGTTTGAAACCTTTACCAAACTCCGGTTTCTTCTGGTCTTGGCATTCAAGGCAGATGTTTTCTGACCATCTTCCTATATGTGCCATGTTACAGAATTTTCGGCGAGTCTCTTTGCTTGCCGGCAGCTTGCTGTTCCACAAAAGATTTCTTTTCTTTTCAAATAGATCTTCTGCAAAACTTGTTGTTTTTCCTGTCATGGTATTTAACAGGAATGATCCGTTCACTGAATGATTGTAGAATTTGAACGGAAACTTGACTTTGTCCATCTCAGTGAGACAGACCCAAATACCCCAAGCTCTTCTGGTAGAAATGTCATCTTCAGTTATCGAAGACACCAGGGGTGTTTCTTCTGTCGGAGGGTCCTTGATAAATTTCTGGACATTTGAATCTGGCCTCCTTAGCTTGATGAAATGAAAGGCTTCATGTGTGCCTTTCCCTGCTGGTTCTGGTGCTGCACTGAAAAAATACAATTCCAGAATATCTCCTCTGGACAAATAATCATTGTTTGCCCAAGTTTCGTGAACAGCTTCCTGGATCCATTTTGGTAAACATGAAATTTCTGGAAAGCTGGGTGATGTAGTATAAACTGAGGCAAGAGCCCCGAATTCATACCATGTCTTGACCTCCTTGGGATATGAATTTTGTTTCATCCATACCCTTGGATATTTTCCTGATACATCAACCCTATTGGTGGCTGGGTTAATGCCAATTCTTGTTTTTAATTTCTCCCAATTCTGCTGGTAATCTGAAATGGAGAAATTGTTGTTTCGTTAGTACCAACCTTAGATTTGCCTGTATCAATTCGAGGCCTAAGGTTGATCTCTCCCTCTTCAATCCCCGAGGTGAAGGGTTGACTTGAGGACTCAAGATAAGGATCAGGAGTCTCAATTTTTGTTTCAGTCGACTCATCTGGTGATGATCCCGACTTAACACTTGTGCAAGGGGTATTTGAATCCCCCGCTACAGGTATAGAGTCATGTACTCGAAAACTCTCCATTTGAGACACCAGTGGTCTCTCAATGCCCTGGAGGATAGGCCTTTGCGTTACAGACCATAACTGAGTATATGCCTGTAAACATCCTGTAATTCGATCAGAGACAATTCTCTTATCAGCTTGTTGTAGCCTTCCCGCAACTTCTGCGTTAACAGCTAACTTGTTGAACTCGGTTTGAAGCATTTCAAGGTGTTCTCTCAAATGCCTCTGCATCTTGATAATAGCATCAATGTCAATGCTGTCCATCTCTTGTTAAAAAATTTGCAAGAATATTTTCATGAGATTTTATTATCATAATATCAAAAATATAATTTTGACATAAAGCTTGCCATCGTAATAATCTAGCCTTCTCCGGTTTAGACTCAATTCTATTCCTTAAAAAAGCTTTAACTTGAGTGTTATAAACTTTTAAAGTGAATTTCTTTGCAAGTAAAAATAACGGCCATTTTTCAAAAGCCCTCTTTACTGCATAAAATTCCTTTTCGTTGATATGCCATCTTATGGCTTCTGCATCTGAGAATAACCCACTACAATATCTGCATGGTTGTTCTCCATCTGGTGTGAGCTTTGTTAATACTGCAGCCCACCAATGATCACTGGCATCGGTATACAATACCAGATCATCCTCGTCTTGAGGAATAGCCATCTTTGGAAGATTTTTGCAAACCTTCTTTAAATGGATAAGTCCTTTTGTGTGTTCGTCTGTCCATATAAATCTAGCATCTTTTTTCAACAATGGACTGAACACCTTCCTGTGTTTTGCTAGGTTTTTAATAAACATCCCAGCAAAATTAACAACCCCTAAAAAACTTTGAAGTTGCTTCTTGTCTTTGAGATTCTCTGGAAAATTCTGCACCTTTTCCACTATGTGTTCTTGCAGAATTATTCCTGACTCATCGATTTCAACTCCGAGGAATTCAATCTTTCTTGTAGCAATGACTGCTTTCTTTTCAGATAAAACCAATCCTTCTTTCTTGCAAACATTAGAGAAAATCTCCAAATGTTTAACATGTTCATTCATATCTTTGGATGCTATTAAAACATCATCGATGTAAACAAACATAAACTTAAAATAATCTTTGAAAAGATTATCCATCTTTCTCTGAAATATCTGGGGTGAGTTAGCCAATCCCATTGGTAATACTTCCCAAATATAATGTCCTTGAGGTGTGGAGAAAGCTGTGAATTTCTTGCTTTTTTCCTGCATCCTAATTTGATAGAATCCGGACTTAAAGTCAAATTTAGAGAATATCTTGGCATTGCGAATGCAACTAATCAAGTGTTCTCTACTAGGTATAAAATACCCATCAAACTCCAGAATTTTATTAATTTCTTGATAATTAATAACCAATCTGGGTTTTCCTCCTTTGATTTCACCATGATTTCTTACCAGAAAACCTGGACTGCTATATGGTGACACACCTGCTTTGATCAAACCAAGGTCCAAATGTTCCTTGATTATAATCTGCATATCCTTTTGATCAATGATGTTCATTGGGATAGGTTTACAACGGACAAATTCATACTCTTTGCCTTCTTTGATTTTAAGGCAAGCTCTGAGTTGATTTTTGTCCCACCATGCCAAGGGATCTTCGTTGTAATTTTCTTTGATCCTCTTCTTGACATCTTCCAATGATACCTTGGATTCAAACTCTACTTCGTTTGTTTGTAGAGTTATCTTGAGGCATTCTATATCTTCTGGTTGGAGTTCTTTATCAGCTCTCAACTGGAGCATTGTTTCTCCAAACCGTCTTGAATCCTTCATTTTTGGGTTCAGAAGTTTTCCTGAATCACCACGCTTGCTGCGAAACTGGATCGGCAATTTTCTGTAAAATGCTTCTCGAAGTCTCTGGACTATGATTTTGTGAGCACATGGTGTTGTGAACACTAATCTTCTAGTCTCATTTTCTTGTGTATAGGATTTGAATATTTGTAGGAAATTATTTCCTAACAATATGTCAGCTCCTGTATCATGAAAATAAATTGGTGGTGTTTTTACCTTGTACCAAGGTGTTTGTCCAGCACCGCCAATCATAATTTCAGTCATCTTAATCCCTTTACTTAAGATTAAGATTCTTCTGGAAAAATCTCTTCCAGCAATCTTTGGTAACTCTTCTTCCAAATTATTTGGAAAAACTCCTCGTTTTGCTGTACATATTCCAGCACCTGAATCAATATATGCAGCAAAGTATTCTGCCTTATATTGTTCATACAACATTCCTATTGGAATGTATATGGAGAATGGACTTGTGGTCATTGGATTTTCCACATTTTATCTTCTGCCATAAACTCCATTCCATATTCTAGACGTTTCCAAGGCTTGTGTTCCTCGAGAAACTCTAGTCCGAGAATCAGTCGATCTGATTCTTTTCCTGGAATTCCTTGAATATGGACTTCCAATTCTCCGATATTAATCAGTCCTTGGTAAGTTCCTATCGTAGGTTGTTCCAAATAGTATATTGAATTACATGGAAATTGATTCCTTTGCTTTGTAATGTCAAATACTATTTCTACCTCTTTCCACCCTTCTGGGCATCTAAGTTTTCCTATTGTAGAAAAACTTTTTAGCTCCTGTTGGGTTTCTATGACAGGCCTTTTATCCCATCTGTAACTTGTAATTCTGTCTCCTTGAAAAGATAGTCTTCTTGATTCCAGTTTAAGACTTTGATTCCTCTGTAGAATCGGTTTGTCTTGGATCTGGATATCTGTTTCCTGTATTAAAGGAAACTCAACTCTTTCTGGATAAATTGCCTGTGCAACTTTTCCGAATATCTCAGGGATTTCTATAAACTCGTTTCTAATAAACAATTCAGAATGATGTGTATTAGATAGAGCATATGAAATATGATAGGTAATAGAATATGGTCTATTACCTTCTTTCATCAACCTTTTTTCCTTGAAGTTCTGATGCAATGTCAAGGCTCGGCTGAAATCTCGATCTGCCAGGTTGTAGGCTATCCTTGGATAGATTACTCCTATAATTTTTCCTGCACAGAGGTTTCCTGAGATTGTCCCCAGTACTGAATCTTGTAGATTCCCCATTCTTTTATCGCATATAGCGATATCAATTGGTGAATCTATCCCTTCTTTGAAAGTAGCCTTTATCATAATTTGTATTGCTCCTATATGAATCCAGGACATAGTCCTTGCTACTTCTATTTTGAGTTTTTGTAATTCCTCCTTGATTTCTTCGGAAGGAATTAACTGCATCTCCATTCTATTTCCTGTTAGTTCCATCGGGATTGTCATTTCCCTTCTAGAAACTTTATAGATTAGATGATGCTTTCTGTTTCTTAGGCCAAGATTTCCTAAGAATTTTTCTACTTGTCCTGCAGAGAAACCTTGATATCTCTGTAGACTTGGGTTTTCTCTCATGATTCTTTGAACCATGTTATGAGATATTGTTGTCTGGCTGAAAAACCCAGACAAATCTTCATGTGTTTCATGTCGAAACACCTCGTCTTCAGTTAGATTCCGATTCTGTTCCATCATATTCTTCCTGACTTAAAACTTCTTCTTCTTCATATATACTTTCATCTGAGGCAATGTCCTCAAATCGGTATACTTGAATAAGATCTTGGTAGTAAACTGCTTCTTCAATATCCGGTGTAGGATCAAAGCGTTTAATACATCTTTTTTCGTTTTCTGGACAATTGGTCGAGATATGACCTCTTGCTCCACATGTCCAGCAATTGCAGTCCTTGAAACTTTCATTGGCCCGAGTATGAGCTCTTCTGAAAGTTTTCTTGGTAGGTGTTCTTCCTGTGCTTCGAGATGTACTCGATGCTTGGGATGATATCCTACTCCTCGATGGTCCGCTTCTTTGTCCAGATTTATAAGATCTGGCTTTCTGTCTAGACCATACAGTTCTTGGTTTCCAAAAACTTCTTCCACTTCTTGCATAAGGATGAGTTCTAAAACTTTTTCTTCTATGCTTCTGTGGTTTACTTCCAATAATTGTTGGAAGATCATTTTCCTTACAACACAAAGGAGTTCTTTTGTTGATACCCCTTAATCGTTTGTAATTCTTTTGTAATGCTGCCATGTGACACCATTTTGCCAATTTTCCTTTGAGGAAAGAGGTTCTTCTTGCCAACGTATCTGGATTGCCAGGTACATATTCCCTTATGAGCATTTCTCTCCAAGGGCTTGGCATTTTTGCGAAGAAAAGCTGCATAGCTATATCTTCTTCGACTCCTGAAATCCATCTATATTTAGTGAATAACATAATGTATTCATCCACTAAACATATGTCATGTAATTCAAGACTATACAGAGCTTGAGTGTATTTCTTTTTCTTCTCTGTATATTGACTATTAAAATAGTCTACCCCTATAAAATGTGCTTTAAATAGGGTAGCCATTTTCCCAGCGATCTCACTAAGAGATTCTCCGACTAGGATTGACTCCTTCATATCTAATGAAGTCATATCCCAAGCAATTTTTACTGATCACATAAGACTCATTTCTAAAAGTTTAATGAATCCTTCTTTATTGAGATCGAGCGTACCTGCTGCGATTCTCATAGCAGATGTCCAATCATCTATGAGATCTTCTCTGTTTTTGAAGTCTAATACATCAAGGTTAAGCATAACCCCGTAAGGATGTATAGGATCCAAAACAGTTTTCCCATAGGGTGTTTGGTGCAAAGGAATTTGGTTTCTCCTTGCCCTTGTCCCTGCTGGGTGTGATCCTCCACCAGTGTGGAAATCAGATTGAGATTCTCTCATGTTTTCATCTTGAGATCCCACACTTTCTCTTGGTGGTGCTTGAGAGGATGACCAGGTTATAGCAGGTGGGGTTTCCCCTACTGCTCTGTTCATCTTCAGATCTACTACTTTGAGATTTGCAAAAGATTCTGCAAGCTCTTGTAGATCGTCTAAACCAATCTTTTCTAAATTTGTCATCAGATAAATTTCTTTTCTGAGACAGACTTGATTAGATTGATCATTTTTTCTTCTTCAGTCAAAGGTTTTGACACTACTCTGGCCTTCTCTTGTTGATGTAACAAAGGTTCAGTACCAAAAGATGGTGGTAACCAACATCCTGAAGTTCGTCTACTAGAACTTGGTTGTTGTTCTAGTTTCTGAATTCTTGTTTGAATATCCTTTAATGTCACAAGAATTTCTTCTTGTTTCTCTAGGATTTTCTCGACTCGTTGTGGTACATAATATAACAAAGTGCCATAACTTTGTACTGTTTTCTGAATTTCTCTAAGATCCAAAGAGAGCTTAGAGGAATCTGGTACTATCTCCAGAAATTTATTATTCTGAATCATAAATTTTTACTTGAGGGTGCTGTTGCTTCCCTTCGTAAGTCTTCTGTCTATACAGATCCATTGTTCTCTGAAGAATTTCTTCTGAGTAGATTTTGAAGTATGTTTTTACGGTTCTTTAGACCTTGTAAACGCATACCTTTTGTTCTGAATTTAGTGAAGCATGTACTTCGCTGTAATTCTTGTTCTAATTGAATTATTTCCAGGGAGATAAATTCAATTTCGGACTGGATAGTAGTCCCTGGCATATTTAACAGATCAATGAAGATCTGGTCTTTTCGACCTGTAAGAGTCTACCTTTTGTGTATGCAAGGTTTAGTAAACCCTGCTGTCTTTCATCAGGAGATAAGTTTCCTCTGTTCTCCTGTTTCTGATATCTAACAATAGTTAGATGAACTTGTGTATATTCTAAAATATTGGAATAGTTCTTGTAAATTATTTTTCTCGAACTAAAGTTCGGATTCATAATTTTCGAAATTCTCCTTCTCATACATTTAGTTACTAGTGATAATAAAATTTGTGTTTGAAATAAATTAACCTTTCGCTCTGATACCATTTTCGGGAGCGCGAGGATCAATTAAACTCAAAATAGAAGACAAGGGTATTTTTGGCATTTTTTTTAAAAATTTTCTCTCTCCAGGTACTAAAACCAAATTTCATATGTTTTGGGTACTGATACCCAATTAATCCTTATATTATTACAAGATTTGAACCAAAATAGTACGCTTTTAAAAAAATATTTTTTACTTTTTCATTTAGTTCAAAAAAATTATTCCACGAAACAACAAATTTTACATATTGCATTTGAAACATAATGTTGCTTAATTATTCTGCACACGCTATGCGTGTATGAATAATCTTTTTATAATTATCGAGGGAATAAAATACTTAAATTAAAAAAATAAAATAAAAATATTTGTTGAAATAATAATAAAAACAAAATTGTAATATTTGTATCAAATAAAGACAAAATTGGAAGAAAAAATTGATGCCTATTTTTGTCTCTATTAAGACTAACCTTAATATATAATATAGATATGGATACACAATTTAAAATATTAAAGATTAAATAAACAGTCGAATAAATTATAAAAGAAAATTGAATATAAGATTAAATAAACAGTCGAATAAATTATGAAAGAAAATTGAATATTAGTAAAACATTCACGTAATAATCTAATTTTTAATTGAAAAATTTCGGAGAAAACATAATTCAGCGGAGAAAACTCATAATGATTTTCTAGATATTAGTTACTTTACATACGCGATGTGTGTGTACAGTCTTTTTTATCATTATCGATGGATTAAAGTGAAATTTGATAAATTATGGAGTGACTAAATTGATATTTGAATTATTGAAATAAAAAAATAAAAATAAAAATGTATGTTGAAATTTAAAAAAACAAAAACAAACAGGTAATATTAGTATTATATAAGAGAAAGTTGGAAAAAAAATTGATGTCTTTCCTAAATACTCCTGTCTTCAACTTTAATAAAATAGTCACGGGTTAAATTTGTGAGACGGATATCTTATTTAGGTTATCCATGAAAAAGTATAATTTTTTATGCTAAAATATTACTTTTTATTGTGAATATAGATATGATTGACTCGTCTCACAGATTAATATCCGTGAGACATTCTCACGTAAGACCCGCTGCGAAACCCACTCATAGAATAGATATAGTTAACTTGATTTTCTAGATATATATCTCTCTTTACACAAAAGGGCGAAAGGGCACAAAAAGCAGGTGGAGATGGTGCTGAGTGTGTTGAAAGGGGAGCCTCTAGTGACGAAATTGGCGGTGGTGGCTAAGTACGGCGTGCTTCCGGCAGCTATGTTGGCCGCCGTGGTGTACTCGCCACCCGATTATGCTCGACCGAAAAAACCATCGCCAGCTTCTTCTTCCCAGTAGGCAGAAGCAAAGGTCATATTTTGTGCTTATCTGTTAACCTTTTCGGCATTCTGCTTTTGTATTTCTCGATTCCGACGTTGCGATTAGGGTTTGTATCTTCTTAGCTTTTTCTTTATGTTCGATGGATCTACTCCGATTTTGGTTTTTGTATGGCTTGAATAGAAAGTAATTGAGATTGGAACTTAATTATCTATTTGTCATAGCTACGTGTCATAGAAACGATTGAACGGATTCGGACATTATTGTGAATTATGATACTTCAAAAAAAATTGGAAAAAAGATTTGCGGGCTGTTTTAGAAATGCTAATTGAACCACGGTTGTGTACGAAGATTGGAAGAAGATGATGGCGACCTCACGTCACAATATTTTCTTAAAGCGATAGGTTTGGTGAAAAAGAATAGTCATTTTGCAAATTATTTAGCTTCGGAGTTGGGTGGAATTCTTTGTTTCTCCTTTCAGATTCTTATAGCATCTTTCCTCCGTATGTTTCTTACATTTATTGCTTCCTCTTTAAACCTTTGCGCTAGAAGGGAATAAGATTTTCTTTACTTGATGTCCATTTGAAGTTGAGTTCAGAGTTTCACGGTTTCCTTTTTGTTATTGACGGCTTCATGTCGTTCAGTTATTTTGCTTTGAGAGGGACCTAGTTATTAAATTTCAAGTGCCATGCAGCACGACTTCAATTCAGAAGTGACATTTGATCGTTTTCTTGCATTTGTTCCCTTCAAATTTTAGATAAATTATGCAAATGATACTGGATTGTCTTGTGATATTGTTTTTATGCAGGTTTTTTGGCTGATGGAATGTGGATCTCTTTGTTGCTCTCCTGATATGTCGGATGAATGTGGTATGCAATAATTATTTGATTTAGTTCTATGCAACCGCTGTAAACTTTTAGGATCTTTGGCATTTCATGCCTCTTGAAGGGCATTGTAATACTTTCTTGATTTTGAGTTTCCAACGTTCTAATGAATTTAATAAACGCTTATGGTTTCTTACCTATTTCTCATGTACGGTGATTTGTCTACTTGTGTAAGCACAAGGATTTGAAATTTAGATGACTTGGTAATAATCTGGAACTGCCACTCTGCAGCATATGCCGATTTTAGGTACATCGAGCCTTTGTAGTCCTATCTCATCTTATAACTCGAAAAAAGGTCTCTGATTTGTCATTTCATTTATTTTACGATAATGTTACTCTCTAGGCACTTCCAAGCAACAAATATTCAATTTTTTGTACAACTCCTTGGGTATAATTTGTCATGTAATTCTCAATGCACTGCCAAGCAACTCGAGTTTCACATAAAACAATGGATTCCTCATTTCTAATCATCTTCGTCGTTCAAGGTTTAGTCATAAATCTACCGAAGTGCGACTGTAAATCTCTCTTCTTCACTACACTCTATTTGAAATTAAAGAAATCCCCCACGTACCTATTTAATCACGACCAAGCTTTAACTTTGTTACCTTAAAGTTTTGGTGTCTTTCTACCCTTCCCCAGTCCTTTTCGTAATTGAAGATTTTCTTAAACAATATTATCTGTAGATCCCGGAATGACGAAACCTATGTAAAAGGCCACAGACATGTAAAATAACACTTGAGTATGTCGTGTAGATAGAATAGGAAGTAGGATTGCTCTTTAACGCACTCAACTCTCTTCCATGGAGGAAAATTGAAGCGTGTCTCGAACCAAAAATTAACATTAAAAGAGAAAATGAAGTGTTTTCAAACTCTGGATTGTGACATATTTTGAATCCCATTTCATATGAAGGGTGGAAAGAAAATTCTTGGTGAGGTTTTAAGGAATTGTTTGGCTGTTAAACTTTGAGAGTCTAGATCATATACTTGCACAAGTCCTCGATGCTAAAAGAAGTTGCATGTTCTTTTTTAAAAAAATAATAATTACATGTTCTAACATTTTCTTAGGATTCTAACATTTTCACTTGGTTAACAAATTTAACTGGGTAGGACCTCATATTTCTAGATGGGTGGAAGTCACATGACGCATATGTGACAAAAACTGTAGCTTAGCGAGGGCTACATGCATATATGCATATCCTCCGAGCCTTATTTGGACAATAAAGTATTTTCTGTTTAATCTCGAACTTTAGATTATTTTATCAATTGTATTTGGCGAGAGTCGATTATAAATCAATGTTATAAAAATACAAACCCATTTATTTGATCCTACTCAAGAGAACAAATTTTATCCATTTTTTTCCTTTGTGCGCGAGCGTATATATGAATATAAAAAAATGCTACCTCAAGACTCGACCCGCCGGCTTGATAGTATTTTTTAATTTTTTTAAAAAATAATAAATGAATTTTTTATTCCACATCCGTGATATTTAGGAATTTAAATGGATGAAACACGTGCAAGAAAATTAAATTTAAAAAAATGCACATACTAACAATATTGTTTTGCAATAATCAATGAAGTATACTAAAATTCCAACCCCAAAAAATTTTTTTTTTTTACTGAAATTTGACAAGCTCGTTGCTTCACAATCTTTGTCTTCAGAAATTAAACGTGGCAATCATTTAAAGATCTTCACAATCTTTAGAAAAAAAAGGTATAAACTCTGTTGTCCGGCACAAAAAAGAAATGGCAATTTCAAACAAG
Source organism: Primulina eburnea (assembly GCF_022965805.1). Lineage (NCBI taxonomy): Eukaryota > Viridiplantae > Streptophyta > Magnoliopsida > Lamiales > Gesneriaceae > Primulina > Primulina eburnea. The sequence continues at coordinate 64,183,838 of NC_133101.1, read as the reverse complement.
TATCTAAAAATTATTTCTTTCAAGTAAAAAAATGTTAAATTAAATCACATAATTTTTAGTTTCAAATTAACACGAACATGGTCTTCGAAAATTATTATTACACTTGTGTCAGTCAATGAAATTAGTATACAAGAATTGAGGTTCCTACAGCATCAAGTGTAAAAATCTAGCCTAATGGAGAAATCATTTACAATTAAAAACCCCGGCATATGTACAGGGTAATCTCAAAAAAGAAGGGAGGGAGGCAGTCTTGAAGAAGCTGACAAATCTTATGTTCTACAATTGTATTTTATCTATCGTTCTACCACATGTTTGAATGAATGAATGAATGACATGAATAGAACATAAGATAAAATACAATTATATAAAACAAAATAGATTAACTCATTGCAGCTTCCTTGTCGTCAGTCTGTGCAGTTGCCATGACCATGTAGCCAAGACTATCACAAGCCACATCCCAACACACATCCAAAGTATAACCAACCATTTTGGCATGGAATTAGGAAATAATCCTGGAAAATCAGCAATATAGTTAATCAGGTCCTGTTGAATTTAAGACACTGACGAGTAAGGTTGTGATCGCACCTTTTCCAAACTTGACGCAGATGAGGAGTTCCACTATGCATATAGCAAGGGAGAGCCAGCATAATGCTCCCACTTTCTTCACCGGTTTCCTAAATATAACCGAACAAGAGATCGTGTCATCTCATGAGAAAATCGAAATTTTCGTGCATGCGTAGCAGCACGTGCAAAGTGTGGAAGAAAAGAGAAACACCTGTCCTGTAGGTAAGAATTATACTCGCGAATTGTTGGCATAGCAATTAGCCACCACAAAACTAGCCTGTATACGATGAGGGGGTTTCGAGGAGGAATCCAAAGACAGAACTTCAAAAGAATGTATTCAGCTCTACGGTCAAGAAAATTATGCAAAGGCTAAGAACTTGAATGAATCGCAATGGACCAAGAAAAGGGTTCCATTCATCTTTATCCCACAGGGCCGGTGTAAACTGCCAAAGTGTTCTTTTCACCTGAAAAGTTCAGACTAAGCAATTATTTCCTACTTCTATGTTTCGCACAACATAGTCAAATCATGGCACCAAGATTGAAGCCCATGACAATATATGTAACGAGTTCATAGCTGCAAATAAAGAAATGTTACAAACCAACGTACTTTGCTCATGATGTTTGGCTGCCGGCTTATTCCAACCCACTCGTAAGTTTTACCATCAAAATATCGAACAGTATGCATTCCAGCCCAAATACCTGTTATCAAGCACATAATTAGTAGCCAAGTTAAATTCTATTTTACCCCCCAAGTTTGGGTTTATAACTTGCCAACCGAGAAATGTGGTAAAACCATTCAGGTCAGTTAGCCATCGAATTAGTCATTTAGGTTGACATTCAATTCATTTGAAAAATTAGCAGGTACATGTTTATACCCATATTATACATATACTAACAGCATTATCACTGCCAAAGCTAAATATGATGAATTTAAAGAACAGAAGGAGAATGATAATAACTTCATACCGAACCAGTTGCAGATTAAGACATCAAGAATGATGCTGTCCCACCAGCATTCATTGAAATTTGGTAACATGTGCCTAAACGTAAACTGAAAACACAAGACAAAAAATCAAACAAAAGACACATATTTACAAGTTTCTAGAAACTGAATGGAGAGGATCAGAACCATACACAAGATGAAGGCCTACCTCCATTAACTCAAATCCAATCGAAAGTGCCCATAGAAGAGGCTGATTACGTATCATTATAGCTTTCCCCCACCATCCGAGGATATGAGCCAGAACAAACTCATCAAAAAGTGTCTCCTAAAACATATTAAACCAAAGTGTATGTAGATGATCACAATATCAATTTATGGTAAGACAAATATAGATATCAAAGAAGGAATGTGAAAGTAGAAATCATACATAAACGTTCTTAAACCTGCTTGTTGGATTTTCAGGCATATAAATTCGGCAATCAGCTCCATAGGATCTTTCGGGAAGTTCTGTATCGGAAAATTTGCATATAGCTTCAGTAAACAATGATCCAACAAAGTTCCAGTGATCTATAATTCGTGTTGACTACAAGGCTGATGATGTAAAACTTACAAACCTAACTTGTGAGCTTTTCACACCAGCTTGAAAAATACATGATTCAAATTCGAAATAAATGATCTCAAACTGAACTCTAGTATGCTTGATAATTTTTTAGCTAAATTCAAAGACAAATTGTTTCGTTTTTTATGGCTAGCACACTTACACAATCTCACAAGTCACAATTAGAGTATTTGCTGCTATAGTTCAATAATAAAATTCGAAACAAAGCATCGATCGATCCCAATGCAGTAAAATTCCCGAGCTTCAAGATGGTTCAATGAAAAATTATCTCAAGCTCTGACTTAATAAAATACTAGTATTTGACTTATTTCAATATTTGTCACCCCAAGTGATGACATGCAGTACCACAACCAAATAAGAAAAACCAAATTATTTGACGGATTAATATAATGCCCAAATCCCTTACCGACACCTAGATCTGGATGCAGGTATCTCATGAAATGTCGAGCATCATCACGCCTCTGGAAATAACAAATGTTCAGGGGCATCAAAATCCTCAATAAGAAAAAAGGAACTGAAACGTTTAAATTTGTCCTAAGATCAATCACTGTATTTACTAAATTACCAAGTTTTCAATCACACATTAATGCTGCTAATCAAAACATAAATTAATCAACACATATTAGCTCTGCTACATATATATCCATGCAAAGTGCGAATAGTAACCTTCCTTTTTTGGTTCAACTATCGAACGATGCCCAATAGAAGATAAATCATCAATATCTATCATGGTGGTACACTATTTGGGAAAACATATCCAGGTGATTTATGTGCGCCACTTTATAGCATGATAAATAATGGCAATAAATTTATTCCTTGTCACTACCAAAAAAAAAAACTAACACTCGTCAAAGTAACTTCGCAGAAACAAGTTCAAATCTGACCTGGAAAAGCAAAAATGTCAATGCGGTGAGGTAAATGACAGCCATTCCATGGACAAGGCGCCAAATTGCAGGATGCGGCCGAGATAGTACACTATAAGAAAATATACGATCTTAATGGGTGATGGACAAATGAAAATTGACATGCAAACAGGTAAGTATAGAAATTTGAGCACCAATTCCAACATTCATGAAGATGTTCCATGGTAAAATTCACTAAAGTATCGAAACCTTGTAAAAAAAATTTTAGCCTCTCCTATTCGCCAATATTGGCAACATTTTGGTAGGGAAAAAATACCCCACATAAGAAATGAGCTTGTTTCTTGTCTTCCCCACGATGTTTGTAACTTTGGATGTGTGGGAACATATAAAACAGATGCAACTCCGTTTTACTTTGTAATGGACAATAAATAGGTTCAAGTAAATTACCGATAATCAAAATCATGTGTTTTGATTAACGCATAGAAACCGTCTTTTCACATCTGATTACTATATGGGGTACACAATAAAACAAATAAGTCAGCTTTCCTAATATACATATAAAAGCAAGTGAATTTAAAAATCCCGAGTAACTGCTTCAACCCGAGATGGAAAAAAACAGGAATCATGCACAACGATATCATCTATTATTAAATTTACTGTAAACTGGGATAAAAAAGGAATCTGTTGTTATAAAACAGAAGTATATGAAGGAGCTAGCACCTACGTCGAAGGAGCTTGTAACAAGCAATAAGCGAGAAACACTGCAATCATTGCCCATACACCCCTGAAAAAGCAGTAAGAGAGAGCATTTGAAGTTTGAACAAGTCTATAAAAGAAACAAAATAAATGAAAAAGGGACATGTGAACACAGTAAAATAAAAGACATGAGGTAGATTGCACACAATTTAGCAAATGCTCACCTTTTCACAGAGGTGACAATATCATTTTCAGCACTACCTTCAGGATCAAGCACCCCGCTTGCGCATCTGGAAGAATGTTCAAACAGGTAGATTAGAGCAGAATTAAAATCTTCCAACTAATTCAGTGTTTCATTAGATGCTTCTTTTTTGTTCTCGTATTATTTTTCCATTATTTCAAGAAGAAAAAAGTTGCCAAAAGTTGATTCGTTAATGAAACATGCAAGCGATGATTTATAGATCCAGATGAATAGAATAGACCCAGTAAGCTGATAATCAATTGGTCCATCATCAACACAATCTTGGAAAACTGAAAATTTTGAAGGACTAAAAAATTAAGCAACTTACATGAGAAAGCATGCACCAATAAATAAAAATGTAATGGTATGCGGCTTGTATGCCCAGGAAGTCCATAGATCAAACTCATAATCTATACTTGATGAATTCACATCACCATTTTGATGTGGAACAAAATCCTTAAGTCTGGCTTTCTGATGACCGTTAACTTCCATACTACAAAATATCAGCTACGAAGATTTCTCACTGCAAGTCAAGAAATAAAGTGATTGCATGCATAACCTTCTTACAAGGTACATAATATAAATAGAAAAATAACAAAAGAACATATCCTTTACAAGAAGAAAAACGAGGAAAATGACAAACAAAAAATCATTAAAACTATTTGCACTTGATGCATTTGTTAATACCCCGATTTCTTTTTAAAAAATAAACCAATTTCCACTGCCATCACATGGTGCAAAAATAGCAACAGATCCTTCCTGTCCGTATTAATGTTGTGATAGAATGAAAAATATGGAGGACACCTTCCAAGAATCAACTCGCAACTCCCACGTTTTTTCTTGCGCAAACAGAATCTAGACCCAGGATCATGGACAATATCTAAATATAACTTATAAACACTTAATTGTGTAAAATAACAATATTAATATACAACACATAGCAGAAGGTGAGATAACAAACATCAAGTAGCAACGGTGATATCCATTCTCACCGGTGATATCTATTCTCACCTTTGCTAGCCTTATTTTAAACATACTATCCTACGCATCAAAATACAAGCATAAAATGGCTTGCGATAACTCAAAACTTCCCTGGTTAAAAGGTGTGTAATGAGAATAAAAATAAAAAAAGCCAGACATTGTAACGATAAAAGAATCTTTCTGTTCATATTAAGTTTCAGAAGACAACTATGAACTACAGGAATCAAGATAAGAATCTTAAGTACTTTTATACCTTTACGCTTACAAAGACCAAATAGCCTTGTGTAATCCATGAAAAGTAAATAAAAACCTTACAAAACAGGCTGTATAGAATTAACTAAATTTTCACCGAAGGATTAAAAAAACAGACAGGATAAAATTGAGGTCACCATCAACCCGGACTAATATCAAAACCAAACCTCAGAAAAAGCTTTTATTGCATGCAATTAAAAAGCAACAAAATGAAGTAAAATCATTGAACCTACAAAAAGTCACTTTCCAACTAAAATTTCGATTAATTAGAGAAAAATAAAGCTGACCCATCATTCGAAGAACAGTGCATGCTACAAAAGAACGATCCCTGAAATAATTAAACGAGACAATCATCCCCAAACAAGTACAACTACCTGCATAATCATGCATACATCTCATATACAATCCAAATACATTAATTCAAAGATGTAAACTAGATTCAATCCAAGAGCAATTAGTGCGATGTAACAAGAAACGGGTCGTTTAATTTGTAATCAAAATGAACAATCTCCATACTGACGTCGAGATAGGCTGGTAAGCGATACCCCAGCAGCACGATTGGATGGCAAAGCAACCTCTTCCGTCAGATCAAATACAAGGAGAAAGAAATCAAGAATGCGGGAGCCAGAGTTATCTAGATTTGGGAAAGAAGACGAAAGAAGCAGCAAGAACAGCTCCACTAAAAGATAACTCGCACTCAACACATCCGATCACTGGTAAGTTTGTGTGAATGTAATGTATATTATGTATGAGTGTTTATGTGTGTGACGATATATATAGCGAATGTTCGTGTACAAAAAGGAGCAATTTTTTGCAGTGAGAAAGCGAAAGATCGGGTTTTGATTTCAGCAATGGCGAAAAGGTAGTGACGTGCGAAACGGTACGGTGGTCAAAGCTTGGACTCTTCGTTGAATTTTTGCTATAATTTGTTTTTAAGTTGCCATATTAATTCTGTATAAACTCGCGAGTTTCCGACAAAGAAAATTTCATATCAAGGAAAGAGAATTTCATCGATTCATAGAAATTGATTACTCATCGATGCTATATACTTGTGATAATTTCATTTTTCGTCTAATGTAGTTTCCATATTTAATATAATTTTCTCCACTATTTTTTCAGTATACCCCAAATATATTTCCACCTCTTAGTCCTGGATTTTGAACTGAAATCATCATTTGCAAACAAGGTAGAATATATTTCTAGAGGACGTTCGAGTTGGTAGAATAGATGGATTTTTGATTAATAATCATGAGTTCGATTTTTTCTTATCAATATTTCTCAGACGAGTCTGTCGTACATAGTTTGTCTAATACTATTTACTAAACTGGTGTGGTTTGCAAGCTATTGTGTTATATAAAAGATTTAGCCAATGTACATAAAAATTAACGGTTATGATTGTCATCTTCATGAAAATAAATAAATAAATGGAGTTGAACCTCATGTTAGAAAAGACATAGAGTTATTATATCCAACTGATTTTTTTTTTTCAATATTTCCCAAACATGAACAATAAAAGAATCTAAAAGGTAAAATCAAAACTGTTTATATATATATATATATATATATATATATATATATATATATATTTCTCAAGTGTCTATTATTATTATTATTATTATTATTATTATTATTATTATTATTATTATTATTATTATATCACGGGGAAGAAATAAATAGTGGTAATTGTTGCGTAATATTTAGACCATTTAAAGGTCCACTTTCTTAACATGATGACGTGATTGCCTAAATGTGGGAAACTATAAGCTTTCAGAGTGTGGCCATTAAGGATTTTTTATTATCCAATAAGAAAAATTTAAAAGTCCCATCAACTTAATTAGTGTTTGCATTGTTTCCACACGAACATAATTCAATATAATGTCTCAAATCTTTCGTACATAACTTCGAATTCTTTAAAATCCCACTAATTTGAAATAATTTTTATGAATCCAACAAAATCTCACCAATATTTGTGGTTTTAACTTCATATTTCAGACAGGCGAAACCATGATTTCTCTGTGCTATTTCAGGAGAAGAACTCCCTTTAATTTGTATGTATAAATTAATTAAACCTCTCATATTGGACGGGGGATCCATATATATTATTGTTTGGGAAATAAAAAATTATTGCTGTAACACAATGCAGGAGGTAAAACACACTCATGCAAATAGATTTTGCCTTGCATTTGTCATATTCCAATTCCCCACAAATTAAATCATTTTTTACTAATTAAAGTGAATAATTTATAAGACTAATGAGTGATATATAAGGACAGTTCAACACATAACAGTAAACTTGACTATGATATCATGTTAATATTATGATTTGACTTAATTCTAGTTAAAAAGATAGCTTCAGAGGAGGATTGTGCAAGTCCATATAGACAATCCAATATATAACGGTAAACCTGACTTTGATATCATGTTAATGTTACGACTTGAATTAATTTCACACTAAGAGCTAGCTCAAAATTAAAAGAGGATTGTACATGTTTATATATATATATATATATATATATATATATATAAGTCTAAAAAACTTAATTCAATTGATATGAGACATCTAATACAAAGAAGGACACATTTCAAGTCACATCCAGTTTATTTATTTTTAAAAAGAAAAAAGAAAGAAAAAGAAGCTTTAGCGTCAATTCAAATGAATAATGGATTAGTGGTATGTACTGTAATGGTGGCCAATTCACCCCAGCAAACACAGTGTTGAGTACAAAATGTGGTCACACATTGAGTTGGATTAGGTCGAAAATCACAACGTAGGCCATATGATTTCCTCCAAATTTTTACAAATATAAAAATACATTTAAATTTAGTGATGATATTTTTTCTATGTTCTAACATAATATATATACTAGTTACTCTTCACACGCGTTGCGTGTGTGTACAATCTTTTTTATCATTATCAATAGACTAAAGTGAAAATTGACAAATTATAGAAGGTCTAAATTGATATTTGAATGATTGAAATAAAAATAAAAGTGTGTGTTGAAATTAAAAAACAAAAGTGTAATATTACTATAACTGTAAGGGTAAAACTGGAAAAAAAGATGGTGTCCTCCTTGACAGTTTTTCTAATGTGTTCAGCCTTAATAAATAGTATATATATATATATATATATATATATATATATATATATATATATATATATATATATTATTTAATTAATTTGGCAGTGACACGTAATGAAACAATGGAAGCAGCATAGTTTCCCAAGTTGTCTTGGGCTAAGATTCCATTTCCCTCAAAATTATCAACCTAATCAATTACATGATTCCGACAGCCATATCAATGTTGCATTTCCAGGACACGCACTTTACTATTCTATTACTATTATTATTATTTTTACTTTTTAAAATTACAATTATACATAAAATATATATAAATAATATAGTATTTACAACGCATAATATTTTTGACAGCCAAAAAAATTATTCGGATAGTTTACATGAATTAAATATAGATATGGTACAATGTGGTATCTTTTTGATAAATTTAGTGACATATTAGATCGTGGGCAAAAATAAACTGTTTTATGCTAAATATAAAATTTATGGTACACATATTTCAAACAAATCATTGGTGACCATACAATGTGCTTAAATTTAAAGTTACATCGTGATTCATGATTTGTTTTTATCAAATTATCCATATTTGAAATGCATCATTAAATTAATTAAATATTATAAAATAGCAGAACGTTGAAGTCTGATTGATTTTTTGGCAAACAAATTTTTTGAAGATTGTAAAAAAAACGAGCATTGATGTCTGATGAGATGCTGGTACTGAGGCCCTGAATTTGAATTTAATTTAATAAATACTTGGTTTAAATGGGATGTTATACTCATTTGTTGACAGCCGGACGGTGGAATGAACCAAGAGCCAACACTTCATACGTATTTTATGTTGTTAAGTTTCGAGCCAATGAAATATTTAAAAATTGAGAAATATTGAAAATAATCTCTTGTAAATACGGAAGATATAAAACATATAGTAAGAGAAATTGTAAATGGTGAAAATTATAGAATTCAGGCTTTCTGACATAGCCCACACAGGCATCATTCAGTTTTATAAACCTCATCATAAAACCAGCAGATGTCAACTCCATCTGAAGGTACAAACGCGACCGAGTCCTTTATAAGGAAAAACTAGCACTGCACCAGTTGCCTTACTAAGATTTTTTCAAGCATGCATAATTAAAGCTAAAAAGCCAATAAAAAAACAAAGGAGGACATAAAACAAGCTCTTGTATGCAATCTCCTCAGCACCCAAAGCTAGCAGAAGGCGTCACTAACCAAACACCAAAAACCTAGCAGTAAACGCAGCTTTATCGGCGAGGATTCACTTAGTACGTGTAACCTTTGACGAACATTCCCTTCTTAGCCTCCTCACTCTCATCCTCGGCTGAGTATTTCCCCAGCTGGGCCAATGAGTTTGCCTTTGCACGCACCAGAAGTGATTTCTGTGCAGCCTCTATATTCTCTGGGTGTCCTTGCCATGTCTTTAGGACACTGTTCTGCAATGCTCGAGCATAGGAGAAGGAAACATGCCATGGGTTGGGACTTTGGTTCATCGCGTTGAGGTTCAATGTCGCTTCTACTTCAGATTGTCCTCCTGACAAGAACTAAAAGATGAAAAAAATACGTTAGAATGGTGTGTCGTCCAATGCAGGCATAAATATAAATGTTGGCTTTGGCAGATAAAACAAGAAAAACATGACTTACGATACGATTTATTTCTCATGCAAGTATTCACTTCAAGCTGTACCAATTACTCTTGAATTTGTTCAATGTTGTATGAAAACAACCATAATAAGACTCATAAACTCATTATAAAGACGACTTAGTAGTTAATTTCACTTAATTAATAAATTTGCTAATGTTAGCAAACTACTTTGGTATCAAGGCCTTTAAAGAATCATAATTACCAGTGTTCATAATTCGATTAAATAACATAAACAAACCGTAAATGAACTAAGCCAAATAAATTATTTGGTTACCATAGATATATAACCATACCTTAACTCACCGGTACCCTATGTGGAGCAAGGACTATAAATGATCAAACAACTTAAACAAAAAGGTATAAAAAAAATTCTGCATAAAAACCAGAAGAAACAGAGGGTAGTAGTTATGAATTGTGACCACTAACGAATGCATGAGTTAGTACCATGATTCCTGGAACAGTAGGAGGCACTCTTCTTTTGAGCATAGTGAGAGTATACTTGGCGATGGTTTCTGCAGAAGCCTTCTCTTTGTGGTCAGCACCGGGAGTTACCATGCTAGGTTTAAGTAAAATCCCTTCAAAGGCAACACTATTCTCTGCCAAGTAGTAGAAGACCTCAGCCCAGACTTTCTCTGCCACTTCAAGAGTCCTCTCAATTGGGTGGTCTCCATCAAGAAGAATCTCAGGTTCCACAATCGGCACAAGACCATTATCCTGCATACAAAACACGAAATACGTCTAGCTTTCTTCGATTCGAGGTTGAGAATATCATAAAAGATGGAACTGGAATAAATAGATGTATTGACATTTTAAAAGATACCTGAGAAATGGCAGCATAGCGAGCTAGACCCCAAGCTGCTTCTTTAACAGCCAAAGCAGAGGGACCACATGGGATGCTCACAACAGTTCTCCTATATTACTTGGATTCAACGGAATCAAGGGTGGTAAATAAACTAAGATTGTGTTCCATATTTCAAACTTGACTTTAGGACAAAGACAGTACCATTTCGCAAAACGAGCCCCTTGCTTATAGTATTCAGCAGAGCGGGATGCCAATCCGTCTAAACCCTGGCACCAAGATTCATTGTTTGATCCTGGTAGAGGAACCAAACCCTGTCGTATAAAATAAAAGGAAACACAGAAAGTAAGAAATTAACAAAGAGGTCAAAGCATCACAAAGTATTTTGTAGGCAGCATGAAACATTATGTCAAACATCATTCTATGGATATGCTGTTGTATATTTCAAACCAAATTGACCTTCATTAAAAGCTCACCTTGTCAACTTTGATACCAGGTACAATATTCTCATCACGCAAACAATCCACAAATTTTTTCCCATCTGTCGTGGACTGGTAAAGTGTCTCCTCAAAGAGAATAGCGCCAGAAATATAATCACCAAGGCCAGGAGTAGTCAGCAGAAGTTGCCTATATGCCTGTCGGTTGGTTTCTGTGTTGTCAAGTCCAATGGAAGCCAAGCGCTTTCCGCAAGTAGCATTTGATTCATCAATTGCAAGTATCCCCCGACCTGGAGAAGCAATTGATTTCTATTTCCAACAAAAACAAACATAAACAACTTCAGCAAGGACAATAAGCTTTAAGTCACAAATCATAAGCAAATGCAGTAAACCATTGGATGTTGGATTAAAATACTTCAAGTTAGTTCCTCCCATAATAACTTTATTTGATGAGAATTAATGTACAAAATAGGCATTAAAAATATTTAAAATAGAATAGTACAATTTAAAGTTTAGAACTTTATCAACCAGAAAACAGAAGATCAAGGAGAAGAAAATGAAAAACACGGTAAGAAAACAAGAATGATGCAATGCATACTCGTTTTCAAAACTATTGATTAAGAGGCCAATATCCTATGCACACCATTCAAAAGAAGTGATATGGTTGAGACTTAATCGACCAACTTACAAATGATAATACATGAAATAGAAGAGAGAACTCTAGAAATTTTAAGAGTTAACTGTGCAGGTCAGCTTGCATGTTAATGAAAAAAGAAGTCGTCAAAATACAAAGGCGTGAAATATGACCTTACAACACCTCTGCACCGTGAACCTTAGAGCATACAGGAAATTTTAATGTTAACCTTTTAAAATAGCTAGAAGATCTCCAATTGAACTATTGGACCAACTTTTCAAGGGCTTTCAGAGTAATATCAACTTTCTCAGCACGAATACAGAGCATTAATCATCTTGAAATCAAATTTACAAGTAATCAGTGCGTATATGGATGGTTTCTCAATAAATATGCGAAGGAAAAACAAATATATTAAAGCTAAAACTGCAGGAAAATTATGCAACATCTAAAGTCTTCAGAACAACAAACAACAAATCACATATAGCACGGAAGCATTCAATTCTCGCACACTAAAACAAATACAAGGGCAAAGTTTCATTTTTTTACATACTACGTAGCAAGAAAAAACAAAACCGGAAAAAGAGAATCCAATACACTTTAAGAATCGGTGCACAAACAATTATTTGACTATCCTATCAGATGATCCAACAATCAAACTAAACGCTTACAGCGGTTTTGATGAGTTCATCGGTATACGATCCGGCTCGGATGACGGAGACACGGCGATTGAAACGAGCCGCCGATCCTGACCGTTGATTGATTGAATGTTGACCGGCGATCCACGACGAGGAGGAGGCGTTGAATTTCACAGCAGCCGAGCAAGCCATCACCAGAGGAGCTGAAGAAATTTTTTGGATGTGTACTGTGAAAAGGGACAGTTCAATTTTTCTCGTAAGCGGATCCACCTAACACAGCATAGTTGTACTTGAGCAGGAAAGCGATGATATTAATGGCATTTTGCTCCTCAAACTATGCCTCTCATCTTTTTAGAACCCCGTTACTATAAATTATATTAGTTTCTCACCCCGTTTACCATTTTCATGCGATAATTGGTTTTTAAAATGTTTATTTAAAGAATCAGTTTCGGTCAAAATTTGTTGGGGCAAAAGGGATGGGTCAGAATTTTTTCTGGTCCAATTTTTTTTTTTAATTTTTTATCACCCATGATATGAATCTCAACCCTTGATCTTGGGTGTGGGCAGGATCGAACCTTCCGGGCAAAAGTCGACAGCTTGAACAGGAATACTTGAACGGAGATTCTGAATCAGCCTAAAATCTGAAAATAATGCTTACGTGATCAAATTTATAATAGCTATCGCGTCCCTTGACCTCAAGAACGGGCAACTGCACTGAAAACTTCTGCATCATTGTTTACTTAACAATGCCTTCGGTAGCATGAGATTCGAGAGAATTTGAAATTGAATCGAAAAAATCAAGTGTTTTAAAATTTTGTAACAGGAATCGTAACTTATAGATAGATTATAGAAAGTTAATCCTTTTCCTGTGTTTGGATACTTAAATTTCGGATTTGGATTTAGAAGTAGATTTTTTTGATTTAGATATTGGATTTAGAATTTTATCATTTCTTGTTTGGAAAAAACAAGAGTTGAATTTTTAAAATTAAAAATTTATTAAAATAATCTTAATTAGCTAGGACAAAAATCAAAATTTAAAACATATTATTCACATTATTAAAAGCTAAAAAATTTAAATTAATTTTATCGTATATTTCCATATATCATTTCAATTATATGTTTGTGTTATACAAATTACATAAACTCTTGAATAATTAATTAAATAATATTAACCAATATAAAATGAATTATTAAAATAAAATAATAAAACATAACGGCTAAATATTCAAATTTAATTATACAAAATAAATTATTTTTAAAATTAAATATTCAACCAAGTACTGATTCTATAAATAGAAAAATAAATTATTCCATTAAATTTGATCAGTTTTTGAGAAATGAATATGATTTAGTTTATTTTTATATTTTGGGACATATTACTATTTTTTTTTTTTAAAAAAAAAAAGAAGTTAACGAGGACCCCGAATATTGCTTCCATGCGAAGTTTATAGCGACAATTTTGTCCTTTGGTGAAGGCAATAAAATAAAATCCAACCAGTTTTCCAACCTCCTCGTCCATTTAAGGAAAGGAAATAGCTTACATCTCGTTCGTTTCGGAAAATCAAGTGCTAATCCAATTGCCCACTTATCTGGGTTCTTAATTCGGTGAGCCATATCAAAGCTTTCCCCCACTCTACCTGTGATGGAGTAAACTGATGCAAACGGGATAAGTTAATGTGATTTCAGGAACCATGGACGCCCGTTTTCTATTGTTTATTCTTTTTCTCTTTTTTTTTCCTCCCTGCTTTAAGTCGATCGATTCGATTATATGGAAGGATTTGATGGGATTTCGTTAAAGACTTTTTTTTACTATTTTTTTTTTTGTATTTGGTCTTTGTTTTCAATTTTCTGGTTTCTTCTGACATATCCCAGTCCCCGACTCTCCCCTTTTGTCAGCGTGTTGCCCTTTAACCACTTGTGCTTATGTATAACTACCGTGTTTGATTTTCTTATAGGTCATGCAGCACTCATAAGATGTAACCTAAGGTGTTATAACAAGGGATGGAGATTGGAACCGGGGATTCATGGGATGTATTTTTAGAGCTCTACACACCAATATCGTACTGATGTGGACAAAATAATATCTGGAGAGAGATAAGAAACAGAGTTTTGTCTGAGGAATTGAGGGTTCTATTATTGATTTTGATTTGATTGTATTTGTTTTTCTTTTATAGATTTTTTGGAATGGAATTGAATATCCAGAAACAATGTTTTTTTTTCAGTTGATTGATTATTCTTTATCTTTGCTGCTGTCCTGAGAGTTGATTGTTAGTCGTGTTGGAATAAGAAGAGAGTTTTTTTATCCTTCTAATTTGAATTGCTTAGGCGACAGAAGGTGTGAGTGGAGTGCACTTCACTCGACATAACTTTTCTTTCTTTCCTTTTCACGAATTGGTGAAAAGATACTTATAAATCGTTGAGTGGAGGATAGTTCATGGGTAGCCCAGGATCGAATAATATACTCGCTGGAGCTCATGTTGGATTATCTGGGCCAATTTCAACTGGTGGCCCCACTGAATTCGATGTTATTAAGACCAGACAATTGGAAAAGGTTTGTTTTTTACATCTATTTTTTATGTGCTTCTGCTAATCAATTTATTTGTTTTTCAGAATTGATATATGTTCTGTTTGAGATTAAAAAAACTTAATTTAATTGTGTTTCTGACCATTTAATTAAGTTATCTATTGACAATGGGTTGATTATGAAAAGGGAATGGCTTTTTATCTTACCCAGCGTTTTTGCTATCGTTTCTTGCAGATGCAGGCTTGTATGAAAAGTCATGAAGAAGCTATTAAGAGAGAGGAAGTTTTAGGGAGATTGGATCAGGTCATCCTCTTGTAATATATAATTATCGAATTGTAGTTGACCTGATAAAATAGATTACTGATCTGTGATATGTTCACAGATTTTGAAGACTTGGGTGAAGAATATTAGTCGTGCTAAAGGTTTTAATGAGCAGATGGTTCATGAGGCAAATGCGAAAATTTTCACTTTTGGTTCTTATAGACTTGGTGTACGGAATTTTATCTTCTCTTTTTCTTTACATTATTTTGGTTATTTTATATCATATTTTTTCCATTTCCATTTCCATTTCCATTTCCATTTCCATTTTCCTTTCATAATTTTCTCATTGAATGATGTTTCCTGTTAATGTGATGCAACCATAGCTACTCTGAATTATTTGTGCTGTTATTGGGATTCTATGTATAAAGATGGTCAATTTGGTGGTTGGCGAATCTCAAGACTATTAATGGTCCATCCTTTTTCTTAAGTGTTTTATGTAGTTTTTAAGGTTTTATCCGAATAAATATTAAGGTACCTGCTCTCCTGACTATTTTACACAGCCACAATTTAATTGGGCTGTTCTCATTTCGTGGTTATTGTACGTACTGATTTTGCTAATTCCTGTCATACTATTTATGTTTATATAATTGGTGATCTCTTATGACCAATTTCGTATTCCACTCGCAAATCCATGGATGATCTCTTTCTTATTCCATTTTGTTTCATTGTTTGTGGCCACAGAATATCTGTACTAATTTCTTTTTCTATGAAACTTAGTTAAAATTTTTGTTGCAATTTCAGAAATAATATTTGCTAGGCTTTTGAGCATCATCATATAAAGCATGTTGAGTCAGATGGCTACATCACTCGATTTACATGCAAAAAACTGAAGCTTGTTAGATTTGGTGGCTGTGTTCTAAAAATTGCAGAGCAAAAGCATGTAAATGGATGACGCTAGAGGATGGACATAATGGGATTGTGATTCTTTTGTGTATTCCAATCTCGTGTATTCTTAATCCAAATTTTGTGTACAAGTCTA